>NC_084790.1:47248464-47953464 GCF_028858725.1 Colius striatus | reverse complement strand
GTAACAGAGCTCAGGGATGTGCCAGATAATGACCTAATCCTCAGCTGAGGATAAAACCAGCTTCTTTCTGGGGTGTATTTTATTGTCAGCAGAATAAGAAAATGTTAATGAAATACCTATGTTCTCCCAACAGGTTTGAACAGATTGAAATCCCTGGAAGCTCTTGGGAAGAACGTTTGGACTCTGAGCAGCTAACTCTGGACACAGTATCCATACTCTCAAAGGAGTGTTATCTTATCTGAGAGAAATGCAAATTTGCACCGAGTTGTATTTCTATGCAATTTAAACAGGAAGAGAGTATTTCAGAGCTGGGACATCTGGTATGTATGGACTCCCTGTACTTACGAACATTTAGTCTTTTGCTTAACTTTTGACCTTTCAGTTCTGACTGACCTGAGGGTTTTGATCTGTGAACTCTCATCTTTCACCTAAACTGAAAATTGAGACATTGGTGTCAGCACAGCAAGGGATAAAAGACCAGCAGAATCACCTGCATGCACAGTATGTTATATAGCATAGACAGTCCTTCTGTCAACTGACTACGTTCCAGAGATTTCTGACTCTCTCTGGTTGTTTTGAGGAACAGCACAGATTCTGTCATGTTGCGCTTCAGTGAAATTACATAAAATAGATTTGTTGTACCAGTGACTCTGGATATACTCTGGTACATAAATTAGACTATAAATTTACAAATCTACAACTAATTTTTACAAATACTTACATGCATTCAATAGAGTTAATTGCATTTAGTTAACCATAGGCATAAAGTGTCTCTAAGATCTGAACCTTAATTTTTAAATATATTTCATCCTGTTTTACATTCTCTCAGATTTGTACTATACAGAAGAATTCAGTGAAAAACTTGCAATACTGTGACCTTCCTGGAGATTAATGAAGAGAAATTAGTATAGAAAGACCTGACATAAGGGTATATGTATCTTGCTAAATACATCAAACATGATCTTTGTGAGTTTGGATTAGTTTAGTCTTAGCAGATTTCAGTTTCCTTATTTCCAGTTTCCACACCACAGCCGATTCAAAATCATTCTTCTGGCCCAAGCAGCTGTAGGGATTCCCAGTTCTGGTGATCCCAGCACCATTCAGAAGTTATACCATAAGGCATCCCTTCCCTTCAAGCTCACAGTATAGCCCTACATCTAGTGATGTTTAAGAAGTTCCTCAGGAATACCAAGTACTTGCTCCTCAGGAATATCAGGCTGTTAAAGATGTGAGGTCTTGTGGGACTTGAAACCAAGAGTACAGTACACAAATACTATCCAATTGTTATTTGTGCCTACAGGAACCAGGCCCTTCAGATTTGCAACAGCTGCAAGATACAAGAAAACCATTTCACAAGTTGATAGGATGTTTTGATGGGAAAAAACAGAAAGCGGGCAAAAGGACAAGCACAGTCCTATAAAATTGTACATAGAAAAATCCTTCAAAACTTCTACACCTACTCTGAAAACCTAAGTCTCTTCCCCAGTGAACTGGTTCTCACAATACCTGTCTCAATTCTTCTGTGTATTTCGTCAATGGATGAGGACCAGAGAGAAAAAGCAGTTGGTGAAGGCAGGCTAGTGATGGGAGAGAGCAGTACTAACACTATTAGTTTTATTGGAGGATAACTTAAAGACCTAATGTTTACTGCTTACTGCTTATGAGGATATTTCTGAAGCTAAAGATGGAGGGAAAGAATGTTATTTATTCTGCTGAACTTTTGAGAGAGGCATTGAACAATCTCCAAACCGTTCATAAGGAAGAGTAAGTTCTCGCTGGATTTTCAGGACATGAGGCAGGTTATCTAGTGTCTGGTGCTCTAAGGGTAAGGGAAATTAAGCACAATAATGAACAGTAGGTTAATAGGTGCTTTCCAGAAAAAGAAAAAAAAAATCTTGCATTAAAAATTGTTAAAAGCATATCCTAGTCCTTCATTTCTCTGTAGACTTATGCTACCTTTCTCATGGGATCAAGTTAAAGTGTGGATGGGAGAATAAAAAGTTGCTGGTACAAAGCAGTGTTGTCTGCACAGTTGTAGAGTCATGGCCTATAGTCAGAAAATATTTTAAGCATTTAGACTTGGTAACTGTGATGAAGATTAGCATATCCAAGGCCTAATGAGGCCTACAGAAGAGACTGGTCATAACAGAGAAGCAACTTTCCTCATCCCATCTCATTCTAGATATAATGGGAAGTAACCTCAAGGAGTTACAGCTTTGGAATGTCTAATAAAATTTCTTAGTCATGGAATTTGAAATGTGAAGCTTTTCCTTCTCCAAGATAAAATATCAAGTGGAAGTGTTGTCTGTATTGTGATTGATGAATTCTGTGTGGAGGGAGGGAGCAGGGAGCTGACACCTGTACAGCAGAAGATTTCTGAAAACTAGGTGTTGTTTTGAGTCGATAATTGTACAGTAAAACTGTGTTTGGCCTGACACTATGCACAGCTATTAGCCCAGATGTAACAGAGAAATATAACCCCTTTGGTATTTCCCCTTCTAGGGCTTGCCAGCCATTGTACAGTTCCCAGTGATGATGAATGTCTTTGAACCCCAAGAAGTCAAAAGGATCGGAGTCATCCTCTGTAAGGACTGGGCCAATAGGCTTAATCGCAAAACAAGTCCCAGAGCAGTGCAGGTAGGGAAGTGTGTATCTGCTGATGGGCAAAGGTCTATAATCTGCCAAGTAGTGTCAGCTGAGACAGGCTCAGAAGCAGTCCTGGGATAATGTTTGGCTCTGTATAACAGAGAGCTAGAGTTAGCTGCACAAGGAGTGCCTGATTGAAGTCCCATCCATACTTGATGGTCCCTACACACACCATCTACTAAATAGCAGTTTTTCCATGCTTCCTTGCACTGCAGCACTACGAACTATGTTGTGCCTCACTGGCTGTGTAAGGATATGGTTGAGTTCAGGACTAGAAATCCCATTGGGGAGAAAAAAAAGAGCTTTTGTACCTCTCAGATACTACAGCTATGACAACATTCACGGCCATTCAGGGTTTTGCCTGATTATTTTGCGGGGCAAAAAAACCAATCCGCAGCATAAGCTCATCCATTCCTTTTAAACACTGTTCCTGATTCCTTGGAGATCCCGTCTCAGTAGGCTAAAACACATCATCTTTCACTCATGTTAGCTCAAGCATTGCAACTCATGCAACTCAAAAACTGTGTTTGGGCTAATATGCCAAAAAACTTGTTAGCTGCCTGTATTTGGCCTAGGAATGAGTCTAAGTTGCAGCATAATATACTTTCAAACTTTGCTTTGTTCTTACCATATGAATAAACCCAGGAAACCATGTGGGTATAATTGGATTGCAAAGGGACACATCCATCACTGATATGTACACAGACAGATATACATACAGGTTAACTATCTAATATCTCTAGTAAGTTTTCAGTGGCATTCACAATTGTGAAATGAAAGCCCACGGAAAAGCTTAATGATGTTAGAGAGCTTAATGATGTTAGAGAGATAAACGTAGCTGCACCTTTCTACTCTTAAAAAAGGATCAAAGACATGTGATCAAAGACACATTTTCTATATCCCCGACTTGTGGTGAATGAGACTTATCTGACTGAATAGTCAAGCTAAAATCAGTATGATAGCTGTCTTTTACTTGAATAAATTTGTACAGGAAATACTTTCTCCCAAGCTGTACATGACAGCTTGATATGGGTAAATGCACACAGGGGTTTGCCACTTGGCTTCTGATTTCAAACCCAGACTGTGAATCAAGCCTCAGGTTTTTGAAGGATTTAGATCCAGTTCAAGAAAGAAGTGAGGGCATTGTGGACCATTACTGACTCAGACTCAAGGTATCTAAACACACTGGTGAATTGGTGTGTTGCTACTGCTGCAAGTCTATGCCAAACATAGAGCATGATAAGGACTTTTCTGCTTCCCAAAGCCTTCTGGCAGATGATAATGTCTGCTTTCCCAGTGGTTCAGTTTGTTTTTGAGGTCAATAGCAACCATAATACCTCATTAAAACCAGAAAAAAGATTTTCTAGTTGACACTGAGATAATATCCCATGTGTATAGGGCAGTTCCTAAACCATGCCCCATCAAGCACCCTCTCTCATGAGAGAGGCTTTTCTGCATCAGCCCTTTGGGATCTGTCACCTCTGTCCTGCTCTTGGCTTCCTCCTCCATGAAGCCTCCACTGCTAGCAAATCTCCTTGAATGCTTTGTTTGAAAATCTAACAAAAAATTATCCAGAGCATTCTCCCAGTCTTTCCTATTACTCATAGTTTTAAAATATCTAAGCAGTTTATTTTAAGCCACTTCATCTAATTCCATGTCTCTAATCAAATTATCCTGCTGTTAGCTGTTCTCTCAGTAATCCTCAAAAAATTGTTTCTCTACTAAGCTGATTTGTAACAAAGTCTCTACAAGCTTCAATTCTGAGGACAAAGCTCTTGGTCCTTCCACCCTGACCCTGAGCTTTTAGTCTAGAATATTTCCTCTTGAGGTTGTTTTGCCTGGATATAGATGAGACAAGGTGATGCCATGCAGCTGAATCTGTTTCAGGTGACTTCAAAGTCCATTTGCAACACTCCTTGGCTTTCTTCTGTACTCCAGAACTCATTGAAAAGGTACCAACTAAGCCAGGGGAACCCACCAGCTGTGATGCAGGTTTTTTGCTACATTAGTGGCAAGCAATGCTTTGCTTCCTTCGTGAAAGTAAATGAAACGAAATATAAACCTCATCTGTTTCACAATGTGGTGGAGTATCCTCACCATGATGCTAATAGGTGTTTGGACTAAATCTGATCTCTTGTTAGTGCTATTAAAGTAGGTAAATAGTGTCTATTACAGTATACGAATAATTGAATGGATGCTGGAGCACAACCTTGAACCTTGTTTTCCTACATTCCCCAGGGAGAGATACAGTCACTGGGCTCTCACACCCCTCCTAATTACCTGTGCTTTTTCTGGGACTGTGAAAGTTTGATTATTTCTATAGAGAGGAATAACTCCCACGGAAGAGATTGGTATTGATGGAGTCCGGTAGTGATATTGGTTTGCATGTGGTTATGTCACAACATTCTTCCAGAAGTGCTTCCTTGGTCATTTCTCCCATACAACACAGTGGAAGCCTAGCAGTTACAGAACCTGTGGAAATTCCTTCTGTTGACATTCAGAGGGGTTTTTTTTCTTTTTTATTTTGCATGTTTGTCTAGTTTTTCACTTTTCATTTTGCACAGATTGAGTGTTCTTTCATGTCTTTCCTCCCCACCTCAAAGAAGCTTGTGGGAGAAAGCTAAGAGATAAGGCTTTGCTGAAACACGGAAAAAGAAAAAATGTGACCAATTGCAATGACAAGCTCACACCGGGTAATTTAATACACACTCAAATTAATTCCTCCTTGTCTAGTACACTGCATTAGTCAGTGTAGTAGTCAGATAGACACAAGAAAACACAGAACAAAAGGAAAAAGAAAGAATCTGAGGAAGGAAGAACTCAACTATATTCCCAGTAAGGGATAAATAATGTTTAGCATATGGATTTTTTACATGAATTATTTCCACCTCTCCCCAGGGACATCTAGATTGAAGAGGAAAGCTGATGGTAGTCATCAGTGGGGTTCCCCTGCACAGTCTGGTGTGATATGCAAAAGGATTTTGCCCAAACCTCCTGCCAATTAAATCCTACTATCATATAAAGCCAAAAATGAAGGAATCAAAGAATTGGGCAAAGTTTATCAGACCCATGTTACACAGCCTTTCCAGTGACACAGCTTCAGGTGTTGACTAGAATGAATTCCAGATGTTTCCTCATGTGCCACTGAATAGGAGGAACTGGGAGATTTGCCTTGAAGGTTATTCAGAATTATAGAGTTTGGTACCAACATGACTTTTCACCTTAAAAGCTGGAGGGAAAAATTGCTTTGTCACTGTCTCCACCTGAATGAGTTGGTTTGCGTTTGGGTATTGTTTGTTTGGTTTTTTTGGGCTGGTTTTTGTATTTGCAGTTTGTAAACAGAAAGAGATTAAATTTTACTAGTACTTGTCTAAGTAAAAGGAAATTAACAATACAGATAAATGACAGGAGGGAATACAAATTTAGAAGTGCATCAGATGGAAATGCAATGACTGACCTATGGTGACTCAGGGATTAATGTTGCTGAATCTGATGTGATCTTAGGGCTTTCGTTTTTCCTTCTTCCACTCAAGACAAAATTTCATCTTCTGGCTAAAGACTGGGTAATAATGAAAATAAAAATCCTATTTTTCAATCCTTTTTGGGGAGAGTATTCCAGAGTGGAAAGGAGGAGGAAGGCCTATTTGAATAAATGAGAATTAAAATGGATAAGTGATCAGGAAAATGTTTCTAACAAAGCAAATGTTATTTTCAAGCAATATGAGTTCTGAATGTATGGGCAGGCAAATATCCAAGCTACTATAGGCCACAGCCTACTGAACTCTTGGCTTCAACATGTTTGCTAGAGCAGTACCTTAATTCTTTTCTTCCTTTCTGTTAATGGGAGGAACAGCAGCTGAGAGGAACATTTGCTGTGGGCAGAGTGTAGACTGCATTGAGGATCAAACATCTAAGCAGAACATTTCAACAGGGATGCAGAACCCATTTAGATTTCAGCTGTGAACATGTTCAATCTTGTTTAAAACTGAGCCTCTTAGAATGTCTCTGCAAAAGCTAAAAAATACCAGAAATTAAGCCTGCATTTACCTTTGAAAAAAAAGATCAAGAGAACATAGTAAGAATATACCCTTATTTGTTTATATTGACAAATACCTGGTGTAATTTTAGTACACGTAGCTATGGTGCTGTGCACCCCATAGTTCGAAAAAGAATCTGACATCCTCTTGTGAAGATGGAATTATGACAATTTTTTTTCCAAAACTTTTATTAGATCAGCTCCTGGAGACTTAAAAAAAGTAATATTCAGGAGACATAAGTTTGACTCAAAGTACTGAAAAAAAAAGAGCCAAAATGGAACAACATCCCACATTTCTGAATGTAGAAGTTTAAATAACTGTGTGGAGCTGAACACTGCAGCTGAAGTTATAATGAGCCTAACCCCCAAACCCTCAACAAATTTGGAATCCAGGTCTGAATTTTCTCAGTCTTTTATTGATTAGTCCTCCTACACTACTCTCCTTGGTTTATCATTGCTTCAGTTCTACTTTCAGCCTAAGGATTTTGCTGCCTGGCAGTTGCAGCGCCAGTTCTTTGGTCAGTAGTCCTGAATGAATTTGACTGCCACGAATTAGTCTAATCACTCTTCAGTATTCACAGTATCACAGGTCACAGAATTTAAGTTCACCAACATATTATTTGTATTCATGTGTTTTAAATCAATCTCCTGTTACGTTTGCCTGATGCCCTTGGACTTTGAGTACTGAGAAACAGTAATTAAGTTTTCTGTTTGCCCTGTCTATGTCTTTCAGAAGTGGTTGAATGTATCACATCTCCTCGTTAACCTTTTATTTCCAAAGTACCCGAGTCCAGCTTATCTTTCCTCTCAGTGAAGCTGCCCCACATCTTGACCCTTCAGCACCTTTATTGTCATTCTGCCTGGTACTTTTGTTACTTTTTTGGTGTCTTTTCTAGATGAAGGAGACTACAACTACATGTAGTCCAAGATTTCTACTACCTTTGAAGCAGTTGATTTGCTTTACTAATTTATGAACTAATCTTCTTTGGGTCAGGTGGTATATTGGAGCTTTCTCACAGATTTAGGTTTGATAAGGCAGAGGTGTGAATTTCCACGTCCAACCTGAGAAAAAGGGTAGCTACAGGACTGGTTATGCTAATGGTGCAAGTCCGTGCCGCAGCAGTGACTCTTACGTACTGATTTGTCCTATATGCATGTCTACACATAAGAAAAACTTCCACCCTGAGGTGGAGCTTTATAAATTGTATGGTTAGAAGAGGAAATGTACACCTCCCTTTGCCCTGACGACTAACAAAAAACCCACTTCCTCCCCCACCACTCCCAGCTATTGCCACAATAAAATAGAGACACAAGAAGTTGAACTTTCCTGGTTCTGGTGACTGCCACAAGAACACCTTCTCACCAGCCTCCCTCAACTTGCTTTCATATCAACTGTTTGTCCCATCCTGAAAGTGCCTGCTGGTGCCCAGGTAAGCCAAACATCTGATTAGACTGCCAACTTGCCTGCTCTCCGTCCTTCCCCTCAGCTTATTTTTTTAGGCAGCAAGGTGAAAAGACAGAAGAACATTAAAAAAAATAAGTCCCCCCTGTAGAAACAATACTTAATTAAGTTTATAGTTCAGATTCAATAGACAAAGACCTCAAGAAGCTAGGGCATCTGTAAGATGAGTCAAGCTCTTTAACTGGGAAGTTCAAATTCCATTTTCCATTGCAAACATCGCTCAGGTACATCAGCTGCATGTAGTCAGGTATACAAGGGGACCAGGTTCCTATGACACCTAGTACAAAAAGACTCCACAGGAGCTTGTGGCAGCAATATTGAATGAGACCCATAGTTGACACTTTCTCACTTACAGATGCAGCATCATCAGTGCTAGATAATATCGAGAACATTGTCAAATAAATTGCCCACTGGATATGATCAGTGCTTTGCTGGTTCAACAGCAGTTGAACAAGTGTTCCTCCAACACTCTCTGAAAAGGGTTGAGTGAAGTTTTAATGTGACTCTTCTACTGAGCTTTCTTTAATGAATACCCTTGGTGTAATTCTCTCCTTCACTTGGAATTTTCACACTTTGATGTTTCTCCCAAGTAAATGAGAAAACTTTCACTTTTACCAGTCCATATATGTCAAGTCAAGAAGGCCTGACCAGTGATTTCTGTTCAGTCACATTTAAAAATGTTGGTAAGGAAAGCAGAAACAGTGTAAAAATATTTTAGCTAAGCAAGTAGGCAGGGCTAATCATCTTAATTTAACAGTAAAAATAGTACCCTCAATGGCAGCCAAACCTATCTATAGGGAATGAAGATGATTTTGGGGAGATTCTTGTGCTGGAACTAGATGGAGTCAGTGAACCTAAAGAGATTTTTGGTACACACAGCCTCATCATATATATTTGTCCATTTCTAGTTCACATGTATTTGTACCAGAATTGGAGTAGTCTGAAGAGAAGGAGTTCAAAATGAAGATCCAAGAGCCTTTTCTGACTTGGAGCTTCCAATCAGCTAACAGCTACATTGGGGTACATTTTTAGAGCCTTAAAAGCTTCTAACACATTTATTGGCCTTTTTGTTACTGTTATGTTGAAAGGTTCATGTTTCTGATCCAAAAAACCTTTGATTCCTGAGTGGGTACAGTTACGACACCACCAGTCCAGTTTCTGTGTTGTATTCAGATCTGGTTGGGTTTGGTTTCCTGTTCTGTTTTAAAGTTGTTACTGTTCAAAGCAGAAGGTTTGTGATTCTTGCAATTGCATGAGATAGTTTCTCATGGTGGAAAAACCCTCCAGACTTTGGTCCTTCAGTAAACCAGACTCACATCGCAGACCAATTAAACCTTGAAATTTATTGATCTAAAGGTAGTTATGATCTAAACGTCACTTCTTCAACTGTAATACTCAGTAAGGAACTAAAAAATCAAAATCCTTAGACGAAAACATCACCATCTTCATAGCCATACAATTACCTGTCTTGGCCTAAGCCTGCTTAGTTTTCAAGAAGCTTGAGGCTTCATTCTGTGCCCGTGGAATAACCACTGATGTGAATTCAGCCTTCCTTTGTCTCTGGTGAGTGCCATAATGATGAGGCACTACAGTTTTCTTTATCCCAGTGAATATTCCGACTTCTATGGAGCAAACTCACCAGCAGATTGTAGCTAACTTTTTAGTCTAGTGGGAAACGCATACACCTACAATGCGTTATCTCTAACCTCAGCCACTGCTCACCAGGGACCCTCCTAGATCTCACATATGCTATGTGATTACTATGTGGTCACTGTTGTCTAAGAGGCTGTTAACAGCTGCAAAATTGAGGCCTGCTTTTAATTTTGAACATCAAAGAAGTTTTTCTGAATCCAGAACCCATGTGAGGGTTTTGTATAAAACAAGTGAGATTTTTTTAACGAGAATTGTCCTTGCAGAGCCATTCTTGATCATCTCAAGTATATGCATGCTGAGCCTTACATTTGTAGTCTCTTTCAAGGTCCATGATCAGATTAATTTCTAGGAAAGGATGGAGGATGATGACGACATCTTGTTACTGAGTGGGCCATTTATCTGGCACAGGAATGTAGCCTTGGCTTCTCAGATGCATCAGCATCAAGAAATACATCAATAACTGAAAGCTGAAAGAGATGTTGGGCTGGAAAAATTTGCCCTTGATCTGCATAGCGAAATAAAAAAGATAAGTAAATCTGAGGTTTTAGAAGACTACGTGAATGGAAAAGCTAGTCATTCCAATCTTGTTAACAATCTTGTCATTTCTCTGCCTTGACCCTTCCCTTTGCATTCAAGTAGATCTCCTACGGAAATGATCCACTGAAAATTAATAGCTCAGGAAAACATTGGATGAAAAGGTTTTTGCAGGTCTCATGGGGTCCCTCTGTCTCAGTGGGAGCGAGTTCTCAAAGCTCCAGAGTTGCCTCAGAAGCTACGGAGGCAAAAGTGTAGAGGGACTTCATGCTGAGGGAGCATGTGCATTCGCTTTGCTATAGATATTCTGAAATTAAGGGAGGAAAACCAGTTCATTTAATTGTCACAGGTAACCAACCACCTTTCCCAGTAAAAGTAGCTTTCTTGAACCACCTTGAGAGACGATGTGCTCATCTGTATGTGACACCAGAAGGAATATTCTTGCGAAAATAGTTCTTATGGAGACGTTAATGGTAATCCATTTCCCTTCCTCTCCTGTCCTCTGAAAATGGCTGCTTTGAGCCAGCGTTACACAGGAGCTGCCACACACAGCTGGGCCAGAAGAGTGCGCACACAGCCAAATGAGCTGTGCTAATGGACAAAAACTTGGGTCCAGCCTCTGGCCTCACTCTGCTGGAAGCCCATGTGGCCCCAGACAGATAAGAAGCATTTTCTCCACTGGAGAACCGCGGACGAGACCTTGCTTGCCTGTGCCTTCCAAGATTACAGTGGGAAACGGACAGACTGTGACAAGATTTAAGTTTTAGTAGCACCATTCTTGGTTAAAAAGATCAAGATGTTTTGAAACACCAACATCATTCATGGTATGTATTTGTGCAACAGTGGCCATTTGTTTTTTTTTTTCCTTTACATCTATTTGTTCTCCTGTCCCCTCTGGAATACTCACAGCCCTGCAGGACGGTAGTTGAGCACATTTATTCACCTGATAGGTTAACTTGCCTTCACCTGGGAGTAATGTTTTTTTGCCTGGAAATCTACAGGGCCTAACATGAAGAGGTGCAATGTGAATCTATTCTGAAAGATCTTATTAACATATCCTGGGGAATCTTGGTGGTCGTGGATTGTTTGTTACTCTGTTGCTTTCTTGTTTACATTGCCTGTCATCAGCAGAGCAACAGATGCTTGCATAACAGCTTCTCCTCTTTCATCTCAAGTCTCCTGAAGCTTCTCCCCAAAATGTTGCTCCTGTCTTAGACCTGTCACTGCATCTGCTCCAGGCACTGAGGCCTGGTCTTCCATTTCACCGGTCAGGGAAACTCCCCACGCAGTCTGCAGGCTCTGTTCAGCAGAACATTCTCCACTTTTGTTTCGGCTTAACTGGGATAGATATGCAAACAGCATGGTAGGGCCTGACACCTTCTTGAATTTTCCAAGTAGTAGGTGCATGGGGAACTTTACACAGCTCTCCTGTCCTGTGGTAGAGATCAGTGTGACTGGGAGCTAATTTGACTGAAATTCTTGTTATCTTAGTGTCACAGTATCCCATTCTGTGTTCTTGGCTATGGATCAGCTGGAAGGAAAGTAAGTCAAGTTCCCTATGTTTGCCCTGGACAAGAAATACAGATGTAGGGACTAACAAACTGGTCTCGTGGAAAGATCTGCAACATCTTCTTAATCCTTGTCTTTTCAGCAGACCACATGGCTGGCAGGAGGCCAAATTATTCCCCAAAAGACAAGTCTATGGCTTTCACATAAACAGGCTGTTGGAAGGCCTGAGGCAGTGCCAGCTTTTGCCCTGGAGCAGAGAATCTGGCAGTATCTTAACATTACTGTTTATCCATGTTCCTCTGCATGGAGTCCAGCATTACAGTTCCAAGGAGGATATAGCCCAGCACCTTGTTAAGCCTCTTCTGGCACCCTCACGACTATTTTGAAAGACCTAAATTATATAAAACAACTGAACTGCCAGCCCCAAATTAACTGTTCCTTATCATTATGTCTAAGAGCAGCAGATATTGCAGCTGGTACTAGAAAGATTAAAACTGAACTGCCTACCAGCAGGGAAAAGACTGAGTTCATCTAAACTTAGTTACCCTAAAGCCATACATCAAGTCTAAGACTTTTTTCCTGGGCTCCCTCTCCAGTCAATGGAGTGACTCCAGAGCGATTCACTGCATCCTAAGAATAGTGCCTGAGGTAAGTGGGGTGAATCACCCTGAGGAATTGCCTAGCTCTCTCTCTGAAGAGCTTTGCCAGATAGCTTTGATGACAAGCCTTTCTTTTAGGTGCTTAAAATTAGACGAGATGAATCCCATCTCAAAATGTTCAAGCTCACTGTCTTCCTAACACAGGGAAGAGCTGCAAACTGAATGAGCATGCAAACAGTCCCTAGTTTCAAGCGGCAGCCTTTATGCAACAGAATAGTAATGCTGCCTGGACTTCACAGGTAAGGTGGAAGGCGTCTGGAGCCCCAGCACGGAGCAGTCTGCATCCTTGCCCAGAGGGTGTGGTAAGAGGTGCAAGGCTGTGTTCCCCTCGCTTCTGCCAGGTGGTATGGTATGGCTGGCTCCAGCTCTGACAGCTGTTGGATTTGCAGTTTTCTCATATTTCTACTTGATGCACGTTCAGGTCTCAGTTCCCATTCAGCCTTACAACATACAAGCTGCTAAGAGTTGCTATATCCATGTTTTAGATCTGTAAAGCTTATGCTCTGAGTGCAGTGACAGACCCGAGGGCACACATGAAGCACTGCTGTGGGTATCGCACAGGCAGGTGTGACAGGCCAACAGTTTGGCCACACAATTTCCTGCAGGAAGGTCACCAAATGTCGACTCTTGGTGGGCCTGTTTCACCTAACACCCGGTGGATGAATCTGCTGAGGTGTTTCAGGCAGTTGAAACATAACTTTGAAAAAATTTTTTTAAAGGATTAATCTATCAACCTTCATAGAACGTTTGTTTTACATCAAGAACAAGATTTGTGGAAAAATTAAGTAAACCATGTTGAAATAAAGAGAAAGAAATGCTCTCAAGTATGAACCCATTATCTTTCTTCTCGGGTTACAGTCTTCCAATGAGTAAGGATGTATGACAGAGAAACCATCACCTGAATTAACTATATTCATGTCTAGTTTTGTCAATATTATTTTTCAAAGACCTGAGGATGGCAGATTTTAGATCGTTTTATGTACCACCGGTTAAATTCTTCTCCCATCAATATTAACACAGGTTTAAATCAGTGGCTTAAACTCCTCCTATTGCAGCATGCAAAGGTAATTTCTTCATAAACAATGGCACAACAAGAGGTGTTCTTGCAATGCCGTTCTGGGAAGAAACCTGGCTTGACAAAGCCATGGATAAAACCCTGCCTTTTTCCAAAGAACTGTCAGGACATTTCTGGTTATCTCATTGCAGTGTAGAGGTTAAAGTGCTGGTCTCTACAAAGGTTATCCAAAGTTTGAATAGTGGCTGATCAATTGATATCTGTTTACCCAGAAGGTCCCTACAGAGTTTCTATTTTTGGTAGTCTGTGTATTTGAGGACATAGGTCTTCAAAGGGATTTAGAAGAAAAAAAGAGACGCCAGAACTGTATCCTTAGCAGTGCTTCCACAACTGATGTGTTTCGTTGTTTCAGAGACGATGGGAAAGGCCTAGTGTCTTTCGTACAGCCCATGTCCGATGAGAAGTGTGTCTGACTCCGATCCCCCACATTCCGTCCCGTAGGAAAAGCAGACCTGCTTATTTTTAGCCTTCTCTCCAGCTGGTGATGCTGGCAGGACCTCTCTGTTTGCCATTCTATCAGTTTCCACCCTCTAAGCGAGAGCCCCTGCAGGGTGTTGGGGACCCCAGGATTGATATTAGGTGTACCCTACACACAATCATCTCAAAAGGGTCTCTGTGTGAACAAGAAGGGCTCTTGCCCTGTGGTGTAAGACAGCTATCTCCATGGGAGGCCGTGTCCCAGGGCCTCAGCAGCTCACTGCCAGAGGGCTCTCCTCACCCCCACCATTTTGTGCCTTGCTGCCTCCACCTGCAGCCAGGGGAACGACCATGTTTGTCCATGCAGAGTTGTCCACCCACACCTACCGGGGTCCTGCTTGCCCCTCTGCTTGGCCTATTTGGTTTACAGGGACTTCTGCCTGCCAAAGGCACCTTTGCCCACCTGATGCTCGTGCGCAGTGGGCCCAGTTGCTTGGCTTAAAGAAAGTCCCACCAGAAGGACAGGGAGGCCTGTGTGCTGGGCCTGTGTGAAGGTGAGATGCTGGAGGCTGGGGGCTGAGGGGAGGAGATGCCACATGACCCTTCAGTTAAGCCCGGAGAAGGCCACACTGAGAGGTCTTAAAATCTCCTCTTCCTTTTATAGCTTCGCAGCTCAGAAAAAAAGGATTTGTGTGAAGTTACTTGCACACAGCTTCACACGAGTCAAGCAGCTTGGGGAGAAAAAAACCTCCAACGCCAAGCACTCCCAAGCCTGTAAAAATATCACACCCACCTGTAGCTGCACAAAGATAGATTTATGAAGTTTTTCATATTCCCTGTGAGAAATGACCATCAAACTTTAGCAAGAAAGCAGAGGGGGAAACTGGGGGTGTGTTTGTCTGCAGATAGCAAAAATAGAATGACATTTTTGCTAACTATTTTTCCAGTCTGCCAAGAGGGATGTCTATACAACGTATGATACAGGCAAGAAAACTGCTGGTGTGTGGATTTCTGCAGATTATGAACAGCCAGTCTTAATTTCTTTCAAAACCTGATAATGGACAATGCACGATTCATGACCTGGGTAACCTTATTTTTAGATGTAGAGCTCTACGGCTGCAGAAGTGTTTGTGCTGCTCAACATGAGTTCAGGGACCAGAAACAAGATAAACTCAATGTCTCTTTAAAAGAATCGGCTTACTAACTGAGAAAAATTGCAACACTTTAGTTTGTTGGAGAACTAGCCTCACTTTTTATTAAACAGGCTAAAAATATGACACTAGCCTTTAAATCTGAGCTTCTTACAACAAGCTCTAAGGAACTGACAAGGATGCCATTATTAAAAATTATTTCAAGCCTCTGATACCTCAGTCAGAGGGTGTTATGTGACCACTATGAGCAAAATGTGGGCACATTTGGGGACACAATAGGAACAGGAACCTCTTTGTGCTTCCAGACTGGCTGCCTGACCTCCCAGGAGAACCTCTCCAAAGGCAAGATAGGGATAAGGCTTGAAGAAGTAAAACATCACATACCAGCAATGAGGGGAACAAGACAATGCTCAGAATCAGTCTTGCTCAGTCCCTGTCTCACTTCCTCATTCTCACGTTGGTTTTCACAGCTAGCTGCAGCCATGAAGCTTGTAAATGACTTCTGCCTATGAAGGGTGACGGCTGGCTTCATGGCAATCACTTTTTTGTTGTATCAAGGGACAGGACAAGGGGTAATGGAAAGAAGCTGGAACACAAAAAGTTCCATTTAAACATAAGAAAAAACTATTTTACTGTTCAGGTGAGGGAGCCCTGGCACAGGCTACCCAGGGAGAGTGTGGAATCTCCTTCTCTGGAGGTCTTCAAAACCTGCCTGGATGCGCTCCTACGTGACCTGATCTAGGTGAACCTGCTTCTGCAGGGGGGTTGGACCAGATGATCTCTAAAGTTCCCTTCCAACCTACCATTCTGTGATCCTGTGAAAACTCACACTGATTTCTGAAGAACCACGATTTCATCTGGGGTATAAAAGGCAGATCACACTCAGATCATCAATATCGTACTGCTTTTGCAAGGGTACAGGATGAGCAGAATCGTCATTTTGGCACTGTTTGACACAAGAATATTTTGGAGCTATAGAACTACTCTGTTCAGTTCAATATGTAGCATGGCTGAGAGCCAGGTGAAATGATTTGCTTCCCAGTTCCCTTTAATATCAGCATTTGGGTGTCATTTTCAGTCAGCCACATATAGACAGGGAAAGCCAGACAAGGATGCTGGTAAGAAGACATCTCAGTTCTTACTGAAGACTCGACAATTGAAAAGGAGTTTCAAAACAACCTTTATTCTGCTTGAAGACTTATTACAATTTTTAAAGCAATTTAAAAACAAGACATAGCTCCATCAACTCTATAGCTTGAACAAAATTTCAAGGAGGCATGTTGTCACTGTTGCGTTGTAATGGCATTTTACAACCCACTTTACCCTCTGCCTCCTCAAAGACTATTTTCAAACAAAGTAATCTTAATGTTTTAAAGACATTTAACAGAACAATAGCAGCATCTTGGGCAGCTAATGCAATCTCATCAGGACAAGTGCAACGTAATATTACTAACTCCCACAGCCCAGTTTAGTCTTCAACTGCACTAAATGCAACATAATTCTACACAAAATGTTGCACTTTGGAAACTTGTCCCACGGGAGGCATTGTGCTTGGAGCTGCCCATTTCTAAAGTGACCCCGAAAAAAAATACTATCAGGATTCACTTTCCCAACTTAATACCATGCATAGCAAAAGCACTGTGTGAAAATCGGCAGAAGTTTTCCCCGTTAGAAGCATCTGAATGTTTTCCCAAGCATTATTATTTCATTGCCAATTACAAGACAAAGCCATTTCTTCACTACGGAACAGTTGACATCAAATAGAAAATTTGAAGATTTGGGTTTACAGATTGCTTGACAAGATCTCTCAGATAACTGAACCATACAGACAAGCTTGCTTTTTTTTTTTTCCCTTTTTTTTTCTTTTTTTTTAAGAAAATATCCAACAACACAGAAATTCAGTTTTCTAACTGTATTTGGAAACATGCTGCACTCACAAAGGTCTAGTGTGCATGTGTTTGTGTCTTTAAATAAAGTTAATGATATCACTTACTGAATTCAGCAAAATGATCATGTCTGGTGAAAATGCACCTATACTGAGATCTATTCACACATAAACACAGCAGGTGTGCACACAACTGCACAGATACATATCCCCAAATCTGCACATTTGAACTTCAACTTAAGGAAACCAGCAACTCCTGATGTTTTTGTTTTGGTTCTCTGTGCTATGTCTCATACCTTTCAAAGGCCTTCTGAAAGTGCTGCTGCAGTGCAGCATAACTCAGGGATTTAAAAGAAAACAAAAAATTCCCCAAACAGAAACCCCCAACTTAACAAAACAAATGCCACCCTTGACTCATATTAAATGGAAAAAACAGATGTCAATAGATATACAGAAAAGCACCGTGTTTCTTCAGGTATATCCCCATGCTTCTTTTTTTTTTTTTTTTCTGTATATATTAGTCTGTTTGAGATCAAATCAAAACCGGAGTGAACAATATGGTACATTAAGGACAAACAACTCTGAGGTGAACAGGGCCTTTGGCAGAACTTAGCTCTGTGCATCAAAGAGCGAGGGAAATGCAGAAGCCACACAATGTGTAAGTACCAAAGAAAACCCACTAATGTCAATTTGAGGGCGTAAGTGATCCTTGCAAATTGCACAGACCCTGTGTAGGCAGAATATCCCCATAAGAAGCCCTAAGCACTCATCTTCACAACATAGTACTTATTTCTCACTGTTGCTTGTGCAAGAAAAGCAAGCGCCAAATTTGCAAACACACAATTGTTTTTTCTCTGCTACAACCACGGATGAAGAGAAGTTGCACAGCACAACAGGAACCAATGATATTGCATACTGGGCTGGGCATGCTAAGGATATGGCCCACTGGCATAGCAGAGGTTTTCTTAACATGAGGAAAATTAGATCCAAATGCCTTAACTACGATAAAATTTCTTGACAAATGCTACGTGAAACATCAATTCAGATTACATATATTTTGCTTATAGAGAAAGAAAATACAATTTTGCTCTTAAAATATTTAACATTCAAAATTAATATATGACCAAAGAATATTGTGGCTTGGTACAAATGTTAAATTGTTGTACACTGAACTAATTTGTAACTTCAAGCCCTGTAGTATGACTGGCATGCTAGAGTAATCGTTGATGCTTTCCATAGTCAAAACCAGTTATTAGTAAACCAAATTTACATGGTCCTACAGGCCTGAAAAGATTGTGGAATGAGGAAAGGAAGGGATGAAGACTTAACTTCTATTCATAAAAAATATTCAGAATAATTTTGTAAGTGGTGATTATCCTGAAAGATTAACGTTGGTTGAATCTTGTTTCCCGATATAAATTCTAGTGAGAAAATACATCCACAGGAAAGCAAAGACAACCCACAAAATTTAAAAAACCACAAAATCAAAATAAAATCAAAAGCCTTACAGACTCAGAAATGAAGGATAGTGTAAAAATTAAAAGATAATATAAAAACTACTGGAGATTGGCAAATTTCTTACTATTTCCAATAGCTCAATAAGCACTGCATACATTGAATTAAAACACGTTATCTCTAAACAGAGCAGCATTACGAGAGAACTTCACGGGTCTTACTTTTGACTGTGTATGCAACTCTACTTAATAGTAATGGGTCTTGCTTTGCACCTTGAGGGAAGAACAAATTGAAATGTTCACTTAGTCAAAAGTCTTCCAAGATTTCTCTGAACTTCCTTAACGATTTGCAACAGGTGAATTTCCTCAGTGGTCAGGACAATACATAACCACTGCAAGCCACTCTCGGTGAACTGTTCTAGAATTCCTCACAAGTTTGCTTTATTGGAATTCATGTATTTGTTTCCTTGAACTAAGCCATAATTCTGTAAGTCTCTGGTGACTGAAATTATAGAAGTGTTCACTTACATATTGCCTCAGCCTATAAGCTTACAGAGGTAAATCCAAAATGTTAAACATGATAGCCTAACAATTTTCAAAACAGACATTTTTCAGCCTCAGTTAGCTCTACATTGTATCCAAATGTTTTCAGCAAAAGTGGGAGCGCTTTTTTTTCACAATACAAATACTAAAAACAAACCTAGGCAAGAGATTAACTTCCTTCATATGAAACGAAAATACCTTTACATGCTGACAAAAGTTTTGCCACAGTAGGTCAAAAAAGTCATTTATTTACTACGAAGAGTGGACTCAATCTGAGATCCAAACTATCTACTCAGTAGCCAAATTTCCCCTCTTTTTTTCTGCAATCACTGTCAGAGAAGGATACACAATTTTTTGTCTTCCAAAGACAATCATGATGGAAGTTCAAAATGCTTCAAGAAGCAGAGTGTGGTACTGTACTCTAAAGATATCTCTGAACAATATTGCTGAAGTCAGTGATATTTTGTCACATTGTGTTTTTTTTTTTTAAATTTTATTTTTATTGAATAAAGCAGCTTTGAAGCTTATCAGGCACCGCCCAATGAAATATTTAGTCAAAAAACACAACCCCTTACGAACTTTTAAAACTTTGAGCTAGTAGCTCAATATTCTATACAAAGAAAATCGTAAAATATTTCATAGTTT
Source organism: Colius striatus (assembly GCF_028858725.1). NCBI lineage: Eukaryota > Metazoa > Chordata > Aves > Coliiformes > Coliidae > Colius > Colius striatus. The sequence continues at coordinate 47,933,795 of NC_084790.1, read as the reverse complement.
TAATTCTGAAGCCAACTCTTCTGACTTCCTGTACAATTAAAAAAAAAAAGTCCTAAACAAACAACAAAATGAATAACAAAAAATAATCATCAGGAAAGATATCGTCAGGCAAAAGAAAGAAAGAAAAAAAGAGGACAAGGAAACACGAGAGAGAAAAAATAGCTTAACCTTTAGATATGCTTGAGAGAAGAGCACAGCCTAAAGAAAATTCAGTATTGCATAGCATGGTCTACGAATTCAGCTTTTAGCAAACAGAAGAAGGGAAAGAGAAGCAGTTTGGTATTGATAGTTTCCATCAATGATAGTTAGTCATCCAATACTATGTACATTATTATATACTGTATGCCATTTAAAGTCCTGTTTTCTTCAGTCTTAAATATATTCTTAAAACAGGATTTTTAAATGTCTAAACAAAACACTTCCTGGCACTTCCCTATTACAATTACTCTGAATAAACATACCGTAACTGAAGTCCTTTTAAAGTGTCCCTTAAAAATGAAAGTGCCATTCTGCTACATATCATTCACCAGAAACCAAAAAATCCACAATGCTGTGTGTTTGGATCCACTGAGTGCAGTAACACCAAATCCAAGCCAGGTTGTGACCGTGAAATTCCAATAACTGAATGACAAAGACCTCTTATACCTCGTGTCTCGAGAATCCAATGTTCTAGCTGGTAAAGCTTCAGAAGTGGTCGTAAACAAGCACCATGTGTTAAAGGCCTCTATGTCCCTGCAGGGAGATCAGGTTAGGATTTCTCTCTCCGTTGTGTTTTTCTTAATTAAAAAAAAAAAGCACTTCAGATTAGAGACATACATTCACAGCTCAATACTGTGGTCTCTCCCACTGCAGTTGTGAAGGAAAGCTCTAGTCCCATCTGAAGACAGATAGCTTTGATACTGCAGCTCAAATTCTTGAGTAAGGCTGAAAGGAGCCTTTTCTCTCCAGAGGCCTCAATGTTGTCAAATCTTTTACTTAGAAAACAACCAAGCAACCCAGAGTATTAGGATTTTCATCGCCTCTGCTGTGCATATACTGGGTAGGCTAGTGTGACATTGAGAGAGTCATTGTGCTGCACAAGTGATGTGTGCTGGTAATGTAGCACCAGTTCTTTGAGTGAGTTGTACAAGTTATATGGCTCTGCAAATCCATACCCAGTAGGTGTTTTGTTTATCACACAGTGCTTTACTTCTCCATCCACCCTAAAAGGAGACAAGAAACAACCAGTTTTTAGTTTTTCAGTATGGTAAATTTAAGATAGAAAATATGGTACTAGTAATAAATCTTAAGATGCTAGTTACTACACACAATTCCTGCCTTATGCAGTGGGATAATGGTAAAAGTCAAGGTTTAACCCAAACTCCCAACTGTTGCGTTAGCTCAGGAAGGCAGAAGCTAGGCTGGACTTAGCAGCTTCACAGAAAGCAGTGCAGCTATGCTTTAATTTCCCTTCTGTGTGACACTCATCTGTGGGAGTGGCACAGCTCTGAGCTGTGTAGGAAATGAAGCAGCATTAAAGATGGCCTCAGGACTTGTTGGTCTGCCTCTGAGCCCAAAGGTCCAGTGGGATCAATGCATACACAAATGCCTAGACAGGCAGCCCCTGGCTCAAGACAGGTGTCTCAAGCGCTGGTTACATCATTCACAAATTAGTGTACATACACAACAGAGCAGGCATAGCAGCCTTGTTTGCTGCTCTCTCGAACAAGGAATGTTCCATCTCGCTTTCCTCGCAGCAGATTCTCAGCTTGGCTTCTATTGATATTTCCCACATTCCACGTTCTCTCATCGTGATGGGGCAAGTCCTCATCATCTTCTACCATAGAGTATTGGCTGTTTAAATAGGACAAAATGTGTTTGTGAAAAAACAAAACAGAATAAAATCCATGAATTAAGTAGGCTAGATTTCACATTAAAAATTAAAAGTCACTGGCTACTAGGGTGCCTCCCTGGTAAAACTAGGCATGTAAGCCATGTAATACTGTACTGTTCAAACAACTGAATGAAAGTAAAATACAAGTTCTGGTTCTGGTTGACTCTTTTAAAAACACTCATGTAAGTCTGAAGGAGGATATAAAAGGATACTGAATTATCTTTAAGAATCTGTTGCAAGTACTTCAGTACTTTTACCTTGGCTCACTGTGTTGGTAAATAGCAAACCCAACAAAATCAATACTCTCTTGAGCCAGCTTCATTTCCAAAGACCAGAACGCTTGGGCAGCAGTGAAAAATCATGCACCGTATTAACTACAGCTGCTGCTTAGGAAAGCTGTGAGCAGTTGTACATGTAGACAGATTAATTATTTATAGGGGAGATGGCTTTGTGGAAAGAGTGGAACGGTAGAGTGCTCTCTCTCTCTCCTTATAACCAGATTATGAAAAGAGCATAGAATGCAGGGTCATCTCTATCAAAACTGCCACCAGTCATATTGCTGAATCAGAGTTTTGGAGTACCCTCTAAGATGAAGCCCATCATGAAAGAAGATGACTGTTTCAGCTGTCTGGACACCACTTTTGATACTCTGCAGTTCCAGGGCTCTCCACCACCCCCAGTAGCTTGCAGTGGTGGACCCTGCCTCTTCCGCTCAGCTTGCAATCAGTCTGTGTTTGTCTAATATATTTACTCTTTGTGTAATAGGTTTTTCCTAGATCAGTTTTTCCTGGTCTAAGAAAACACGACTTCTCAGGCATCCACAGTTCAGTCTTTCTGAAGATTCTCAAAGACATCAGGAGTCTTACATAGAGTTCAGCTTTCCAGAAAGAAGGATTCTTTTGTTTCAGATTACATTTTCTTTAGGTCCCTTATCCCATCGGACTCCTTTGTCCTACATAATATCCATATACATTCAACAGTGGATTATTTCCAACCAGCACCTAGAGAAAGCTATTCCTGTCTTTCCCAATGCTCATTACACTGTTTTTTAATGCATTACAGCTTTAGTACAAAAGTCATATTCTGAAAGTTTAATTTTTCAGTAGAAACCTGAGCACTTAACAGACTCGCTGGCAAGGAGAGTCACAGAGCATGAGAAAAGAAAGAGTCTCTTCAAACAATTTCACTTACTATTTTGATACTACAGCAAACCCATTGCCTGACATCGCTCTTTGTCTACTGTTTAGGTGTTGGGAGTACCACTGGAAACAGGTGCCTACATATTCTCCATCATATAATCTTTGAGCTGTGCTGAGTAAACAAGATGGCTTTAAAATGTGTATGCCATTTTTATCCCCTGCATCTACCAGCCCAGCCACAACACAGATACACAACTTCCAGGATATCAGTAGGGGACTGAATAAACCACAGCAAATTAAAATAGATGTGGACAAGGCTAGAATGTAAATCCACCAAACGGCCATCGGTCTGCTGCTTTTCCTGTATTGCAGCCAGGCAGTGGAAAGGGCACAAATAGCAAACTACACAGACAGAAAATGTTGATTCTGGTATTACTCAGACAACGTTTGTTTTCCTATTTGTTCATTCTTCACTGTTACTACAATTTTGATATTATTTTATGGCTTGCTTTTGGTTAAATTTGGTCTACATTCACACCACCCAGACGGCTTCTGCTTCTTTTCCCAGGAATGAAGTGAAAAATGCTCATTAGCTAAGTCCCTGTCAGGACCTATATTGAACTGAACTGCTTGAAATGACAGAACACTACCCTGTAATTTCCCAGAAAAATTAAACAGACCACAAAACCAGAGAAGAATTACTCTTCAGCACGTACAATGTTATCACCTCCAATAGCAATGTGATATATTGATGTGGGTACCACTATACCAGATAGGGCTACACTACCAACACTTGAAATTTGGAAAAACTCTGCCCAGGGCTCAGAGACGGGGACAACTTACACACCCCTATGCCATCTCTGTAAGGTACTGACATCTTGTGATCTACTTTTTGGTGGTAACAGTAATGATACAAGTTACATTCCAGTGCTTTGCTACAGTAACTTCATTGGGCATGTCTTTAAAGGATGGAGAGTAGAGTGAGACAGAGTCCTTTCTAATACTTGCATCATGTGGGCTGCATGTTTTAACAGTGTGAGTTGTTACTGGAGATCTAGGCTTGAGTTTTCCTCTGTGTGGTCCTGGAATTAAACATGCTCTATTGCCCTTCTGCATAGGGTGATTTGAAATACCAGAAACACTTAAATCTTTCCATACTCACTCTTCTGTGTTTTCATTTCCAAGCCATTCATTCAGCTTCTTTTGACGAACACCTTTTTGGGTCAGCCACCTGGAATATAATTGTAAATAAAATTAATTTTTAGACACGGAAGTTGGATATCAGTAAAAAATCCCCAAAAACGTAAATGAAAATTTGGTAATTCACAATGATACTCACATCAAGTACTGATCTCTTGTCTTCCTCAGCTGTATGAGGTCTGGCTTAATGCTGTTCATTCGCTTGTCTATCTCTCTGTACTCAGCTGCTTGCTTCTTTAAGTCCTCTTCTAATCTACGCCTGCTGTCCACAATTTCACTTATTCGAGACTTCAGTTTTTCATAGTTATGCATAATTCTAAATGGAACAATGTAATAGGTTACACTCGGATGGTGTCTTATTCATGAGTTTATAAACTGCTATTTAGCAGCGTAGACACTTTAAGAGAACGGAGTATCTCTCCAGATGTAGATAGACATTTCGCAAGTTCACATCTATCCCATTTGATGTTTCTTTATTTACAACTGAACAACTTTAAACTTGCCATCTTGCTTTAGTTTTATGTAGATCTATATACTTGGCACTGTTTTCTTCTCCAAAATCATACAATTTGAAATGCAAACGCAAATACTTACCTTTGTATTTCCTTCTCATTTCCCTCCCGTTTAAATTTTTCAATGTACTCCTTACTGTATCTTTCTTGCGTCTGACACTGCTCTTCAAATATTTTTATTGTTTCATTGAATGCTTCAATAGCTGTTCTTTTCATTTGAATTTCCTGAAAAAAAAATAATTGTTATTATCAGACAGATAAGATGACTTACTGCCTTGTATCACAGAAACACTTCAGTATACTTTGAAAGACGACTTCGACACCCCTCTGCCAGAATACATTCTGACTGCAGAGCCTTGTAACACAGAGAGAACAGGCCTGTGAAAAAGGCTTTCTACTATGAGGTTTCCCAAGAAATAACAACTGATAGACAAAGAGGTAGAGTTACAGTCTTTGCTTTGTATAAATAAGTTTTATTTGTGATGACTAGACTCTTACAGAAATGCACTTTGCCCTTTGTACCAACTACTGTCCTTAGAGGCACATCTGGCTTTCTGAAATAAAAGTGTAAGAGACTGGCCTGGATGGGTCTCAAGAGGTCATCTAGTACGTCCTCCTGCTCCTGCACAGCTAGTTGATAGCCAAGTCTTTTACGTCATTAATTCAACTTGCCTGCGCTTCTCTGTCTTTCTGCAGTTATTTTTAAGCACTTTTCCTGCGCATTTTAAGAGGCAGTCTAGACTCTGAGTCTGTAAAACCACACAAATTCACTGACACTTCAAGAATTGTCTAATAATTGATTAAGCTGAAAGGACAGAGGCAGCTTTTCATTACTGCACTGCCATCTCTCTACCCTGCATAGATGAAACATTAAAAAAGTAGTATAAAAACACGACACTTCCCTGCAAATGTGCCTTGAAAACCCTGACTCAACTTGATGAAGTCAGTATGCAGAAGAGTTGGTATGTCAAGATAGTTCTGCGCTTGCTTTGGATGCAGGTGGCAGACTTGGGCACAAGATGGGTTAGGTTACAAGTGATGACTCTTCAAACATGAGTAAACGATTTCCCTATACTGAGCAAGCACAGCAGATATGTTTCCTCTTTTGGGCCATGGTAGCCATGGCAGAAGTGAGGAGGAGGAGGAAGGAGGAAGATGATGGTATGAAATGGCAATAAGATTCTTCTAAATCTAGCTCACCTGAGATGTTCTTGTGTAGTCTTCATAGAGTCTGTCATATTCTCGGCTTTTTTCTTGGAACTGGGTATTATATTCATGTAATTTCTTTCCCACTGCTTCAATGCTATCCTCTTTTACAACTTGATCCTGGAATGGTTAGCAGAAGGAAAGATATTCCATAAAGAAACAATTATATTGCACAGATCTGCAGGACAAAGGTGCTTATAAAAGCCCAGACAGCTACATGGTGACTGCTATTTCATCAATATGGAGATACACTATATGCACAATATGCAAACTAGAAATGAATAACAAAAAGCAATTTTGCATCCCAAGTGCTCAGCTGCATACTGGAAAAGATGTATTTCACCATTAACGAGTGGGACGTTTATTAACATGAGTTTATTTCTGAGTAATGTATCTGCAGTACTTAAAAGTTTTAATTATTCATGTGCAAACTCTGGAGTTGGTTTTAAACAAAAATATCAATTTTTACACAGAGCTGAAGTTCTTCTTGATAAATGACAATCCAGTCTGCTGTAATTTATCTGTACTTAAGTGAAACATAAAGAAAGTAGACCAAATTACCTGCTGGTACTTTGATACTGGATACAGCAGCTTTACATCCAGTTTAGGATTATACTGGGCTAGCGATTCATTCCGGTAGTGGTTTATTAGCTCGACCACAGAGTTAAAAGTTAATGGGTCAGAAAAGCCGTATTTTCCATCTCGATGAAATATTTTTATTAACTTGTTATTTCCTCCTTTCCTGAAAAGAAAGTTTGTTGAAAAGTTAGGCATACCTCAAGAACCATTCTTAAAGAACACTGTGTTTGAAGTACTGCATTTTACTGTCCAGCACTGCAGCGTTAGCTCAACTAACCTTACCTTAGTGTAAGTGTGTAGTCCCCATGCATTTTGGTTGAAGCATCTCGTACCAAAAAGGTACCATCAGCAGTGTCCCGGAGCTTCTCATTTACTTCTTCTCTGAAAGGAAAGCAAAAGTAACCAGTCACTTCAGCCACCTCTGAGTCATTTAACCTCTCACTGTGCTGTAAATTCTTCTGTTTTAAAACAAGTGGGTTTTAGAAGCCTTTTTGATCTTCATATTAATAAATACAGTTATTCAATAGCTTATCTAACATTGCTAGAGAACAACTGGGATATAAAAATATTGTATTCTATGACCTCTCACCATTGGTCAAAATTTTATTAATGCAAAGGTCTTTCTGCTTGTTCATACAAGCCTGCATGACTGGAGCAGCCAATGTTGGTCTAATGTACCTATATATAGTACAGTTAAAAATGCTGCTAATATATGGCACCGTTAGTCTGTCGTGCCTATTGTTAAGCTTCTGGATAAAAGACGAGAAGAAAATACTTCATTTTTTGGTGTTATCCCTGCATGCTAGCATTTCATGCAGCTGCCTTAAAGCAACAGAACAATCATTTCACATACTATATTCTAACTGACTGCCAGTTAACTTTTAGTCATGTTTGGAATAAAAACAATCGTAATATGTTTGCATTGGAAAACTCATTTTTCTATACTTAAGCATAATACACATACACAAAATAGCACAGCAAGAACACAAAGCCCAACATAAGGAATATATATCTTGAGCTGATTTACCTTGAGATATCTCCCCAGTACCATTCAGCATCTTGTAAAGACATGTTGTTATTCATGCCGTTGTTAGTTACAGTACTAGGTTTTGGTGGCTTAGGAGGCAGTGCTGCAGACGGAAGGGGGGAAAAGTTGATTATAACTCATTGAAAATCTGACCACATATTCTTTCAAATTATACATTATTACATGAATGAGAAGTGAAAAAAGGCAAGTTACAAACCAGAGTTTTCTATCACCTACGGTCTTTAAAAAACATTAGGCGAATCAAGATATCTTACTGAAAACAACATAATCCATCAAGAAAGATGTACTGATTCAAATATTGTATTACTCTTGCAATAATATATTTTAGGCAAAAGATAACACTGTACTCATCTTCTCCTGCTGTGAAGAAAGCATTTGAGAAAAAAAAAATTCCGAAGTTTGCTTCTACCTCTTCCTCTATCTTCAGGTGAATTTTAACAATAAATAAATAAATCATTTAAATGTCTTCCTCCTATGTAACAATCTTGGAAGAATGCTGCAGCTTCCTCAACTAGAAGCTGAGAAATAAAAGATGCAAACCCACAGCAATACTGAATATTTCAAGAAGTGGGTTTTTGTGATCCTGAGCATTCTGTGCGACGATTTGCCAAAACCCATCCCACTTTAAGAAACCCATCTGTGGTCCAAATATCCCTTGTGTTAATCTTAGTATTCCACAGAATAAATTGCATTCCAAATGCCAGAACCGATTAAAAACCACATCCCCCTTTTCTCAATGTCAAAGCTGCACACGTATACCAACGGGTGCCAGAGAAGATACTGCAGCACTCCTGACTTAGTAGCAAGGGGGACTTCACTGGAATCAGGCTTAAAAATCAACCCAGCTCTTTTAGTTCCTCAGTATGTACATCTTTCCTTACAGACATCCCTGTATTTTATGAGCAGCTACAAAAGATGATGTTTCCAAAGTTACAAGGAATATCAAGATAAAATAATATGTTTATATGATATGAAAAATTTATGCGATATCAGGTATTCAGTTAATGTTGCTAGACTTTAAAATCTGTTTTTCCTCAGACAATCTAAAACAATGATTTGTAATCACTGTTTTAGGAAATAAAATTGTTACTACAACATCTCCTCTTAGTCACAGTGTGGAAAAGAGCAAAAATGACAAGAAAAGAAATATAAAATTTTAATGATAGAATAGCAGAGCTAGAACTGCATCTGACAGAATAAAATCAAAACAGAAGCAGGTTAATTCAGTAGAAATTCAATTAAATAAGCAGACAGATATTCCTACATGTTAAAATTCTAATTACTATAACCATGCACTAAATCACAGCTTAATTTTAATTTATGAAAAAGAGGAAAAGGAAAAACTATTTGTATCATTGACAAAGTAAAGAAATCCTACATATCCATTGAGAATCTTTCAGCAGCTACTGTAAAGACCAAAATGAATTAATTCTTCCATAATAAGACTGCAGTTTTACCTGGTGGATCCATTTCTATGTAAAACATCAAGTCTGTGCCACAATTTATATCTGTCTTAGGATATTCTATATCCAGTTCTTCCATATTCCAAACAGTATTGTACATTTGTAAGAGTTTCACTAAGTAAGCTCAAATACAAGAAAAGAGTCAGGCTCTCTTTGTAATGGTGTCTTGGAATTCATTTTAAAACCTACAAGGGGCTGCACTGTAACCTATTACATCATAATCCTCAGCCAATCATGTCAAAATAATGTCACCAGACCACTCCTGTTTCATCATTTTGTTCTACATTAATCTTAAAACAATTTCAGTTTCATAAAGAATCTACATTTAGCAGAACTGCAATATAAACCTAGTATTACAAACAAAAGGAGCGAGTGGACTCTCCTCGTCTGTGCTACCAGCTCGTTTTTCTGACTTTGCAGCATGGTACAGTCCAATCCTGGCAGGATGACAAAAGGCTGATATGCTGCAGCACGTAGCTCTTACACACACACAACACATGCACACTCACACACAGGGCAGCTCCGTTTAGAAGTAGGTCGATTGCATCTCAGTTGCATTCTCCTGCTCGGCTGCCTGAAGTTTACCATTCAAAAAGATTTAAAAGGCTTCTGTACCTACTGTACATATTAAAGATGCAGAAAGGAAAAGAGTGGGACCCTGTGTATGTAACCATTATACGCACATTTTGCATGTATGTCTGCACAGAGACATATGTATCCCCACACAATGAAACATAATTATGTTTTTAGATCATGTAGATTTCTATTATTTTAAAAGTCTGATGTGCTTGACATTATTACGTAAAATGTGCTTATGCAGAGCTGTCTTCCCCACTTAGAATTTTGCAATAAAATATAGTACTAATCGATCAAGATTAACTCATTTTGAAATCCAAAATCCAAATACCATAATCTTACATTCAGCAGACTTGCCTAAACCGTGGAAGAAAGTCGAAACTGAGCAAGAACTTCAAGAGTGGTTTTGCTGAACATAAAAAGCCAGTCTGTCAGGATACAAGATTTAGTCTGCCTTTTTGCACTGTTTCCCTACCCTATTCTCATTGAGATATTTATCAAGCTAATTGTTTTTAAAAACAAGAGTTCCTTGTCAGTGTCTCCTTCTTCACTTGATTTTATGTCATCAGTATCCTCCTATCATATAGAAATACTGGTTCTTAACTCCCCCCCATCACTGACAGTAACTCTCTCAGACCTCTTGGAACAAACATGCACAGAACAGACTATTAATTTCAGAGCAGAATGCTATGTAAAGCAACGTGAGTGCTTTATACCCGCTATAATCTATGTGGGCTGAAAACCAGATACCAAAAATAATCACAACAAAGAGTAGCTGTAGCAACTATCTATGCCTACATCGTAAGAAATCCTGGTGTAGCTGAAATGTGCTCTATCTCACTAACACTCGTAAAAAAAAATTATCACAGTATATATCCTTCATAAAAATTTCACACATACCCATTCTCCTCTGTGCCCCTCAGCAGCTTATCCCTTTTGAACAAGCATTAACATACAAGAACACATTCAGAGCACCAACAGCTACAAAAAAAATGCATGCTAGCTTGCTTTATACATTAACAAGCTTAAATTCATTCTGAAGTAGACTCTCCCCTCCCTGTTTAGGTAGACATGCTCCAAAGATTCCTTCCATTTCCAAAATGAAATAAGATACTTAAAATCATCCCAGACACAAGTCCAAACACTGAACTTGGAGGTTTAGCCCACCTGCTAGGCAAACAGTTGAGTTGCCAAGGTAATTATTTAAATTAAGTTATAAAGATTTCCTACAAAGACTACATTGCTGCATTTAGGTCTCATATGGGATCAGGAAAATTTTTTAATTCAATTGAATACAGGCTTTCAGGAAAAAATGCTTCTTCAGAGTTTCACTGGTGGCCAAATTTTGGACTGCCTACACTTGCATAATCAAGTTAGTGCTCATCTCAGACTAGCCTAGCTTGCAGGCAAGCAAAGACAGGGGGTAGATAGCTGATTCCTCATTCCCCATATAACCTGGAGGAGTACTGAGGTACTTGACTTTCATTCACACATCTTAAGACCATGAAAGCTCTACCTAGTAATCAGTTACAGTACAGTAATTCCACAAGATAACAAAGAAAATACACACAGAAATCCAAAATCAACTTACTTTGTAAATTATGCATCACAAATGCTCACCCTTGTAATGCAGCCTGAAAATACAATCCAATAACCTGAAAAATTAATTGGCTTCCTCTTAAAAAAACCTTCCTTAAAATCCAATCCTCCCCCAACTCCTTTTACTTGGAAGCCTCTCTGAAGCAATGAAGAAAAAAAGTTAAGAAAACCAGATTGCTCTGCTTTCCAACCAATGGTTTTCCATAAAAATCCCTAGAAGAGCTGTAAATCCAAGCCTTCTCTTTCTTCTTAACTGCTTAGAGCTCTGAGTGGTGCACAAGATATCCACTTATTCAGGTTCATCATTAAAAAGTGAACCTGACTTTAGTACTGTGGAAAAAAAAAAAACAAACCCAAACCACCACCCCCCTCAGTAGCTTGCATGTCTCTCACAGATAAAGATCTCAGTTTCATGATTAACTCGGGCAGGTTCAAATATTTGCTGAGCCAGGGATTTCAAGTGGGGGAGGGGGAGCCAGATTCGAAGTAAAAGTTGTCATCAGCTAACAAGTGGTCAATGCAGGGCTAACTTTCTCATTTTAGCTAAGTAAATGAGAAGACTATTGTAAGAGGCCTTAAAATAGTCTGTGTCACTAGCTCCTGAGTGCAGTACTAAAGTTGAGGAAAGCATCGTGAACAGCCACATACAGGAAGTGGCTAACTAACTGCAGAAAAAAAACCAAACCAGAATCAAAATCTGCCTTGAAAAGAGCTGCACCTCTCAGAGAGCAGCCCTGTGCAAGCAAAACAGCCTGCTTGCCAGAATATCATCACCTCCTACACATGCTGGATCACAAATACAGGTGCTGCATGAAGACCCCTATCATGACACTGTGAGGCATTCTATGCCTTTGCTATAAACCGAAAACAGTGTAAGAAACACCTGTCCATATACATGGCATTTTTCAGTACATCAGAATTATTCATTTCTTGGGCAGGAAGGCAGTAAAAGGGACTGTACAGAGAGGGTGCAGTTTAGGTCAAACATATTTTCCTTGCCTTAGTGTTTGGTGGAGAATAGACCTGCTAAAGAAACAGAGTAGCAGCTGAAGAGCCTGCTCCCTCTTTGCCCACAGAGGCTGGCTTCTTTGCCAGCTATGTTTTTACAATGAAATACGTTCAAAGTGAAAGAAGAAGCATACAACAATATTTAGTTCAGTGAAAGAAAGGAAAGGGATTAATACTTTCCTTCTATTTGTTGGAAACAGTGAGAACTTCTAGAAACTGTGTTTCTTGAGATCTGTTTGTGGTCCTTAGGGCTGTCAAGTGGCACTGAAAAGTTTTCACCTTCCAAACATTCCACCTGCCAAAGTCATCCTACAGTACAAAATACCACTTGTACTTAACAATGAAATCTCAAGTACAATTTCGATGTTTTGCAGTTGATTGATTAGCTTTACCTAAAACAATCACTTGCTTCTCCAGTTTTAGCCTTTGCCTACTTGAACAACTTTCAGTTCTATATAAAATTTAAAGCAGCACAGCAATAAAGGTACATCCTACTTCAGATGGAGAAGGTAACCTGCATCTCTGAACTAATCCAGCTTCTGACAGTAACTGATATGCCTCTTATTTATTGTTCAACTTACCGACGGGGTTGATAACACTCCTTAGTTTATAGGGCCACAATACAGAAGCATATTCTCAAAGGAGAAAAGACCATTTAAACCCAATTCACTGATTTGGTTACCATTTTAAAAAGCAACACACATTAAAAAAGATAAGGCTTTTTTTCTAAGTCCATTTTCTTTTTTTTTCTTTTGGATTCCAGTGCCCTGCACAAAAATGAGTTCCTGATCATCCTGCAGAACTGAGTCAAGCATCTCTTAAAAGCAAGATACTGGCTTGCAAACATCTGCATTTTCATACAGTTGCTTTATCTTAACTTTTATTTAAATTTTAATTTCAAAATCTTGAGTGGTCCCGGTCGCATCTACAGATTTGTATTTGCAAAAAGTCATCAGTCTACTATTTTTTTAAGTGTTCTGTAACACACGCAGTACACAAACTTACACACAGACACACACACGTATCAATCTATGAAAAACCAGGTCATACACTGTGAGAGCCGCGCGCTGCCGTGGCAGGCGATGAAGGCAGCGTGCGGCCAGCTCGGCTCCATTCCTCTGCTCTCCGCTCCGTTCCGCGCCGCGCCGCGCCGCGCCTCAGCGGGCGGAAGGCCCGGCCCGGATTCGTTTAGAGCGGGAGCCCTCTGCCGGGCGCGGCGCGGACGCGCAGCGGCTCTGACTCGCGGCACCGGCGCTGCGGGCGAACAGACTGGCTGGCTGACTGCTGCGGGCACTCCAGCCAAGCCCCTGCATGATACGGAAAAGGCCCGGCAAAGGACAGCGTTCCTACATGTCTGTTTGTGTCTCCATGACACTACTATCACTACTGAGGGCTGAGCCTGGCCACCAGTAGTCCAGGAGAGCCTCGTGTCCGATTTCAAGAGACAGAGGAGCAGCCTTTACACCCTTCTGCTCTGCCTGCCATGCTACCACACTTGCTAATATTTTCTGCAGCTAAAAGGCAAAGTGTCTGCACCTGATTCCATGCCCAGCAAGTGCACAGTTTTGTATACGGCTGTCTCTTTACCTTGCTTATTCTTAGTATGGCCGCGTCGGTAGTAAAACCTAACTTCCAGGCTTAAAACTGCAGTATTTCCCAGTTTGAGCCATTACTTACAATGTTATTTAGAAGGCTGAGAAACAAGAATAAACTGAGGTAGACAATCTAGATGAAGCAGCTCAGCTTGCATTATTGCACAGGCCAATGGAGCCTTCAACTCATCCATACAGGACAGCAGCTCCTTCCTGCTGCTGCAGTAGCTCTTCCTTTGCTCCTCACCAGCCCATCTGCCTGCAATGCCATCAGCACCCCACATCCGTTCCCACCCCATCTCCCTTCCTCTTTGCCTTCCTGTGATAAGACACGCCTTAATCTCACACACTCAAGTTGCTCCTTAACACCCCCTACCCTCAGAGGATCCAGATCTCTCTTAAATTACTCTTGGAATTCACCTCCCAAAGCTTTCATTCTCCCACCCTCTTCCATATGATCTGCCTTCCCAGCTACCACCTCCAAAACGACCTGCTGCCCCAAGCACTCACCCGGTCCCATGGACTGCTCTGGGACTTGCATCCAGGGCAGGCCTTTTCCAGATAAGACTGCCAGGAGCTTTTGAAAATTTACTGAAAAAAACATCCAGTCTTCTATACTCTAAATATATAGCCTAAATTTTCAATATTTACCTCTAAATGCACACATGCATTTACACTCTGTATGGCATGTGAGATTCTGTGAGACTATTAGTAACAATCTGCTACAATTAAGAGATTTTTCTCCTAGTAGCATAGCATATTTAGAGACATGCACTTTGTTTCAGACTGTAAAATTAGAATTACTCTATTAAAGCCTGTGTGGCTGTTCATCAAGTTAGGTTGTTAAAAGGGGATGCTAAATCACCAAGCTTGCCCACTAACACCATCTTTTGTATCTCCTACTCAAAGAATGAGATAGGAATCAGAAAATGGATCTGATTACCAATTATTGAAAACACCAATTATTGAAACTCAATATTTGAATTATTAGCAATTATTGAAAACACCACTTCTGCAATCTTACTTCTCCTGCAACATTACATTGTCTTCATCTACTACACACAGAGGCACAACAGGTATCTTAGCTTTAGTATTTTTAACTTTTGTGGAAGGCTAAGCACTACTCTTAATTCACCAACTAAAACACAGAGTTTGATGTTCAACACTATGACAGAGAAAAAAAAAAAAAAAGATCTGTCCAGAGTTGTTCTGTGATAACAAATTCAAGCAAAGGCTGAGAAGTAACTCCTGTCTTTGTGTTATGGTGCACAAAATGTCACTTTAGCTGTTAAGATGTCCAATTAAGATGCCCAATTTAAGACCTTAATTTTAAGACATATTAAGATACACGGTCCAATTGTCTACCTTCTATTGCTGTGAGGCAAGAAGGATATTTAGTGGGTGATAAGAAAAAATCCCACAGTCGTGCAAAGATCTCCTCCGAACTGAGATCAGTTACGTCCAACACTACATTTAATCTATGTACTGTGTAAGATACCACTAAAGCTTCATGCACAGATTGTTTTAGACAAAATGTTTTCTACCAGGACTGAGAATAACTGAAACAAAAAATAAAGAAGGAAGCTATCAGTCCAACTTGTGAAAAAGAGAAGAAAACTAGTAGGGCTAGCTTTCCTGTTATTGCTTAGTTGTCATTACATTCTTTTCAACAAGTGAGATTCTTTCTGCTTGAAACCTCAACTTCTGCGCTTTAAAAATTCTATTATGGATTGCAATTCTTAGAACACTAATACAATAAACAAATTATCTCCTCTAGCAATCTTTCTTTTATTACAATGCCTCTAAACAATTTTTATGGAAACCCAACCAACTACAAACAATCTTGAAGACGGTAATTCTGAAAAATGCACCTCGGAGTCTTCTACGAGAACTCTAAAAAAAGAGCACTTCAGACGATCAGGTCACTGTGGTGTCCTAATCACATAAAGTTACACAACAGTCTACCAAGACTCAACTTCTGGAAATTTTTCAGGCGCTTTAGAGGCCTAAGAGCTAACCATAGACTGCAAGCCTGAAAATTGGGATCTGAGGGTTTTTTCAGCATATTAATAGATGTGCAAATATTTTACCAAAAATATTCCACTGCCCAGGATGGACTTTGAAATGCACACAGAAGGAGTTCTATTTTTTTGACAGATCATCTGAAAAAACCCACCAGGAACTTCAAAATAAACTGAAGTGTTAAGAAATATTAATCAATGCAGACACAACGCTAAAACCAAGCAGATGAGGTTATAATCATTAAGGTAGAGTCAGCCTCTATAAATGTCTTGGATACAGCCACATTTCTTCAAGCGCCCCAGTGATACTCTCAAGATGACTAGGCTCCTTGTCCTCATTAGTAGTTCTAACATCAACACCTTTCACTTTTATACTTTCCTCACATGAAGCAACTCAGGACAATATGCAACCAAATGATCTCTTAAGCGCAACTGAAGTAACTATCACTGCTGACCCTACCTTTGTAACACCTAATCAGTGACTCTAGCCATATAAATTTACATATTCTAAAGCATATGCAAACTAACAGTAACAATAACAACAACAATAATAATGCTATTAGAAATCTGTAGAATGTTAGAGAATTTTATAATGTAGTTTGATTTTTAAGGCTTATAACTGGCGCAAAGAAAATAATTATTTGACAATTAGCTGTCATTTACTGATTCTTAGTAATAACAGGACAATTAAACACAAAAAGTTTGGACTCTCCTAGTTGTTACAAGGCATCAAGGAGAAAAATACTGTGATTCTGGAAACGCCAGAGTTAACTGTTTTAACAAAACCCAATAGGTATAAACTAGCTGAAAACAGATGTACACTAAATATTAGGGGAAGGTTCCTAAGCAATATAGCTGACAAGGCTGGAAAAATCTTCCAGCACGAGCAGCAGGAACAAAACTCTTAGCCGTTCTAAATTAACCTTCATGAGCTGATGAAGGGGATTATTCAAAGCAACTATCTGACAGAAGACACTTTTTTTTCCTGTTGGTTTTATGTTTCTGTGTTCTAGCTCTTCAAATCTTAAGCAGTCCTACAGAACCTGCTGCCAGAAATTTTACCTTGTACTTTGAACGGATGGGAAAGCTATAGCCTGCCCAACGTTACATTCACATCAACCTATCCTGTGTTCGGATGCTCTCCGTTAATAATCTGTAAAAGGAATTACTTAAGGCTAACATCTAAAGTTCCCTTGCATTAATAATTTCTTCTGCACATGGTTTAGCAAACCTGCCTTGTTCCTACCAAGTATTTGATTTATAACAGGGGATTTTAGTGTTAATTGGAGGTGGGCTTTATTGCTTGTTGACTAAATTAGATGCTAACTCACAGAATCAATATGAGTGTAATGTCTTTCTTGAATGGGGTTTTAATATTTTCTGCATTGCTTATTGATATATAAACTTTTGAGTCCCTGGGTTAAAAAAATACACATATGTAAATAAAGGGGGAGATCTTACTTTCTTCTGATGAACTCTATAGGTTACTGTAGTTCAAGAAAATTTGCCTGGGAGTAAAGTGAAAAACAAATAAAATCTCCCCACCACCACCATTGTATGATATGCATTCTATTGGTTTAAAGGTCTTAAATATTCACAAATTCCTGTTCACTGTTTATTGAGAAAGAAATGAAAGTCCTAAGGCTGCACAAACTATGGGTACTAAAATGATTTAATGAAGATGAGAATTTCTTATAAAACAAATATTGCACATCACTATGAAACATAAAAGCAACTTTTACTTAGTTCTGTAATTAGGGACTTTTGTATTAAGTTTGATTAAAAAAGAAAACTAACAAACATGTACGTCATGAAGACAAATTTTAATATTTAACAATGATATGTAACTTTTAACACAAAAAATAATGCTTTTACCTGGTACGGGCTGTCTCTCATTCCACTCATTTGTGATTAAAACCTCTAGGATTTTTGTGTGGTGTTCAGTATTATCAGAGCTGCAAAAGATGGATTAGGCTGTGAGAACTAGGAAAAATGCAAAAGTTTACATTAGAACTATTAAAAACAATAGGAAACATTTACAACAGTGCGCTCCACATTAGAAGTAAGGCCAAAAATGTAATTAATTTAACTTAGTTTTGTATATAACTAACACGAATTTACAGTACAGAATATAAAAAAGATGACCCACGTACCTTGCTATCTGGAATCTGAAAAGCAGAGGGCTGAAAATTTCCGCCAGAGACCTTGTATTCAAGAGATTTTTGCTGGAGGCTTGACAAACTCTGAGGAAATGTTTGAGTAAATATTGGAGTGTGAGCCAATACTGGGGAGGTATATTTGGAGACCTGATGAGTTTCTTCAGCAACTGAGCATATTCCTCTGAGTTCTGCACTTCTGCAAGCAAACAGATAAAAGGCTCTTGATATCAGCACAGGAACATTCAACAAGTAAAATGAAGCTGTATATGACCCCTTCGGAAGCGTCAGTTTCACAGAAGAAAAAAAATTAATCTGTCCTTCGTTAATGCACTAAGACTTCTTTCTTCTTTCGAAAAATGTGAAATGCTCAGAGAAGAGAAGACGTATTTAAAAGTCAAATGGAAAGAGAGACGCATTTTGGGGAAAACCACAATGTGTTCAGAGTGTACTGGTAGAAGTCTGTCTTGTGTTTAGTGTCACACACGATTGGGTAATTCTGAGATGCAATAGATAAGTCTCACAGGTGCTGTTCTAACTTTGAAGGTTACCAGTAACAATATCCTGTCCTGAGATATATAACAGAATACTTAGTCCCTGTGCTGAAAGCCTGTAAGCTGTACTTGTATGAGATGACCACGGTAGATGATGAATCTTATATGCATGTATTTCTCACTTCATAATCTGCAACTCCCAATGTATTGCAGAACACAATGACCTCTAATACATTTACTTTGTCAGCACTGATAAGAAGTTAAAAATTAGCTTTCTGCATACAGATAAGTCCTTGATTTTTCCCCCCAGTATTCCTATAGTCATTCTACTTGCTGAAATAAAGAGATCTGTGTTATCTCTTGTACTTTCCATTATATTCACCTAAACAGGTAACTAAATAATGCACGTCTATATGTGAATTGAAACATATTTAATTAAAAACACCAACAATGAAGGTATATCTGTTTTCTGAGATGCTGTCAGATTGTGCAGAATCTTCTCTGTTCTGTAGGTGACAGGTCGACCAATGGATATCCAGAATCCTAATAAAAGCCTTTTTTTATCTGACCTTTGAAATAATGTGATAATCATACCTTGAGCTACAGAAATCATGTCACTGTAAACAGCTGCTGGAATGATGGGATTTGGCAGATCCAAGAGATACCTCTTGAGAGCATCTGATAAAGTGTGCACATCAAATGTCTCTAAATCCAACAAAGAGGCATCTAAAGGGAAAGAGCAACATACTTTTTAGATGTTAGAAACTGGAAAAAAATATACAGGCTCGCAACACTAGGGCTTTACATGAAGACAAAACTCCTAACTTATATCTGGTTTACGGGTAATAATTCCAAAGAAAGAATGTCAGACATCAAGAAACATCTTTGAGATAAAGAACATACAGTGCTTAACACCATGCCCAGGCCTTTGGCATGTGATGAACCAAATGGCTCCCAGAACTGTATGTGGTCTTCTTTCATATACAGAGCAAGGCTGAAATCGGAATAATGGTAGTGACATGCTGCATGTTAGCAATGTTATGGAACATCAGAATGTTTTTAACAAGTCTCTGTTTCACCTGTAAATATTTTGTGTAAGAAGTTAAGTATTAATTAAGGGTTTCAGCAAATGCAGCATCTCTACCGGTAACTACTTCTATTATGACTGCAAGTTTGGTTAACAACTTGGGGCTGCAAATCTGTAGATAATCAAATCTGTGAGTAAGTGAAAACAAATATACACATGCAGAACTAGGTGCTTGGTGTTTTATGCAGCTGTTAGGATTTATCTTACAAAACCTGATATCCGTTCAGGATAGTTATGACTAGGGCTAAAGTTTGGGAGTGTCACATAAAGGACTACTTATTAGCGTTGGAGCAAGGAGTATCAGCCACAAAAATAAAAACAGGAAAATACGGGAATTCTTACACAGTGCAAGCAAAGTTATGGTTCATCTTAAAACATGAAACTGGCACAGTAAAGTCCTAAATGTTCAAAGAAAGATTCATATTTGTTACAAGAATTTTTCAGGTATTAATGTTAACTAATTTTCTAGGCTAAATCCTCTGTACAACAACACCTGAACCTATCTGGCCAGTTTAGACCAAATTCAACAGAGAAGTAGAGGAATCGGGTATGTGGTGTGACTACACATGGTGCGAGAAAAGGCACACAAGATGCAGTAGCGAGAAACAGTGCTCTTCCACCTCTTTTCTGTTTTCTACAAAAGAAAAGCTTGCATTACGATTTCATTCTTACCACACAGCAAAGAACTTGCTTAAAAAAACAGACATTACAAATGGCTTAGATAATAAAAAACATGCAATGTGTACATGGATTCTACAAAAGCAATTATATGTCAGAGAAGCCAATCCAAAATTTCTAAGACATTGTTTTCATTAGTTTTGTTGCTCACAGAAAGTTTTTTATTTCATAAGGCAAGTTAAATCCTGGTTCAGTGTTGACCCATTCTCTGAAGTATATCTCAAATTATACTAATGAATAGTGAGTAAGAATAAACTTGTGGTACTTTTTGGGTGTAATGTCATAAACAGGTTTGAACTCTTCCATCTGCCAAGCTGGCCGGATGCACGTCAGCCTTGATCTTGGAGCTAAATAGCATTGTGTTGAAACTAACAGGCAGATATCCAGTTAACAGGGACATCACTTTAACCATAAGCAGAAGACTACACTAATGCAGTTCACAACTTTGAGACCAAAGTCAACTTTCCTCTCTGAATTAACACTCTGCCAGTTAATTCAAATAGAGCAGGCAGAGATGAGATCTGTCTATATTCATGCATCTAGCCATTTACTGTACCAGCTCTGTCCTGGAAGATTCTGATCATATCTTAAAGAGAACTCAGAAAGATACACTGTTAATGAAGGGTAAAGTCCCATTTTCTTTTCTCAAACTGAAACAGATTTTAAATAAGAATACATGTAAACCACAAGCTCTTGATCTCAGGAGACAGATGAACCTTTCATAAAAGTACACCTGAGCATAGAGGAACAGGGATGATAATTAAATTAAGAGATAAGTTCATATTGGACCTATATAAAAAAAGGATTTCTCCAGATGGAACAGTACAATTACAATACTAGAAATATGGCTTAGGCTGCTAGCACCATAGGCAGGTCTCATCTTCCTGCTTGCACTCACATGCTTCCTCACTACCACCACATTAGGCAGAGGACAGGACGCTCTTCCGATTTGGAGGAACAGACAACTCATAGTATCATCATTTGTTCATCTTGCTAATATTTGCAATTACTAAAAACAAAGAGAGCTAATTCAGTTTGAGTTTGCTTCCTTTGTCCCTTTAGCAATATGGCATATGTAATCAGTTTCATTTTCCAGCCCTTGTACTTTTTTGCTCTTTGATGCAAGTGGAAGCTCACACCTTATATTGAACTCCAGCTTGCAAAGGCATGGTCAAAAACTCCTCCTAAAACAGCTCTTGATCTCTCATGATGCAACTGACTGTTGCCACACCAGCATATTCTGCCCTGAAGCAGAAGTAAAGAGTACCAAAAAGAGAAGAAAATGTATTTCAGGAAACTTGAACAGGTATGTGCTGGTGGTGGTGTAGCTGCATTTTACTGTCCAAAATCTGAGAACCCAGCCTACTGCAACAACATTAATTCAATTCTCGCTTTCCCTTCCTGTAGCAGACACAGATGTGCAGCTATTGCCTATCTACTAACTGGCCCAAAAAACCACACACACAGAAGGTATGTAAACAAACGGCCATTTGTTTACAAAATAGTAATCTGCAGCCTTACAAGAATAGCATATCTTTACCTTGCCTCTGAACAAAACACCTTGTTTTTCTCTGTACACTTAGATTGTCAGTCCTTGAAGAAGCAAATGACCAAGAAATTATTAAAATTACAATTATTGGACAAAAACATCCAGTGAAGCCATGAAAAAAAACCAACCTGTAAAAGTGAAAAATATCTTCGTAACAATTTTAAAAGTAACATTTTTAATTATATTTGCCTTTTCAATATTATATGATTCAGAACCAGAACATACATATAAGCTCAGAAAAGGAGCAAAGAAAAGAGGAGTAGTCTGACCACAAACTCTGTCAAGTGCTTTAAGGAAGAGAACTGTACTTACCACATTCAAGAATTTGTCTTAATTCTGCTGAGCTGCTTGAGCCTTGTGTTCCGTACAAAGCTGAACACTCCAGACCTTCAAAACAAAATGGGTGGGTTACATTAATATTCCAGTGACTACTACCATGATACAACATACTTCTGTTTTCTTCAAGTAAGTATTTACAACTTAAATTGGCAACATCCTCCTACTGCCACCCACCTATCACACTAAAGAATGTGATTGCTTTTTAAAGCTGTAAGACACATCTTTGTACATGTAAACTGCTGTGTCTGCAGAAAGAGGTGGCCAAGAAAGATCAGAGATGCCAAGAGTCCCACGTATTCTGTACAACTCTCCAGGGACTGACTGTAGAAGGCCAGGAATAGGAAGCAGATTCACATACCCCAGGGAAGAAAAGAGCTTGCACGAGCAACATGAGAGCCAGATCTTCCTTTATACTCTACATGCTATCTGGAAACACCAGGTCTTTCAAGGTGGAAAAGACACAAGAAATCTGTGCCAAGTCACCCCACAGGAATGGGACCAAAGTTTTGACACATTCTAATTACTTTTAAAGTTTTAACTCAGATTTTTAAGTTACAAACATGCCTAAGCTTTGTCTTCCTATGCAGTCAACAGACAGCCCCTACTATGGGACAGGTAACCCTTAGGTCACCTTTGACTATTTGTAGAGATCATGTCACAGTGTACATAAGGTGAGCGTCACATCACTGGTGTGAGAGAAAATATCTGTGTATGTCACACGTGTCTGATAATCTACCTGAATAAAAGACACTAATATAGTATTTTCATGAGAAAGATATGTCTTTAATTCAATAGAGAAGTAACAAGGAAAGAGACTATACAGAGCATTGATGATTGAACAGTGTCAGTGGCATTTGCTCAAAGCAGTAATTGCTTACTCAAACTGCTGCTAAATCCTGGCTCTTCTCACTGATATTAGCAAGATCCTACTCATTCAGGAAAAGCTTATGCTCTTTTAAACTGTCAAAGCAGTGTGTGAGAACCTATGTCCCAAAGGCAAGCAGTCTGAGTCTGATAAGAATATCTTTCTGCTTCCTCCCCAGCTGTAAGGCCACTGAATGAGTAGGACTCACTTGGCTGCTCCTTACCTCACCAGGACAATGAAAGTCACTCCAGAGAAAGAGCAGAGGACAGAAATAGGGTAAAATGTAGAAGAACGGCGAAAGCTTCAAAAAGATGGAAAGGCATCAACACAAGAAAGCAAAAACCATAAAGTTAACACTGGCTGGCTCAGCATATAGCAGCAATAAAGAACTGTCTCCTGTAGAATAAAACCAGGTTTTGTACCTTTTTAATATTTAATTCTTTTGTTTTGTTTTGTTCATAAATCCAGCTTTGGGGCAAAACATTACTGGTTTGGCTGTGTGTCCAATTAAATGTTATAATGGCACTTCCATAACCAACTTAAGGTGATTATTGATTGGAGAAAACAAAGCAATACCAAACCCTCCTGCTTTACCTTTCAATAATACTTATATTAGCTGAGTTATTGAATATCATTTGAGGTAAGCTTTGGTTTTGCTCCTAGAGTAAGCTTTGGTTTTGCTGCTACTGTGCTTACAGTACAGTAGCCTCTACTGAAAAGAAACCAACAAAACAAGCCTTAAATAAGTTCACATCTTATTTCACATCTGTTAAGTAATGTGATGCATTAGTGGCTCTAGACAGGTGAGACGCCAGCTGTTTCCAATTCTGCAGTCTCGGCTCACATAAGCAACAAAAACTCCTTGGTCGATTATTCTTCAGCCTACCTTTCTTTTCAATTGTCTCCACTATCTTGATAAGGATTGGTGGAGCAACATCAGGAGGTGCAAACTGATCCGTAAGATCTGGAAGTGTAAAGGCTGTAAAAGAAAAAAATAAGCTAAGCAACAGGTGAATGCTATTTCTGTTTATGAAAGTCATGACACATAACACAACAGTTAATTTTGAACTATGGAGTAAACATCCCACTCGTCAGGCATAAAAAAGTACACTCCACAAGTAACCAGAATAAGAATTATGGCAATTGTATTTTTTATAGCATTTTCCTTCCTTTAGGGACCTCAGTTGGTCCCCAAATCACCCTCCATATTGCCTAGGAAAACATGCTAAAAGTTTGCAGACTGTGGATATGCAGAAATACAATGCAAGGAACAAAAGAAAAAGTCTTTTGGTCTGACCAGATGAGGGAGCTAATCACATCACCATCTGGGAGCTGCTGATCCCTTGGGTTAAACAGACTAACAAAGGGCTGAAATGGCAGTAGAAACAAGTACTTCACACTCACACAGAAGTTCAATAACTTCTATTTGCTTTCAGTGTTCAAGCACAATGCTACTAACAGGACTGTGTTCTTGAAGCAGGAATTTTATTTTCTACAATGGCGAGTGAAGCAGCATAATCAGAAAGGGCCATTCTGCAGATTCAAATAAACTTGCATATGGATTTTATGGAAAATGAGTTTTCATGCAGTCCAGTTTCTTAATGGATAGAACCTACTGTATAAAGCAATGTTCTGTCTCTGTGATGGGAGGCATGATTATCTCTAAACACACTATTCTTGCCAAGAGAGTAATTCACATGTTTTAGAGCAGTCCTGTTTTACTCTCAGAAAGTATGAATGTTTACATAAAGATATTATTAAACTACTGCCAGTAATATCTGTCATAGTTTGATGGATTATGATTGATAAACAAGCTTAATCACTGAAGTAGAAATTGACAGTTGCCTAAGTGATGGTGATCTCTGCTTCATTAAACTCACCACAGACAAATAGAGAGTAATCTTAAACACACATGCACACATGTAGTTGCATGCATATACATACATGCCCACACATGCTTACACTTGATTTCTAGAAGACTGAAACTGAACAAAATTATGAGGATAACTAAGTAGAAGCAGAAAAAAACCCTGCAACCTGAACACAACAGCAAAATATAAGTAGGTTTTTTTAAAACCCTTTGAGATAGCCAAAAAACATAAATATACCACAACTGGGAAAGAGAAAGTAGACAATTTTGGCTGATATTTCGCTCTATTTTGGAAGGAATGATTATGTATCTTTCTAAACATGCAAACAATTTAAAAGTGGCAAGACAGCAAGGAAGGTATGGAAGTTTGGAAATGCAGAAAACTGAGAAAAATGAAAAACAAGAAATAATAATTAGTATTTACAAACTAGTAATGGAAGTGGAGCATACTGGGACACTGAGGTATGTCCCTTTCTAAAAGAAGCAGAATGATGGTACAATAATGATGGAATACTTTCCAGTCCATTCATAACTGAGAAACATATTACAAAAACATCTGTGAGTCATAACAGTTTAACTTAGGAGGCACAGAAAATGAACATTCAGGAGTCTCAAAAGAGTTGCCTAAGCAGATCTCTGGCCTACTGATGTTTCTTTTTAATGACTTGTGGAAAGTTAGAGCAATTCCTGCGGATCACAATTGTTCTAAAGCCTGATCTGCACTCTGAAAAGACAAGTAAGATGACTGACTACATGCTAGTTAAATTATCAGTCCTGGGCAAAAATAAAGGGAAACCTGATACCAGACTCATATGATAAAGCAATAAAAGAAAACACAGTATCTAAAGATTGTCTGTATTGCTTTTTAGAGGACAGATTCTGTTAAAAACCACACTGCTTCCTTCCTTGGTGGTGCCTTAGTTAGCTGCAAATGCAAATGAGTAGACACAATAAACTCTAAAGTTTTGTCAGACAGTTGACTTAGTAAAGCACCGTGATTAAAAGCTAAATTGAAAAAAGCACGTTACATAGATGTAGCTGACCAGCAACCTCCAATTAGTTATTAATGCAGAACAAGCTACTCAGGGAAGGAATGGACTTATCTTTAAATCTTCAAACCACTTCCAGATTCCACCTGGAGCAGCTCTTCTAGCTTAACATGATATTTGCTCTTGCAAAGAAAAAAGTCAGGCTCAAATGGAAGATTCTGCACTCCAAGGAGCCTCTGCAGAGGCATGATGAAATATGGACCTCTTGATTTTTAATATTAATATCAAATATTTCCTTTTGACCCTAAGTTATGAATATACCTTACAATGAGCACAAATCTATTGAAATAATAAATGAAAAAAAATGAAAATCAGATCAGAGTTGTATCAAAGGATATGCTATGAAAATACTCAAATTATGAGATACTAGGAGATTCACAGAATGCTAAGAGCCTAAAATGCAATCCTTACATGGTAGCAGAGGAAGAACAGGTTGTGAGTTTACAAATTTTTACTTATGAAAGTATCTTTCTGCTCCCTTACATTGCTATCCACATTAAACTCCTCTCTCCCTCTTGCATAACAGCCATGAAATTGCATCATCTCTGAACAAAGACACTTATACATCCAGCTGGAGGCAGCATGCAACAACAGTAAACAGTCCAAACTGAAACTGAGAAAGAAGGAGAGACAAAGAAGAAATAGAGACAGAAGTCAAACCTAACAGGCATTTGAAACATTTCAGGTGACAGACCTGCAGTTCAGGGATGGTTCGTTGAGGTTAATGATCAGCAGGGAGAACTATGCTTTCTCATACTAACCAAACAGTGCCTTGGAATGTTGGCAAGAGATACACTCCAAATACCTACAAACAGAATGTATTTATACAAATAATTCCATTCCCCACTAGATTTTCATTTCCTACATGAGGGATGGAGTTGAAAGAAAGCAAAAAGGAGAACTCAGTTTTAGCGGAAGACTTCAACTGATGAGAAGAAGCCTTTGCATGGTGAAGAAAGACACTACAGAAAACAGCTTATCTCCACCGGACACAGGAATGGGGTGAATGTAGACTTTACCCAGATTACCTAAAAGACAAGAGGTGCTCTCTGCAACCTACCTGGATGCTTTTTATCTACACTTTAAGCAGGACATTAGCTTACAAACTAGGCTGTTATCATAATTGGTTACTGAGTCTCTTTGTTGCAAGTTAAAGTGTTTGTGGATCAGTAACGTTCTTAGTGAAAGGCTTTTGAAGCTACATATTTACCTTTATATTTATGCAAAATCTATGTCTACAGAACATAAGTATGTAAAGCAAATTACACATTGGTTAAAAGGAAAGGTTTCTAGCACTCCTCTGCTACGCTAAAATGTGCAATTGGAAAAAGATTAACATTTTAGGAGTTCAGAGGATTTCTGATATCTCTTCCTCCTTTTATCCCATTCCTTTTCTCCCAAATTGGAAATTTCTTACTACTAAGCCACTGTTGAAAATTTCAGTATGAAGAGTGTCTTTAAAATACTGTCAATCTATTCAATAAGGAAATAAACTGTAAAATACTCACATATTTGACTGAAACCTCAGGATATTCACCTCTCTTTTAATACTATGCATGGAGTGGTAAGTATAAGCTCTACAGCAAAAGGACACAAACACACACACACACGTGCAATGGCAGGTACAAAAGTTGCAGGTACAAAAGCTGCAGCTACCTTTCAGTGCAGCAATGCCAGAAGAACACATTTGAGGCACACAGTTATAATGCTCAGTAACATCCAAAAAACAATTCACTTCATCAGCATGTAGGAATGACATTAATAAATTAAAATCACTTAACCTCCCACCTATTCTAGGATTTCCTACTCATTGTGTCATCTCCAATATAATTAGCTCATACTGACTTGTACTGTAAACTTTCCAACTTTTACACAAAATAGAAGACTATGTGCATTTAAAGGTGAAAGGCCTCCTGAAACACATCCAGGAAAAAAAAAACAAGACTGAACTGTATGTACAGAACTGAAGCCAGTGTATAAAAACATTTAAACAGAAGACAGTCTAATTTGGGAACAGTGTCCATCAATTTCAAAATGCTGAGAGGAAATGGCAGAGGCTAAGCTGAAAAAAAGTACACCTAATTTGAGGGGGAAAAAAATCCCAGTTTGACTATCAGAGCGAGAATACAAGTTATGCTAAAAGAAGTAATCCTGATTCTAGATTAGGTGTTCCAGAAGAAAACTCAGCATGCATATTATGATCTACAGAGGAAATGTAAGTCAGTTTTAGTAAGAGAGGTGAAAAAAGCTCACAGGCAACTTGCATTTAGTACCTGATTTCAAAAGTATCTTCTGCTTTGAAACATGCTGTAGCACAGCACAGAGGTTTGGAGAACCAAATCCACTCTTAAAAATCTGAGCAACTTTGTTGATCCCTTTGTTGATTCCCTTGCTACAATCCAATATCAGTTTTTTACTTAAAGCAATCATTTTCCACCCAAATTCCTGTTGGTTGGTTGGTTGTGGGGTTTTTTTGTTTTTGTTTTTTTTTAAATAAGGTCCTGGAAAGCTGTCATGCAGTTTTCACGTCTTCCTTCTATGCATAAGTCTGGCAGTGGGCCTCCAGATAGCAAGGAAACTCCTGATGACACATGATAAAAGCTGGCTTTTCCACTAGCTCTATTTTTACTTTGCACAGCACGAACCAATGAGATGAACCACAAGCTAGAGACTGCTCCAATCTGTGAACTCTTCTGTCTCCTTGATATAGACTGGCCTGAACAGCTCTAAGGCAACAGCAATGTGTGAGATGAGAGCATACCTTATGTTCAAGGGTTGTCAACATAGCCACAAACTGCAAGATGAAACCAGTACACAGCTGCACTTTTTGGAAGTGTTCTCAGTAAAAAGAGATACTTTAGAGTTACTACCTGGCAATGACAAGTGGAAATTTAAAGTTGGAATTTGGCTTCTGAGCCAAATCTTTCATTACTGCTAGAAGAGCAAAATGAATATTAAAAAAACCAAACCAAATAACAAAAATAGAGTATTAACTTAAAATGTAAAAATACACACCACTGAAAAGAGTTTATTTTCTAAATATTTTACAGGAACTATAATTTAACATTCCCTGAATTTAGCTTTTAGTCAAGATTACTCCATGTATATTCTTTTTTCAGAAACAGTATTTAACTTTGTACATATATATTACATTTGATAGCAACACAGCTCTGCATAAAAGTCTAATATTTGAGAGCTCCAGCCTTAAGATGATCATAATTGCCTTATATGCATGCAGATATACTCTTTATACATGCAACTGCACCCACTAACATAGTAAATACATCTTCATGGCTTTTACACATATTCTTGTTTGAACGTCACACAGTATGTCCAAACGTGAACGGTTTGACCAGCACTGTAATTAACTATAATAAACATATGCATATTAACAAGGAAGAAATGCAAATATAAAGATCATCTGTTGTCAAGCAAGTTGTGATAATGCCTCCAGAAAGGTTAGCCAGCAAACTATAAAGAAATAATGGGTGATTAAGCACCTCAAATACTTTTGCCTGTGACACCATCTGTGTCAGAATGCATGAAAGTTGCAGACAATGGGGTTTCCACAAAGTTCAACACCCATGCTTGCTACTGAAAATTCCTGGAAATGTGGGAGCTCGCTTTATGGATTTAAATGCTGTTATTTTAGCAGTTACATGCTCTACTAGGTATGAGAAAGGGAATTCAAGAAATGTTATGCTATTATAATCCATCTTCCTTGAAATAGAATCCCCATTTCAACAAGGATCCGTAATGGCTGAATTAATCACTTATCAGTATACAAAGTCAAATTCAAGTGAAGATGCACTGGAAACGAGGGCAGCCTGGCATTCCTTCACAGCTTTTAAGGCAGTAGTATGAACTGAGACAGTCTTGTGTACTCCCACGTATTGACGGATACTGACTCCCGGACCAGAAACAGCTGTGCTTTAGGAGGTTGCACTGAGAATACACCAAAAGCCACGCTTGTAGAAGCACTAGTTCAGACTTTGTAACACCAGGAAGCTCCAGGAGGGGCCTCTGCACAGGTGACAGCACAGTGCAAAGCTCCTCAAGGCCCTTTGGTGCCAGCGCATCCAGAGGCACCTGCCTCCATGAGCTTGGAAAGAAAGGCCACATAAGCCTCACAACCCATCAGAGAGTGAAGTGGCTCTTACTGATACAAAACTCCCAACTTTTAGAGAGGGGACATTTCATGGTCCACATGTTTCTTTGAAGTCTTGAGAAGCTGCAAATTCATGCAGAAACTTTCATCAGAACAGTATGAGAGATGAAAATAACCCCAATCTCTAATCCTATGGAGGAAGTTTCCATAGCAATCTGAGCTTTTGGTTCAATGCCAAAGACAAAAAAGATAAGTCTGGCATTACAAATAAATACCACTCTGGGATTTCAGAACCATAACCTTGCCTTGACATTTGTGATTTCAGAGAGCCTAATATAATTTACCAAAACAACAGGCAAATACAGCGTTCAGAACTACCCAACTGCTATTAGCAAGAGGTTTTCACTAGACAAGGATGAAAGACAAAAAGGTGAGAGCAAAGACAAAGAAGCTGTTATTACTAGGTGTCTCAGAAAAACTGAGGACTGAAATATATAGTAAATTCAGCTGCAGTTGTTGGAAGACAAAAATACCTCTCCTTAGACACTACCAACCTGAGACAATCTAGTTTGGCTATAGTTAAATTCTAGAGGCTGAAGGCATCACTGAAAATGGTAGGAGGAAGAGCTCAGCACTCAGACACCTTCTCAAGTATTGGTTTCATGAGAAAGATTTTAAAAGACAACACTATTAAAGGAAAAATATGAAAGATATTTAAGCTTTAGTGATTTTGACACATAATTACAAGTGACTTAATAAGTCTGCCTACTATTACTTATCTTTTATTTTTATCAGATGTCATCAATCAGGCAGACTACAGACTCAGAATACTATAGAAACCTTGGCAACCAGAAGAGACTAGATCCAGAAGAAATGAAGAGAAGTGAAGACTATCCCAGTACTAGAAAAATGAATGGTCTGGCCCACCAATATTACCAGTCTTTGGGCTTACATGAAGCACATTTTTACAGAGGAAGAAAAATTTCTGGGAGAAAAGATTTATTATGATACTATGAATGACCTCAAAGTTATGAGACAGAATAGGGAAATTATGCCTGCTGGTGACCCTGCATGACTGGAGTACAACTGGGAAGCCGGACTGGAAAGATTTCTAATTCTAAAATCCTTCAATGCCACACGGTCAGCACAGTTTACTTCTTCCAGTAGGTGTTGGCTATGAACTAGAGGACTAGTTGGCTATGAATCTGAGAGGGTCAGAATAAAAACTGAATGTTACTTCATGTTATCATGGCTACACATAGCATGCAAAAAAAGACTGTATAAATCAATGTTTTAACTGAGACAAGTGAAGTACTTTGCCTAGATCCTTTCTAGGGTTCTCAGTACATATATGGGAGCAATGATTGATAAAATACCATGTGCATGACGATTATGCAGAAAGTTTGGGGAAGTAGAGGTACTGATTCCTCTCTTCGTCCCCATTTACAAAGTTGTAGCAGCTGCACTCTCAGGGCTAAGGAGAATAAAGGCGAACTATGAGAACAGAGGGGAAATAAGCCCAGGCAAACGCATATTAGTGCAAGAATATAATCTACAGATGATACATGGCAGATTTATGTAGTCATACTTTAAAATGTACTAAATGTCCCAAAAGAAATCTGATGTTTCTTTACCCTCTCTGACACAAAAATTAATGCTTGTCACAGAGGTGCTACATTAATCAACAATTAAGACAAAACAAAATGAAAGTGCAGAGAGAAAGAAAAAAAAAATCTGGCTTGAGGAAAGTTTATCTCCACAAATAAGCAGACAAATAAAACCACCAAGCAATATGTAGAGTACTACTTTCCTTTATAATAGTTTAATACTTCTAATAGCGGCTGATAATCATGTTTTACACTTATTAATTTAATGTTTCATAAAGCCCTGTTTCGATCATCTGTTGAAAGGGAAGTGATACTGTCTGTACCAGGAAGGAATTCTATACATAATGTTCTATCAGATTAAAATTCAGTAACTTTATGAATTATGAACTGTCAGGCACTTTTCTCATCTTTTACAGACTATACTTCTTAGAAACAGGAGCTATAAATAAGACAACAGATGTTCTTTGTTGGCTTCAGCTGAAGTACAATTTTTTTTAAAAAAGCAGCCTGTAGTTAAGACTGTTACAAAGACAGTATTCTACTTCCCTCTGTGGGTGAGCTTTTGCAATACTCCTTTTCAAACTAGAACTTAATTTGGGATTTGAAACGGCTGCAATTACTTACAATTGGTATTAACACAATTAGAGAAATGAGCAGTCATGTTCTCATGCAAAATTGCAAAGCTTCTGAAAAAAATATTAACTAAGTGCAATATTCTGGCAGAAGAACTCCCCCTAAACACACCCCGGAAGAGATAGGAAAACCATCTGCTTATTCAACTGTTCCTTCAAATGGCTGTGAGATAAGCAGAACAAGCAAAATACGAAATAAGCAAAAATGTAGTAAAAGATGCTTTTGTGCTTCTAAGTAGAAGAGGGTACTCATTAAGCAGAGAAGAGAGGGGGCCTAGGACAGGCACTGCTGGAACTGAACCCTAAGCAGGCTGGTACTAGGGCTTCAGTACTGCTGGTCTCAGAGAGGTGCCTCTCGCCTCCTTTCCTCAGTCTGAAGCATTGGGCATGACTAGAGACTTCTCACACTTTTCTCAGGTCAGGCAGACTGATGTGTAATTCCCACTTACTCCCCATTCTCAGGGCTCACCCAAGCCCTGTGTGATGAGCTGGAGCATAGCAGACAGCAGTGTTCTCATTGTTTGTATGAATATCACTTTATATGGAAGAGCAAGTTAATATCTCTGAATAGAAAAAGTCAGCATGATCCTCACAGTATGATTCTGTGGGGTGAGAAGAAAATATTTTAATAAGCTAACTACTGTTTTTTGTGTCTTGTTGGTGTCTGCAGGTTCCCTGCCAGCAGCTTTCAGTCAGAGAGATACTAACAGATGAGAGGTACAATGTGGTGTGGTACCAAGTTACTGCAAGCAAGGAGATGATGGCAGAGGTGACTTTAAGTGAGGGACAGGACGGTGTCAATGAAGAGGCTGGATCCACTGAAAAGCAAAACATCAACTTTTTTATTAAGTGAGTCTCATTATATTCCCTCTCTGTCCTCCTGTGGGATTGCTGCTTCAGGGCTAGAAAGAGCCGAGCTCTGCAGGAATTAAGAGTAATTCTGCTCAATTCTCCTCAGGGATATTAACTGTCAATGAAAAACTCCCCATTCCAGCTTCTGGCAGTGGTTTGTCATGAAACCATACACGATATCAAGCAGGAAAATATAAGACACTGACTATTCAGTTGCAGTGTGGATAGTGCGGGTGTGAGGACAAACAGCACATTCCACTGGCAGCTGCATCTTGTGACCTACTTATCAGGTTCCCACTGTAACCATCACGGTTATTGTTGTCATTAAACATCCAGATTGCAGTAGTAGTATCTAGAAGCCCTTATCAGAACCAGAATAAACTTCTGACAGTTCTCTACAAACAAAACCTCCCTCACTGGTCTTATGATTAACTAAGTGATCTCTTAGAATTCATGCCAGCTGCCTTCCCACAAACTCTACCTCATCTTTCCCAGGCATATTAAAGCCATGATATTCTATTAACTTCTGCACTCTAAGACCTTTTTTTTAAAAAAAATAAAAAAATCAGTGAACACTGTTTTAGCAGTGAAACTCTAGTAAAAGCATAATTTATTTTAAAGAGATTATAAGTTAATGCACTTACATGGTATTTTACTACAGACACTCTACTGCAGCAATGTTCCCTTGGTTTGATGCCTGCTGAGTCACATAAACAAAACTACAAAAAAAGTATGAAGACCACAGGGTCAAGCATTCAAAACTTAAGACAACAAAGAACTAAGACTGCACATGCAACTTCAGTTCTTGCTTTTGATTTTTTTTCCACACAATGACACGCATTTTTCTAACAAAATTACGCAGTCCATGTCAGCACACACAGCCTAGAGCTCTCAAGGAACAGAACTCAGTTGAAGTGCTGAGGTATGTACTGCTTTGAGCATTATCTGATTGTACAAGGACACACGGCCTTCCAGTAGGCTCATATTCTGCTGTTTACTTTCCTCTTCAAACCTGAATTTTCTAACATCTTATCCTAACTTGGCTTCCCATGCTCCACAAGTTCTTCTGGAGTTCTTCCTTGGTACTCGCTTGTTCCTAGAAACATTTGTCACATAAGGGAGAGACAGATGCCTATTATTTTAAGAGAAGAAATGCTGAGGTGCAACTCAAGAGGCACTTGAAAATATTAGTTCTGGAAAGCTAGTTGAGAGTCATGGTGAGATGCCTTCAACGACCTCTATCAGGTAAAACTTCAAAAACCCAGCAAGTTCCCCTGCTGGAATAGTTTATTTAAAAAGCAGTGACATGTTATTTTCTTCCAGATAGTCTGGCGCTAACCTACCAAGATTACTAACTGCAATTCCCTTTCCATGTAAATATGGTGACAGTTAGTAATGGAGATCCGACAGCATCTGCTTTTTGCAACTAAGATAGGACTGCTGGATGGACCTTCATTGTGAGATACTGTGGATGCTGGAATTCTCTCCAAAATGACCTGTCTCACCTGTAAAGGCTCCCCCAGTTTCTTACCCCTGTTTCATTTTTTCTGGTACTACATTATGCAAGGCCGTCACTAGTTTATGATAACAACTCTGCTTGAAAAGCATACAATAAAATAAATTCTTTTTGTTCAATAATCTAATACATAAAAATTCAGGACAATACGTTGTTTTGCTCTGAATACTTTGTTCTGCTATATTTTTGCTGTGGAGAAACTAATGGCAGAAAAAAACGCCAACAAATCCCCCCAAACTATCCACAGGCAAGCAATCTAGAGGAAAAGAATAAGCTCCTCACTACTGGAAGAAAAAAATAAATGTGGTTGCAAAGTCAAGTTGTTTAGATCTAGAAGACTTACATAAAAGTACTGGCAGAAGCTGCTGACAGATAAAAGCCAAATATCTCCTTCATCTTTTGGGAATTATGGGAAACATTTGTAAGTACACAGTAAGTTAAAAATAATGAGTGTGTAGCAGTCACCCAGAAAAAAAATGCAAACAATGGTAACAGCAATCCAACATCAGAAGAATTTCTTTATTTTGGAAACTAATGTATTTCAAATCAAGCCCTCTTCCTCGTCTTTAAAAAAAGAAAATGAAAATGAAGAAATAACTTAGGGTTCTAGCTGTAGCAACAGAAATACAGCAATGCTGAAAGGCAATCTTGTAAGAAAATAAAACTGCATTAATCCTTCTAGACATGGGCTGATCTGACAGATACAGAATCAAGACTATTAGAAATTCCTGAACTGGATCTAAAGAGATAATCCCAACGTAGTCTTTAATTTTGGAGGAAGAAGGAAACTAATTTATAGTAAGATTTCTGGATCTGTATCATAGACATATTGAGATTTCTCTGCGTAGTAATGTTAGCATTGATTTCTTATTTCAATGCATTTCACATTATCAAGATGCTACACAAAGAGAGAATCACAGAATGTAAAGCATATGTACTTAATGCATGAACTTAAGGACCTCTCTTCTATAAACTGTACTTCACTGAGGAAGTAACTTTAATTTAGGTCTTAGCACTTAAAGTAGTGAATGAATATAATGGATGCCCACAAAGCAGTCAAGGTCTTAACTGGCAGGCTAACTGCAACAGGACAAAGATCACTCATGTACTGTCTAGCATGTTGTGTTGCAGAAATTCAAAGAGTGCAAATCTGTTTATAGGAAGTGTAAAAAAAGAATTGAAAATAACACAGAAGACCATTTAAGTGAAAAGCTAGCATGAAAAACTGGTTATACTTTCCCATCACTGCCTGCAAGCCAGTGAAATCAGGATAAGGAGGTGTGGGACAGGATTTTATTCTGCATTGGGAGTATTCATTTGCAAAGAGATTTAAAAGCAAGAGGTGAAGCCTCTCATTTAGAAAACCCAACCATAATTCTAAGCACTTCAACTCGGACAAATCCTTTGGCAACCTGCTCAGAGTGAGAACTCAGCAGAGGAGGTTGAAATAATTGGAAAAAAAAAAAAAAAAAAAGGTCTTGGAAACCCTAAACTGGAGAGGGGTTGTGCAAACTGAAAAATAACATACACAACTCTTCCAGTGAAGAAGCCAGGGAAGCAAAATCTTTTTTCATGTCCTGTCAAAAGGCTCAAGAGGAGAGCAAGAAGCATCCTGACCTCCTGCTTCACTTCCTTGCCTCCGGCACTAGACAAACTGCCCTATGCTGGCCTACCTCAGCACAAGTGAACGTGCTGTGGACATTCTTTGACTTGCCTTAGAAAATTCATGGTAAGCAGCATTAATGCTCAATTTGGCTACCCCTGAAGTTAGAAGAGTACTGACTGTATAAACGAGCATGACAAGAAATACTCGTTTGTTGAATATTTAAATGTTTTGAATACACAGAGCTTCCACAGGTCATATACAGAAAAAAAATCCAAAACCATTTTTCCACTATCCTGTTCCTGCCAAAAAACGTAAGCTAGTCTTCTAAGTCATCCATATCTGAAAACATAATGCAACTATCTATCTATAATCTATCCCTATGAGTAGGTAGGTAAAATCTGAGCTTAAAGCTACAATCACTTAGTTGTTTCAGAATATTGATTATAGAATGCAATAAAAGAGTAAAAATACACCCCTGACCTGCACAAGATGTGACCAAACCTGTGAAAAGGTCTTCCAGCTATGACTCACTAAGAAACGGGTGGAAGTTTCTAAGGCTGAAAGGATGCTGGCTAGTAGTAAGTGTTCTCCAACATCATCCAGTAAGATCTGGGAATTGGCTGCTATTCTGTCAAAAGGCCAGGAATATATCCTAGTTGTTTTCCTGCTATACTATTGTAGCGACAAAAAAACCAAAAAAAACAAAAACTGAAACCGAGAGAGAGAGAAAAAGGGAAGTGCTACATGTCTGTGTTACTGTGCTCCAGAAGAATCCCTTGGTTCTTTGCCAAAGGAAAGAATCAGGATTACCTTTATTTGATCCTACCAGAAGACAACACCTTTCTCTCATTTCATTTTACCTTTTAGGAGGAAATTATTTATATATTTGTTTAATTCTCAGCCCTGCCAAGACAGGAAAGAATGTCTCACTTGATTCCCTGATGAAGAATTTGTCCAAACAAACAGTTCCCTGTGGAGAACAGAAGGTAGAGGAATGCACTAAAACCGACCTGATTTTTTTAAAAGAGGTTTAAGACTCCCTATTTTAAGGGTAGTCAACATGAATAGGCTGCTACATCAGAACAAGCATCTGTCTACCTATCTTTCCTTCTAATTTTACCCTTTCAAACTTGTGCATGGAGCTGGAATTAATTAGCTCAGCTGTGGCATCTTCAAAGAACTCTAGTGACAACTCTATGTTTTACAACATAGAACACCTCAAAAATGGTAGATGGTGCAGACACCTGCTGCAACTCACTTAAGACTTTGTTACACTACCACCAGCTACGTTATTCTTAAAGGACTCAGAATTACTAAACGTGAGCCTGTCACCACCCAAAGGGCTCCACTGTTTCATGGTAAATCTGCCACTAATGGTGTCTTTCAGAGAGAAAAGTATGAGCAACCATCCAAATCTAGATCTTGCTTTAAGGGAAACATTTTTGGTTGGTTTTCAGTTCTTATATAGTGCATTTCTTGATTTCTCAGAAAAGCCGACCCTTCTACTTCTCTTTTTTTTTTTTTTTTTTTTTTTTGCATTTCTCTACATCAGTCAGCTTGCCACATTTCAGTCCTTGCTCTCAAACTAAGAAGTCTTGGGAGACACAGTTAAGCGGCTAATAACATTCATTTTAGTAACATTTTAAATTTAAGTCAGGTAAACATGCATAGATTGAAAATTTCTGACAAGCTGCAAACAGGTGATCAAATCATACTTAACATGACACAAAAGTCTATATTTTCCAGAACATTAAATTCATATTGAAGTGAGAGAACTTCATGCACTTATTTCTGCATGGCTATCAACTTGAGTCCAATAGAACAAACTGGAAGCACATTTAAGTTCACTTCTCTTGCTGGCTTTATAGCTTCCCTGCACTTTCTGCACATTACACATTCTCTCTCTTCATCTCTCAGTATTTGGTCTCTTTCTCCTTCAGGCATTCTGTAATCCTGCCAGCCAAAAAGCTTTGCTTTTAATAAGTGTATCTGCTAACTTAAACACGAATCTCCTACGGCAATCAAATAATGAAATGTACTTGTATGTACTTGCACGTAATCTGTCAAATGCCTCTCTAGCCCATTACAAATGATTTTTGCAATTTGGGGTTTTTATAGGGGCAGGCATTTATACATTCTTGGTTTTCAAAGATCAAACGCCATGGTTCCTCAGAGTCCTGTGTCTTCTTTGTAGATACAAACCCAGTGACCCTTCACTTTCCATATCAGTATCTGGAAGACCCAAAATATGAAAAACCTAAAAACACAAAAGTTGTGCAGACAGCTTCACATGGAGTAAGCATATCCCTCAATTTTTCCAACTTGGTATTGAGGTATGGTGCAAGACAGCACAGGTTCCTCCATGCCACAACACTCTTCACATGTTTCTAGTGTGTCTGGGAAGCTAATGAATAACCATTCCAGGTGTTCAGATTATTTTTCGTACCTCTCCCATCACCACACTGAAAAGCTGCCTTGATTTCCACTTTCTAACCAGAATTTTCCAAAAGAGAAATCTGATATTGGATGCCAGCAACAGAGTTATCCAGGAAAAAAAAAACCAACTTTGTCACACTGGGATGAAGTTGCTCATCACTTGATTAAACAAGTGATTGATTAATGTATTTTATAGCATGGCAGACTAAAGATGGTAGCAAATGCACCTTTCAGGTAAGCAAGTTTCAAGTTATTGATTGGTATTAGAAAACAGAAATCAAACTTTAATGACTGCAATTTATAATGTAGGAATTTGTGAAAATTCCTACTTTGTGAATCACAACCATTATACAGTGAAAAAAATGCAAAACTTCCAGAGATGCACCATAAAAACCTAAAGCAAAGTATACATCGAACATGTGTGTCCTTGAAATGCATACTTCTATTGCTGTGCTTTACAGATACAACAAAGTACTTAGAACTTGAATCTCTGATTCCTCAGAATCAGGAAACAAGTGAGATGGTGTTATGTCACATCTACTGAATACGTGCATTTACATTCTAGTAACTCTTTTGCTTTTGATGCTTATATTTGAACTCCAGCTGGTGAAGCTGGATGAGGTACACAGAGGCATGCCAGGAAAATTTTTCTGCAAGGAACTGTCTTGGACATCCAGTACTCAGTAATTGAAACCAACCACGGAGTGAGCAGATGGTACTTGCTCCTTGTGACGAACCTAATGTGTGTCAAACCTAATGCAGTTCTGGTTCCTTTTTAGTTATCTCAATGAACAAATAAGCACTGAAGTTAAGAAGTCTTTAAATTAATAGTTCTGTCCTCAGATTCAGTTTTTTGAAGAGTTCTTTCATACGATCTCCCTATTACAAAGAGATTAACCTTAAAATATCTTAAAACATTAGTGGTTTTTAAATGCCCTTTTGGTCTCCCTCATTCCCCATAGGAATCATGCCATCACCTTTGCTCATAACAGTATCCTGAAGATTACTTAATATCTGTGATATTAAGGTTATCAAGCTGTTATCAGCCACATCACTGGAAAGAGCAGAAGAATCAAAGAAAAAAACCCTTTCCAGAGAGCAGCTTGGAGGCTGTGAAGAAAAGATGGCTTAAGATCACTAAACAGGAATGAAGGCATTCTCATGCAGTGAAGATCTCTACAATGAAAAAAGCAAGGATCAGCAGGAAAAGTAATCAAGAACTATGTAATTAAAAACTATATCAGATGGCATACATGACAAGAAGGTGTAATTACATGTACAAACACAGTTTTAGATTCATGGTTTTGCAATCTTAACATGTTCTACTATGATGTCTATTTCACTGTATCACTGCACATGCATCAAGGTAGTAAACTCTACTTACCATAAATGTAATGATTTGTTACAATAATGGAATATACAATTCAAACTGTCACCATAGAATTTCCTCAATTATAAGGAACTCTCATTACAGTCACACTAGTTATCAAAACAAGCAGCTCTAAGCAAGAAAACCTGCCTTGTCAAATGTTGCGGTTTGGCCCAAGCTAGAAAAATACCATGACAGTCTCTTGCTTGGTGCCCCTTATTCACCCTCACCCTTGTTGGGATGGTGGAGGCCCCAGTGAAATGGGAGTAAAAAGATAAGCAAGGTTGTTGTGGATTGAGACAAGGGCAGGGAGGGCTCACTGCCAATTACGGTTCCAGGCAAAACAGTACTCGACTTAGAGAGGAAAGTAGGAAAGTTTATTCTACAAGAAATAGAATGGAATAAAAGCAAAAAGGGAGTAGGGTGATTGAGAAAATTACAACCAGCACTTTAAGATGTCCCTTCCCCATCCCTCCTTTCTTCCTAGGCCCAGCTCACTGCTCCCGATATCTCTACCTCCTCCCTGCTCAACGGTTCAGGGGGGCAGGGAATGGGAGATGTGGTCAGTCTCTCACTGATGGGCTCTGCCACTTCTCTCTTCTTAGATGAGGATGACTCCTCAAATTCTTCCCCTGCTCCAACACGGGGTCCCTCCCCCAGGACACAGTCCTTAATGAACTTCTCTGGTGTGGGTTCTTCCAAGCAGCTGCGGCTTCTGCCAATACAGGGTCCCTCACACAGGATGGAGTCCTTAGGGAATATCTCTGGTGTGGGTTCTTCACCACGGTTGCAGTGTCTGCAGATATTGGGTCCCCTCCACAGGACATGGCCTCCTCTGGCCATAGTGATACAGGATCCCTCCCACGGGATATGGCCTCCTCTGGCCATAGTTTTAATGAAGTGAATCACTGCCCCTGGCTCAGGATTCTTAGCTAAAAGAGTCTCCGCCCCTGATTTGGGGTTTCTAGCAAAATGAGTCTCTACTGCTGATGTGGGGTCTTTAAAGAAATACAAACAATTCTCAGCTTCACCAGTCCTCTCCGTAAAATGCAGGGGAGTCTCTGCTCCAGCACACCTCTCCCTCTCTTTCCTCACTGACCCTGGAGTACATATGGTTGTTTCTCCCACTCTTCCTACTCCTTCCACCACCACCAGCCAGAGAAGAACAGATAGAAGAAGGAGGAAACAGGAAGAAGCCTCCTCTTCCAGCTACCTCTTAAAAAGTGATCGTGGAGGTGCCCAATTGGCTCAGCCCCAGAAGTGTGTCTGGCTCAGAGTTGGGGAGAGTTTCAAGCCACTACATACAGGAGCCATTTTTACAGCCCCTTCCCCCTTACCAGAAAAGGCTGTCATGTCAAACCATGACACCAAAGTATCGAGAAGCATGAAGCATGAAGTAGTGAAGACTGAGTACAGTGGAAGAAAATAACCTCCATACTGTCATCATCAAATAAAATTAAATATGTGCATGTCCCCAGAATGAAGACATTTTACTACTAATTTTGTAACTTTTATTACATAATGGACATACAAGTGGCTAAAAAGTTAAGTCTTCTACCTTAAATATGTATTAAGGGAAAAGGTTTAGACTAATTAGGAACACCTCTTGAATCTAGAGGTTTAAATCCATAAGTTTGAGCTTGACATAGGAATTACTGAGTGAAATTTCATTATGCATTAGCCTAGGACCTCAGAAGAGATGATCGTTTAACAGTGTTTCCCTTCCATGTCTTTGAAATCCATGAAAAGACAGTCAGACATTGTTGTTCTTTATGTCAGCGTTTATGACAAA
Source organism: Colius striatus (assembly GCF_028858725.1). Taxonomy (NCBI): domain Eukaryota; kingdom Metazoa; phylum Chordata; class Aves; order Coliiformes; family Coliidae; genus Colius; species Colius striatus. The sequence continues at coordinate 47,891,974 of NC_084790.1, read as the reverse complement.
GGATTTCATACACATTCATACTGCATACAGTCTGGTACCTTGGAATCTATTCAGAACACAGATAGCATTTGTGCTTTAAACCCTAAAGACACTAAGAATTTTGCCTGAGAGAAGTAACGGTAAGAATTCTCTCTGCAAGGTTTGTTCCAGTGCTGATAAACCTTGACTATAGGTCTGATTCTCTTCCTTCTGAAGTCAAAGTTAGTTTTGGCACCAATTTCAGAGAAATTAGACAAGAGAAAGTAGAACAAAGCCCCTTGCTTCTTGTACGAACAAGTCCTTCGAGTAAATGAAAAAAAAAGCCAACCATGTGTAATATTTTCAAGAATGTCAGTACTTTCAAATAATCTTATTTTTAGTGTGCATCCAGAGGGATTCTGAACAAAGTATTTTAACACTCTGTTTAGAACAGGGCAGCTCACAACCATGTACCATCTAAACTACCAAACAATTTACCACAGTATTTGATAGACTAGCTATTTAGACCAAACAGGACAATGAAAAGCAGAAAAAAAAACCCAAACCAAACCATTCTTATCTTATTGGTGTGTTCTTACTGTATCATAATAAAACTCTACATGTTTGTCTTAGAGGAAACATCTGGAGAAAAAGTGTAACAGTTGGTAACTGTCTTCCCCTTTTTTTTGCTAAATTATTTATTAAATTCTTTATTCAGCTTAAAGTCCCCCATCTTAAATCACTGGGGAAGGCATCCATGACCTACTCTCCTTTCCAGAGCAAGTTTTAATATCAAGGATATAAGATACTTTCAACCAGCACTGTAAGAGTAGTCTAAAAGTAATGATTAGTACTACACACAGCTGACAAGCACCAAATGCTCCTCTGGCAGTCAGAATTACCTAAAAAGCCACAAGGGAGCTCAAAAGAAGTGAGACTTCATGCCAGTTGCTCTGCAATAACGAGTGATTTAATACAATCCCTTCAAAGTGTCCTGATAATAATGGGACTGTGAAAATCCATCATTTCATACAGGAGGGTGCAGCTTAGACTACCAGAAAGGTTTTGGAGTTGTTAGAATTAAGCTTGACCCAAAAGGAAGTCAGAAAAATATAAAAGTGGTGGTAAACGCACACTAATCTTTCAACCAACAGTAATAAATATAGCAATGAATTAAAAACATTCATCCTTCTACACCCTTGAAGACCCCTTACTGAGTGAAGAGGTCCTTTATTTCCAGGTATTTGAGATAAAGTTTTTTCTAAATGCTGTTTTGAATACATGTTCCTAAATACTTTTTCTATTGGCCAGGTCAGACTGCAAGGACCACTAAAAAGCCCCTTTATTCTCAGAATTGGTTTGCCCTGGAACAAAAACCCTCCCTAAATCTTTCTCTTCCTAACAAAACTGCTTATGTAGACTAATGACTAACTACACTATTCTGGTTTCAGAACAATGGAGCAGATTTGGATTGGCAAGAATATATTCTAATTACACTCAAACATCTGTAAAGATTTGACTCCAAAGTACCCAAAATAACGTGCTTCAAAAATGTTGAGGGATGACATTTCTTGATGTTTCTCTCAAGAGAATGGCTATACTGCAAACAATTCAGTAAATACAAAGAATGAAAGGCCATATTACAGTAAGAGGCACAAAGCCTGGTCAGCTAAGAGCATCCTGTTTCAGATAAGCTCTCAAAGGGCATCAACCCCTCACAGAAGACCTGTGCATCGATGGAGATGGGAATATCGTGGGGGCAGATCATACCTTGCTGCACCCCACAGTGGCCTGGAGCCTCACTGCCCTTTGCAGACCATGGCAGAGCAGATGCCCTTCAAGTATGTGCTCATCAACTATAAGGAAAGTGGGAAATCAGGGAGGGCTTTGTTGCTCCTCACCTGTGCCAAGCAGCTGTGTCTCAGCAAGGAGACAATGTAAGTTCATAAACATAACAGACATTTTCCCATCTCCATCCAAGCACAAAACATGAAAAATGTTGAGTTAGCGACAGAGGATTGGAATGTGTGGTCACAGGACTGAACAACATGTGCAAGTAGCAAAAGGACTGCAAATCTTTGCCCTTAATCTTTGCCCACAGCTGTGCAGCCTTATCTACCACTGCACATCATTAGTGGTTTCTTTCATTAATTCACTAATTGATGTGCTTTGATCTACCTCCAGTCAAAAACAGCTAAGGAAGAGGGCTTGGAAATTAAAAGGTAACCTTACAGACTAAGAAGCCTTCCCTTTGAGACAGACTGCTGGAGGAGGCGTAACATGCTTTGAAACATGGCTCTTCAGCATCTGACACCATTTAAAGGCTTCCTCACCAAGAATTGTCCTTCATGCTTATCTGCTACCTATCAGTCTTGTCCAAGCGTAATGAAGAGATCTGTGAAGAAACTGGTGACAGCACTAAAGTTTTCTTTCCTAACCTCGACAAATAACTTCCACTGTTATATCTACAAACAAGACACACAAAACTGGTGCAGCCATGCCTCCTAGGAGTTGCATTCCCTCCTCAGACTACAACTTTCATGTTGCAATACTGTCCCTTCCTTCCCAGCTGGTGAGGAGGAGGACACAGCACAGAAGTGCTCACACACACACATCCAACAAAAGAGCAAGGAAAGACCTTGAATTGCACCAATTGGATATGTTCAAGTGAAACAGTTTGAGTTTTGGACAGTATCTTTACATTTTCAAGTGTATATGTTTTTAAAAAGGATGTCTCAAAGCTGTAAAGGAAAGCAGAGTTAAGCTTGTATGGTTTTCCAACATACAGAAACTCAATTTAAAAAAAGGCAAAGAAATCACTGAGAAAAAAACTGCTTCATCTAGGAATTGCCTATTTACTGAAAAATACAACAGCTGCTCAAGAGCTTCTCAAAGCTGAGTGGACCAGAAGTACTTGTTCTTTCTGAACCAGGTCTGCCTTCTGCATCCTGAACACCGAGTGCTGTACCACCACAGATAGGAACTGCCACATTCCAATTTGCCAAGGGTAGATCTCACTTCTTACTTTCAACATCCACAATCTCTAGAGAAGAAACCACCTCAGATATTAATCTCTCTGAGACATTCCAACACATCAAATGATGTCAAGTGTGTACGAACAGATTCAGTGGATTATACAAGCAAAATGTCTGACAGAAGTCTTAAAGAGATCTCTTTCATCATTCATGCAACAGTTTACAAATGAGTTTTGAAGTAAAAGATAGTCCTAATAGGTATTTTTCAAGTGCAGAAGCTATACTCAATTACATCTTTCACAAGCTCAGGGCACTAGTATATTTTTGAAACTTTGTCCCAAGGATTTTGATTATAGATCAGCTGTCAGCTTGAACAGCAATGCTGTCTTAGATGCAAACTCATTTATACAGTGGATGAATTTGTGAAAATAAATTTTTTTTTTGTGTGCTATTCTTGTAGACTACTGCATACCGCCTTTGTAAAAGGCTGAATAAAAAGCAGTCAAGTTAGTAGAAAAAGTTAGACATGCTAAAACTTTACTAAAAGACTTCAGATAATGTCCAAAGATGCACACAAAACAAGATCTCTTGCATTAATGAAACCATAAAACAGAACTGCATTTTAGACACATATTTTGCTGCAAACATGAACAAAAGTTAGCAAGTATTAACCACAGTTATTACTTTTTTTTAAAGCAAAAAATCCCCCTTTAAATTCTACCAAGGACCTGGACTCTCACCAGATTACTCTCATGACTTAAAATCCTTCTCCATTTAAAATAAATATTTCTTTAAAATCTTGTAATTCCCCTTGTCATTCTTAGCTCTGAAAATAAAGCAGTTCTTTCTATTCCAGCCTTCAGATTGATTTCATGGATGTTCATCACGGAACGTGGCTTTGGGACCAGATGCAGATGTGAAAGAGTGCAGAGCCAGCTGCGGTTACAACACCTGTGCTCTTTCACACAAGAAAATCTGGATGCATATATGGCATCACAAAACTATTTAAATGGGCATGGTCAATTGCTGTGTGCAGAATGATCCATTCTTGGCAAACATTTAGCACCATGTGTTGCTGAAATTCACAAACTGATGTTACCACATGCAAGTCTAAGTTAGAATTATTCACTAACCAGTGGGGTTTTTTCCAGACATTCCTGGATCACAGCTACAGGAACAGATCGAGATGATTCTAAGGGAGAGAAGCACGCTACTTCACCTTTGCCTTGTTTTATATCTGCCCCAGGAGGATTCATGTCATCAGAAGGTATTAACAGAATGAATCAGTACTATAGAAGGCTAAAGAAAGGTAAGCAACATCACTCAACATGATGCTGCTGTTTTAAATACAGAAAAGTATATTAAAATTGGTGATACAAAACAGACAAATGTTTTTTATACCTTCAAAACAGGAATGTCTTATTCTTTCAGTTTCTTAAAGAAACACATATTACAAAGACAGTATTTTTAGACTAACTGATACAGCTGGGTGGAAAAAAAAGAGATATATATTCCCAGAAATAACAATTGAGCAATTCAAATATTATTTTCAAAAGCTCCCTCTCACTTTTGTTCCTATCCCACGACTATTAAAACACAACATGGAAGATGCTAGTTTTGAAACTCCTGCCTTCCTACTCTACCAGCAGGTGGGGCCACACATCAACCATCCACTTGACCAGGTCTGCTGTAGCGACTTGTGCTTGCAAGCACATTCCTGTTCTCTCTGCACTACTTACAAAGAATTTTTTAGTTAATATCCTGATTTTATCCCTGAAAAAAAAAAAGTTCCCTGCTCCACTGCAGTGCAGCTTGAATTTTTTTAATTAGTAATAAACAAATGGCAAGAACTTAGTTTCCAGATGCATGAGATCATCTGGCAGCTAGAAATTTGCCTTGCACATACCCCCAAAAAAACGTGACCACAAGCAGCTGACAAGGCTCTCTGGTACGAACCTGCCTCACTTCTCAGTGCAAGTCAAAAGCAACGAACCTAAGTTCATGACTGCTAGGCAATTCTGACAACTGCAGCTGGACAAAGCCTCAAACCAGGCTTCTTAGAATGAACCAAGGGCTCTGTTTTCAACTGCAAATACATTTACCAAAGGAAATAGTGACTCATCACCTTACTCCATAATTTCCTTTTTCCATTTGCCTAAATCAGGAGTGACAACGATGGTTTTCTTCCCAAGGAAGGCTCCACAGTCATTGCCATCCACTCGCTCTTATGTCTCCTAATTTACAAATGTCAATAATTTTCAGAAACTCAGTCATTCTCTGGCTTTGTGGCAAAATCAAGGAAATAAATCCCACAGCATATTCAGTTCAAGCATGCACAAATGGTTTTATGCTCTCTATCAGTTTGGATCTTTGTCAGACATTGCATAACATGGTCTCAGAAAGGAAAGTGCTCCCAAATGTTCCATGTCATTATCTTTGTTTAAAAAAGAAAAAAAAAGGCATAAAGAAAGGGGTTTTTTTATTTAGGAAAAAACCCCGCACTAACCAAAACACCAATGTTACAGCTTCATCACAAGAAGGAAGAATCTATTTTTAGATTCTAAACCAGCTGAAATGGTATGAAGGATCAAAATTCACAACCCTTTTAAGTTACACAGGAAGCTGCAGGAAGCTCCAAAGCATCAAGACACATAAATTAAGTTCTGGTCCACCCTTCTGCAATCTGACCTTCATTTCAAAGAATGAATTCAGCATTCCAAGTTAAATTTGAAAGTATTTCTGTTGATCAATCAAAGCTTTATGCGGCAAAGTCTGCTTCAGACCAGTCTTCACAAATCAGGTAGCCAAACAACCAGAATTAGTGTGAACTAACTCTAAACATACACAGCTCTATCTGATGAGCTCAATCAGTTCACAAAACTCAGCTGGACCCAGTGCAGCTTATGCATTTTTCACTTTCAAAGAGAGGCTGGGTGCGACATGGCTATGCCAGAGGAACCAGACCTACACAGCTCCAAATAAAAAAAGGGAAAGCATTTCAAGACAAAAAAATAATTAATATAAAATCTTTACTGCTTCATATAAACTTCAGATGTCACATGGAGGTCATAAAGATGACCCTGTGCTGAGTCTCCACTGTTGCAAGTACTTTCATCCCTCCAGCAGCAGCCAGTCACTCTTGCCTGGTGGCAAGAAACATGCAGGCTGGCCCAATGAGAGCCTCACACTAGTAACAGGAATTAAATCTTCACTTGCATCAGGCCCAAAACCAAAAGCTGATAGAGGGTTCCTGGGGATATTGTGTCCCCTCTTATTTTCCTATCTTTTCAGATACAATGAAAAAAAGAAAAAGAAAGCCCCACAAACTCAGACTAAACCTACTTCTTTACTGACAGAGGTAAGGGGAAGACAGGTAAAAGGCAACAGCCCTAAAATTTCAGTCAAGGAGTCCCAGAACTAGTCTTGACCAATGGTTCTAGAAACTTGAATGAGTCATGGATAAAATAGAAGTGTGGAGAAAGACTTGACCTTACCACTGTTTTAATAGGATTTATAAATAGACTTTATTTATAAGGTAAGATTCTGATTGCATAAGATACTGCCTCTACGAGCAACTCTGCCTACATCACTAGCCTCACTGACTGCAAATTCTGTTCAAATGTCTGTGATTGTTTGTGTATAGGTATCACAGCATTGTGCCTATATAGTGCAGATTTGATCTAATTCAAACCAATCTGGACATTAATTCCAAATAAATATGTATTAAAATAGTACTGAAATAATTATAAGCGTTTTGTTAAAAAAGAATTCTGTGTATGTCTTAAAAAAGAACTCTTGTGATTACATACATTCTTTAAAATCTCTGATTAAGTTTCCGATCTTCTTACTAAACATATACACAACAGAGGTACCTACAGAATTGACTCTCCACAGAATGAAAAATGTATATGTATCACAAATCACGGAATCTCAGAATAGTTTGTGTTGGAGAGGACCAACCCGTCTGCTATGGGCAGGGTCCTCAAAGCCCCATCCACCCTGGCCTTGAACAGTTCCTGGGATGGGGCACTCACAGCTTCTCCAGGCAACCTGTTCCAGCGCCTCATCACCCTCACAGTGCAGAATTTCTGCCTTATGGGTAACCTGAATCTACTTCTCTTGCAGCTTAGGGCCATTATCTCTTCTCCTATCACTACATGCCCTTATAAAAATAACTTAAGTACACTTAGAAAGTCTGCTTCCAGTTCCCCATTTATTTGTCATTTTGATTCACAGTAGTTTCAAATTGTCAAGTACCAAAAATGTAAATTTGACTGTATTTGGTCAATATTGTATTAATGCGGAGTGTGTAACTAGCATTAATTTATCTGAAATGATCTGCCCATTATGTTGGCTGCTGAACAGTATTAACTGTGCTATTCCCTACACCAAACCGTATAGTGTCACCTAAAAGTCAAATGTACGTAGCTACATTATTCTTTATCTGAACTGTATTTCCACCTGCACAGTGATAACCACAGTTATCACTTTTACACCATTGTGCTAACTTAAAAATGTCACCTACATTTTGATTTTTGTAATACTTTCAGTGCAACATTTCCCAAATTTGTTTCTAAGATTTGAAGTGCTCTCTGCATTAGTTCGCGTAAAAAAATCTGTAAAGACACCACTTTTTTCCCTGATGTCTTTTAAAAGTAATTAAGCCTAACTCTTGAGATACTTGGGGTTCAAATTTCAGCATTTGGCCTAATTCTGTTAAGAAAGGTCTAATCCCTGATCCTAATACATTTCTGAAGGTGCACTGTCCTTTACAGGAAGCTTTAAATCTTTAATTCAAAAGGAGTTATGGGAATTTAGCCTTTTTTTTTTTTTTTTTTTTAATCAGAAAAGTACAAAGCTGGATTGCAAAGTGAATTCTTAAAAACATCTTTGGGCATGTATGGACTTGGAGATTAAGAATCTCAGTTAAATTAGCACATTTTCTTGTTTCAAATCCCCCACAGCTATTAAACACGTATATAAATAGAACTCTGTCTAGAGGCAATAAACTTCAGTTTAAGAGAGATCTAGTCACTAATGCTTGGGGCACTGTCTCATTCCAAGGAAGCAGAAAAGCTTGTATTTAAGCAGAGCCCCTCAAATCTGTAGCAGAGAGTAACTCCCAGCAGCCAAAACCTCCATCAATATCTTACAAATGCAGTGTTGGGGCAGGCTTGGAAGTGCAAGATTAAGACCAGAATTTCCCAGCATAGTGTTATGCCCAACCCACAGCATGGAACTGCGAGCAGGAGCATCAAGTACAGAAAACAAGGATGTTAAGGCGCTACTTTAAGGCAATAAATGCTGGGATGCCAGTTACTTCACCATTGCATGCACACATAAAGAATGAGATTTTCTTTCTGACCTCTGCCTCTCAAAACGACCGGTCAGCACTGAGGTATCTAACTAAACAGCTACGCTTATTCTGCAGTTACATATGATGGAGACAACCATCTTCACAGGTGGGTTAATAAAAAAAGTCAGTGTTATCTGAGCAGCACATATATGACATCAGCACACATAGCACAAGTGCAAGGAATGATCAAAAGTAACGTTTCCTTTCAAAACCAAATATCTCCTTTTCAGAATTAACCTAACCAGAAATCATGCAACTGTAATGATCAGAGGCCAAGAGTATGAAGAAATAGGGAGAATATAACCTTAAATGCCTCTAGTTTCCCGTCTGCCCGCACCTTCACTCAACCAGCAATGTACATCAAGGCATTAGACAAATACAAGTGGTTCTTGAGCGCTTAAGGACATCGCTATATAAAATGGTCCAGATTTATTCTTTATTAAGCCCCCACCAACCTAGGAATGCTTATGCCAGTTTTCCACTCAGTTGCTACATAAAATTTCCTATATTTCTGTTCTTATCTTTGTTGATTATCAGCACAGCTAAATATAAACTCCTCATACGCAAAGTTGGATGAAAGCTGATAAACCAATACTGCAACTTTGCAAATGATTCTGCAAACATGTCTGAGGCAGAGTCTGATGACACTATGCAGGACTATGGTGTCACTGTAAGAATCAGGATCACATACTAGAACTTGTATTTCCTACAGCTAGAAACACCAAGAATTTAGGAAGTATTAGATGCTGAAGTAACAGAAGCCATGTAAAGACCCATGTAAAATCTATCCTAAGATGGACTTAGCTTGTGGGTATGTAAACCCCAAATATGTGAATGTCAGTATGTAAAAGAGACAAACTACTTCAGGAAGGGGGCGGGGGGGGGGGTTAACCCTTAAGTTTTTCCAATTGAAAGAGAAAAGAATCTCTTAACAGAAGAGCTCTGATCAAATTCTGAGTTCTGTCCAATACACTATTGCAAATGTATGTTTGAAAGCAACTTATTTTTAAACAAAGGACATATTTCCCTTTGTTTTTGTGCTATTTTTCCTACTGCATCCCTTACCCCCCAAAAAAAGGGTTAAATCTGAACACCATCATTCCATTGCTCTTTTTCAAATACCTGCCCTTACCTTTAATGTCATAGGTAAACCTCCATGATAAAGTACATATTTTCTGCTTTCAGCAAGAGATTTATGATAAGAATATGCTGTTTATTTGTAATTCATGCTGATGGACTCACCAAGCAGTTTCTCCACAGTGAGTTTGATGAACCACAGAGGGAAACACTTCCACTTGCTTCTTAGAAACCTAAAACAAATGCTACTCTGCTCGCACTCCATTTAAGTCTTTACAGTTGTGAACTATAAGCATACTTTCCAACCTCTGAGATGTACCTCACAGTAAGTTATTGGTCTCTGTGGTGCCTGAGACAAAGCACATGAAGTTACAAAGTGCATGTGCTACATATTACAAAGTAGAAACAATTTTTAACTGACTGAAAGGAACCATGCACTAAAAAAGCTGACCAGCAGGTGCTATACACATAAAAGTACAGAAAGAAAAGTCTATGAAACAACAGTATCTAAGAAAAAAACAAAAAGGACATACATGTGTCTTCTGAGAATGGTACTGACCTTGCTGTTCACACTCTGCTTCAACTTTTGCAGGACTTGGTGCTACAGGAAGAGGCCGAGGAGGACGAGGCTTCGGAGTTGGGGGAGATATTTTTTTTCGTCCAATGTATTCTACATAAGTTCCTGGGAAATCCCCCCTCTCCCCTGTGGTTTCATTAAAGCCATTTAACCAACCAATCTCGTCAGGCTTTGATTCTTCCCCTTCACTGAATCCAAGTGCTAGTAAGGTACCTTTATTCACAGTTAATATATCTCCTGAGTGCAAGTCAATGTCTTCTTCTCGCTCTTTTTTGTAGTCATACAAAGCTCTGTATTGATATCCTTCAGCACTCATCTTTGCAAACGATCTAGCATTCAAAAGTGTTACTAAACAGTATTAAAATGCAATTGTCCAGTTATACTTCTATGTACAGAGAAGTTCAAGACAGATTAAATGGGATAATAGAAATGTCAACAGCAATGTCTAAGTAATAAAATCCACCAGAAAATCAAAAAGCACCAGGATTTGCCATTTCACTGCTGAAGTTTTTACTGATGTGTTTATTCTGAGTAAATGACTGTTGCAGAAGTATGTCTTCCACTTCTTCTATGTCTAGCAATATTCTTCCAATTAGTTCCTTTTCCAGGCTTGCTGGCACTTCTGGGTCTTCATACTCAAGTTCAGCTGATTCTTGTAGCTGGTCACACTTTCTCCAGATTACTTGCCACAGACTGCTCACATACCTTAAATATTTTGCCACCAAACTCTGCACACATGCTCCTCCTGGAAGGAGAAGAGAAAAATGGTGATATAATTTGAGATTCTCTTGTTGATTGTGAACTTGGCATTCCAGCTATGCCTTAAACTTTTTTCAACCCTGGCAGAGGTGGTGCTCCACAAAAGAACCCTAAAACCCAACAAACTAAAGTGACCTCACATAGAAATCTGTCAGCTAACACTTGCATTTTTAAAAAGGACAGAGGTCTAATTACTTGAACCAAATTTGCACTCCAGCAGTATGAGGCATGCTTCCTTCTCTGTGGCTTATAGCTGAAGTCTCAGTGAGAGGGCTAAGCCCTGAAGCTATTCCTCTAGCACAATATCTAACAGGGCAGTAAGATTTTACATCTTATCTCCCTGAAGACACATGGCCACAACCCTCCCCCACAAGAGTCTGCCAGGACGGAGGAGGAGCTCACTCTAATTGGTCCTGACACTCCCCACTGCCTACCGAATCTCCTGCTGTTTATGCAGAGGGTGATAATGGGCAACAGTCCCAGACCAAAGTTTATTTCCAAAAACTTATTAGAGGGAGGAGTCTTTTCATAAATTGCAAGAGAACCAAAATGCTTTTACTTGACAAGTGCCATATTTCTGTTTTCTTTAAAAAGAGGGGCTTCCCCACTCCCCCATCTTCTAGACTTTTTTTCCAGGTGTTTATGGTATAATACTAGAAAAGCAATTAGCAGCTGAAACAGGCACACCCAGACCACCTAAGCAGCACAAGCTGGAGGAAAGTATCAGGGTGTATGCTTAAATTACCCTAAAGACAAGAAAATACAGGCCTGAACATTTGACTCAAGGTTGCCCAACCATAAAGTAAAAAGGGAAAAATATGACTAAAAACAGTGACTTTATAAAACAGTAGCTTAAAACATATAGATCAGTGTAAGTTTTCTAAACATTATTTCAACTGTTACTCATTTTCATCTACTTAAAAAGACAAGCACAATTTTAAGTCACAGGGAATCAGAAAGCACTAACTACTTCAAGTTGCTTTGAAAGTCCTCTTTTGCAGCTGAATAAAAGACTTGAGAGGACTATGTAATGCCAGCACGTAAAACATCAACAGTGCACAGAAAGCCCTTTTAAAAAAAAAAAAAAAAAAAAACACTCTCTTTGACATTCTAAAGAGACATCAGCAGACAGGACTGGAACAGGGAACCTCTGAGAACTATTTTCCACACCATCTTCTCTAATGTCTTAATCATCATGTCCCTGGAACATGAGTAATGGACAAGCAAAAAAGTGTTAATAAGAATGTATATGGGCTTCCTTTGCCATAAACGCCCCTAATTTGTATGCAGCTTCTCTTTAGTCCATCAGGTCTAAATATAATTCCCTGCAGTTTATTGCACAACATCTCTTGTAACAGAACACAGCAAAAAATCTTGCAAGGTCTCAAAGAACTTCCTTATTATCCCCTACAACCAGTTTTTACTGAAGGAAAGAATTATCTGTGCCTGAATTAGACTCCACATTTAAAAAAGCCTACACACAAGCATTTAATAGCTTGCAAATCTATCCACGTGGATTAGGCACCTAGCTCTCATCAAAATTTTATGAGAAATTTCTGCAGTCGCTTCTGAGAAACCAAACTATGCTGCTCAGCTCACCTTACCAAACACCACAGACCTTGCCAGTCACATGAAGAGTTGCACTGATTTCTCATTTTGCCTCTTCTACCAGAGGAAAGCATACAGACAAGAACTAGAGAAAAAAAAAGCAGCAAAAGACTAAAGCATGGGTATCACTTAAATTGTACAGAAGCCTTTCCAAAAGCATGGGTTCCTCCCATTTCATACAAGGGAACAAAACGCATTTACACACCTCAGAACTGAGTGTTGGAGCTAATCTAAATGTTTCCAATCAAAACCAACTATGTACTGCAAAACCTTCTAGAAAATTACCAGTTAAACCGCATTAAATCTAAAAAAATATTTATTTTCTTTATAAGCAGGGCTCAATAAGCACTGATACAACTAATCATTTCACTCCTACTGCCTGTAGGCATTCTGGCAGTTAATAAAGTCAAGTCTTCTAAACACTACACAATTTAACTAACTTGACCCACTCTGCTGATCCTTTATTATTAAATGTATCACAGCAGCTTTAGGGCCAGATATTTAAAATGCTTGTGTCTCTTACATTTGGTCTGACAATACAGAACTAGAAATGTTAAAACAACATAAAAACTGCTTGTGATAGTTTTTAAAAAATATTTTAAAAACTCAAAATTTAAATCAGATGGGTCAAAAGGTAACATTTACTTGCACATTAGAACAACTCAGTGCAGTTAGGGTAGCAAAATTTCCCAAAATTCACTTTCCCTGGGGCTCAGAGCTGCAGCACCAGCTCATGCTCGCTCCTCAGCACCCTAATCTCCTGACAGATCTATGGTTCGTGTACCTGGAGACACTTCCAAAGGTGAGCCATGCTGAACTTTTTGGATCTCTGCCTTTTCTGTTCCCACTGTCAGGTCTGGGACAGTGAGATACTCGGACTCCAAGAACCTTTCAGACAGCCCAAATGCAGGGATAGACAAGAGTTCTCTGCAGCAGCCCAGGAACACTGTGGTGTCTCTGAAGAATTCTCTTTGACAGTTCTTTACTTACTGCTCTGTTAAGATCCCATATCAATACATTTCCTTTACCCCAAGTGAAGTTACATGGTCTTGGTACTCACACATTTTGACTCAAACTGACTCAAACTGTCTTAAAATAAGTAACACAGAGACCAAGTAGAGGGGAAAAAACCCAAACCAAACACTTCAGGCAAGACATATTGTTATATTTGAGATGATGTATTACTGGATCTCCATTTGGCTAATGGAATGGAAAAGGAGGAAAAAATATTGTAAAACAATCAAATACTCATTTGTTTTTTATTTACTGTCTAAGAGCTTGATCCCAACGAAGGAAAGATTCCTGAGCTCAGGCAGAATTCTAGTCTCTCAGAAAAATGGTTTAACATTGGACATTTCAACAACTACAAAATTTAAAGTTCAACAGAAAGATGAAAGAGATCCTTGCCAATTTGAGTGGACGTAAAGCTTCCCTTTCATTTCCCACTTTTCCTCCTATTAAAAATGATGTCTGGCTCCCCTTCCACTGGTACCCAAGCACTTCCTCCCACACTAGCCAGCATTCCTTTGGTGACTGAGAATAAAAACTTCTACCCCACAATTCTATGTTACTGCCAGCCCAACAAGGGGGGTGCACTGGTGTCATTGATTCAGCACCCCTATAGATGACAGCAAAGACTCTACACTTTTATGCGAAGACATTTAATAACCATATTTCCTTGTATTGCCATCTCTCTCTTACTTATTCCAAAGACATCTAGGGAAGTAGTGCCTAACACGAACGTCCACTGCAATTACGAGCTCTGTCAATAGCAGAGCTGCCTGACTGCACTTAGCCACTGAAACGCGGAGAGCTGTAGTGGAAGCAGGGAATCTGCCCGGAGCCTAACTCTTCTCCCCACTAGGTGTCCACACACCTGTAACTCCAACTGCTGCTGTCTCAGAAGTACGATGCTGCCGCTCTCCAAATGGAGATCCCCGAGATAAGTACCACACCAGGACTCTATTTTCAGCAAGAAAGCTAGGTCCACGATACATCACGATAAACGTGATGCATACTTGTAACACCTTTATATAGTCTTCGAAAGAGTGATTTCGAGCCCGTGGAGATTTTACCACCGAACAAGTTCAAATACATTCACGTGGAAGAAGTATACTAACTTCACTGTGGACACTGTAAAGCACGTCCCGTTCTGAGACATCCCCAAGACTCTATACTGGGTGCAAAGTTATGGAAGAAAGCAGGGTGGCATTAAGTCTTCAAATAAATCATTAAAATAATAATAGCGATTACAAATCCTAGGAAGGCAGAACAAACTGAGCTTCCATGTTGTTAAGAGGCCGGCAAGTTAACCCCTCTGGGAGTCCTCCACTGGTATGTACCTGGGCAGCAGTCCCCGCCGCAGAGCAGCCGTTATTCGGATTAGGGACTGCGACTCGGTCCCCGCGCTTCGGCCCCGCGCGAGAAGTCCTAGCCCCTACAACGCCGGAGCAGGGCTGCGCGGAAACGGCGCTTCCCGGTCCGCGGATGGCCACGGAGCCGCCGAGACCGCGCTCGGCAGAGCCCCGCGCACAGGCAGGCTCAACGCCGGTCAGCCCGCTCCCCGCCGGCGACGGCCGCCTCAACGCTTCCTATGGACTACCCTTCCGCCGCCCTAGGGACGCCAGCCGGGCGGGGGCACCAGTCCAGTTCCCCGCGCCGCACGGCTGGGTCGGGACTCCCGGGCAGCCGGCAGTCGCCGGACCTCGCCCCCGGTACGGCGCGCCGCTCGCCCTGCCCGTCCAGGAAGCGCCGAGACGGGCCGTTCCCGGCCGCGAGAGGAGAAGCTCCGTCACCCCCGGGGCTCGGCGCTGGCTGCAGCGGGCGGCCCGCCCGGGCCTGCCACGCCGAAAGGCTCGGCGGCGCCACGGCCAGCCCCGGACCGGGGAAAAAGTTGCACTGGGAGGCGGCGCTCCCGCCTGACCCGTCGCTCCGCAAGACCGGCCGATGCCCGGGTCCCGGTCGGCTGCAGGGCCCCTCATCGCCCCGGCCGTATTCCCCTGCGCCGGCGGCCGCTCCGCGGGGTAGCGCCAGGTGAGGCGGCCGCAGCAGCACTCGCTTTACCTCAGCAGCGCCGGCGCCGCCACCGTCTTCCTCCAGTCGCCGGGCAGCCGCCGCTGCGCTCTCCGCCGTGCGCCCGACCTACCGCGCACCCGAACCCCACTTCCCGCGGCAGCGCTCACCGCCTCAGTGCTTCAGCAGCGCCGTGCCCGCCGCCGGCGCTACCCTCGCCACGCCCCCCGGCGCGTCCGCCAATCCGCGCCGCCTCCATCCCCTCCCCGCCCCGCCCCGTCCACTGACTGACGGCGGTCCAGGGGCGCGCGCGCGCCCCGCCCCTCCCCGGCCGCGGGATCGCCAGAGGCCGGCCGGCGGGGCAGGCGACAGGCGGCTGGCGGCGGCGAGGGGAAGTCAGTGGCTGCGGCCGCGGCTCCCGTCTGCAGCCAGGGGGTCTAGCGGGATCGCCTCCCGGCGCGGCTCTCGACGGTGCCGACGAGACCGGTGCGCGCCCTCGGCCGCAGGAGCCCGGGCTAGGCCGGGAGGCGGCAGCGGGAGGAACATGTGCTTCTGCCAAGTTCCTCTTAGGAGATTTTTCTCTGTTTTTTTTCCCTCTCTTCCCCCTCCACCCCCCCATCCCCTTGCGTTTGGCGTAATGTGTCACTTTGGTGGAGTAAGCCCAGAACAAAACGGCCGGCTCCGCTCCCTGATACCTTGGCTGGCCCATAGGTGTCCGGCAGGGTCCTGGACAGGCCGCGGGGCACCAGCTCCGGGCCCGCGGCTGCAAGGCCAGCCCAGCGGTAGCCTGCCAGACGCGACGCGCTGCATGCCGCGGGCCTCGGCTCATGCCTGCTAGGCCCTGTGCCATCAGAAGCCTGTAGCCTGAGCTGCCTTGCAGCAGGCGTAGTCGAATGGGTGGAGATGGTAGCTGTCTGCAGCTGTGGAGATGGCCAGTTGATAACCTTTAATTAACTGTCACATAGTGCCCAAGTGTGTTAGGCTCTATGCAGCACAGAATAAAATGGCATATTCGCTGCCCCAAGGAGCACACAATCTCTAGTCGATCTGACGACACAAAGATGCGACATAATGCCACAAGGCTGCAGCAAGAGGGTTGTACTCCTGAGGTGTGTGCTGTGTTTGAACAGGTCTATGCTTATCTTTAGCTACTAAATAGATGTATCTATATTACCGTGACTCAGACATTTTAGGTGTCACTGTAATAGAGAAAGTGGTTTAAGCAAAGATAATCAGGGAATAAACACAAGGACAGATACGCAAGAAGCAAACTTAAGTGTTCATTGAGACCCATGCAGTGAATACAAGTGCCAAGGCAATCCAAAGCAGCCAAATGAGAGATACATAGAACATCAGAAGTTTTTGTCATGGACAAAGTGCAAGGACCAACCCTTGAAATACCCCATGAGAAACTGTAGGACTGGTAAAGTAAGACAACCCAAAGTCTTACAGAAGAAGGGTTATATGTTGTCTGGGAGGAAGCCAAGAGTCCCTTTAATTTGTCAGTTTGGCTTTCTGAAACAGCAAATCAGCTTATGGTCTGATCATGGACAACAGGGTGAAAAAAGTAGAGCATAGAGTCATAGAATATTGGAACATAGAATGTGTTGGAAGGGACCTTAAAGATCACTTTGTTCTGCCTCCCCTGCTGTGATCAGAGACACCTTCCACTAGACCAGGTATCTCAAAACCCCATCCAGCCTGGCCTTGAACACTTCCAGAGATGGGACATCTACAACTACCTCTAGGCAACCTGTCCCAGGGTCTCACTACCTTCACAATGAAGAGTTCTTCCTTACAAATCCATTCTATAAACTAAATCCATTTTCTTAGCTTCCCTGTTGTTGTATCATTACATGGCCTTGTAAAAAGTCCCTCTCTAACATTCCTGTAGGCTTCCTTTAGGAAGGTTTCTATAAAGTCTCCTCAGACCCTTCTCTGGTCTGAACAAACTCAACTCACTCAGTCTGTCTTCATAGCAGAGGTGCTTCAGCTCGCTGATCAGCTTTGTGGCCATCCTCTGGGCTTGCTCCAACAACTCCATGGCCGCCTTATGCTGGGGACTCCAGAACTGGACACTGCACTGGAGCTGGGGTTTCACCAGAGCAGAGTAGAAGGGCAGAAACATCTCCCTTGACCTACTGGCCAAGCTGTTTATCAGCTATAATTTCTTCAAAAAGTGCTCTTCTATGGCCTCTTATGCTTTGGAGAGGATTTTACTCTTTTTTGCCCATTTTATTCCTAACTTTCCAAGCTTTCAAGAGATACTGGAAGGATGTTTCAAGATGCTTATTAATAATTTCTGGATTAATTCGTTAGGACTCAGTTCATTTCAGAACTGCAGATGAGAGATGACAGCTCCTAAGGCTTCTAGAGTTACAGTGTGGATCTGACCCCACAGGGGCATGATAGAGCACTGTGAAGCTGCAGCCTTCAAGTCATAGGATCTCGTCCCCAGAAAATGGTAAAAATGCCTTTGTTAGCCTATCTGGGAATCTAAGACACCAAGTAACTTTTAAACTAAGCACTCACTTTGGAACAGAAACTGGTGGTTTTATGTAAGCAGAAGCATTGCTGTAATTTAAATAGCAAATAGGAAAATTGTTTAGGGAGATGGCAGCTCTCATCGATTTGTGGGATTGAAAACAGAGACAGAGTTAAGAAAGAATGTTCCATTTCTTCTGTCCGAACTGCTGTCTCTGGCGTTTGTTGTTGCTGAGGGCAAAAACAGCACGTATTTTGAAGGGGATTAGACAGACTGGCTGGTTGGAATGCCAGTCCTGGGCACAAGCCTGAAAATTAGTACTTAAGGGAACTGAAAACCTCTTGAGTAATGGCTCTCAATGGATGAGACTAGACTTGTCCCATGGGTGAAATGCAGGGCTAGAATTGATAGCTGTGCTCCCTCCTTGATGACATGGTGTCCCTCACTGGAGGGGAAAGTGTCCAGCGCAGGGTCTAGGTCCTCCTTTCGGCCTCCCCTCTGTAGTAGCTGAGCATATAGGTCTCAGCTTTCTCTACCAGTTTTCCTCCCTGAACTAGATTTTTGAGTTTACCTTGAGCATGTCATTTGGTGCTTTCTCTATCAACCAAGGAAGAAAATGTACTCAAAAGAGGGAAAGTAGGCAGCTATTCAACCAGCTATTTTTCAGGAGATCTTAAAGACTGTGTAAAGCTTTTGTATATAAAGCTGACATTGAGTGCAGATAGATGTGTTTGATGGGGTGTAGATTTGTTGAGAATGGTATTCTTGAACAATTGAGAGGTTAAGTCACTGAGACAACAGTGGAAAGAAGAAAAGATAGAAGGGTGAAATATGGTTAGGAGGCAGAATTGTCAAGGTACATGCAATAGGCTTTCTTGCCAAGGAAGACAACTGTAGTCTCCATCTGTCAGGAGACCTCTTGAGCATTTCTGCCAAAGGCTGCTTAGGGCAATGCAATTAAAAAAAGTGAGCAGGTCTTTTGTTCAGTACTTGTAGCAGTCAGATGATTTGAGCCTTTGCATCTTACCTCTGGGTAAGCTTTCTGTGTAAAGGTCATGCAGCACTGAAGAGAATCTGCCTTGGAAGTTCCCTTTCCTCTGGCAAAGAAAGTTCATCTTGGTCGCAGAGAAAAAATTTTTAAAGTATGGAAACTGAAAGGAAAAAAACCCGCACTCATCAGAAGATCTGTGAGGAAAGATCTCAGAGCATTGGATCTTTTCCACCACAACTAGCAAACTTTTTTTCTTCACTGCCACATTTTAAGCAGGGAGATTTCTTTCTGTTTCTTCTAAGATATCAAAGTAAATCCATTTTGAAGGTAAGATACCTAGATTAGTGGGTTTTATCAGTGCTGAATCTGATCTCCTGGGATAGCGTGGGCAAAGGCTGAGGAGAGCATGCAGGGGAGTTTTATTGAAATACACCTTAGATATGGTGAATATTCATGGCACATGTCATTTACTAAGTTCAGAACAGAATCCTGTGATTTGTGACATAACATCGTACCATCCTGCAGCAGTGGAGTTTTCAGCCAGCTGATTTGAAGGTTGAAGTTGAAAAAGAATCGATGCTTACATTCTTTTACTCCCGAAGATGAAAACTAGTAACTGTACTGTAGCTATGCTGTTCCAGTAGCACACATTGCTAAATGATTCATGTAAGATTCCCAAAGGAGTAACTGTTGTGGGGAGTCAGGAAAACAACAGGAAAAACTGTCCATAGTTATTGTAGACATGAATTAAATACAAAACAAATAAAATGGATCACAAGAAGGACAAGCATCAAAGACTGCAAATGGTGATGTTTTCCTGTCATAGCTAGGACAAAGAAAATATTTCTGTCCAAACATGTGGGTTTAAGTGTGTTTCAGAAGACAAAACAGTAGCATGAAGAGCAAGTTCCTCCACTGCTTGAAAGCACTTTAGCATATAAAGGAGAAAAGTGAGCTAAAAATAAGATAGAGGAATCCAGGAAAGAAAAAAGCGAAGCTTGCTGTCATATCAAGAATCAGAGAAGTAAGCCTGACAACCTTTATGTTAAAACTGGAAGGAAACTGACTAGCAGCATGCCGGTCATGCTGGGCATCACAGCATGATATGGTTTGAATTTATTTCAGTTTTGTGGGAAGGATAGAATGGCTTCTATCTGACCAAAAAGCTGACACCAGCAGTAAAATGTCAGTATCTCAGCTAATCGGACAGATCTCCCTTTAAAGACATTTCCAGTGTATGATTGATTTCATGCTGTGGTAGACTTTTAAGGCTTTTTTTCCATTCTTCAGGATACAGGGTGACTGAGCGGGTGGTGGAATATCCATCACTGGAGGTTTTTAGGAAGGCCAGTCAAACAGCTGCCTGGCAGAGATACTGGTTGTCCTGCCTTCACCAGAGATGGAATAGATGTCCACTGGAGGCCTTTTGTGGTTCTATAAGTGCATGCATATATGAAATATCAGAAGAAAACACAAGCTCTGAGAAATCATACTTTCTATTAATTTTTTCCCACCAGAAGCAAAGTGGCCCAAATATCATTCCCCTGCTTCCTGATAGTATCTGAAAACCAGATGACCGTAGTTGTAAAAGCAGAGGGCCTTACCTCTGTGATATGATCTGTTAGCAAGGAGTTTCTCCAGTTTGCTTTGGAGCTCATTTCTAAAACACAAAACTGGTGGAAAACAAGATTTCTGTGCAAATCACAGCCAGAAAATACTTTGTGTTTATGAAAAGTCTTTGAACTATTTTTCTTAAAAAAAACCCAGCAATTTTTAGACATCTGAAAGTAGACTTTCTATGTATTTTTTTTTTACTGGTCTCATAATTTTGACTAAATAAATTATGAAAATTTACATTTTGTTAAGAAACCTTTTTTAATTTGTAAGATTTTTCTTAGTCTACAGACTATTAAGACAAATAAATAGACAGTGTTTTTCCATGCCTGAAGCACGGCATAATTGATAAAACAGTGTTTTAAATATCATATCTGGAAATGCAACATCTGTGTTTATCTTTCAACCATATAAAATTACATAAACATAGATTCTGCTTTTTGTGAAATCTGTGAGTAATTCCTCCTCTACTCTTTCAATGCTTGTATGCTAAGTGATACAAAAGTCTAGGTTTGACAGCCATGCAAGACTCTTCTGTGTAAACAAGTGGTGCAACGTGAACAGAAATCTTGGAAATTTTCATGTGTACCATATCAGTTGTGCACCAAAGTCTATCAGCACCATCTGAATAAGACCACCAGGAGCAGTAAGACTCCCATGAGTAATAATGCATATAAACTTCTGGGGCCATCTGTAAATGTGTTTTCTACTGATACTCTTTTTCCCAAAGATGCCATTTGTAGGTTTTGTTATTGACATCTGATCACACGGAAGTTTGCGTCCTACAGTAGTGAGCCCTGTCTGAGAAACAAATGCAATTTAATTTATGTTGAGACCATTTAGTAAATGAATATCTGTTTGTATAGAGTAAGAATTGCCTAGTTTCTTCTTATGACATTGAGGTGGAAGAGACCACATCTTATTACCAGTCATCTGAGATATCCTGGACTCTTAAATCACAGAATCACAAGGATTGGAAGGGACCTCAAAAGATCATCTAGTCCAATCCCACTCCCAGAGAAGGACCACCTAGAGCAGGTGACACAGGAACTCATCCAGGTGGGTTTGGAATGTCTCCAGAGGAGACTCAACAACCCATCTGGGCAGCCTGTTCCAGTGCTCTGTCACCCTCACAGTGAAGAAGTTTTTCCTCACGTTTCTTTGGAACCTCTTACATTCCAGCTTGTACCCATTGCCCCTTGTTCTAGCCTTGGACATCACTGAGAACAGCCTGGCTCTATCTTCCTGACACCCACCTTTTACATATTTGTAAACATTAATGAGGTCACCCCTCAGTCTCCTCCAAGCTAAAGAGCCCAAATCAATTATTCATAGGTGTCACTCACCACAGTAAGTCTTAATAAGAATACTTAATGGACGATACATTCCTTTCTCACAAAATGTGTGAGATGTAAGACCTAGTCTTGAAAATCTTACGAATTTAGATGTGTTTAGTTGTGTAGGCCCTGCAAAATTCACTGCAATATGGGCATGAATAATCCAAATTCTGCCAGTCTGGAATATGTACTGTTTCTCCTATATAAAATACATCGAGTGGCGTCTCTAACAACTGCAGCCCTATGAAGCAAAGACAAAATTAAGGCTCCTCCTGTGAAGCCAGTAAGAGTTTAGGGCCAGAAGAAAGGTATATTCAGTTTCCTTTTCCTCCCTGGGCTGGGAAAGTTGTTCTTTTTTGTTTGCAGCTATAAATGAATGAATCTTTGCTGTTTAATCTGGTAGGATGAGCTATAATTTTTTTTTAAGCTTTGAGATAAATTTGCAACATGACTAATTAGCTGTACTATGGTATTCTGCTACCAACTAACAGTGCAGCAACAAGGCTTCCACCTGTTTGTTACAAATATTATCACACAACATGACAGTTGTCATTCTAGCAAGGTCAAAATGATAATATAGGTGCTGTGAGCTGACTTTAGAAAGTCAAGCTTCCTTAAATCTCAGTTATCTGGGAAGGCTGAGAACATTTGCCTCTCATTTTTTTCACAAGGAAATGCACGGCAGCAAATTTCCTTCAATATTCCTAGCTACTCCTCTTCCTTAGTAGGACCAGCAAATGGAATTAACAGTGGCAGTTCCACCTTGCAGCTGTAGGACAACATAGTTTACCATAGGTCTCTTCAAGTGCATACCAACACATACACACATGTGATTGACCATTAACTCTGCCTGTCCTCCAAGTAGGGTGTTTGTGTTGGTTTATGGCAACAACACAGTTGCTGTACTACAAGGAGACATAATTGTACTGTAAAAATGTTACAAAACTGTTATTTAATTATGTCAGTCTAAAAAAAGCAATTATAGAGCAATTAGTGTTCAGAACCCTTTTTTGTTTACATGATCCAGCTTTAAAGCTAGCTCTGCTTGGAGTGAATTGGAAAGGCTGGACAAGATAGTCCTTATAGGTCTTTTCCAACCTAAATTATTTTGCAAGTCTGCAATTCGATAAAAAAAAGGAATTGCTTATATTTTTGTTTGGAATGTAGTAAAGTCAATATGAGTGACATTTATAGAAGAATGTGTTTTTTGTTTGTGCTACTTAGGATATCTTTTTAATAAGATAAAAAAATAGCCTTTCACAAATTCATATGTGCTAGTACATTTCAGTATAAACTGAATAGTTGTTTAGAAACTACTTTCTTTGCAAAAATAAAAAACAGGGAGCAAGAGAATGCTGTTTTGGGGGAAAAATAGAAATAAAAATTTGAAGAGCTCATATCAAGGCAATTGCATCAGGAATTTGCTTAACTAAAAAACCTAACCAAAGAAGCGCTCTGTTACTACCAGAACAAGAAAATGCTATCCTTCATGTTCAGTTCTCATCATCATACTATCAGTGAGCCTCAGAATAACAGAATAATTTAATGTTTTTATATGCAGTAAAAGCAGTGAAACCTCCTCCCATTTGGAGTCTATCTGTTAGACCACAAAGAAAAGGGCGGGCAGGGGAGGATGGGCACACAGGGCGGGGAGAGGAGAGAAAACTACAGTTTTCAAGTAAGGGTGTAAGGTTTTGGGGTGTAAGAAATATAATGGAAATTCAAAGATAAGGATGGTAATGTCTGCCCATTACCCACCAAGGTGCACATTGTTGTTGCAAGTTTCATATCAGAAAAAGTATTTCACTTGTATATGACTTCAGAAACTAAACGCACTTTGGAAAAGGAGTGCCTCTCAATAACCTTTACAAGAGAGGGAATTGGACCTAGAACAGAGCCATGTAGTCTCCTGTAGTATTTATTTCTGGGTAGACCTAGGTTTGGATGGCATATGAAAATTGGTGGTTATTGCAAAGATAGTATGATCCCCTTCAGATCATTGGGGAAGTAAGCTACATTGTTCGATCCCATTGCTCTTGTTTGAGTATGCCATCTGCCTGAAGTAGAAAACTGTGTTACAAAGCTGAAAAGAAATCCCTTGATCTGATGTATCTGTGTTTGGGTCACCAACTTTGTAAGAAACAGGACTGCCTCAGCCCTCTGGCCTGTTTACTGAAGCATCACTGTTAAAAGAAAGGAATTTAGGGAACCTGTAGTTCATCAGCTGTGTCATCGTAAGTCAGATCTCAGAGGGATCTTGTGACAGCCTTGAAGATGTGTGAAATAGCTGAACTCAGTACAAAAATGAGACAGAAGCCAATACGAAAAGTTTTGAATGTGACACAGAAAAAAAAAAACAAAACTTTTTTGAGTCTTCCTAGAGAGAAAATCTTAAAAGAAGCAAAAGATGCTGATGGCTTGAGTTTAGGAAAAAAATATGCAAAACATATCGGTTATGGGAACAGTGATATGGTGATGTGTGCTGTAAGAAACACCATGGTTAAATGCAGCACCCAAGAATTGCTGCTACAGCAAAACATTTTCTTGGAAGCTGATAAGAGGAAGTGCTAGTAAAGAAATGTGATGTGTTCTAAATCTGTGGCTGTTTTGTAAGCAACTGAATTCAAAACTGCCAAGGGGATGAGTTGTGGGAAATAAATCCTCCATCTCAGATTGCCCCACAACACCTGAGGATAACCATCAGATTTTTTCTGAAAGAGTAGGAGACATAAAATGAGGGTCCAAGGAAGGCCAATATCCCTGTAAGGCTGACATTTCTGAGTGCTTGTACAGCACTCAGCACAGAGGCCTTTAAATACTTAAACAATAAATACAATTTAGATTATTCATTATTAAAGTGGTACCCAGAGAAACTCAAAGTTGGGTCAACCTATGATGTGTCTTGCCTGAGTTCATAGACTCATAGAAGGGTAGGGGAAGGGACCTTCAGAGATCGTCTAGTCCAGCCTCCCTGCCAGGCAGGTCCACCTAGATCAGGATTGCACCGTAACATGTCCAAGTGGGTCTTGAAGACCTCCAGAGAAGTAAACTCCACACCCTCCCTGGGCAGCCTGTTCCAGGGCTCCCTCACTCTCAAAATAAAGTAGTTTTTTCATATGTTTAAATGGAACTTAGTTTAGCTGTGGCTGGTGTTCAGTTGCTTGTAGTAACAGCAAAACGGAAGAAGCTGGAGAGCAAAATTGTGGTTAATATAAGCCACATGGAAACTGAATTATAGGAATATGTGTGGTAGATTCACCTGTGAAAAAGAGTTGTAACAGTTGTTCTTGGAGATCATTTTTTCTCTCAGTGGGCAGAAGAAGAGAGAGGTCTGGGGGAACAGTATATGTTGTGTTGTGCATGCTGCCCCATGATGCTACACTCAAGTAAGCTGGGGGAACATGTCTGTTGAATTAGCAGACAAGTATCTCAGTTTTATATCACTGCAATTTTTCACTACTTAGGGGTTTTTTTTCCTCCCCCCCCCCCCCCCTTTTTCCCCCAATTTCTAATAATGCAGATAATGCTTAGAATGGTATTTCATCGTTGGAGTATTTCAAGCTGGAGAGTATCATGGATTTTTAGTAAGGCATTATGAGTCTCTGTAAGGACTGTGATCACATAATACAAACTTGATTTGCTACCACTAGGAACAGGGACAGCTTGGATGGATGCTCTATCTTTGTATCTGAACTTTCATACAATAATATAGTGGCTAAAATGGGAATCAAGTAATTCCAGTAAGCCTGGGGAACTTCTTCCCTACATAATGTTACGTCTTGTATCATATCAGTACCATATGAATTCTTAGTGAGCCATGGCAAGAAAAAGCTGAAGCAAGACAACTTTTGGAGGTCTTCTAAAATAGATTTCACTTCTAATGCCAGAATCGATTCTGAAGCCTCAGTATTTCTTGAAGATTCTGCCCTCCCTCCATGAATACAGCAAGATATTTAGTGTGTCTCAGTCAAAGGAGACCTCCTCAGGACATGTTATGCTGAATGATGAAGCCATTGTGATTATAGAAAAAGCAGAAAACACCTCTTTTGGTGCCATTTACAGGTAAAAAGACAGATCCTACTGGTACTGGAGGTGTCTTCACAGCAGCAAATATGATCAATAGCTCTCAATTTTTAAAGCAGTGCAGCATAGTAGGCCTGAGGTTTGTTGTTAGGAGTGGGACAATGAGGCTTAGGGCTAAGCTGTGAAATTCCAGAATGAAGAGCCCGAGTCTCAGTGCTTTCCGTATAGTTAGACTCCAGTAATTGGTAGTAACTTACGATCCATAATGCATAAAGCAACTCACAGATCCACTGGAAGAGAGCAGTGCTGATCTGAGAGACCTGCTAGGAGTTTGCATAGCTTGATCTGTGATCTCACTTCCCAGGTGAGCTTGCATCTTCCTTCTTCCCATATGTGCCTATGGAACATAGGTCTGTGTTGATTGGTGTATATTTTTGCCAACTCAATACCAGCTTTTGTTTACACTGTAGCCTGAGCAGTGTAAACTATATAATACTCTGTACTTGCAGCCCTTAGAAAAACATTGTCATATCTAGTCTCACAAAGGGACCAAACCACATAGTCCCATGTCCTTTGTGTTAAGCCCTGTTGAAGCCTGCTTGTCAGTTCTCACCTGAGGTGAACCAGTGTGTATTTGTTTATGCCGCTGGGTTATTTATGTATCTGGATTCATTGCTACCAAAAGGGTGCCATGAAGAAAGATCTGTTTAAATGATTCTCTTTCTGGAGTGTTATGAAGTTAAAGTGTTACATTTTCTTGTCTTAATTATTCATCTTGTCAATAGATAAGATTTCACTGGATTTTATCATTAGGTTACCACACGGGTTTCTTAAATAGTAACAAGTGCACGTAACCATATTCTTGTATCTACCAGTAAAAGTACTCTCCACTATAGGAGGGAAGAAAATAGTTGTAAGTGATACTAACACAGAAACACTATCCTAAATTCTTTGATCCATTTTTATACTACCATGTAGGAAAATGAAGTCTTCAGCAAATCTTTTTTGTATTAAGAGTTATTCCTATGAAGAATTTTTCCCCAAATCTTCATGCTAAGTGCTAATATTGTTCCTAGTAGAATCCACTTTATATACTTGAGCTCTAATATGTACAGTACATTTTCTCATTTGTTTTTAAGCCATGCTCACATTAACAATTAACTAAAATAGTTTGTTTGGTTTTTTTATTGAATACAAGAATAGTTTGTAATTTATACATTACTGATTCCAGAGTACAACAGTGTGAAAATGAATGTCTAATTTGTTGTTGATATGGGAAGGAATTTGAATCTTTTATGAGAACTTCTTGGCTATGGATATGCCTATCTCTGAGAAAGAGAGATGGAATTCTTCAGTGGGCAGTATATGAATATTATCTGAGGCAGCATTGAAAGTAAAAATAATTGAGCAAAGAACTACTAACAATTTCCTCTTCTATGTCTTAAGATTTTTACCAGCCACTTTCTAAGCAAATTGTAAGCTGATATGGAACTAAGCATTATTTCAGAACTATGACCTTTGATTTATTAACAAAGCATTTAGTTGCTTCTGTTATAGCATTCAAAAGTCCATTGTTACATATGAGCTAAGAGTGAAATTTGACTCATTTTTAGTATGTATTACCAGAAAGAGGATTTTATGATCAGTATGATCGCTGCTACTTCAGTTAGGATTTAAGAAGAGCTAATTTTCTTGCTGCATTTTGAGGCCATTTATTTTCATCCTGCAGTTAGATTCACACTCCCATTTAAAGATCAGCAAAACGACCGTAAGTGCAGATCTGGTGGCTGTAGAGGCAAATCAATGCTCTGTCCTCACCAGTAGCATGCTGCAATGCCCTAAGGATATGTTTATACAGCCTCTCTTTTCATGGGTGTAGTCCCTAGGCAGAAAAGAAGAATGAAGCCCTTGTCAACTACAGAAGTCTCAGCTTTCTGTTTACCACTTGTGCAGGCCAGAATCACTCTACCATTGTAGATTTTTGGTACTGCCGTTGATGATGTCAGTAAAGAAATTCGGGGAACAGCAAAAAAAAATCTCCCTAGCCAAACTCAGGAAAGATGATGTGACCTTTCTCTCTCACATGCTTCAGAGTGCAGATCCCACTCTTCCCATCTCACTCCTGCATCACTTGCACACTGCAGTTTTCATGATCAGATTCCCACCCTTTATGAGTCACTCTCTTGTCCAGATAAGGAGGTGAAATAACTAAATCTATTGCTAAACCCATAGACAGCATCAGCTGTCTATGGAAAGTGCCATTATTGTCTTGGGCAGAAATAATGACTTTAGATAAATTGCCCAGATCCTTTCTTTACCATGTGTTTTTGCCTTCCCATTCTTCTCTTCACCTTGCTGGTTTCCAGGTCTTATTTTACCTTAAAATTCCTGACTAAAAAAAAAAAGAGATTGTCTTCTTTTGTGCTTACATAGCATGTAAGATTACAAAAAGTCACTCCATATAAACCTTCTGAATAATAGTGTGGTATAAATAAACAATGACAGCTACCTTAGCTAGGCACTGGATTAACTTCAGTAGCTGAGGCAGATTTCCCTTCTCTTCGTGCTTTGCATTCCCAGTATAGTGATAAAATCCATACTTTGCAAATCTCCAGGTGTAGTGGTTCTTGAAAGTAGTTTCTTGGTCAATCTTTTTATAGTTGTCATTTTTTTGTCCAGGTGGGGCAATGGTGAGAGTGGTGATGAGTGTGTTGAGAGGAAGGAATGCCAAGGCAAAGTAAAGAGAAAATAGGTTTAACATCTTTGTGTGACTCTAAGCTGCCTTGAAACTTGTCCAGGGGTTTTGAGCTACTGTTTTTCCTAGTTTTCACCTTCTCATCTTTTTTGAGAAAACATGACTTCAGCTTTTGACATCAGCTTTCTATGACTGACTTCTTTGGTTTCATTTTGGGAAATAATGTAACTGGAAATTAAAACCATTTTAGAAAGAAAATTATCAAATGTTAATGTTTGGAGTGACAAAGTCTTTTCCAACCCTTAAGATTCTGTGATTCTGTGATTTTTTAGAGGAAGATCTATTCTTCCTTTCTTGCAGTCTAACATAACTTCTTCCATAATTGCTTGGGTTTAGATTTAGTGCTTCTCTTAACTGATTTCATAGCATTTCACTTCTCTTAACAGAAATGTAGAAAGACATTCTGTATCTTTCACTAGTTTTTTTAACAGTGCACTTTAAATTATGTTAGATTGTGGTGAAAATGGGGATGGAAAGGACTCATTATAATTCTAGTTGATGTTCTTCATACCAAAACTATTCCATATATCCCATTCTCAAGTTCTTTGAGCAGTAGAATTGTGAATCATTCTCCCATTCTTCTATTTAGTACAGCATTTTATGTTCCTGTAGACATCACTACTTAAAAACCTTTTTGATATGCCACCTTGATTTATCTATGCTTTGGGCAAATCATACCCCTTTGTGCTTACAACAGACAACCTTCTCTTTTTGTTTCCAGGAGTCCTACTGTAATAACTTTTTGGAGTGAACGGTCCAGTGTCAAATAATGTGCGTGAGGAACTCCCAATTAAAAAAATCTAGGGTCCTAAGCAATCCTACCAGAATCCTACCATCAATCACAACCACAAAGTTGTGAGAGTGAGAGCTTCAACTGTGCTGGAATTATTAGGTGTTCATGATCTTTCACCAGAAGTATAGGAGGAAGTGTATAGAAGTATAGTCTCTCTTGTATGACACAAGTACTCTTTTATTTTCTTATCACAAACTGTCTTTTCAATTTCTATCCCTTTTATGTATTTCCTTATAATGACTCCAGAGATGGAGGATGACACTAAGGCAGGGAGAGAAAAGTAGGGTACAGAAGAGTCCAGTTCTTTCAGCAAATAGGTTATCTTGCCTCCTCCATTCCTCCCTATGTAAACTATACTGATACCATGCTGCTTCAAGCTGCTGAAAAGAATTTCCCTAGGAACCAGGGAGAGGAATTATTCAGCTTCATTTTCTTTCATTTCCCTGCAATAGTTTGGTGAGTGATAGGAGCAAAAGGCCCTAAACTGTATTTTAGATTAGATGCCTAGCATTTGTTGTTCATGCACTTCCTTCACCCACACAAGCCACCATGTTCCATGAACAGGAGTCAGGATTCTAAAAGACACACTTTATTTCTGGAACAGGTCAAGAAAAATAATGCCATTAGTATTACCATTTCCCTGAAAGGCTTAACTTCGAGGAATTAGCTAGTTTAAGTCAGGTGCTACCTTTAATTTGGTAGCTACCTTTAAAGATCATGCAATTCCTTTAAACAACAGGATTAATGCCATTATTCAACATTACAGATTCAGGGTCAGCGACCTGTTGAACCTCTCAGTGGGCAAAATAGGTGATGGGAAACTGTTGTGCCTACTTAGAGATTCATCCAAGTCCTGCTATAAGGACTGGAAAGACACCCATTGACTTCACTGGGAACTGTATGAGGCTGTAAACGTCAATAAAATCCAAAAAGTCTTACAGTCAATTGGCCTATCTGGCACATATTAAAAAAAAAGGATTGTAAATTTCGAAAATGAGTCTTCTTGCAATGTAGGCCAATCGGTCAGCTGCAAATTTGGCACAGCTGTGAAGCATTTGTCCTGGGCAGTCCGCAGGAACATGATGTTCTTTTTCACTTCTGAGAGCTTTGGAAACTGAAAAAAAGGACTCGACTCAGTGCTGAAGACTAAATGCTGAAAAAATGGAGCTAAATACAGAAATCAACAAATACTTTACAAAGGTAATGCTTCTTTTACAAGAAAATAAACTATCAAATTCCCCCAAAGTTGAAACATTTTTAAGGCAAGTGTACTACTTCATTGTATGTCCTGGAGAAAAGAACAAAATTCAGAGAATTCTCTGGCAGAAGCTGATGGAATTTGACCTTTATATCAATGCACTGTGGAAATCATGCAGAAATCCTGAAAAAAAAAACCAAAAACCCAAGTCCAAAACAACTAAGCATGTAATTTTCATCCTTTAACCATTTGCAAGGGGGATGAAACTCTTCCAAAGAGAGGAGAAGCTACTGAGCCCTAGGCATCCAAAGTACTCTGCAGACATGTTGTGGCTCTGACTTCACATAAAAGCATGATTTTGCAGCACAGACTCTTAGCTGATGATTTTAAAACCTTTTGCAGTGGAAATTAATTCCAGAAAGAATATATAGACTTTTAACTGCATATAAAGACATAAGAGCAAAGTTGCCAATCGAATATTGTGGTCAATGTAATGTGCAAATAGAGCACGACACATGCACACATAGGCCTGAAAGCAGCCAGTGCAAAACTGGTTTTGATTGCCCTGATTTCCCACAAAGGAAACTTCTCATGCTTAGAAAGCTGGAGTAATGTCATTAATGGCAATGGAGCTTCACCACAATGAAAGAAATGTGAGATTCAATATCTGTACCATACTGTTAAACCATACTCTCAAGAAACCTTAGAGTCTAGACTTCTTACAGCTCAGCATTCTGCAATTATGTAGCAAAAGACACTTTGGAATTCCTTCTTTTATGTCTTTAGGGGTAGACTGCACTCGTAAAACAATATCATAGTGTGTTGCATGTTGTATGATTAGTAACCATGTATCCCCGTGACCTAGATAGCTGCTTCTCTCTTGTAATTGCACCTTTCCAAGGAAAGTGAACTCCTGAACAGTACGGTTGCAGTTGTTAAAGGGACTTAAGAATTTCTTTTTTCACATTAAGATAATTTTAAAAATCACTATTTAAAAAACAAGTTATGCAACTTTAAATTAGTATTTTCATCTTGAGGCTTTAGAACCCAAAAGTTTCACCTGCCTTGTGTTTTACTTCCAGCTGTTGTAAGGGGTCTGGAGTTCTCTATCCTCTATTGCTTCCTTGTTGGCTTCCAGTGCCTTTTTGACTGTGTTCCACAGAGACCCAACCTAATAAGTGCAGAAAAATACATTAAAAGATTTTTTTTTTTTAAGAGTGGCTTTAGAACTCCCATTTTCACTAATTCAAGCTGGTTTTTTCAGTGATAGAAATTGACTACTAATAGCTTAAATTGACTTG
Organism: Colius striatus; assembly: GCF_028858725.1. Classification (NCBI taxonomy): domain Eukaryota; kingdom Metazoa; phylum Chordata; class Aves; order Coliiformes; family Coliidae; genus Colius; species Colius striatus. Next base: position 47,860,155 of record NC_084790.1, on the reverse strand, counting down.
TGGATGCTAATGGTCCATTTCCACCTCTGTTTCTATGGAAATGGATGTCAGCCTGGAGGGGGAGGAATAGTTTTAAAAATACATTTCATAAAAACTGTCACCTACCTGATGTCCTTTTTCACTAAAACCCAACTTAAAAAAGTTTCAGGTAGTAAAACCAAAGCACTGCTGACTGGTTTTAGCTGCTAGTTGAGGACTGGGCTTCAAAATACTTTTTTCAAACATATACAAAAGAAAATCTCAAGTCCACTGTCATCTAGATCCTAATTTGTCATTGTTTTGCATCCTGTGCAATAACTTACCATATCAGAAAGTCTGTATAAAATGCTATGAATGTAGGATGGGAGAAAAAAGCATTATGAAAATGTGGTAAGATTGCTTTCTTCCTACATTCAGTGTTCTTGTAAGGAATAAGGCAAGATGTGAAGGAAAGGGGGAATTAAAAATGGCAATTAAAAAATATTTATTCCTTAAGAGATAACAGACATTGTTGAGTGCCTTGGCACTCCAGAGAGGTTTTGCAAGAAAAGTCTAATGCAACATTTATTTCTAAAAGATGTTGGCTTGCAGCAACATTTCCTTAGGAGAGGTAGTTTATTTTTTATCCAGTTCATGGATAAAATTTTATTTGGTTCCACAGATAGCAAAAATTATGTAATTGAGAGACAAAAATGTCTCAAATACATAGATGAAGTATAACAGGCTTTTTTAAATTTTTTTTTTCCCCCCTAGCAGAAGATTGAAATAATGTAAAACAGATTATGCCTCATTGAAAAAATCCCGTCAGGTCTCTGATATGTATATATGTGTGTGCACATGATCTTCGTCTCACATAAAATACTGAGGAAAGATAACACGGAATGAGTATTTAAACAGATTAATACAACAAATAAAAGTCACTCTTCCACTTTTATAATTACCTTCTCTGGCACAGTGTGCGGAGGCAGAGAACACCTGTCCTGGCATGTGTGCTGTTTCAGCAGGTTATGGAAAATTGCCACATTCTTATTTTCCTGACTCTTTGATGGGTTCTCCCATTGGCCATCACCTGTGCCTAGGTTATTTGAATCAGATGTAATCTAACAGAATGCAGAATGTGTACTTAGTATCTCTAACTAGGCATACTGCAGAGTCTCACCAGTTTAGCCCAACAGATTTAGCATACTGAGCATTTTGCACAGTACACGACCCATGGATTCCATATGTGGTTGTCATTGTCCGAGGTCCTGCCTTTCATGCCTCTCTCATTGTGTATTTTGTCCATCCACTCCATTGATAAAGTGACAACATACTTCATTGAAAACAGATCACTGAGCTATTTGTACCTGGCTTAAGCAGCTGATTTTGCATTGATCTCAACTGAAAGAAATCTGGGAAATTTGTCACAATAGTTTTCTCTAAAAAAGACCTTTGTCCTGAAGCAGTTCCTGCCTGTAGGAATGATGCAGCTTCTCATGACAAGTTTGGATTTTCAGATTCACTGGAATGGTCTGAAGAGAAAATTCTTTCTTTGTTGGATTATTTTAAATGCTTTTGTAAGTGGCATAAGGGAAAGAATATTTATTTTTCCCCCTCAAAATGCTGTGGTGTTATCTGATGTTTCTTTTCATAAGCAACAGTCCCTCAAGAGATCACACTTCTCTCACTGAGCTGCTAGGATGTGTCACAAGAATCACTGATCATAGTACCACAGTGAAAGCTGAAGTCCTAGGGCACAAACATGCTTAGCATCTATAAAATCAGTGAAACTTACCAATGGTGAGAAAGGGAAGGATTCATTGGAAAACCAACTGCATATTTAATATTATGTTGAAAAAAATGTATTAGTTGAAAAAACTACTTTTCTGTTGAATTTAAGCTTGGACAAAGAACCTTCTCAGCCAGTCATATCAGAAAGGCTTAACACTCTGCTGATGGCGAAGTATTTGGTTGCTACTTTTGTACAGATGGCTGCATAACATTCACAGAAGGAATGATTCTAGGAGCCAGTTTTTCAAATGTCATCTTCTACATATGTAAGTGCAAATGGGTCCCTGCATATCACTTGTGCATGCAAATGATAGACCTAACATTTGCACATCAAGCACAGATCAGCTTTGGGCATTATCCTACAGATGGACAGATAAGGTGTGAATTGCATTTGTTCCAAGAAAGACAGGCTACAGATCTCTTTAAAAAGGTGGTCCCTAGGTTTGTCTAGTCACAGCAACACAGAGCTGCTGAGGTAAACAGTTAGTCCTACACATTTTTGTGAAGATAATTTTCTCATCCTCTTCGTATGCTCTTGCTACTCTATTTTCTGCAGATCTGGTAATGTTTGGTGAGGCTTTGCATTGCAGAAAAAAAGAAATCTGAAAAAAATTATACTGTCATATACTGTTAATAATTGCCCTCCTACCTCTACATAAAAATTGTTCAGGGAGAAAATATGCTGGGTCAGGATTATTTAAAAACATTTTGTGATATCCTTGTCTTTAATCTGTCATTATGTCATTAAGAATGCATCTTTGCCTGGGAAATTACACTATTACTATAACTACAGAAATTACTACTTCTGATTAAATATAGTCACTGTGTGAGCAAGCATTTAGGTTTGGAGTTTGGTTTTTTTTGGTGTGCTTATTGGTAAGAATAGATTTCCTAACAGAATATCTAAAAATAAGAAATTTTGAGTCAGGCTTTCAGCAAGACTAAGCTGGTTCCATTGACTTCTATACCAAGTATTCAGTCACAGACTGAAAATAAACAGCTTCATTGAGACTCATAGTAATTTGGAATACTGTTAAACTGCTAATAGGCTGCTATATATAGATGCACAACAACAAATGTCTTAACTGGACATGCATCAGATGTCACATGAAGCAGTTTTATCACTGCTTCACTGAGCAGCAGAGAAGTAGCGAGGTTTCATTCTTACTTACTGGGAATATCAGCAGTTCTTCAAATAGTAGCACTTCAAATGCATAGCATGCAATAAATTCCCCTTTGCCTAACTGATTTTACTTAGTATTTATATTTCAATTGAAAGTGTCATAAACTTGTTTTCTGTCTAAACACAACTCTTCTCATGCCCTCTTCCTGAATTTGCTAAGAAAAGAGAGGCACAACATCAAATTTATATATTTTTATAGACATTTATTGCTAGCCTTGCTTCAATATTCTTGGTATTTTTTAATGTACTTAGTTAATTATACCTTATTAATTCATTTGATGGCTATTCGACACCAATCATGTTAACACAGGTGAAATAAAGTTCATAGAAAGTATTGTATTTCCAAAAAACAGACAACTTAGCAAGTTCTCTGCCAGTGCAGTCATATAACAAGGGGGAACTTGTCATGATACCCTTGATTCTCTAATTAGAGGTAAACCTTATAGTAAGAAGTCCACTATCCAACTGTTCTGGTGAATGCATTTTGGCTGGTGAGCCGTAAACGTGTTTGTTGGGCTTGAGATATATAAACAATTAAGAACATATATAACCGCACATGAAGAAGAAGAATTGAGTGCAACTTGCAACTTGCAGAAAGACTGTTTTCAAAAGACTCGATGGATTTTTTACATTTCCTTTTTTTTTAATTGATGAAATTGTAGGGCTTAAACAATACAGAGTGGAAGACATTGAAGGAAACATACTTCTTTTGAGCCTAGGAAGAAGGACTAGAAGACCTAAAATAGTAGGCAGTGAGTAAGTTTTCTTAGATTAGTAACATACCAACCAGTGAAGCATGCTGCTATCAGGCTGAATGTAGCAATAGCTAACACAGCCGTTTGTCTTCTGAATGACAGAGATGAAATTAATAAAAGGAACACTTCCTTGCTGTCCTTCTCCCCACAAATAGACTCGGAAAAAAAGGGCCTTGGGTCTTTCTTCTTCCCCTTTGAACTTAAACCTTCAAGGCGTGATTTTGTCTTTCAATTTCTGTAGCCATCTGTGTAGAGAATATCCGACAATAGTTACTCAGATAAGTGCAAAGAAGCAGAGCAACTGGGCCTTATCTTTAGTAATGAATAATCTTGAGTGGGAAAGAAATGTAACGAAGAAGCACTGCAGGACAATTAGAGTCAAGACATGAGCTTCATTATTTCACTACACAGTCATCTCTAAAGTACAGAATTTGTAGTTGAGTTCTTAGCATCTGAGAAAAGCTTTGCTTTCTGCCATTCTCCCTACAGTCTTATTTCACCATGTATTTTACTGAACATGGAAGAGAGACGTTTGACATGAAAAATGATACCATGTTTCACCTGCTTCAAAGCAAAGTATGAGCTTACATAATCTTTTGAGATCCCTTTCCTATGTCATTTTAATTAATCGTGTTATTGCAGACAGCTTCACAGTGATCATATAGTTTTCTTTGAATGATGGAACGGCAAAATTACAATTAATTAAAGTCCTATCTAATTTTCATTCAGAAATTCACTAGTCAGAATATAAAATCTGTTGGAAAGGAAATGATTGCTGCTTCTGCTTGGATCAATATTGCCAATGAATTAATTCCTTGATGTGAAGATGCAGTTTCTTCTTTCTCCAGTGCAAATCATTACCCAGGTCTCTTTTGCTTTCCCAAGCCAGTGATGATTGACAGATGAATTGATATTTGACATATTTGCAGCCAAGTATATTCAAGAGCAGTTCATACTATAATATGAAACTCTGCAGCAGATCTGAATGCTGTGTCTGCCATACCATTTCCTAAAAAAGAGACTAATTTCAGTTTGTCTAGTTTACCTTACCTTTGGCTCATGGAACAAATGCATCTTCTTGTGGAATATCTACAAAACATGACTCTGTATACAAAGACTGACAACAAACCAACATGAATTCATCTTGAAGTCACCAAATGCCAAGTAAGTTATCATAAATCCTACCAAATTTACTGGATGTTTAATACATGCAGTAGACACAAACCAGGCAGCATTTTGCAAGCAGATATGCTCTCAGCGAGTAAAGGTTACTCCTCTTTCCAGTGCTGTCACTCCATATGGTAGCTATAGAAACACTAAAGTGTCATTTCAGTGTGTGTAACCTTTCTACATACTGCCAAGTGCCAGATTTCCTATAGGCAACTCTTGAAATGGCAGGTATCCTACAATTCCAACAGTTTGGATCTACAGTTACTGTCCAGATTTCCCGAATGCAAGTTCTTTAACTCACAGGTGGCAACAATGGCTTCAGAACAGTTTCAAAGTGAAATGTTTTCTATTAAGGTATGGAAGAATGACATTCTGAGATAAATGTGACATAGCTCCTGAAGAAAGGTAGTTATGGGCCTATAGATTGTTCTTTAAAACAGCAATTACCACACCCTTCTCACTGTTCTTTAGATATGAAAAAGAAGAGAATGCTGTAGCCTGAAAGTTTGAACAGAGAAAATGAGCAGTAACTATTTTTATTTGTTCTTCAAGGAATCCTACCTTTCTCTTCCTTGAACTGTATACTGAGAAGTAAATGCAGGTTTGGAAATTTTACATTTGTCTCAGAGAGAAGTTTAGGTCTGGAAATATGGCAGATAAGAGACTGTAGATATTTTTTATTGTTATTTTATATTTCCAATATATCTCAAAGGTACAAAAAAAAAGTTATGTTTCGTTCTTGAATTGTTAGGTGGATTTCAGTACAGAGGTGAGAGAAGCAACAGCCATAAGTTTTAGGCTCTTACTAGGACCACTCCATACCAAGAGTGACCACAAATGCCATTTCCTAAATTTTTAGTGTTCATTTTTACTACCTGACTTCTGCAACTTGAGTCTCCCAGATTCAGACACTAGTTCTAATGATTGCATAGGCCTTCACTTTGGTTTCACCTTTGCACACGTTTTGATGCATTATGCCTTTAATTGCAAAGCAAACAGCTCTCTCCTGTAGTTGACAATTCTCTCATTCAGAGTGTATCACCCCTCATTCAGTGACATGATCTTATAGTGTCTACATATAGTCCCTAAGCAGCAGTCTCTTTTATATTTTTCTGTACTCCTGGAGCTCTTTGGAACTTGTTCCTGGGAGTGGAATGCAGACTAATAAAATTCCAGAGTATGCGAGGTTATAAATAAATTAAAATACTCTCATCTGAAATACTTAGAAGAGTATTTGAAAGCAGTAACTGTAGACATGCAGAGATATATACCCCTTACCATATCTTTTTAACTTCTTTAAACAGTTGCTCCACTAGAATACATGAAGAAGCCACTAGTGAGTAAATTTTCAGATGATCCTGGACCCATGTAGATGAGAGAATTCCCACAATAGGCTTCATCTTTTCCCAAAGAATTTTCTGATGGGAAAAGTCATATGTTACCTTTGCTGCCCAATGTCCAGTTCTAAAGGTATTTTGGTAAAAGAACTGAAAGAAGTACATATATATAATTCCAGTCGAGCATCTTTACTTAAATCTATATGATCTTTCTTTGATGGAATAGGAACTGTCATTTAGGAATCACTATATTCCTCGTGTACCAATTGATGTTCCACAACTACTTCAGCTTTATAAGACAGTGTGTAGGAAATGAGATAGTTTTTGACATGGGAAAAAAAAAAAAAGAAAGAAAAAGTAAAACTGCATATGTAACAATCAGTGAGTGATAAGCAGATTTTTTTAATGCACTGTGAGTTGGACAAAGTGAAAGCCTCCCTTTTTCTGATGGAGGACTACTTTTTTTATATCCAAATTTGTGCCAAAGTTGGGGTTTATATTTGGGATTAAATCATCTGTTTTAAACAAAAAATGTTAAATGACTAGCCTACTCAATTATATTTGCTTAGATTATGGATTCTACAGCATCAGGTCTTTGTGATCCTGTTGCAGGGCGTAAGTAAGGCAGAATGAAACCTTCAGAATAAAGCCTCTGTATCTAGGAGGATGGCAAGCTATACACATGACATACTGTGTAGGTTGTGTGCCAAGCAAGTTTCAGGGTGTACAGGAAGATGTAAACCATATGCCTGCTCACTCAGGCTTTGTGCACATAAGAGTGCATTTTTGTTAAAAGCAGAATGCTTGCTGTAATCTGAATTGTTCTATGTACCTTACTGCACCTTCTAAGCAGCACACAGAGCCTTCCTTACATTTCCACAGCAATGGAAGAACACTGAATCTCAGCTGCCACTGCAAGGAACAGTACAGCTCAATCTATGGATGACCATATTTCTGCCTCTGATTTGCTACTGTTTCTTGAGTAGGTACTTTTCAATTTTAGTTTTTTCTACCTCTGTCTTTGACCCCATTACCAGGAGTTTCCATTTTTGATCTCTAGCAGAAGGCTGCCACAGAATATGTTCAGCTTTCAGGACATGTAGAATGTGTGAATCCATCAAGCTTGTCAGGTGAAAGAATGTGGCTTTGGTAGGATTAAATAGATACTATAAATACTACTTTTAAAAAGGCAGCTCCTATTTAAAAAGTTGTCTATGCTTTACTAGCACTAAAAAATAAAATTAATATAGAAGTGGAATTTCAATGCAAAGTGGACTATTTCTCTTCCTTTCCGCATCAGGGCAACTGCAGGTGTTTTGAATTTTATCCACTAAAGAGACATATGACAAGATGTACTAATCAACTCACTAGGAGATGGCTTTTTGTATGCTGACTCTCTAACTGAGTTTGGAAACTTCTCCAATAAAAGTATAATGGCCAGAGGCCAGAATCACAGCTCATCAAGAAGGGTGGAAATGAGTCTGTAGAAGATGTACAATTTCTTGGTTTGTTTTGGTTTGGTTTTTTCCCCTAAAATAAGAAATAGGATGCTTAATCAAAACCCAGTTATTACAGTAGAAAACTGCAGAAATACAATGAGCTACAAATAAAGTATTTTGCTTTCATTGGATTGACATGCTTTGACAGAACAGAAATCAATGAGGAAGTTTTGTATTTTCTCTAATAGTCACTGTACTAGTAAGTCTTATGTACCTTAAAAGCCAGAAGGCACAAATGTGGCCTCCTGTTTAATGTCTCCCTTTTTTTTTTTTCTGGATTGTTTGCATCAGTGAACAGCAAACTCCAAAGTCAGAACTTTTGTCACTGAATTATATAAATTGATTTCTGCCTTAGCTGGAGTAACTTTTTAAAGTCAATCTATCTCAGCTTTTAAAGTCTTCTATCACTGAGCTATTACTGATGTCACTAACACAACAGCAGATTGATGCAGAAGGTAAAAAGTTCCCTCAACAATATAAAGTAATGGGCCTCTCAACTGCAATGATTTTCGTAGTAGTGTAGTTGCCTTGTATACGACAAGCTATGAGAAGTAATTGCTTCCAGAGTGGTTAATCTGTTGTACAACAAATATCTCTTTGTAGTTTTGGGTGCTTCCAGTTCCTGATATCCTGTTTGTGAAGGCAAGACAACTCCTGTTATCTGCAAGGTGTGATATATTTATCTCCCCTTTGCAAATTAATTGGAACAGTGGATAGGAAGTATATAATCTCCATTATTTCGGAGGTGGGAGGAAAGTGTTTTCAATGAGAACTTGATTTGCTAATTTGTAAGTAAAGCTCATAAATGCAACTTCAGAAACTGATGCTGGAGAGTAGCCATTCAGGCTCCAACTCCCACCCACTCAAGTCCCATTGTTGTTGGAGAGAGTACAACTAGACACTACCTTGTACCTTTTGTATTGTATTTAACTTTCCCAACTGAATGAGTACAACAGATGGCTTGAGTCTCTGGCTTAGTTCTGAGGCAATGTCCAAAATTGCCTGTGTATAGATAATTAAAAAACAGCTACTCAAATTCAGTTACCAATTTTAACTCCTTGGGAACTGAATCTACAGAATCTACATGGGTAAGTGGATGAATCTGGCTCTACATCTTGACAGAAATCCATAATTGCAGCTGCTTACATAAGTTCCCATCACCTCTATCAGTGTGAAGTACTTACAGCTCTGAGTATCTGCTCCTAAGTCATCTAAACTGGGAGCTGCAGCAAACCCGACTTATGTAACTAAGGCACAAAGCCTACACCAAGTAGGTTATTTAAGCTTCCATACTTAGTACAGCTGACTTTAGTATTTGCACATCTTTCCCCAGATCAAAATCAAGAACCATCCTTTGTAATCTGCGTGGCGATAGTTGAATCCATCTAGCAGCATGACTTAAGAATTACTTTGTTTACATGGGGCAGATCCACATCAACTTTTTTGTGCCTGGACAGAAGCAATGCTAGTTAAGTGTAAAAATACTTTTGAGGTCCAAGTCTAAGGTTGTTAGCTAGTTTCCTTTTAAATATCACCTTTGCCCCACTGCAGACATTAGCCTTTCTACATGTTTGGAGGTTTTTGTGCTATAACTGTAAGTGGCTTGAGTTGATAGAATCATAGAATCATAGAATGGTAGGGGTTGGAAAGGACCTTTAGAGATCATCTAGTCCAATCCCCCTGCAGAAGCAGGTCACCTAGATCAGGTTGCATAGGAACATGTCCAGGCAAGTCTTGAAGACCTCCAAGGAAGGAGACTCCACAACCCCTCTGGGCAGCCTGTGCCAGGGCTCCATCACCCTCACAGTGAAAGAGTTTTTTTTCCTATATTTAAAAGGAACTTTTTGTGTTCCAGCTTCATCCCATTACCCCTTGTCCTGTTGCTAGCTCCTATAGAAAAAAGGGATGGCCCAACCTCCTGACACCCACCCTTTACATATTTATAAATGTTAATAAGATCTCCCCTCAGTCTCCTTTTCTCCAGACTAAACAGCTCCAGTTCCCACAGCCTTTCCTCATATGAAAGATGTTCCAGTACCCTTTTCATCTTGGTGGCCCTGCGCTGGACTCTCTCCAGAAGTTCTCTGTTCCTCTTGAGCTGAGGAGCCCTGAACTGGACACAGGACTCCAGATGAGGCCTCACCAGGGCAGAGTAGAGAGGGAGAAGAATCTCCTTTGACCTGCTGGCCACACTCTTCTTGATGCATCCCAGGATGCCATTGGCCTTCTTGGCCACGAGGGCACATTGCTGGCTCATATTTAGTTTATTATCAATCAGGACTCCCAGGTCTCTCTCTGTAGAGCTGCTCTCCAGCAGTTCACCCCCCCCCCCCCCGCCTGTACTGGTGCACGGGATTGTTTCTTCCCAGATGCAGGACTCTGCACTTGTCCTTGGTGAACCTCATGAGGTTCCTCTCTGCCCAACTCTCAAGCCGGTCGAGATCCTACTGAATGACAGCACGGCCTTCTGGGGAATCAGCCAGTCCTCCCAATTTGGCGCCATTAGGGAACTTGCTGAGGGTACACTCTGTCCCCTCATCCAGGTCATTGATGAAGATATTGAAAAAGACTGGCCCCAGAACCCATCCCTGTGGAACTCCACTGGCCACAGGCCTCCAACTCAATTCTGTGCCATTGATCACCACCCTCTGGGCTCTGTCATTCAGCCAGCTCTCGATCCACCTCACTGTGCACTCATCCAAGCCACACTGCCTGAGCTTTCTGATGAGAATATTATGGGAGACAGTGCCAAAAGCATTTCTGAAATCCGCTACTCTCCCCTCATCTAGCCAGCTGGTTATGTTCTCATAGAAGGCTATGAGGTTGGTCAAACAGGATTTCCCCTTGGTGAAGCCATGTTGACTCCTCCTGATAACCATCTTTTCTTTCGTATGTTTAGTGGTAACATTCAGGATGAGTCGTTCCATCATCTTTCCAGGGATGGAGGTAAGTATTTAAATTTTTTTAAAAACTCAAGACCAAACTAGTTTCAAACATCTGTAGAACTTCCACTAGAACGTAAAATTGCTCATTGCATAAAAAAGGTCTTACGTTTTCAAAACCCAAAGATATATTGACCAAAACAAGACCTTGTTTAAAGTTTCCTGTTCATACTACTTTCACCTGCTTATGTTACTATCTCTTATTTAAAAGATATTTTGGCAAATGGAATTTACCTAACCTCTCTTCAAGAACCTTTATATCTGAAATTTTCAAATGCCTCGTTTTACATGCTATGGCATTTTAAAATTGTCTTCAGTTATAAAATAAGGACAGCAACACAATAGAATTTGATTGTCATGCTTCTAAGCCAACATAACTCTTTCTAGTCCTACTTCCAAATATTTCACTCATTTTTATTCCTATTGAAGATGTTAATAAACCTTTGTTAACTCAGTATGGCCAGCTTCTTACCATTCCTGTCTGGCCCTTGTAGTTCTTAACGCAGAATTTCAGAAGCAGCATGAATGGTGCATTACATCAACCAGTCACAGTGTTATAATTTCTTGGTGCCTTATCGATACAATTCACCATCAACATACACTCCTTAGCGTTTTTTTCTTTGTAGTAATGGTAGTTAAACAGGATTTGGGGTGTTCTCTTAGTGAACACCATTTTTTTTCTGGGAAAGAAATACTGCTTCATTTATGAAGTAAAAGCAGGGTTTTGAAAATGCTCTGAACAACGCAGTGAAGTTTATTGGCCATTAGAAATGCTTAGCATTCATTTCAGCAGGGAGCAGGATGACAACGTGAGAACTGTTTGAGCAGAAATGGATGGAATACCAAATATTCTTCCTCACTTCATGTCACACAGAAATGATTCACGTTCTTAAAAATTTCTCTCTCTCACAGTCAACTCCTGTTAATGCAAGAACATTCATATTATTTTGTCTAATGCTTTCCTTTTATGCAGTCCACAGTAAGAGACTTATCTGTCAAAAAGAAGGGCTTGTGCCAGCAGTTAATTGCAAGTACAATAAAATTCCTTACTTTGAAGAATGATCCAGCTTCTCAAAGCTATTCTATGTTGCATGAAGCTTCAAGTAAATCATAAGCTACCCTTTACCATTGCTCCCATATTCTTTTCCCCTAGCCCCTCAAAAAACCCCAACACAAACCTAATGAAAACCCAGACCTAAAGAGGTAGGGTATTTCTCTACCATCATCAGACATTTGTGATAAATACTGGTAGTGTGCATCATTACCCCTGTCATCCTGCATGTGGATGAATGCTAACCTAGAATGTCAGTTACTTCAGTGACTCAAGTGGCAGATCCATGCATTTGAGCAGAAGGCTGTTGTGGGATAAGGCTTTCCAAGACAGTAGCGTACACAGCACTGTTTGTAAAGCAGAGTGTAAAAACATCTGATATTGCACAGTCAGTGCGTTTGTCCTGAACTACCAACTGTCTTCTATGCTCAGGTCAATGATTTATTTAGTTTAGCACCTGATTTTACCTGTATTGTTCCTTAAAGCTATTGAGCTGACAATGCTAATTACATGTGGTGTAGTTAAGCAGACAACTTAAGATGGGTCTTAAAAGCCTAGGAATCAGTCTCTGTCTACTTCAAGGATATGAATTTTGTTAAGTTCTTTCATCAGGTACTTGGATGTGTAGGATGAAAAGCTCTTCACAGAGATGAAACTCCAACTAGAATTGGCCTCTGGTGTGCCCTCAAAGCTCAGGCAATTCTGAATTTAATAATTCCTCTAAACTTCAGTTCACTATTTGACAGCATACTGCACAAAGCCTAAAGCAATACCCTCCTCTCTGAGATGTTTTGATGTACTGCTGAGACCGTGGTTCACATTGCACTTTTGCTCAGGACAGAAGAGAACTCCCTGTGTACCAGCTATGATGATATCTGAAGAGCAGCACTTCTCATTTTCAGGTTTCCTATCAACAGCAAGCAGTTGCTCACCGGCTTCAGAACACACCTCACCAGAAGCCAGACACATACACAACTACTGATGCTTATCTCAGCTGGCAGCAATGGCAGCTGACTTCCCAATCCAGCTGAAATCAAATGGGGGTTTGATCAGGTATTATAATCGTAAATATGTCAGTTAATGGCTGACAGACCCTACAAATATTCCTGCTTTTTTTCTCCTTTGGTACCTATGCCACAGGGCAAGATGATTTTTTTTTTTGCCCCAAACACTGTGGAATACTGCATACATCTCCCTGCATATATTTCTCTCAGCTTGTCCTATAATGGCTAGGAATTAGTTCCCCCAACAATCTAATGTTTAAATGAAAAGGCCTTAATGTCTTAGAAGTTAGACACAGAGATCCGGTTTTCTACCCTGACCATAATTTGTCTTTAATTTTTGATTTTGCAAAAATTATATGAGTCTTTCTGTACTACGCTTCTGTCCAGGATCACAGAGATACCTATATTATCTCTGCTATAGGATGAAGGCTTGTGACAGGGCCTTGGGCAATTCACGCTGTTTCCTGGTCTCCCATTCAGATAACAAAACCTTTTGGTTCTTAATTTTCATCTTTCATCTACCTCCTCCAGCTTGCTGTGTAGATATACTCTGGTCTTGTTTCATGTGTTTGCAGAAGAACCTGCTGAGGACTTGAGATGACCACCGAAGGTTTTGCTGAAGTCTTTGTTTAGCAATAGTAAATTCAAACCTAGGAAAACAACCTGTACAGGCTGTGTATGTAAGGTGTTTTGTCTTTCGTAAGGACATTGCACACTACTTCTGCTGTAACTTTTCCAGGCAGAACTGCAATAAAAGCATAGTCCCAACAATATTATAATACTTTTTACAGAACTATTTACACACTTTTTCTACAGCTATGTCTATACTGACACATTTGGGGGCAATTTCCAGTTTATGACTCTCAGCCCTGTTTTAATCCCATGTCAAGGCAAAACACTGATTTTAATGGGGACGAGTACTTCCCTTCGGTCTTTGAGCTCTAACAACATAACTTACGCAGGAGTTACACTGTGCCCCTGGTAGATGGCAGCTTTTGGCGTTTGTCAGTGTAAGTGTCCTCTTGTAGTTTACTTGATGGCATGATGTGACGAATGACAAGCATGAAATGCCTTCCCTCCATCCGGGTATGAAGCTAGATGAAGCAGTCTGCTCTTATACTGGATGTCATAAAACTGTTCTGCTAAGCAGTTTATTAGTCATGTGCTTCCCATGATAGCATGATGTGACTTGCTACACACCTGTGCTACACAGTAGCTAAAAGCAAGTAGCTGATAATTAATCAATTCTTCTCCCTCTCTACTCTGCCCTGGTGAGGCCTCATCTGGAGTCCCATGTCCAGTTCTGGGCTCCTCAGCTCAAGAGAGACAGGGAAGTGTTGGAGAGAGTCCAGCACAGGGCCACCAAGATGGTCAAGGGTATAGAACATCTTTCATACGAGGAAAGACTGCGGGAACTGGGGCTGTTTAGTCTGGAGAAAAGGAGACTGAGGGGAGATCTTATTAACATTTACAAATATCTACAGGGTGGGTGTCAGGAGGCTGGGATATCCTTTTTTTTTCTATAGTAGCTAGCAACAGGACAAGGGGTAATGGGATGAAGCTGGAACACAAAAAGTTCCACTGGAACATAAGAAAAAACTCTTTCACTGTGAGGGTGATGGAGCAGTGGCACAGACTGCCCAGAGGGGTTGTGGAGTCTCCTTCCTTGGAGGTCTTCAAGAGCCGCCTGGACATGTTCCTATGCGACCTGATCTAGGTGACCCTGCTTCTGCAGTGGGGTTGGACTAGATGATCTCTAAAGGTCCCTTCCAACCCCTACCATTCTATGATTCTATGATTCTATGAATTACAGTCTTTAATCTTTGTTTGTCTTACATATTGCTCAGGCAGAAAGCAGATTCATTCATCTGCTCTTAGGAAATGTCTTTACCCACTCTTAAAAAATTGTCCCCCAGAACTCAACCTACACACAAAGCTAGTTACAATCAACTAGCACCTTCAGCCTTTGAGGAAAAGAAACAGTCTGCTGCTTTGAAAAGCCACTGAATGTGTAATGAAATAATGTTGAAGATATGTTTGCTACATACAACATTTAATCATAAGTATAAATATATTTGTGCTCTCTTACATCCAGTTTGGAAAGAGTAATATTGCAGAGTTATGGTCTTAAACCTGCAACTTCCCATATATTTTTCTGTCTGTATATAAGAACACTTTTAAAAAAAAAAATTACATCTAGGAATAGTATGAAACAAAACAAAACATCTGTAGAAAACCTTCATTACAATGTGAGGTCAAACTCTACCCTTTGAATTTCACTAGGGTCTGACTTCTTTCTCTCTTTTTAGGCTGCTGCAGGCTGCTTCCTAGGAGGCTAATGAGCCATGAGTGACACTGGCGCTTGCCAGTTGACCTTTGCCTCTCCAGCCTGTAACCCTAAGACCTTTACCCTAGTCATGCCCTGACAATTGACCTTGCAACATGTAGTCATCTTGTCAACCCAATACCATGTTTGAAATCCTATTATTGGGTAACAGCATTAAAACCAGCACCAACAGCAAATTATCTATAGATTCATTTAGATGAGAGTTTGATTATTCATGTAGTGAGAACATGCAAGGGTTGCAAATCGCAGTTAGAAATTAGTTAATGAGTTGTAATAGTATATCAGTGGAAAAGGTTCCTGTTGTTTTTGCTGCACTAGGCATTGTCTAGGAATATTATAATATACTTGCTATGTCACATATGGTAACCATAATGTGCTAGAAGAGAGCTGCGTCTATTTTGGTCATCATTTGTGCTTAACATCACTCAAGGTGACATGGATTTGTTCTTCTGATCTTATGGATTCCTGTGAAGCTTCTTCTCAAATGCTAACATGTGACATGAGAACAGTTTCTCTTGAAGCAACATTATCAGACAGCATACAGAAATGACTAAATGCAAGACTAAATGCAACCTGGAATCTGGAATCAGATTCATTATCCAAAAACCTTAAGTGTCTGAGCTGCAGGTGTTTCAGCTCTGATGTATACATGTTATGAATACATATGGCTAGTCAGCTTCCTTCACAGAGGGTGAAGACTGGCACATTCCTTGAGTGAAAATACAATCTCTAGAGTAGCATATAGTCTTGAAACTATCTCCAGTTAATATTGTCAAAAACCAGAAGTGGTGCATGTGGTGAGCTCTCTGAGGAAACATATGTTTGAGCGAATCTTACTACCTCTCAGAGGTCAACCCTGACAAATGACAGGAGGTGTGCATAATCTGGCCTTGAATATATTTTAGAGTAGGAAGGAGTTTCAACACGAGTAAAATTTTCATCTCAAAATATGAGTCACATGAAAAACTGCAAATCTGACAGCAATCTGTCTTTGGAGTTTCACGTGTATTTAGCATGAGGTGTGCTGGGAAATTTTACTCAAATGTGGTGAGATTGCTGATACATGGTGAGGATTCATAGAAAAGCCACATTAACATGAAAGGGCAGCACACACCATTGTCAATCACTGACAATCTGTTAATAACCAGAAATAGTTTATCAGAAGCCCAAGGAGGCCTCAGCCTTTTAGCAATATTAGTCAGTTTAGAGTATGGTCCTACACAGGACAGAACATATAGCCAGTCAGCTTAGAGTTATGTCTTTCCTGATGAGATATCTCTGAAGACCTTTTAGCATTGCTTGAATAAGAGGTATGGAAAAGTAGCTGCTCTAAAGCACTCCTGTGAGGTGAATATTTCTTTCTCAGAGAATATTAAAAACTTCCTCAGAACAGGAAGGAAGGTTAGTACTTTCAAGAAGCAGCAGAATTAGTTTGAAAGATTAGCAAGGGGAAAAGCATTGGTCAGTGAAGACCAAGCAAATAGATGTGGTATGAAGGACTCAACTTGGAACTCAAGCTCAATAGGAGTTGTGAGCTAAGGGATGTGAGAGACAATAGAATCTAATAGGTTTTCTAAAATAAAACTTGATTCACCCAAATCAAGGGAATCGGAGATTAAAAAAGAGAGAAGGGATTATGCCTGGCTTTATGGAACCAGTTTTGCTATAACTGCTCAGAAATTCCCAAATTGATCTTCTATTTCTAATAAAACACCTGAAACAAATAATATTAAATAATCTCGCAGGAAAGTACTGATCTGGGAATCTAGGGACAGACTTGGAATATTTCCTACAAGGAGAGCTGCAGAAGTTGCCTGCCTGCCAGACTTCTGTCAGAAGTTTGCCAGTTTTCTCAGCTGTATGCTTGGCCACCCACCTACAGTACAGCCCCAAGTTCATGACTCAGGTTATAATAGGTTAACAACCCTGGAAGCTCCAGCACACGGTCCTGTGTGCTGCCCTAGAGTTCAGCAGTTGAGAGGTTTTCCGATTTACTAAGTGTAGTTAAGTGGCACCTAAGAGATGTGGTTTCTTCCCTTGCTGGTAAAAGTTTGACTTGAAATGTCTGAAAGGAAATGCTTGTCATGCTTTCAAAACGAAATGGGGAATTACCCCTTTTCAAAGAAGCTTTTAAATTTCTGAAGACATTTTGAGACAATGTGGAATATCTTTCTCTTCCAATTTTGTAGTACCTAAAGGAAAGGAAATCCTTACTTTCATCATCTCTCTGAGATTCTGTAACTGAATGGCCAATACTCCTCCATTCACTTGCTTTAGCAAGAAGGTGGAGTTGTATCAG
Source organism: Colius striatus (assembly GCF_028858725.1). Taxonomy (NCBI): domain Eukaryota; kingdom Metazoa; phylum Chordata; class Aves; order Coliiformes; family Coliidae; genus Colius; species Colius striatus. The sequence continues at coordinate 47,842,819 of NC_084790.1, read as the reverse complement.
AAGATTAAATTGTCAGGGCTAGTAATACAGGCCATGCTCAACTTCATATAGCTTGCCTTATGATATTCGATTTCCACTTTCACTTTTCTTTTTTTCCTTAATATGCTTTAGTCATGTCAGATTGCAAACTTTCTTCCTGAAAAGTGATTGCATAACCATTGGCAAGAGATTTGCAAACACATGAAAAGACAAAGGAATCAGAATAGTGAAAAGATGAGTTACCAGGTAAACATAAATTAGGGAGAGAAGCTCTTTTTGAAAGGATGTTATGATGGTTTACCAAACTTAAACTTTCTATCCATTACCAGCCAATATATTTTTAAAGTTCTAACTCTATTTCCTAGATTTGCTTAAGCAAACTTATAGATCAAAAGGGAAGCTGAGATTTAACCACTAAACTTTCCTAGATTGAAAGAGGAAAGGGCTAAATGTAATTACCAAATTAGTTACTAAAAAAAATCCTGACAAAGCATGCAAGATTTTCACAGATCTAAATACTGAACCTTTAACTAAAGAAAGTGAAATACCAAATAAATTGGAAGGTCCTCCCCATAATACAGGAAAAACTGGAAAAATAATCATCCACATTAACCATTTTTTTCTAGAATAGTGGGAATCTTTGAAAACTATCATAGTTCTCTACAATCCATATCATAGAATCATACAATCCATATCATAATATGCCGTGAATTGATTACTCATGAATGCATGAAGGTTCCTGCTACATTAATGCAAGGTTATTTTCCTCTTTGTATATCCGCTGAGGATCTGGGAAGGTCTCTCCAGTCTGAGCATCTCCTCAGTGGACTTGACATGTCTGATGCAATTGTTGCTCAATGATAAAGAGCCAACAAAGATCCTTCTTTTCTTATGAATTAGAAGCTTAAGCAATTGAGGTTCTACAAGCAGTAATGTATTTTACTCCTATAAAAAATGCAGATCACAGGTGTGATGGCTTTTCATCCTCTCTGGCTCTAAAGAATGTCAGGACAGTCCAAAGGTTGCAGATCTAAAACAAATCCTTCTTAGGCCACCAGTGAACTCGAGAGCTTTTTGAAGTCAGCCTATCTCATGTCACAGAATCATACAATCATAGAATTATAATGATTGGAAAGGACATTGAATGATCATCTAGTCCAACCCCCCTGCTGGAGGAGGGCCACCTAGCATAGGTCACAGAGGAACTCATCCAGGTGGGTTTTGAATGTCTCCAGAGAAGGAGACTCCACATCTGGGCAGCCCATTCCAGTGCTCCATCACCATTACAGTCAAGAAGTTTTTCCTGTTTGCCTAACAGTACTTTGTTATAATTGTCAGGGAAAGAGTAATCTCTTTTACTAATATTGGCTTTGCCAAAGAAGTTGTAAGCAATACAGATCTTGCAAAGAGCACTCACTCCAACAGCTATGGAATTGCTTTCTACATCTTACTGCACCACAGTCTGGAAAAATGGTGTGGAACTAGTTCACCTATTTTTCACTTGCCCAAACATAAAGGGAAACACAGTGGAACATACATAGTTTAAGCATTGCTTTGGTCACATATGTTTCTCATGAAGAATATGGAATTAAATTAAACTTACAGTCAAAAGACAAAGCAAGCATATACTTGTATCTCTGATCTGATCAAGTGTCTTTCTTAAAAGCTATGAGAGTTTTTTCAAAAAAGATGATCACTGTTTCAGAGTGAGGGAGTAATTCTGATGCTCATCTCTTTCATATCATCACTGGTAATATCAAGAATTAAGGCATGAAGTTGCCAGTAACGTAAATGTATGTAATCTTGGTTCTTTTCACGAACCAAAAAGAACTTTAATTTCACTGTCTCGTAGAACAATATTCTCTGTGCAAAACTTTTTATGTTCTATGGTTGTGCAGTTATGACACTAGAAATGTGAGACTGGAAATAGAGGGCTGTGTTGATGGAGAATTTTATCATTATTCTGCAATTCTGGACTCTCGGTTGGAAGCAGAGGAAAAAAGCTGGAGATGTTACCATTTCTAATATTTCATTGTTTTCAGCTTCAAGCAAACAAATCCAGTCTCAGTGTACACAGATGAAATCAGATTCACAGTCTAATAAGTGTTTTTGTTTGCCATTGTAGTCAGACACTGAACACTCCTGCAGGACAGCATAAATATAGGCTCTGTGTCATATTATTGGCTTTCAAGGCACGAGAATAGGATTCCTCATAGTGTTAAAGCCTTTCACAGTAAATGTCTATGCTATAAATTTTTATGTGCTTCCCAGCTGAATGGATGCTTTGAGTGGAGACAGACTGGCTGGAGCTAAAGTAGTTAGCTTTGATTTACCTCTTCTCTATTATTCTGTCCTATTGAGCACCTCGATTGGCTTCAGTTTATAGACTGAAATAAAGTGAGTGCTATTTAACCTTGGTCAATACCATGAAACCTTATAATGATATTAGTAGGATGAAGTAATGTAGATTTGTAAGACAGATGTTTGCAAATAAATCCATTGGCAGATGAGTTTTCCCTATTAATCATTCAGTATCTGTTTTTTGTGGAAGTCCTGGAGGCTTTTCCAGCATTAGACAAGTACTTGTGAAGAATCTGCGTCTGTGCCATTTCTTAAGTACCATTTATATTTAGTCTAATATGTAATATTTGGTTTGCATGTGTTGGCCATAATCATGAGGAGCAACTCAGATACAGCTTTTCCTAGAGCTAAAGCAGTTCCTGCTTTCCAGCATTTGCAGGATATTCCTCCTTGTTACAGCTTGTTAGTTGTAGATGTAGCGAGAGGGAGTCAGTTAGTGGTCTCAAAATGGGTAATGGAAAAGCAGTGATCCATTTTCTAAATCCTATTCTGACATTTCAGGTTCCCTCATAGATGTCTAGGTGCTTCTGATATATCTTCTCAGATGAAATTGTAGATATTCCTGGAGTCAAGTAACTTCCTTACTAGTTCTAACTAACTAGTTCTCTCTGTCCTTACTTAGAAGCACAGTATTAGTTCTCTTTTCTTCTAGAATCAGTCAGTGATATCAGAGTTACTTTCCAGATAATTATTAATAAAATTGGCTAAGTTTTCAAGTTATTAATCCTGTGCAAAGATCCTGTGTTCTTCTACAAATCACAGGTGAGTTTTAAGTACTTCAAAGTACTATGCAATAAAAAGGGAAAGTACTGGTGGGAAAAAAAAGGACTGATGTACATCTGTCCTGAGAAAGATCAGTGGTCTTAAAATTGAATAAGTTCTTGCCAGCAAGATTTCAGAGGGTGGTACGTTATCTATGTGTGCATCCTTAGGGGCACTCTGAACGGGAATGCCTGTCAACTGTGGCAGCTATAAGTTATAGTCCTCCAAGCACATATTTGGTCCTCTGCATATTTGTCATGCAGTCTGGTGGCCTAAGGTTAAGCCGGAATTTGGATATTTATATCCTGAACATTATTGTCACCAACGTACACCAGAGTTAGACACAGTTAAGCCATATTTGGCCATTGCATTAGACACTGTGCACTTGAAGGAAATTTCCAGAAAGGAGACAGGCTGAGTGGTATCAGCTACTACCATGCAGCAAAGCGACAATTAAACACTCTGCATGTATAGTTCTGGTTTATGTCTATGTATGCAGAAACCTGACCAGCTCTCACAGAAATATCTGTTGTTACTTCACACCACACTGGGCTTTTCTTGTTCAGGCAAAACTGTCAGGAACTGAAAGTAGAGCATGATCCTGTGCTCTTAGGCCTTACTTTTTACTCTCTGCATCCTAGAAATTAACTAGGTTAAACAAGGTGAAATATAGAATCCTTTTGTCCTCTCATTAAAACAGAAGAGTCTGTAAATGGATCTCAGTTTATACGTTCTCATCTCTGTCAGTCTTCTCAGATCCACCCTTCTCGTAGACTGACAAAAATCCTTAGCATCTGACTGCAGAGCTATATCAGGCTCCAGTTGAATCTGAAGCAGCGGCAACCCTCAAGCCTCCAGGTCTTCTACAGACTATGAAAATCCCGTGTACATAACACAGACCCCGCAGACCAGAGTGAAGCTGCAGCAAGTGATCCAGTCTGTCTTTTGTGTCCCAAAGGCTAACATATTTGGATTCATACTTGGGTTTTTAACTCCAAATGCAGAAGATAAATGTGAATAAGGAGAAGTCTGAAGACAACTGGAAGATTTTGAGCAGAATCAGATATAGCCCACTGAACTGTCAAAAGATTGTGGTTCCCATCATAGTTGCAATGGATGGGAATTTCTGTTTAAAAAAACAGTACATGCAGGTTCTAGATGATTTTCTCTGAATGGCTGGCTCTGAATTTTGGATGCTGTATGTAATGCTGGTTAGAATATTCTTAAGAGAGTACCTAGAAAAAAAAATACAAAAGAAAAAAGGCATAATTGTGTCTTCTCTGTAAAAGATTCGTGTGTGAAAAGCCATGAAGACAGGTTCCAGCGTGTACAGCCAGCCCAGGAGAATGTATTTCAAGAAGATGAGGAAGAGAGACAGTCCTCTCAGATGCAGCTCCATAGATGTAAAACCAAGAGTTGTGTGCCTGAAGTGGTTCATCCTTTGAAGTGGTTTGTGAATCAAATCAGCTTGAAAGAGCCTGGAAACAGCTTTCATCATCTATCTTCTTGGTGCCCTTCCTTGATTAGTGTCAATGAGCTTGAGAGTGAGGGTTGAAAAAGACTTGCCCATGCACCACTCCTTGTTCTGTCCCTCAGGCAGGATTCAGAGAAACGTAGGCAGTGGATCTTCTTTATTTTTAAGTATTTTAAGTATGAGAGTAATATAAACACCTGTCCATTGGCTATATACAACACACAAAATATATGTGGTTGCATTGCAACTGCCATAATCATTGCATTGGCAAAGTGCCAGTACCCAGTTTAATTTGAATATCCTGGACTACCAGTGCTATGCAGTAGCTTGTCTCTGAGCAAACTTACTGTGCTGATATTTTTAGGTAACTCTTGCCAAAATATTAAGTTTTAAATCAAAGACGGTCCTGTTTTACACAGTAAAATAGATCTAAGTGAATATAATTTACCTAACTTTTCCAGAATTAATTATAATTTTTCAGGAAAGCATTTGCTCTCATTTGTTGGTGTCTCTCTGATTCACTTGAAATGCATCTTGGAATAACCAAACCATGTTGATGTAGGAAAAAACCACTTAACTATAACTCCCTCATTATGGCCTTTTACTGATAAAAAGTGCTCAGAGATTTTCATGTGTTTTATGATGTCACTGACCAATATAACAAAATATAATGCATTCTTTCTTTACTCAGTCTTGGCTTACAAGGCAGTTAGTTCCAAAATCTATCCATTACTAATCAGTTGTAGTTGATTATAACCCGTCACTTATTATGGTTTGCCTACCTTCACACTAACACTGAAGTTCAGTAGCTTTAGGTGTAAAAATATAAATCTCACAGAAGTGAGGTTTGTTAAAGTACCCATTCATTCAAACCAAAATTGATAGTAGAAGTGTTTTTAAAAAAATCTTCTGATTCTCAAGTTGGCCAAAGCAACCCTGTTGCAAGAATGAAATGAAAAGAGAGTGGCTTTTGGTTTAAAGCTGTTTTCCACTTCAAAATTTTTGTCAAATTATAGTAAGGGAGAAGGGGGAAGAATGAAACTAAACAAAGCTCTTACATGAACAGACATAGATGGACACAAATTCAACCAAGCCGAGAAAGGAGAACTACTTCTCATCTAGCAAGGATATATATAACTTAAGGCTTCATATACCAAAACAATTCTTAAAACAGCTTCTTAGAATCAGTGGGCTCACATGGCTCATGTTTCACACTGTGACAGTCAAGGATAGCAAAATCACTTTCTGGAAGCTTCCATATCTAAGAGTTATTTCCTGGAGATTCCCAGGATTTGTCTTGGTGCATGTAAGCTTCATGGAAGCCTCTCATCCAACATTTAGGAGCCATCTCCATGTGACAAAGGTTTGTTGAGTTATGAATAAATCTGTGATTTAGGGAGAAGCTATTAGAATCATTACTTTCCACAAATAATGCAAGATGTTCTTGAGAAACTGCTACCCATCCATCCAGAAGCAAACTCCAACATTTTTCTTTTGGATTCCTTCACTGCTCTTGCAACAGCACTGATGATTAGCTTTTCTGTTAGCAAGACTCATAACTTTGGATTGTGTTGGATTACTCTGCTTATTTTGAAGACTTTGCTTTCTTTAAATGATGCTCTTCCTAATCTCTGTATGTAATTCTTCCGTGCCAGTAGCTGAGGTCATCTATCCTAATACCAAATCAGTTGCCCATATGTGCTAAAACCATACTGTTACTAAGAGAAAAGCCCAGCATCATGTAAAACCACTAAGTACATGAATTCTAGTAGCATTGAGTTCCACAGCAATGTCAGTGTGCTACTTAGTGGATGTATTTGTGTACATGTCTTTCTAATTCTGGCACCACAAGTCTCAGAGGTAGTTGTTGCTGTGCTTTTCAGAAATCAACTCTGAACGACAGAAGTCCATAAATATAGCATAAAATATTCTTCAGCCAGTGATAATTACACACCATTTTGACAGTTTTCACAGTTTTAGCATCTCTCTAACTATCTGCAGCTAACAACTACATCAGAATCTCAACTTTCATGAAAAAAATACATATATACATAAATAACATTCCATAAACTCTCCTATTGAGCAAAACTTGAGAAAAGAAACACTACACATTCAAACATCTTTAGGTAAATAAACAGGCCCCAGCATGTATTTTTATTTAAAATCTTACTGTTTTTAAACTGACATCTTCAGCTTTTTATGAAAGGGGTCTTTTCTTTTTCTCATGTTTTTAGTTAGTTTGTTTGGTTTTTTTTGTCTGTTTGTTTGGTTTAGGGTGGGGTTTTTTGCTGTTGTTTTTGGTTTTTCCTTTTTGAAGAACTGAGGCTGGCAAACACACCCTGTTGTTCCATGGCAAGAAGATCTAAAGACATTCTAACTCTCTACTTTTAGCACTGAAAAAATATCATCCAGTAGTAAGATGTAGGTGCCCATGTAACTTGCACATAAGCATGTTTCTAGAACTCTTAGCAGTTTATTCAACATTTATTATCTTTGTTTTGTAACTGATGGAGAACTAGAAGCTAGTGAGTACAGATGGATTTTGGTAAGCAAATATATACTGATACATATACCTCCAACAGAAGATATCAGAAGTATTTAAAGTAAAAGCAATTTAAATTTCCAAGGCAAGTGAAAAAGAGTTCCAATATGCAATTTTCAATTTCTATTTACAAATACATCTATGCAGTTTTCTTATATGCATAATGTCAGTACTGCCATTTGCATTAACATGGGATTTTTGGTTTATAGTAAAATTTCTTTTACCATGGGCAATTCTGAAAACTAAGCAAACATTGCAATCATTCTCCTTCAACAAAGCGGCCTTTCAGTACTACAGTATTAAAAAGACCATTGTAGAAGTTGTTCCTTGGCATGGAAGAATAGACTACATTTTGTCTGCATTACAGTTAAGAACTTTACAAAACTCATAACCAAGGCAGTTTTGTGCAATTGTTAACAAGTCTCGTGTTGATCATCAGAAAGAATAGGACACAATAAAGGGCAAAAAAAGGTTTTGTGAATTTAATATTTTAACCTCAAGAGGCTCAACAAGGGCAAGTGCAGAGTCCTGCACCTGGGAAGAAACAACTCCATGCACCAGTACAGGCTGGGGATTGACCTGCTGGAGAGCAGCTCTGCAGAGAGAGACCTGGGAGTCCTGGTTGATAGTGAACTAGCTATGAGCCAGCAATGTGCCCTCGTGGCCAAGAAGGCCAATGGCATCCTGGGATGCACCAAGAAGAGTGTGGCCAGCAGGTCAAGGGAGGTTCTTCTCCCCCTCTACTCTGCCCTGGTGAGGCCTCATCTGGAGTCCTGTGTCCAGTTCTGGGCTCCTCAGCTCGAGAGGGACAGAGAACTTCTGGAGAGAGTCCAGTGCAGGGCCACCAAGATGATCAGGGGACTGGAACATCTTTCATACGAGGAAAGGCTGCGGGAACTGGGGCTGTTTAGTCTAGAAAAGAGGAGACTGAGGGGGAATCTTACTAACATTTACAAATATCTAAAGGGTGGGTGTCAGGAGGTTGGGACATCCCTTTTTTCTATAGTAGCTAGCAACAGGACAAGGGGTAATGGGATGGAGCTGGAACACAAAAAGTTCCATTTAAACATAGGGAAAAAAACTATTTCACTGTGAGGGTGATGGAGCAGTGGCGCAGGCTGCCCAGAAGGGTTGTGGAGTCTCCTTCCTTGGAGGTCTTCAAGACCCGTCTGGATACATTCCTATGCGACCTGATCTAGGTGACCCTGCTTCTGCAGGGGAATTGGACTACATGATCTCTAAAGGTCCCTTCCAAACCCTACCATTCTATGTATATTTTAATATTTTAATATTTTTACATTCAGAGAGCTAAACAGAATTCTGAATTTCCTTAAATTCCTTCTTAGATTAGGTTGGATTTTTTTTTTTCAGAATATTCTTCATATTTCTGGTGTTGACTCAGATGTAAAAAAAATTCCAATGAATGATACTCAATTTGTAATACCAATGATGTGCTATGCAATTGACTTTTTATTGGCACAACTGTTCAGCATTTTCTGTGCCTGGCAAAGACACAGAGTACTCTTCAGAGCAGTGTAAATCAGTTCAAGCTAAAAACTTCCTAGAGCCTCATGCAATCGTCAATGCTACAATGAAACTACTCCACATTTTTAGGAGAAAAAAAAATGTCCAATGGACATTCTTTGTACTTGGATTATGGAGAATTTGACTGTGCATTGACTCATAACAAAAAGATCAATTGGAAATTACTTAGGAGGAGTAAGAGCTTAGTAAAGAACAGCTATAAGTTGCCAACGTGATGCAGTCAGAAAGGCAGGCAAACTTAATACTAATGTGTATTAGAAATGCTTCCAAAAGAAATGGAATCGAGTACCAAGAACACCTGAAACCTCTTTTACACCGTTAAATTCAAACTTGGGTGTCATGTTTAGAGAAAGCCTAATTCAGAATATAATAAGAGAGAAGTGGAGGGGAGAGAGATTAGAAGAGAAGGAGCCTAATTTGCTTTACGTCATAAAACACAAACTATGAAGGAATACAATAATTTTCTAAAGCAGGGAGGAATAAGAGATATATATAACAGCAGATTACACTGATAGAACTACAAGCATAGCCATGGCTCATAGCTGTCAAATTAAGGGGTCTTTTCGTACAGAAATATGAAGTGAGTCACCTAAGTAATCATTAAACTGGTGATCAATACAGTACATGTGTAACCAAAGTCTGGGCATCAGCACTTACGAGGTTAAAACCAGTATGACCTGCTATGAAGATCAAACGGAAACAAGAGCTGATTTGTCAAGTTTTTAGGGGTTTTGTTTGGTTGGGTTTTTTTTTTGTTTTCCAATGAAATCTGTTTCTTGTGGGAAATGCCAAATTATCAAACAGGAAAACTTGCAGTCTGTCTTGGAATCACTTTTTACTCTGGAACTTTCACTTCTTTTTTTCTTTCCACCCCAAAATTTCATTCTTCACCTTGACTGAGGATAAACATTTTCTTTTGAGAAAGGAAGACTCTTTCCTTTGTGGATTTGTTAGCAACTATATGTACACATTGCCCAACTGTACTGAGAGGTACTGATTTACAGCTCTGTTCTGTGAGCTCCACAAGATCTTAGTTTTGCTTCCAAGTAAGTAGGGTGCTGCTTTGCATAACCTCTGTAATAGCAAATACACGTGTTTTGCTTCATTCTGACTCTAATCCAAAAGATGACTCTAAAATCTCTCAAACACAGCTGATTGAAATAACAGATTTAGAAATCCAACAGAAAACAAATGGTCAAAGAAAGGTAACATGCATAAAGAATTTCCTACATGAAGGAAGAGTATCTGTCCCTCATTTAAGAAGGAATGATACTGAAAGTGTTATCACTAAAAGCAAAGTGTATTTCAGTTGTAAAAAGCATGGTTTAGTTCAGGTCATCTGACTCTTTTTCCTTTCTTGTTTTAAAAGTGATTCTAATCAATTTTAACCTGAAAGATTAAAGCAGTCTTGCAACAGTGATTAATGGAGTAATGTTCAGGATGGATCCAATCCAGACTTTAAAATGGCTGGACAGGTGTACGGTCCAAAAATTTGGGCTCCCAAATTTTTGCTTACACTAGAAGCCCTGGATTTCTGCATTTTTGTATCTGAATCAGAGACTCCAAGCTCTGAAATTCCTGGTCACAAGGAAAGTTGACATCAAAGCTGTTCAAGTGCCTTTAAGACCCAGTCCCCAGTTATGGGTGATGGGCATGGTATCCCATACTGTCAGTAGAAGCCCAGGTCTTCAGAATCCAACAGGATGTAATGGAAGGAGATTCTTTGAAAATATGAATTCTTTGAAAATCCTATCTATGAAAATCCTGTCTATTTTGGATTGGGACCTTTCTAACAGCCGTGTAATTTATAATATAGTACTCCACCTAAAGGAGGAATGGAAGGACATCAGGATGCTCTCTCTCCCAGCCAGGTGCCCACTGTCCCCACAAACACATCAACCAAACAAACCTTCTTCAGCCCTCATCAGAATGCCAGCTTTTGCTTCAGTTTAACAGTAAGATGTTTTCATTTATGTTATTATATTGCATGAGTCTGTTCTGGTCTGAGGTTTGTAGCCCTTTCTGTGTTATACAGATAACCCTAACAGTAAAGACAATTGTCCATCTGAGTTGGAGCTAAAAACTTGAAAGAACAGCACCTATAGGCCTATTACCCAGTTAGCCTTTAAACATGTGCGGTAAAATGAGACCAAGGGATGAGATGCAATTGGAATTGCCCCCTCTTTTCTGTTTCCAGATTTGAGTTCATTCTTAGCTGTCTGATGCAAACTGTAATGAATCCTTATTCCAATTTTCTGTATTTTCATTCATTGCTCCAGACTACTTGTCACTTCATCTCCAAACCCACTTGAGCCTCTTCCTATGCCATTTCCCTGTCTGTTGTTTGAATGCAGTGTCAAAACAGGCAACAGTGAAGCAGCAATGTTCTGTGTGGCCTTCTCCTTGTCCCATCCTTCTATGTGCTGATTAGGATCTCAGCTGCATGGCAGTGTTTCCTCTCCCTGGCTGTCAGGAATTGCTGCAGGTGCAGCAGCAGGACAGTGCTTAAAGAAGCAGCACAGCCTGTGACTTAGAACAATTTTGAAAATAATCATATTTTCTGTAGCTGAAATTACCAAAGAAAAGAGGAAAAGAAAAATTTATTGCTAGAGCTGGTTAAAAGCTTTCTAACATCTTCCACATCAAGTAGTTAAAATTAAGCTGCCAGGGAGAAGGGAGTTATTTCAACAAGTCTTCTGTTTAAGATTTAAAAATCTTGCATTTCCAAAGTTACTAGAAGTTATTAACACCATTCTGAAATATTTGAAACACACAGAAGTTTCAATCTATCTCTTAATTCTGTATTTTTTCCTTGAAACTTTAAACTCACTCATAATAATAAATAGATTATTATTAAAAAGGCCACAATCAAGACAAAAGATTTCTAACATGTCTAAATAAAATGATACACTTCATCTGGCCCACCAGATTATTTTCCCCCAGTGTATCAGTTAATGATATTTTCCCTTCAGTTCTTCCTTCTATTTCAGCATGGGAAAAAAGTTGCAAAATCTCAAAAACACTTATGGAATGAAAAGATAATTTTCCATTTAGATTTGGAGAGCAGATGTAATCTGAATAATATTGTTCTTTCTTCTTTTACTTTGTCTTTCTCTTAGCTTCTCTTCAGTCACGTGAGTAGGGCTAGAGTTATCAAAGTATGAAGAGTCAGAGTCCATTGACTCCGACAGAAAATGTACATCTTGCTGATACATGATGAGAATAACCTTTCATGCAATTTCTCATGTAAATACCTGTGATTACAGTACATAAGGAGCTCTCAAAGTGTAAAAAGGAATGAAAATCTGGGAGCACTTCTAAACATAATGCTCTGTTTAGTCCCAGAATGGCAAATTTGAAATGGCATCTCACCACATCACTCATACTTTTTATCTGGGTCCTTTTGGTTAAAGCCAATGGCTGTGCAGCTATTGAAACTGATATTCATGAAACAAAAACTAATTCATGATCTGAAGAAGAGAAAGCTACTGCATTTTTCTCCTCTGACTAAACTGAAAGTTGTTGTTGTGTTTACAATATGCAGTATTCTGGAGAGAGAAGGAGATTTGTGTGGGACTGGCCTCCCAGAAAGATCAAGCAGGAATGGCAACAACAACTTTGTTTGTTGTTCAGTAGTTTTCAGAGGCACATTCAAAGCTCTTACAGTAAGAGTACATAAAAAAACCACAACAACCTTTAAAGAAACACAGATAGATATTACACTTAAATCAAAAGTGAAAACACAGTTTAAAACAGACCAAGAAACATATTCCAAAGAGACAACTTTCCAGATTCTTGAATGATGCTAAAGATGATATCTGCAAGTTAGAGCTGAGAGTGATCTTGACAATAAATCACACATTACAATAGTAACTCTAAGAACCAGTTTTAGAAACCTTTCTCTTTTTTCCTTCCAATTTTGCATAATATTAAGTACTTCTGTGCAGTGCTAGGGTACAGTATAATTGCTAATTAGATGTTCTTCCCAAAACTTGTAAGAATAGCCACATTGACTACATTTACACTCTTACAGAAACAAGGTCCAGGAAGCAAGCAAGAGTACTGGATTCCTGATTGCTGAGGCACATTTTCTCCTTTTCTCTATTTGAGAGAAACGTTCTCTCCTCTATTTGGCCTTGTCCAAGATAGAGTTGCTTTGATCCTAGGGACTGTTATCTTCAGGGACAACTGCCCCTCAATGGCAGCGTAGGTGTTGTACCAGAGTTCATTCCCTCCACAGTACACAATCCTCCAGAACAATCATGTCAGCCCTTGCATCCCCTAATGTGCTTCCATACTTCCTTTCTACAACCTATGACATGCAACTCCAAATTTCACTCTATAGAAGTCCAACCTGACATAACACATTCTTCATGTTACTTCACACAGTCCCAGACATTCTTTCCAGAAACATTGATAGTGTTCCCTGGGCTTTTCATGTTTAGTTGCACAGATGTACCAACTAAGTCAGGTGAAAGTCTATCTGGCTCACTATCTGACAGAACCATTGCACTCAATCTTTTTGACTAATATAGGAGCAGGATTATAACATCATGTGAACCAGTTAGAGAATGACATTTCTATTTTGTGCCCTAATGCATTGTCTTCAGGATTTTCTCAGGTAGAGATTGTTTACTTCTGTTTAATAGCTTTTACAAAATAGTTTCTACCAAGAATGAACTTGGATTTGCCTAAATATGTGCAAACAATACCCCAGCCCTATTCCACACCCTTACTGGGATTTAGGGAGGAAAAAAAAAAGTTTTAATTTTTTCTAACTGCTTGTACAATCTTGAGCTCTGAGTGTTTGATTTGAAGTTGTCTTCCACTGTCATGAAGGCCACAGATCTTTTATTTTGTTGACCTAAAAACTGTATTTTTTATGTAATCAGTTGACTATAGCAGCAAAGTCTTTAGGAAGTTAATTGAGCTATTGTGAGACTTGGCCATACTAAGGAGGCCAGAGAATATTTGATATAGGACTGGAATTCAAATTCAGAGGTTTCTTCTTCCAGCATCATACTTTTTCTGCCCCCTTTTTTTTTTTTTTTTAGCAAAGATTCCCTAGGAATTGAGGGCTCATAAAACAGTAATATTTAATAATCAGCTGCCTTTGATAGCTCATGAAAAATATTATAATCTGTAAAAAATGTCATTGCTTTCTTGCATGAAATGCTAACACCAGCAAGAGTATTTAAAGCAAGTTGAAGCCTGTTTATTGTCTCTCTTGGCACTGCTGAAGTCAGGGCAATATAGTAATCTGTTCTGGAGAAATACTGTTCTTAGTATTACTCTTGGATTCAGATGAAGGAATTGAACTTATAAAAGCATTTTGTGTTGATGACTACAATCTTTGTCCAATCCAGCAATCTTAACAGGCAATGCCAATCAAAATCCATACATTTTTTATATCTAAGGGCAACAAGAAAAAATTCCTTGCAGTTCAGAAATGCCTTTTCTTGTTTTGGTTTGTATCTCACAATTATTTTCCTGTTTCAGTCTGGATAATGCTTTCTCTTTTTGTGGTATGTCCAACTCATATAGATTATGTGTATATTTTGCTATTTATAGCACTGAAATATCCACATTTTAATATCCCTTGTGTTATTAAAACTCAAACAGAAGTTGTGGGTGAGCACTGAAATTATTGACTGTAACTCTGTAAACAGTTATTATACTGAAAATGTAACTATATGACCATGAAGGTTCCTTCTTGGTTTAAAATTCCTGAATTAAATGTAGATTACTGGCAGACTGTTCATCAACACATTTGAAGAAAACAGGCCATTCTACACACTTTTCCTAAGTGAAAAACATCTAGCCTCAAAAAGTAAATTAAATCACCATTAGACCAAGCTACAGCCCCACAGAATGTAGCATCCCCATAGACTAGGTACTGATTACAAAATTGGTTTGATGATTTTTAAGAATGGTGCAAGAAATGGCTGAAGAGATTCCTTTGAACCACAAGAAAGGTTCTGTTTGCATTTTTTTCCCTTGCTGGATCCAGGATTAGACTGGTTCTCACTTTATCTGCACCTTGTTCCCCACCTTCACATGAGTACACACAAAGCGGGGGCTTCAAAGCTGACAGCACTGGCCTAACTCTGTTCTGATTAAAAGCATTGGCAAAACTCCAAGTGACTCCAACAGCAACAAGATTAGGCTGACTGTAACTGCTTTGAAAAACTTACCCAGGGCAATAAATCTAGCATCAATCACAAAAAAGAAAGCAAACAAAAAAGATACGCAGCAAAGAACAAGAGGAATCATCACACAATCCTTTAACAGAGAAAGGACTTGACTCATGTATCGCTGTGCAGGGTCTCTATGGTTGGTACATGAGGGTTTGCATTGGATGCTCACTTGTCTGCTTAAGCCTGTGCCAAAACAGTGAGGATCCTTTCCCTGGTCACCTTGTGCAGAAACTACTAGTAATCACGCTGCTTACACAATGCAAAAACAAAGAATGCTCAGAGCTCGCAGATGCGGCTCATCCAGCAGCAGAGTCAGTCTGGCTCAGGCCAGCACGTGTTTCACCCCTTCCCACAGTGAAGCACGGACAGCTCTGTCCTACCATCTCCTGAGGCATCAACTGTCATCTTTTGGACATATTCACCTCCAGTTGTTCTTGACTCATCTTGCACATCATCTCTTTTACCACTGTAATCATTACCTGTGCTTGTCTTTGAACTACTTCCATTATGCTAGTGCTTTTCTGGCACAGAGATAAATTACATAGCTGTGAACTTTGCCCATAATGGGAAACACACAAGAAACCATTCAAATGGCACATGACACTTCAGTTTCAGGTTATTTGTGTTTCACGTATGGCTTGATATCCTCCTCATTTTATTTCATGAACACCAAAGATATGGAATTAGGAAACCAAAACTATAAAAATGTTATTTGATTGTTTTTAACTTTTTTTTCACTAGAGACATGACCTTCAGAGAAGTGAGAAAATAATCACAATGAAAAAAATAATTTGGGTTTTAATTCAGTAGGACTGTACTTCTGCCACTCTTTGCCCTGAATATAACCTCTGTCTCTCTGTCTGAACTTTTTTCTTCAACCCTTAACATCTCAGCAAGATTTGCCATCCTCTCCAGCTTGGCAAAGAGCAGTAGGCTTAGGTGTGCAATTCTATGAGCTGAATTACAGTCAAACTGACAAACTGACAATTTATTGACAGCACTCTTTTGTGAAATGGTGACTTATTCTCATCTGTCACAACTGGTCACATTTCTTGCCTTTCATGATCAGACTCATGTCTCACTTGCCTCTCACAAATCATACAATTATTTAGATTGGCAAAGTCTTCAAAGATTGAGTCCAACCAACCAATGTTGCCAAGTCCACCATGAAACCATGCACAGGCCCACAGCATGCTGATATCATTGTACAAAGATTTGTCTTGGTTTTAAGAAGAGAGCACTCATATCTTCCTCTGCCATTTGACAGGAGAACAAGGATTTTATGTAACAAAGATGTTATTACATTTCATGCCTCAGGCATCTAATTGTCTGTGATTTTCATTTCAAGTGATATTATTATGGTAATTCCAACAAATTTTATTTGCAAATTCTTCCATTCACTCTCTATGTGGAGCTGGATCCAGGATACAAAACAGTAAAATAGAAATGGAAGATTCCGACATCCCCTTTAGTCACCAAGGCTTTCGTATTTACATTGCTGTAGATTCTAAGCCAGATACTTCTTTTTGGCCTTGAATCAGCATCATTCTTGCACAATTTCATGACCATGAGTTGTATCTTTGTTCCTTTTTCAATGTGAAAGCAAAACTACTGAAGCATGATAAGCACAAACAGAGTGTTTGTAAGAACAGTCACTTGAACAGTCACCATTCATCTATCACAAAATAATCTGGGAGTCTACAGCTGGTGTTTTGCCAAAGAAATGGTCCTGACTAGACTTCTGTATCCAGTGCTTGGCAAATAATTCATTTTGGGGGCTCACTCTCAGATCTACAAGAATTCATTTTGTATCAACCTGGAATGACGTGTTCAGCCACATGAAAAATTGACTGAGAACAAGTCTTGGGTTTTAGGAGGGTTTATTTGTTTCCTTGGTCGTTCTTTCATAAGGCTGAAGCTGATTTCCAAATGCTTTGAATTAAAAATCAAAGCATCACGTAACTAAAAGGCTGCCATTTTTTTCCAGTTTTAAGACTTTTTTTTTTTTCAGAAGTAGTTTGCATAAAAAATTAAAAAAGGACATAATTGAATCGCTTTTACTCCTGAAAATAATTTTGGCCCAAAAAGTTTTGCCCAGCTCTAGCTGTAGATCAAATATCTTTAAAAAGTGAATATCCATTTTTTTTTAATACACAGCGTGAATGTGCTGAAATACAAAACTTAGTACAGCTTCACTAAAACTATGCAAAAGGGCAAGTCAGCACAGGAGACAAAAGGAACTATAACACTCAGCTTTTAGTTAAAGCTATTAAGCTAGTGGATATTCATGTTCATATCAACTATACTACAGCACAGAGGACTGCAATTTTTTTTTCCTTTCTTTTAGTACACCCTGGGATACTTCTGACACATCTGCTGCTCCATATGCTCAAAAGTCAATCGTGATCTGGGAATGGGAAAAAGTAAATGTTGTTTGAACAGCAAATCACACATGATATAAAATAAATGCATTGTCATTTTTGTATTTCCTTGATTTTCACAACTCATGATTTATGTTAGCTACTTGTAAAAAAGTAAAAGACAATCTTATTACCCGAATAAGTTAGATGTCAGTTTGGATCAAATACACACTTGAGTATCAATAAGGCTCAATAAATACACCAAAAACCCATATTGGTAGGTAACCTTTTCAACTGTTAATGTGTGCTTCAATTTATTTTATACCTCTTCCCTATCTATTAATGTTCTATCAGTCAAATTTGTACTATCTATAGGCCAACTCAATGGATATGAAAACAGGAATGAATTTAGGGAAGTTTTAGATTGTTCATAGACAATTTACAAGTGAAACATAATCATACAGTGGGGAGGTGGTCACTTTTATAGCAACAAGTGCATAGTCAGTAGTCAGTACAAGAATAGACTAACTAGTAGTTATGTAAAGAGCTTCCTTATCTTGAAGGAATGTTCATGGCAATGAAAAGTTTTCCATTACCTTCTAGTCTTCTGACTACACCTTAATGTAGCTGCTAAAGGAGCTGGGAAATTTAACTTTGCTGGCAATCCTACTTTAATGTGAATATTCAAAGCCAGACATTGTCATGCTATGACTTGTTCCTGGAAGATATCAGAGCTGCTTTACTGTATTTCTGGTTTATGTAGTCTTCAATAAACGTAAAGCCAACCAGATCCTGGCTCCATCAAAAGCAGTCTGGCCAGCAAAGAAGGGAGGTAATTCTACCCCTCTTCTCAGCTCTAGTGAGACCCCCACCAGCAGTGCTGGGTCTGGTTGTGTGACCTGCAACATGAGAAGGACATGAAGCTGTTGGAATGGGTCCAGAAGAGTATCATGAAAATGTTCAGAGAGCTGGAGCACCTCTGCTATGAAGGCAGGCTGAGAGAGTTGGGTTGTTCAGCCTGGAGAGGAGAAGGCTCCATGGAGATCTTATAGCAGCCTTCCAGTACCTAAAAGGGGCTGACAGGAAAGTTGGAGAAGGACTTTTTACAAAGGGATGCAGAGACAGGGCAAGGGTAAATGGCTTTAAACTGAAAGAGGGTAAAATTGTACTAGATATTGAGAAGTTCTTCCCTATGAGGATGGTGAGACATGGGAACAGATTGTCCCACCCCTGGAAGTGTTCAAGGCCAAGCTGGATGGGGCTTTGAGTTACTTGATTTAATGGAAGGTGTTCCTGTCTCTCGCCGAGAGGGTGGAAGTCCATAATCTTTAAGGTCCCTTCCAGCCCAAATGATTAATGTTGACAGGAGCCTGAAATATCCGCGATGACCAAGCCTGCTGAAAACTAACATAGAAATGATATTTGAATAGTAGGATAAACAACGTGGGCTGGAGTGACTGTTGCAGCTCTGAGAGAGGACCAGTGTCAGTAGAAAAGGGTGACATGTCAGTACGCTGTTTAAAAATCTGGGAAAAAATTCACTCAGAGATTTTGGAGATTCACTGGAGATTACTGCAACTTTAATCAGTTTGGCTTTCAAAGTTGATCACTTATTGGGGCATTGATAGACATTTCTTTTGAAAAAACAGAAATTCCCGTTCAAAAATATGAGTGAAATGAAATGTTATTTTCTGCTATTACATTTGGATTGTAAAAGTAAAAGGTAAGAAAGCTTGGCAGAGACTGAGGTGCTCTGTGTTCATTCCTCTGTCACCTCTCATGAGATATGAAGCTGACTTTTGGTTCTCTAGACACTCTAGAGTATGTCAATCCAGGAAAAACATATTTGAAAGCTATCCTAAATTCCTTTTCCAAAACTGTACTTGGTTTTCTGCTGAAGTGTTTTGAGGTAAGCTCTTAGCCAGTGCATATCTCAGCCTTTCACTTCTGAGCATCAAGCACATAATCAGAAATCTCCGAACTGTACCAAGGTAACATTCCATTCTGGGGCACTGTCAGAGTCTGGAGTTCCCTGATTTCCTATGAAGAGCAAAAAGGTTCAGGTTTAGAATTTTTGAGCTGAGGATGAAATATACGAATTAAAGAGCGAGACTGATACTGAGCCTCAAACAATCCTGAAGGGCTGTGCTTTCCCTGCCATTATGGAGTACTCCCAGGAACATCCAGAACAACAACATGATCCCCAACTCCCACGTGTGTCCTGTACACTCTGGTATCTTGCAGGCAACAGGAACTTTGCGTAAGCACCTAAAAAAGCGGTTGCCATGTACTAAGGCACTAGGTGAGCTCAGATGCCAATACAGTCACATCCCTTTGAGAGCAGCCTATACCCGTACTTCAGGCTGTGATTCTGATCTAATATCTGGAAAGGGTATATGGACTGTAGGATGTTCTAGAACTGCCCTTCACACTGTAATGTATCTGTATCACTCTGATCTTTCTTATATTTTTATGCACCTAGTTTTTGTATTTGCTAACTTCAGGCAACATTTTGGCCTTGAAAATACACATAATCATTTTCTAAACAGTCTAAAGGTGTTCAGACCCACATGCTACAGGTTATTCTAAAACAATGTACCCATTTCATAAAGCAGTTGAATGACTATCTGGTATGTATTTAAACTCTGGCTGGTAACTGTAGTATTCATTGTGATATTTTCCTGCTTCTAACTGTGTACACTCTGATGAAGTACTGACCACTTCATAAAAAGCAAAGGATAGCATTATATTGCCACTGGTAGGTTGTAAACCACAGACATTTGAAAAAAAAATCTACACATCTCTTTTTAGCTAAGCCTCCCACTGAGAGCTGATTGCTATGGAGGAAAGAGATGGGAATTAGCCACTCTGTTATGAATGTCAAGGTTCTTGGAAGGTTCGAGTAACAAGAGGTGCTGAAAAGTATGGCAACCAAATCCTCATCTCCTGACGGTAAGCTTGTAACTTCTGTGACATTCTTGGCCTCTTCTAACCCAGTGTCTGGGAATTTGAGACTTAATCTTTGGTCTACCACATGTTGGTGCAGAATATAGCTACTGCAAAGTGAGACCAGTCTACAAATGGGGAAAAGATCTATTTTAAAATAAAAAAATCCAGGCCCCCTCATTCTTCCTTAGCACAGGCTTTTTTAGAACCAAATTTCAATCTTGTACTGGCCATTTAATACTGCATGGGCTGCATTTCTCACTTCAGACAGACAGGAATATTTTGCTATTTGTCTTGACAGCCAGCATGCATGCCTCTGCTGAGAACACTTACCCAAACACCAGTATGCAATTCATATTCTCATTCTTCACATCAGGAAACATCTATCTGGGTTTTTTTGAATAGGAGACCATACAGGAAACCAAATACTATCGTGGTAACTAGCACTTAATTAGAGTAATCAATGCTTTCAAATTTCATCGTATAGTTTTGTGAGATCACAGTTCAGGGCCTGAGCAGGTGCTCACCTCCTGGTAACCCTTGTAGTTCATAACTTCTTACCATTTGGTCTGCACTGCAGTGAGCTTAGACAGGGTGGAGATCCCAAAGACTGTCATGTCCTCTTTTCACAGTCCATGCATATGGTGGACCATGGTCAAGGCAATAGAGAAGCATTACTGCCATCACCCTGTAAGGTCCTTTAGCTTGTGAAAGAGTGTAGTACTTCAAGAAGCTACTTGCTGATTGTCAGTATTGGTGCTGTAAGGTATGGGGAGGTGGGTATACCAGTGTAACAGTAGCTTTACATGCCATAATACCTGACACTTTTGCAGTGTTGCTGGGTAACGGTTTCAGACTTCATATCTATTTTATTATTAATGAAGTCTATCATACCCTTAGAACAACACGTCTTCCTGGATATTTTAGTTTAACTCTTTAAGGTAAAGTCCAGGAATATACCTTTTCCAGCTTGTTCACAAATAAACCCCATAGCCTTTAATGTGAAAACTTGGGCTGCTCTCTTGGAGGTTGAGGTATCAGCAAAGAAATATTATGAAGCAACAAGGTTTGCCTCAGACCCTCTCTTCAACTCCTACCTACTCCCAGTAGCACTGCCCCAGGGTGAGTCTGTCTGGAATATCTTTCTTCAATAGTCGAACCTCTGGGACTTCCTTGCACTTTCATGTTTGTCCTACACACCTCACTGAGAGCAGGAGATGGGACATAACAAAGAATTTGTCCAGGGACAGATACCTTTGGCTTCACTCTTGCTCTTCTCCCAGTCTTGAAGACTGTTTACTTCTCCACACAGAGTGTATGAGCAGATCTTTGTCTCCTTTTCCGAGTTTGTCCCTCTTCCTTACTTGCAAAGAGGAGTTTCCTTTCTAGCCATTAGAGGCCTCTGACACTACTGATAGGGGCCAAGTGTTGGTATTGTAGGGTACAAGATACTAGTGTTTTAAGCCCACATTCAGAACAAGTTTCTGTTGGCAAAATGTACCACTGATACACTGGATTTCACCCTCATACATGTCATATAAGAAGAGTGAAAGCGAGAGACGAGGACTCAACTCACTGCCTCTCATCTGGCAGAGTGCTCTTGAGCAGCTAGGCCTGATCTCCATCAGAATGACCTAATTCTGCGTACATCCATATTGATCTGATCTGCGTCATCATCAGTTCAGCATTCATTAATGCAATTGGGTGCGGAAAGCTTTCAGGGGAAACAGATGAAGAGAAAGAAAAATATATGCTATGCTCTTAGAGTAGGAGTGGAATTAGATTATTTTTGTGCACTTAATTTGAAGCCTACTCAGTGACATTTTAAAAAGGCTCTGCACAAGGTGGCTCCCTCCCTCACTGACTGCTTCAGCTGTGGCAGCCTCAGGAGTCTATGGTGATGGGACTGTGGTGCACTGGGTGCCTCCCCCCTGCTGCAGACTACCTGCACTCAGCCCCTGCTCTGGGCAGACAAAGAACTCTCCTTGCCACCAGCCCACAGGTCTGCGTTCAGTTTTGGCTCGAGGGTTCAGGCCAGCAGTTTCCTCCACTGGGGATACAGGTCAGTGTGGAGGCCCAGGACGTAGCTCTTCTCATAATTACACTGCTGTAACCACATTTCTCTGATGGAGCCATTCCCAGTTTTTATCTGTGTAAATGAAAGAGAGCTCAAATACTGAATTAATGTCATAGATTTCCCTCTGTCAATTACAATGTGTCAGGCATAAGATGGTCCACAGAGGAGAAGCAACCTTGTACATTCCCACAGAGGACAGGCTGTATTTGCTCACCTCCTGCTTCAGCAGGAAAAAAAGCTTGTCCCTTCTTGTTACATTTCTGATTAGCATCAGAACTGTTGGATTTGTTCACATTAGAGAAGATATGTGGGTGTAGAGCAGCTCTTTGTGAGCATGAAAAGTTAATGAGATTGCTTTGTGCTAGAGGCACCAACAGCCGAACACTCCCAACTGGTATGAACACTACATGATTCTCAGTCAAAGACAGAGTGTGTAAGAAATGCATGATTGGGTGATGTGAAAGCTTTATGGGTGTTTAGCTGAGAATGTGTACTATATGTACCAAATAACACCATCATGAATTTTTAAAACTGGTAGATGAAAACACAAAAAAATGTGCTCTGAGATTCAGTGTGGAGCGTTACTGAATGCTGATCCCATTTGATTTTGTCCAAACTCTCTGTTCTTTCTCCACACAGGTACTGTCTCTCCTACTTCCATTGCCCAGCTGCTGAACTACAGATGAACACAGTAGTAGAATATGTAATGAATAGAAAATGCACTTAAATTCAGGAGACACAAACTATTTACAAATACTTGGTTTGGCCACAGCACAACAGTTATTTTGTTGCTATAAATATCCTTATAGAACCATGGTTTTACCACCTTACTTCTAACTGCAGTATAACAAAGATGGTGTGAGAATGTAGTTTATATAAAGGAGAATTTTATAAAAGAGAACTGGAGAAAAAACAGAGAGGACTGTTATTTAATTCTATCAGACAGTCTGTGCAATCACAGCTGTACTCAACAGCAAAAATGGATCAGAGCACAAAGGTTTCTGAGTGTCCTGTTGTAGCTGATATTTGGTGTATATATAAAATAAGTAAGCACTCAGAAACATTCTTTGCATGGTTAGTGATTTCAATCTACTGTTGCCATGAGGGATACCTGAACCCTCAGTCACATTAGTTCCTTCCCTATGTGGGCATAGAATTATTAATAGAAAAAAAAAGGGACAGATGGAGAGAAGGAAGGAAGGAAGGAAGGAAGGAAGGAAGGAAGGAAGGAAGGAAGGAAGGAAGGAAGGAAGGAAGGAAGGAAAAGTGGGTTTATCATGCCAGCTTTTAGGAAATGGGAGAGAAGAAATACATAACACTGACATATATTTCTCAGTTAACACAATACAGTAGTCCTGAATTATTCTATGAAATTTAGAAATGTACTGAAAAAATTTCATTTTTTATAAGCTTCTATGTTTGATATTGAGGCTTTTCAGTTAAGTAAATAATGGGGAAAATATGTGGTGGGGAGGAGAGAGGAAAGTATTTAGTAATGATTGTGATTAATTTACCAATGCAGCTGACATGAATGTGCTCTAAGTCCTACTTGATCTTCTTAACACAATGTAATCTTTAATTATCTATTTTGACACCTAATGAGCACACACACGTATGTGCACTCCCTAGGCATGTATCTGTCTTGCCTTGCTAATCCCGTTATCCAGGCTGTGCCTCTGCTAACTCTACTACTGTGAATGACTCACAGATGTCTTGTCTCTCTGTGCTGCTATATCTCAGCTATGTAATCATAATAATTATTTCCGATCACAAGGAAGGTCTGGGAATAGTAAAATCTTCCACCTGTTGACATACAGTAAACTCTTTAGATGCTTTTAATCCCGGGTCTAGTTTGTCAGTCTGGTGATGAGCTTAAAAGGCTATTGTACACCTTTTAATGATATTGATGTTCTTGCTGTGAAGAAGTGACTGAGCACTGCCCTATTTGACATAGCACAGAGACACCGTGTTATGGTGGGGAAAGGACAGATAGCACTTACTCATGAGCAATCAGGTAAGGATTTTTCCTTGAGGAGAAAGAGAAACAATCCTTTCTTTAAAGCCTGATGTTGCTGGGCTCTTCTACGGTAATACCAGTGTGACTGAAGTCCTGTTAAGTGTCCCCCAGCAACAAACTGACGGAGCAATCTCTACACTTCCAAAAGCACAGAAGCAGATTCAGAGATTTATCCTTCCCAGAAAACTTGTTCTCTGAGGGCTGAGCCTTAGTAAAAAATAAAGACTGTATAAAACCCATGGAATTAATAATTTTTTTGTGTGTTTTTTAAGACTTTTTTTTTTTTCTGAAATGCCTTAGCTCAGGAAATTAAGATCATTGCAATCGAAATCCTCGCATTATTCATGTCTAGATGGCTGACAATATCAAC
Source organism: Colius striatus (assembly GCF_028858725.1). Classification (NCBI taxonomy): domain Eukaryota; kingdom Metazoa; phylum Chordata; class Aves; order Coliiformes; family Coliidae; genus Colius; species Colius striatus. The sequence goes on along the minus strand of NC_084790.1, from coordinate 47,818,189 downwards.
ATGTAACTTTCTGCATTCCCATTAGAGTGAATATTAGAATGCATTTAGTAACACTGGCATTGATGGAGTACACAGCATCCCTCAGGATCCACCAGAACCTAGGATAATCTAAAGGTGTAACTAACCTCTTTGCAGGACAGCATAGCTCTTAAATAACTATGTAGCCTCTGCGGGGAACAGAGAATGAGCAATCCTGAGTAACAGCAGTAGACCTCCTGCTTCTGACTCCAGCGGACTACTCTGTTTCAGTAGTGGCAGGTGGAAATTCAGACCTTTGGGTTAGTGTTCAGCACAAATCTAACTGAATCCATTGAAATGAACAGTAGTCTGTCACCCAGCAGGAATAGCATTAAGCTAAAGCCTGGTGTCACTAGGACTGGGAACAGGGTTGTGACAGTGGTGGCTGCTGCACCATATTGACAGTCTCATGGAATCTGACATCTTTTGTAGTGCTGTCCCTGAGAGTATACTCTTGAATGCAAGGGGGACACCAGTCTTCTCTAAAAGGTTCACACTTACCTGCAGTTATTACAGGAGATGTTTGGGGCATGCTTACTTGAGCTAAGATGCAGTGCCTAACATCTAGGAGGCAGAGAGTAGAAGTGGAGAGACCTTCTTCATATACTGCCTCTATAGCTGATCTTCTGAGCTAGCCTAATCCATCTTGAAACAAGGTAGTCAGATTAATTCATTCTATCTCCCTGTTGTGGCTCAACTAATCTCTTTGGACTGAAATGAGAAAGAAGTACTTACGCTAACTGGTTCAGCTGAGTGGTGGTAACTAGTAGCTGAGAGTTCAAACAGCCCACATCCAGTCATTTCTGGCAGAGCTGCGAGGGTAGTGCCTGTGCTAGAAAAAAAGTAACTTCTGCCAGGTCAATCTCTGTAGTTACAGCTTTACAAGAGTGACTGATCAGTGATATACTCCAGAGTTATGTAGTTGCCGTAAGATCTACTTATAATATTCTTTTAAAGACCTAAAACTAATGGTGTGATTAAGATAGTAAAATGCAGAGTTAAAGTACAGTAAAATACTGACAGCAAGCTTTACTGAACTGACAGATTCATTCCCTAAAAATGAGGTAAAAGCCTTTGTGCTGATTACATTTACTAGTGGTTACATTTAGCTTTCACAAGGTGTTCTGAAATGGACAAGGCAATATTAAGTGTGAGAGAGATTAATTTGTAGGACGACAGGCTATATGGTCTTTAGTTATTACTAATCATGGAGACAGAGAGCTTTCTAGATGTCTTTCAAGAGATAAAAATACAGGATGTATGCATCCTGTAATGGCCATTGAAAGGAAAAACAAGATAGTTGTGGGCAGCAGCAATCTTTTTTAAAAAAAGAAAGACAAAGTGATGCTTGTAAAATAAGTTTTGCACCTTATGCTGATACTGTAATGATCCTCCCTTTGTGCTATGCTGAAGCACACACTTTAAGACACATTTGGGTTTGTTTTGTAGTGGAACCAAGTAAATGGGCCTCACAGTTAGGTAAATAATAAGTGACTGCATAGAAAGAGAACAGTTCTGGAAGACAAGCTTGATTTAGGAAAGAAAAAGACATGGTATTTCCTGCCAAATCAGGAGGGAGACACCATGCAGGGCTCAGAGAAAGCTTCCATTCGTGAATTCTCTGGGACTGTTAGATCTAGGGCACTTGATATCTCAGCTGTGGAGACCCCTGTTTCCCATTCAATGTCTAATCCTTTTCTGAAGCTTACAAAGCTAGCCTCAGAAGCAATCCCATGGCAAAGATTTCTTCCCACTGTCTTCATATACCCTGTGAGATGAGCTCTTAAGCTGAGATGATTTTCAAGAGCATTAGAATAGGAAATAGAGCATACTGTTTTTGCATAGCAAAAATGTACTCTATTTTTATGTAACATGTTTGTTTTTTAGAGCTTTTTTGTGAACACTTAAATAAGAATATAAATTGCAAGCATGTTTTTATTGGTCAGAGCCATGTACTGTGTACAGAAGGTTTTCTTTCCAGAGAGGATGGAGGCATGAATGCTTTTGTCTGAGAAAACATTAAAAGTCAAGATAGGTTAGGCAGGGACAGGGATGATTATCTCTGGTAGCAATATGGAAATTGCAAAACAAGAAGATCCATGTGTTTGAAGAGCTGTTGCTTGTTACTGCCATGTGTTGATGCAGAGCAGATGAAATATAATTTTACCATCACCAAGACAAGGAAGAGAGCTTATGAGAGCATGTAGGGGAAAAACTCCTGGCCCTGCTTAGGCACAGCCATCCTGTCCATCCAATTGCACTGTGACACTGAGGGCCTGATGCAGCAGTGCTTTTCCTGTGGATGACCCTTTTGCAGATTCCAGTGCCCCCAGGTCCAGTGAGCAGGTCTCTATTCAAAGAGAGCATTGCACTGCCAAACTACAGCCTAACTCAGATTTATGTCTGAACCACGTTACACCATTTTGGCAGTGACAGCAGGTCAATCAAGTGGCCATAAATGAAAGTCAGCATCTGAGGCAGCTCTGAAAGAACAAGGAAAGCTCTGACAGCTGAGTAATGACTATTTGGGCTGCAGTATTTTCTTTCTTTTCAGTGGCATGTTGTCTAATTTATATGGCAGCTTGAGTGTTTGTGGTGCTTTATAACAGATAAAACATTTTACTAACCATGAAGGGAAACAGGACTTGAAGAGACAGAGAACTGTGCAGGTGGAAGGGATGTTTCAACATCTAGAGAACTGAAAAAAAACCCCCAAAGATGCTGAAGAAGTATTCAGTGGTGTAGGAAATGAAAAAATGTCAACACTGGGACAGGCTTAAGGAGAGAAGTGGAAAAGAGGGAAGAGTGGAAACAAAGGAGCATTATCTTGGTGGCAGACACAGAAAAGGAAGGGAAAATGCAGGGTAGCAAATGACTGATGAGGGAATGAGCAGCAGCAGTTGCCAAAACTAAGGAGAGGTTGTCAATAATGCCTAAGTATGTACTGCTTAAGTCTGTTTCAAATCCATCTTTGCCACTTGAAGTCATTTCCTGGGCTTAAATATGGTCCAAACTGCAGACCTGGTAGAGCCTCAAAATCCTTGAAGAAGGAGGTTATCCAGAGGATCATGGAACATAGTCGTCAACGTCTGCTCAGCCAAAGAGAACAAAACGGAAGAGTATAAAATATGTTTCTGCAACCTGATGGAACAGAGAAGAAAGAAATAAAAAATAGGGAATCACGGAAAGAAGAGGTACTTTTTTTTTTTTTTTTCTAATCAATATCTATTGCTTTCTCACGTGCCTGTAACAATAATTCAGATTATAGTCTGCAGTCCAAACTGCCCTGATGTGCTAATCCTGTGCTACTGCTAGGAAAGATATAAGAAGCAGGCTTTTCTAAGAAACACAAAGGCTGAGTTACTGTTATGTATATGGCCTCATTGCTATAGAGCCAACATCCTAGTGTCATCAAGGTCAGTAGAAATAGGCACTACTGAGAAGAAACAGTTTAGAATTTCATTCTCTTCAAGAGAGTGAATGTTTTTATAACTTTGGTACCTGGACTCCAGCCAGTGTGGTAAGAATGGGTATTCCCATGAACATTTACAATGAAAACCATGATGTCTAATTGCAGTAGGACATTCACATAAATCTCCACTGATCAGTTCTGCATTAAATCCCTGCTTGATATAATAAAGAGTTCTTGTGACATAAAATGCTGTTGATTTGGAATCAAATTTGAATTTTTGTTATATGCCTTATCCTTTAAGTGAGTTCCTGTTATTTCTAATTTAGAAACAAGTCTGGGGAAACAAGTCTGATTTTGATCAGCTCTCTCCCTGTTCTGTTGGCGATGTCTGATGGACGACTGCATTCTTTTTGTTGACAGATACTAATGAAAGATCACCTTAATGCATTAAAGCTAGATACAGATTGAGGATAGCTCACTCACTTTCAAAACACAGAGATGTTCAATCAATTTTGTTTCAACAGTTCTGAAAATATTCTGCTTTTACTAGGTTGACTCCATTCACTTTTTCAAAATAGACTGAAGAGCCTAAAAATATTTAATTTAACATGTCTTTCTTTACTGAGATTCTGTTGATGAAAATTAATTACTTCTGGTTTGTGCAACTAGGTCACCTTAACATTTTCTCAGCCTTAAGTCTGCTGTGAAGAAACTGCTCTGAATCAATTCAAAGTAGGTAGGATATACACATAAGCTATTCATCTCTCCAAATGTCTTCTTTCCAAGAGATAGCCATTTGCTTATCAGAGGAAAATCAAAGCTTCTTGTTATCTGAATGTAGCAGAGAAAACTTATTCAGCTTAACAAGGAATAGAAACTGCATGTGTGTGACATTTCATTCTTCTAAAATCTGTTTTATTAGATCTTATGTTAATTCTAATACAGGAAACAAAATGAAAACAGACCTTCCTGATGCAAACTGTACCTGTATTTGCTCTCAGCTTTGCTTTTCTTCAGCACATTTACACTGGAGACTTGGAAATTGTTCATCCATTTCAGTAATGATTATTTCTATACTAGAAGCAGTATTCCACTGTATGTATTTTTTAAAGTTGTAAAATATGGAATATTCATAAACCACTTCCCTGCAGTAAGTTGAATGTTTAGAGGTGCAAAAGTGTAACTATTGTCAAATGAGCATGAGTTAACTTAATTCCACTCTACATTTCTGTCCTTTGCTGATGAGTGAGGTGATGAATTAGTGGATTAAGGGTGATGGGTTTAATATACTTAGACTCATAACCTAGGTCATAGGATATGCAACTTGATTTTTGTTTTAAAGAAGGCAAGTCCAACTTACATTGTCTGTGATATGGAAGACTGAAGTCTGCAGTGAAGAGAAAATGGTGGAGGGCAACCTTGATTGCCACTGACCCCCTCCTTTGAATCATAGGATGTCTTGTGGATCCTCCCTGCCCCACTTACATTGCAGACTGTATTGCATCGAAATTACAGTATATTGACACATAGTTTTTTACTACAGTGTAAGAGGGTTTAGGGAGAAGGCATAAAGAAACTCTGTCAGACGTATTACCAAGAAGGAAGGCTGTGTCTTTAATGTTAACAATGTGTTTAGGCAGGTCTCTGCATATCCATGCAGCCTTGCCATGGAGCGTATCTTTCTGTATCATCTCAAATAGTTATATCTGAGGGTTATATATCTGGCCCTTCCCCTCCTCTTTGCTTTTCCTCTAGTATGCCTGCCCTTCTAAATACTACCTTTGTCTAATTAACCCTTTTTTAGAAAGAGTTTATTACTAAGAGTAAGCATAGAATTAATCATAGAATGATTTGAGTTGGAGGAGACCTTAAAGACCACTTCATTCCAACCCACCTGCCACGGGCAGGAACACCTTCCACTAGACCAGATCTCTCAAAGCCCCATCCAACCTGAACACTTTCAAGGACGGGGCATTTGCAACTCCTCTGGGCAATCTGTTCCAGCTCCTCACCACTCTCACAGTGAAGAACTTTTTTTCTTATATCTAACTTAAATCTCTTCTTTTTTAGTTTAAAGACATTACCTCTTGTCCTATAATGTTAATGTCCCATCTAGGATTTCAAACTGTAGCTCTTCTGTTTTTCCAGGATGGCTCGGAACACCGTCTTGATGGGCTTTGTCATGCACTGTTATCTGAGCTGTTCAGCATTTCTTTACACATTGAGGTTTAATTTTGAATGCTGTTTTGCTTCTGCATTCAAAACAGAACAATTTTGTAAATACAGGAAACATTATGGAAATTAATTAGTTAAATACTTAAGCTTCTAACTCCTCTTCATGTTTCTAACTTCTTTCTAGAAGCCATAAATACTTTGATCTGGACATTTGCTGGCATAGGGCCTATGTGCTTTCAGATGGTAGAATTGATAGATTCCTGACTCCCACACCCTGTTTTGGGGAAAGCATAGTTTTCTTTTAACTTGCAGTTTCTCAGCTTTGAAAGAATACCTCATTGACATGACCCATGCTGAATAAATAAAATGAAGAAAGCGATCTTTCTGTGATTTCTGAGGAGGTTGAACCTGTCAGATTATCACTTCCACAAACTGACTCTAACTCTAGTGGCTTTTTCTTTCTTTCTTTGGTTGTTTGGGTTTTTCTACTTTCTTTAAAATATTAGTAGTATTTATGGACTGTCTGAATCTGAACAACAAGTATGTTCTTAAGCCTCAATATGTTTACTTTTTTATGTAGGTTGCTGTAATTTCACATTTAATTTTCTTTTTAAGTGGAAGAAATAATCATTCGATTACACATCATGTTTAACGATAATGTATTTTTTCCTTAAAGTCATCCACTTTTCTCTGCTGTAACATTTGTTCAAAATACATGGTTCTTATGCCACTTTAAGTTATAGGTGAAGAAATACAACAAAGTCTCATTAACTGCCTGTACACTAGTGCTCTTAGATACAGGAATTTGTTGACAGTTAACTTTGTTAAAAGGAAATGTCCCAGCAACGGTCACTTTTAGCGTGCAGATGGCAAATGTGAAGTTGATTTTGTTTTGTTCTGGTGGACGATCACTTTTAAATTAGATCTGTGCATGTTGTGAAATTTTACGTTGTAAAATTACACTCCTTGAATGCTGGGCTTTCTAGCCCTCAATGCTTAATACATGGACGGCACCTCCTTTCTTTCTGATGTTCTTAGTGAACTGAACACTGTGTGCTGTGGAGAACTTCTCTCTAATCATTCTGAAAGCACCTGTCACACTGGAAAATGTTATACCCTTTGTCATTGCTGAAAACCAAAGTTCATCAGAAATTCTTCCTGAACTACTGCCACAGAATCCTTAGATCCAAGGAAATGGAAGAAGGCTGAATCTACTCACAGGAATCACTGGCCAGGCATGATTGCCATTTCAAGGAGATTTGTATTAACATGGGTACTTTTCAAAAGTTTTTTCTTTGATCTTGTAGTGCATGTATTAGATTTACAGGACGGAGGCAGGCTTGAGCATAATTTATAATATGTCACATTTTTCTTTTTTTTAACAAATAAACTGTCATCAGTCCTTTAACAATTCTCCCTTTTTATTCCAAAAGTTTTCATTTTAGAGCTACATATTCCATAGGCTCCTTTTTGCTCACTACCTGGTACTCATACCTCTTTTTCCCTTATGTACAGTAATAACATCTTCCAATTTCATCTTGTATGTGCTTTTAATCTTCACATAATCAGCAAAAACAGAAATGAAGGAGCTGGTGAGTGTGCACTGGGGATAAATATATCCTTTCACTGGGATATTTTTTGCTAAAGCATACTCCAGCACTGGTTGCTGTCATTTCTGTGAGGTGGAGAATCCAAAGTACTGAGCAAATGCACTTGTCCTTGGGCCAGGCAGTTCTCAACAGTGAGTAAAATTACTCTGACTGAAGGTTTGTGCAAGTTTTGAGCATTTTTTGCACCCTCTTACTCTTTATGTATTTCTGAAAAAAAAACAAACCCGAAACGCAATCCTGCTCCAAAGTGAACACAAACCAAAAGGGACAGTGGATCCAAGAGAAATGAGTCACTGCATCCTCACTGTGGAAGCCCCAAAAGGCACAAGATCTGGCATAGAAAACAAACTGGATGTTGTATGCCAGGATCACTCAAATAGTGACTGAACTTACTTCTTTGTCATGAAGCATGAAGATGTGTGCCTTGGGTACCCTCTTCTGCAGTGTGCACACAGGGTTTCTTTATAAGCTTCTCTTGGGTCTACTCTCTCTGTTTTGTGTCTGCATTTCATTCCACCACCTTAATATATGTCTCTCTGACCACCTCCCCAACTATTTGAGGAACAGTTTAGTTAGGTGGCAAAGGGGCTGTGGGTGGACTTATAACTGTGAGCTTTGTGTTCTTTCTTGGCATGAAGGAATCATTGTGTTGTTTAGCTTTGAGAGTGTGAAAAGTCAATGCTGAACAAAAGTTTTGTGCTTTGTTATGAAAACAGTTAGTCCCACAATAATTTTCCCTCTTGCAAAAGTCAGTTCTATAGGGTGCAGCAACTGCCACAGATCTGCCCTGGGAAGTCTCCCACTCTGACACATGGGCAAACTCCTGAGATTCTCTAGCTCATGGTTCTTTATCAGTGTTTGAAGAGCCTGAAAAGTCTATGGATGACAAAAATAAACAGACCATTGAAACAATTTTTGACATAAACATAAAAGACAAAGCAGCTAAGCCTTTGGAGGGGCAGAATGAAAGGGAATGACAGAGAAGTCTGTTTATTTCATCTTATCTAAAATTTGTCCCATCAGCCTTCCTTTACAATCAGTTCTTTCTTCCTGCTTCATAGGTTATTTTATTTCTGTTCTCTTTTCAAATCAACTGCCAAAACATCCATGCATGCAAGAACTTCAAAATACACATTCCCAATTTAAGCATCACTTTTGAGCAGTCTTTTGTGGTGCTTGTTCACTGTTCTCTACATAACAAAAGTTCCTTACAAGTTAGCAACAAAGCTCAAGAAAACAATGCATATAACTAAGTTGAAAGCCAATATGACTAAGAGGATGCTCTCCTGCTGGAAGATGGGGAGATGCAAACAGTATAAATTCAGCTCTAGACTGGACAGTAGGTGTCTGCTGAGTTCCAAGAGCAAGTCTTGAGCAGGAAGTGTGGGTGAAAGACCTGGCAGGAACCAGAGCTGGGAAGATATGCCTAGTGTTAAGGCTGCTCCTTTTTACCTCCATCAACTGTGAGAGTAAGGACAGTAAGAATCTTAACCTTTGCTACTCCCTAGTTATAGTCTTCCTTCATTTAAACTGTATTTAGATCTTAATTTTGCTCCTAATGGTTCTCACTTGAAGAGAAGGATATGAGCCTTGCAAACTCAGTGTCCTTTTCTCCAGCTGTACTAGTTGGCCTGTAAAAATAGATTCTCTCACTTCCCACAGACCTCTCTTCATCTATGTTCTCAGACCATCACAGCTGCTGTAACACTGCAATTATGACTGTGACAGGTATTTGAAAGAGCTTTTAACCAATGACAGACAAGATAAGTTTTTACAAGGCACTCCTTGGTGACTGTCACCTTTTAATAACCCAGAAAATTACTCAGTAGATAAGAAGTGACAATTGCAGTAAGATGCTCAAAGCAAGCCTATCATTATCCTATTGCATTGTTCAAATGGTACAGCTAAAAGATTTATGGTATATTTTCCACAGTAACTGAACAGGAGAATACACATGACGATTGTAGCACAATAATGACCAAAATTTTTTAAGCCTGCTGTGACAGACTTAGTTTAAAAAGTGTCTAGCAAATTGCACACAGAACTGTTTCAGTGAGCTGTAGATTATCTTCTGAATTCTTCATTAAATTTTGCTTGGGTAAACTTTTTTTCCTTATGGTAACATTTGGTTCTGATCTTACAATTCACATATGATGCACTGAGAGATGCAAAATGCCTGTGTTTCAATGAGAGAAAGTTTTGCAACTTTAATTTTTTTTTTTTTGAGAACTAACGTGAACAGCCTCTTTAGTTCTACATATTTTTTGTTCCTATCAAAGCTTGTATTTAAAATAGCTTTGAGATTTCTCCTACAGTTTGGTTAGGCACCTAATTAACATTTCTAAAAATCTGGGCAGAAGGTGCAGTGTTTCTGACGGTGGTTTAGGAAATGCCACAATCAAAAAATGAAAAAATGTGTTAGCTGACTTTCTATTACAGTTGTACACCTACTAGCATCATTCGCAAGCCAAACACTTTCTATATGTGTACTAGAATAACATGAAGCCCCAGCATATGAGGAGGAGTTGCCTAGTTACTTGTGATTTTAGTCCCGTTTCAACTGAAATATACCCAGATGCAAATTGCAGCATGTGATGTCATTGATGAAACTCTCCTGAACATAGTGCCCATAAAATGAATGGTTCACATTCATCTGTATTCATTTTTATCTTATGACAGAAGAGATACAAGCAGTATTCTTAAATCATGTAACTCAAATTACGGACGAAAGACACTACAGATATTGTTCATTTTATCTGATTGTTCAGACAGTTTACGAAGACAAATGTGCAATGGAAGTGGCTTCTCTAACAGCAGAGAGAAGCCTGTCTTTTATTATGACATGCTGTATTTCTCAGTAAAGCAAAAAGTATTTCACGCTTTGTTGTTTTGACTGAGGCATGACAACTAATCTGTGGTATGTAGCAGCCAGACAACCAGCTTGTTATATGCCTATCACTTCACTATGGAGCATGCCTGGCAACACAGATACCCTGGCTGCAAAATATCACAGAGGCTATTTCTCAGGAACACAATACTTCTGGCCCATCTTTAATTTAAGACTGCAACAGCTGCAAGTAGCACATAGATGTGATACATATCAGAAATAAGGTAACTAAGACTATAAATGAAGGGCTATTATTAACAGCAAATTATTAGACAACTGTAGCTGTTAAACACATGGATATAGTCTTGATTCCTTTGTCACTAACCTTAAAAGTTATATTACATTCAAAGCTCTTGAATGAACCCATAATCAACATTCCAATTTTCCAGGCAGCAGATCATTGAAAGGAAAATAAGAGGGATCAACATACAATGAGGGATGAAATAATGGTCAGCCATACCGATCCCATTTTCTATGTGTTTCTAGAACATCTGTTTTACTTCCAGGAGTGCCTCCACTGCTAGCTCATTTTTGCTGTGGAAGAAGACATTTCCAATCTTATTGACCATATGCCTGTCTATCTGCTTTCGCTGGCATTTTCCCCTCTCTCCATCCCCAAAACTGTTTGCTGGTTTCAAGAAAGTTTGGTACGTGAGGAAAGGTCTGAAAGGGAGCAAGGGCAGTCCTAAAAATTTTTTGAAACTCAGGTCCTGGGTGGAAAGGAGAGAACCAAAAGAGTACCTCATAGAGGGAAGGATGGGAAGATGTTATACACTGCTTTTGGCAGAGGCTGTCTGGGTTACGACACCTGTTGTCCTTCATGGCATGCAGGATAAGATGGAGGATGAGAGGGTTGTGAGGAGATGGGTTTATGTCAAGATAACTGCTTGAGGGTAAGTTTATGGGGCAATGCATACAAATCCTTAAAAGATGAAGCTTGCTTAGTTCTAGTTTTTATAGCACAGCTCATTTAATTTCCTCAAATCATTTTAGATGATGTATATACTTGCTCCTTTAATCTTGCTTGTATTTTCTGAGCTTGTGTACTGGAAGCCTTTTGAATCTTATTTGAATGCAAGTTTGATTACATCAAAACTAAGTCCTTACAAGTAAAACTTGTGGTATACAGGAACCTATTTTTTTTAAAAAAAAAAAGCATTTCTGTTGCAGGAAAGAAAAATACAGCTGCACTCAGATAGGGTTGCTCAAGATTTCAGCTGTAATTTCCAGAGTTTCACTGGTGGTTACATGTGTAGCTAATTAATGGCAATGTTCTTTCATCATGGCTAAGGGGAAGTTTGACTCAAACCTTATTAACTAGGGTGACTATTTTCATTATGGGGGAAATAACGTAAGGAACTGTGAGAGATCTTTGTGTTTCCTCTCCATCAGGCTGCTAGCTCTCACTCACGTTTACAGCTATGGCTTCAAATGAATGCTTTAATCTCTTCAAGTGCTTGTTACTCACACACTAATCAACAGAGAGCCTAAGACTGTCATTGTAAATCACCCGTAAAAGGCAATATTGATAGGAAATGGACCATTTAATGGGCTTTCCCTTCAAAGAAACGAGAAATCCATTCTCAGCTTTGTGAAAACATCACACAATCCCCTTATGTGAGCTGCTAAACTTCTGTCCAGGTTACTGGCAGGACTTGGCTTGTATATAAACTGCAGCAGACCAACAGATTCAGAAAAAATATTGTCTGAAGTTGGTGTTTTTAACTCACTGGATATCTAATTCAGGTAGTTTCTAGAGGGTTCTGCAAGAAGACCAAGTACACACCAGCTATGATTACTGTATGTACTCAAGTTGCAAACAAGCAGTAAGCAGGCTGGACACATGTACTGACTCTCATGCAGTAGAAGAATATCAATGTCTGTTTCCTTGTGCTTTGTCACGTGTATGAAGCAGCTCCTGGGGAAGGAGAAAAGTCCTTGTCACTAGGCATTTACCTAGCTTAGCAGATTTTCCTTGACTGCAACTGAAAGGGACTAGCAGATAGTCTGCCTGGCCTTCCAGCAGGGTTTATCCCCCTTTGCCATCTGACCTTGGCAAGCATCCTCCCCTCTTTGTTACCAATGTCAGAAAAGTGCTGTTGCTTGGAAATTGTACAAGGCACAGCTTCACCAACAGGTTTCAAAGCTGGAACTAGGTTTTGAATTGCTGCTTATCACAAACAGAGATACTTTTATGTCACTAGCAATATGTAATATTACTACATTTTTTTATTCAGGAAGCATGCAAAAGTCCAAATAGGTGTCATGGTGTGGTTGTGCTGGACGCAGTCAAAACAGAGGCTCAGTGAAAGTCTCTGCTACTTTCCCAGCAAGACAGAAATGGTGAGCCAAAGCGTTACTACAAACTGTGTTTTGTAAAGGGTGTTCTGAGGAACAGAGCAATCAAAATCGCATCCTAAGGAAGCACATAGTGTCTCCAGCTTTTTTTTACACACCGTGTTCCTGGATAGAGACTGAAATCACAGCTCTGGGCCCCTAGCTAAGGAGTACTGCATCTCCCAGTCATGGCACATGTGCCAGGTTTTTTTTGTTGGGCTCAGGGGTGACCAGATATCACCCTGCTACCACAAAGGGATGTGGCTGTGTCATCCGTCAGTGTTGGGAATTTTTCCTAGAACAGATGTAGCTGTCGATTGAATTGTCAGTTGAATTGAGAAATGCCCTGCAGATAGACCTGCTGTCCTCAGTGCAGATGGCAGCTGGGTCGAGGGGATCCTGTCAAGCTTAAACTGACCAAGCAGACGTTCAACTGCAGTGTGGGAGAAAAGTCTTTCTGCATCTTTTTAAAAATGCAAGTTGTTTTTTTGGATCCAGCTCTATGGCCAAGGCATAGATGCAGTGTTTTGCTTCCTTGCACAACCCAAAGATCATTTGCCTTCTTTTGTCATGCATGCTCTGACTGCATCTGGAGGGTACAACTGCTGGGGTGTCAGACCTTCTCAATGAGGAGCAGCAGAATGCATGTGAAGTGGTAGTGCCGTCAGAGTGGCAGCACAGTCTCCTGACAGAGCAAGGGCTTGGGGATCTTGTTAATTCCTTTTCTTTCTATTTCCCTGTTGGTTTCCCGCCAGTAAGTTTTAAGTTCATTGGTCAGTTGCAGCCTTATTTGGAAGAGGAGTATAAATCTTAAATACATAAATCCTTGCAAATTTTACAAAAGTGAGGAACCAGATAGAAGAGAGACCAAAATTAGTGACTTATTGGGTAGTTAAAACATGAGAAGTCCCCTTAAGGATCTGGGCAGTATTTTGTTGGCAGGGCAGTGAGCTTCCACCACCACTTCAGCTGTCATGGATTGATGTGTGATCAGGGCCAGCTTGGATTAAGTGGTTAGCTTGTTCTTACCTGGTGAAGATGCACACAAGTCTGGGGGGAGCTGGTTTGTGTTGGTAATAAATGAAGATCTAGGAGACAAAAATCACAGTCCTTCATGAAAAAAGGCCAAAGCAGCTCCTTGAGCAATGGATCTTAAAGAATCCCAAACCAATGCACAACAAAATGACAAACTGAGCTCTTCTTTTATTGCTGCCACTTCCCATGGCCACTAGCAGGACTTCTGTTCTTTGTCTGTGGAGTAAATCTGTTTCTCTCTGTGACACTTATTTTCATCTTCTTCCTTCATTTTTATTTTCTTTTGATGTATTCTTAGGGATTTACCTCCCAGTATTCCCCCCACCCCCCAAAAGGGAGCTCTGAAGCTTTACTGAAGGAAGCCACCTGCATGCAATAATCACTATTATAGATATGACTTTTTCCAAAATTTATCAAAATTTGACAAGCTGCCATTTTTTATTTCCTCTTTGCAAAGTGGGATTATATAAAAGAAGGAAATAATAAAAGGAAGTAAACAATGATGCCTTATACAGTGCTGTGAGGTAACCCTTGAGAGTAATAACTTTCCAAGTGACTTCTGTGTGGTGCATGTATTTATAACATCTTCCTTTCCATCAGCTGTTACCATGGTACAAAATGTAATACCTGCCTGCCAAACACTTCTCGAGACAATAAAATGCAAGATGATCTCATCTCAATCCGTAGAGTGCCCTGTTCTGTTTGCTTTCTAAAATGCTTTGCAGAACGCAGTAATAATCCTTGATTTACAGTCCTAAAAACAGTGCAGGGAGGAAAGAAATTAATTGCCAAGGGAAGAGCATGCAAATAAGCTCCTAGAGCCGAGTGCCATGGGACTCAGTGGAGCAGGGCACTGTGGGTCCAGATGGCTTGAGCGGGAAAGCCGGTGGTGGCTGCTTCAACAAGGGTAGATTGTGTTTCAGCACAGAGAGGAGGCTAGTACCACACAAGCAGGAGGAACAGGGCAAAGGCAAGCATAAGAGGGCTCAGTGTGTAAAGAGAGCAAGTCCTCGGAGGGTTTAAATGCACAGATGGATGAGGATTTTTGTACCGATCCGGAAATGGATGGGAGGAGACTAGTAGACTAGTCAGAGGGTTAGATGTAAATGCTGCAAAGGAGAAAAGAGAGGAGGGAGACTGGAAAGGAGATTTACAGAATTAGAAAGCATAGCCAAGCCTGCCAAGTATCCAAACCAAGCAGCCAGACAGCTTGCAGAGAGACATTACCTTCCACAAATGACCGATAGCTATGGCAGGAAATAAACAGAATGTGAACTGGAAGTTGTTTTTATAACTTGCAACAGAAATTACTCTCAAATTATATATAGCCTGGGCTAAATGTACCTTAGGGCAACAGGGAAGTATTTTCTTACTCATACAAGGACTGGTCTCAGTGTGAGTTGAGTGTTGCCATCAGCTGAGCAGGGGAAGAGGAGGGCTATGGTGCAGAACTTGCAGACTTTCTTATGAGCTTGACACCTGCTTCCTTGACCAGCTGCTTGGAAAAACACATTTCAGTCTTGGTTTGGTTTTTTGTTGTTTTTTTTTGTTTTTGGTTTTTTGGGTTTTTTTTGTTTGTTTTTTGTTTGTTTGTTTTGTTTGTTTTTTCGCAGATGAGGAAGGAAGTCTATACTACTTCACTTTCCCAGAGGAAATCACTACTGGCAGAGTATCTGTTGACAGTGTGCTTTAGCAATGTATTAAACCAGAAAATGTTCCTATGTCAGTAACCTTCTGGGTTAAAAGGTAGCAGTAAGGATGTTTTTCTGTCATGAAATGCACTGGCAGTAGAGATTTTGGAAGAGAAGAAATATTTTTAAAGAACTTCCTTAGGCATTTACTTATATCAGATCATTTTTCTCCTTGAACAAATGGCAGCAGACAACTCAAACACACTTTGTCAGCCATGGACTGTCAATTAGTTACTATCTTTTCAAAAGTTGAAATCTCTTGAACAGCATTTGGAACTTTGGAACACTGGAACAAAATGTAAAAGTAAGTTGGGACAAATCTGTCCATCTGTAGTGATGGAACCATGGCTGCACAGAGACTGCAGGATTTGCTCCTCTGTGGAGTCCACAGCAGCAGCAGCAGCTGCCAGTGCCACTCACTCGTGTGAGGTGCTTTGTGCCAGGTCTCCTCCTCTCAGTGCCTGGCTTCAGATAGATAGAAACAGATTTTAAAAGGCAGTCTGGTCTGAAGGAAAACAATTTTCCTTTAAATACTATTTTCCTCTTTCAGACCTGACTTCTGACTTCAGTCAAAAGCACTCTTGCTTCTTTTTTTCTGCTGCTTCAAATTGCTTTTCCCAGATCAATTGTCGTTTGCATTGGAGTAGAAAAGAATGCTGGGGCTTTCTGCAGAAAGCTGTTGTACTGTGGGCATGAGCGCCAGGAGAACGGTTCAGCCATTGGTTTGTACTGGCAGACACAGTTTGCTCTTGGAGTTTGCCTATGCTTTTGTTACCTGCATTAACAGAACCTCATTTGGGTTTTTTTTTAGCTTGGAGTAGAAACAGAGCTTGCATATGCTCACACTACAGCGTATAAACACACAGTGATTGCCATGTGGACTAAGCTCAAGTGAAACACACTTATTTAGATCACAGCACTGGATGGCTTGCTTTGTGAAGAAACCAAGATATTTACAGTTTCTACTGACAATTTAATGATGTTTTCCTCTGCTTAAGCACAGCAGATTTTCTTATCTGCTTGTGTAGGCTCCATTACCCTAATAACCATGCCTGTTATAGTAATTAACAGACTTAACTGAGGAGTACCCTTGAGACATAAGGTCTATTTATTACTCTTTTATAGGTGAGAACCTGAGGCAAAATGAATGAAGTGGCTCAAGGTCACCAAAGAGGTCCTCAGTGCTTTACCACAACTTCAGGGCTTCAGCTGATAACTCTGTGAAGTTCTGTCTTGGATTGCACATAGGGCACCAGGTAAGCACCAAAGTTATACTGTGGATAAAAACCTCCAGGCTCATGGAGTTCTCCTGAGCACCACTTCTGGAAATGATCACACCAGAGTGGCTGTGATTTACCGATGCATCCAATAAAACAGGTGAGCACAGTGTTTATCTCCACACCAGAGCATATCTGTGCCTTTCTTGAAGGCTCCATGGGACAGAGACAAAGAGTACTTGTATGCCATTGAGATGAGGATACTTGTCTCTGCTAAGCCTCGAGCTGTACAGCCTAGGCCACTCACAGCAGTCACCAGTAGCCATTGCTGGCTGTGTGCCTGTCCATGGCACCCTGTTTTTCCCCTCCACCTGCCATCACCACTGGGCCTGTCACTGCAGAGCCATCCGGTTTTCTGCCTGGCTGCCCCTGCTCTGCCAAGCCATGGTGTGGGGCAGAGCCTGCTGTGCCAGCTGGGAACCAGAGCACGGCTGCCAGCAGCTGCTGCGCAAGATCAGACATGCCTGCATGGCAGGCAAAGCCAGGCACCAGTGACCTTGTCAAGGATATCAAACCGCCTTAACGACACACAGATCTTGTCACATTGACAAGAGTTTCCTTTGGACACTCTTTGCTTGGCAGATCTGCTTTTCTAGACGGGTAGGACAGCTTAGGAGTGTGCAACCCATGCTGCACAGGAGTTAGCCTGCAGGGTCTCCAGCTGAGGCAGAGACAGGATGGCCTTCCCTTGAAAATGTTGGCCTTTCCTTGAACAAATACATCTGCACAGCAAAATCAAAACTGTGTACCATCTCATGCAGACACAAACCATTCCACAGTGTTCCGTGTGCCACTTTTTTCTTGTCAGCACTCCTGAACAAATGTGCCGCATCCCAAACCAGAGGACACAACTGCAGGGGCAACCACCAGCTCTGCAGTACGCGACCCCCACTCCACACCCTCCCCACACTCTGGCAGTCACACCAGGCCACCTGGCCACAACTTCAGCCAAATCACTCTGTCAGAAGATAATTGATGTGGATTCTCGTTTTATTCTTCACTTTTACAGAGAAGGTGGGCAATGCATCTCTTTTTTGTCAGTCAGCTGCATTCAGAGAACATGAGGGTTCATAGTATCAGATACAGAGTTGTATTTGGGAAAAGTCCTTCCCAGATTCTTCCGCATGATCTCTGGATCCAGGACTCCCATCAGCTTGGTTGTATGGTGGTCCAGGAGCCTCAGGGATGGGAACACTAGACAGGTGACAGCTGCAGGAAGGCAGGACAGACACAGGCAACTTGTTCTTTTTTTTCCCCCAGAATTTCCCTGTAGCTCTGCTTTTTTTCTTTCTAGGTCACATGCCTGGATGTTTCAGGCAGAGAGTTGCTGTTTTGAACTGGAGGCTGATGGGAAGGGACACAGTGACAACTGTCTTTCTGATGTGTTTGTGCATCCTTTGGCAAAACGCTACTAGTCCCAACACACATTCACTTAGAGGCCTCCTGCACTAGGTAAGCAGCCTTTTAAATATCACTTCTCTTCCATTGTCATCTCCATCTCAAGCATGTGGACCTAGTTTTCCATTAGGTGGCAGGTCAAGAGCACATAGGAGTGGGAGACTTGGAGCATGATCTTTTCTGCCTGGGACTCTGGGACCATGGAGAATGCAGAGGGGCTAGCTCTGGCACCTTTTCTCTGCCAATGGCCTCTGCAAGTGAGGAAATTAAACTTGGGCTGTCTTGGAGAGCAATGACTTTTTTTGCCTCCTGTTGCAAAGTGTGGTTTTCCTGACAATAGGCTGCTTGTTTCCTGACTCAGCACCCGGGCAGCAATCTTCTGTCTAAAATTAGCATTCCACTTGTGCATATATCCACACACACATGGGCACATAGGCACACGCAGATATCCTCAGGACTGGGTACTAGCCTACCTACCAGGTCTGCATGGGATGCCAGGTATGGACACAAACAGGTACTGTCATTGCCCAAGATGTGCCATGGGAATGAGTGGTTGACAGCCTGAAGAACTGGTCTTACATTCTCTTTCCTTCTTTGCACCGCACAGTGGCTTATGGGACAGAAGTTGCTTACAGAGCAGATGTGCCCCAGATATGCCTTAAGGACCTGCAGTAGGAAAGGAGCAAGAGCATTATAGCCCCAGGGTGAACCTGGAGAGCAAGTTCAAAATGCAATGTAGATGGGACTAGCAAGTCTACAGCAGTATCCCTGCTTTAAGCCTTCCCATGCTTACTTATTTTTCCCAAAACTGATGTACTCATGTGGTTTGTCTCTGTAGGTGGCTGATGACTGGTGTTTTACTAAAAGTGGAGTGGAAGAGCTGTATTGTGTGCCCCAGCTTTGAAGGCCTTTAAAGTTTGAACTGCATGGCAGTCTGGTGAGCATGTAAAGCCCTTCTTTAGTCTACTCAGAAATATGCTCTGGCACAGAAAATTCAGCCTGTGCTGGTGACACAGAAGATCTGTACCTTCCATGGAAGATGCGTTTTGGCTGAGAGGCTGAGTTTACAGAAGATTTGATTTAACTCTAGGGGAGGTATATGTTAGTTATGTGTTGTTTTATTAAGAAGTGGCTGTAGCAATCTTTATGAGTAGTTTCAGATTATATGGGACGTTTCTACCCCAAAACAGATTTGTAAAACTCTTCCCTGCTCCTTCTCCTCTTATACTGGAACCAGCACTTCAGGTTCAATATACAAAACTGGTGTGTGGGGGTTTGCCTCACCGTGATTGCTAGGTCCAACTAGGTAGACAGCATGTACCGAGATTCCCCTGCTTGGTTCTTTGATGCCTCTGACTACTCTTGGAAGTAGAACCCTGTTTCCACATTTTATGGAATAATCACATATTAAGAACTTCTCCTTTGAGATGTTCTCCTTTGAGTCTTTCACAGCTTCATGTCACTTCTTTGAAAGTTTCTGTATGATCCTAAACATATGACCTATAGAATGACCTGAACTGCCTGTGATGAAGGCAGAACTGTGTTCCCTAAAGTAAGAGAGAATTCATGCCTCCTGGCAATCTCAGACAAACCTCTTATCTTCCCAACAGTTTGTGTCAAGCAAGCTTGAAAGGATTCTGCAAAGGACATAGAAACCCTGAAAAACTTGATGTGAAAAACAAATTTTCATTTTACTTTATTTTTTTTGCTTTTCCCACTGTAAGCTTTTTTCCTAATTCTTCCTCATAAAATTTGATTTTTCTAAATAACTTTGCTGAAAACATATTTCCATCTGTCAGATAGCTCTCTACTGGTTTTCTATATGTTGTTCATATATACTGTTTCATTCCTGTTAGAATCCTAGTGTCTATGGGAATAACAATCTCCTTTTCCACTTCTACTGATCATCTAGCCTTCCTGCTTACTATTGAGCAATGATGTCTTGACAATCCAAGTTAATGACTTGGCTTCCTAAACCTATTTTTCTTATCTTATACCTAAGAACTACCAAATGCCAGAGCGAATGTCTGTCACTGGATTAGAAAGAGTGGGATAATAGGAGCCATAATCAGTGAACTAATTTTGCATATATCTGATAAAAGCATGTCAGATATGGCGAAAGCAGATCACCAAAAAAGTCAGACTGGCCTTGTGGTCTGTCTTCATTTTGGGAAATCACCTTCTGACAGAGTATATTTTAGCATGTGTTCTGCACTGGCATTTTCCATAATAGAAAGAATGAAGAATTATGATTAAGGACATACAGAACTTTGGCAAGCAAATAATTAACTGATGCCAAGTTGCAAATAGTTGTAAAACAGGCCATACCACTGGGACTCCAGTTAAAGAATATAATTAAAAGTAGAACTGGATTCTGTGACTAAGCCTGTATCCAGTCTTAGTTAATAGACATGCTAAAGCTGAGAATGTCTTGCAGAGTTTCCAGAGAGACTAATGAAGAGACTGTGCACAGAATTACACTGAGAAATCAGATGTGCATATAGAAACATTACCTGCTGTGATCTTAGTTATAAAATTATAAATAGATAAAATGTTTAAAAACATCTTAGGTAGAATCATTAAAAAAAAAATCCCAATACAAATATTAACTCCATAGGCAGTATAGCACATCTAGACGTGGACAAGAAATGAAGCAAGGTGTTACAGCCTAAAATTGTTTAATAAAATTAAATTTTAAAAAGTGTCATTGCATGCAAAGGGGAAAAGACTTTGCTCTTGCCCCCTGCTTTTGGACAACACCAGAAATAATAGAAGAGTGAAATAATTTTGGGGTTTAGGTTTGATTGAAAAGGGAGGAGTAAACTTTAAATATGAATGTCTACTTTAGAGATAACAAAAGGGAATGCTTTTTATATTTAAAAGTTGTAAACCTCAGGTTTGAATCAAATGATAACCATCACACGAAATCTTACCATGAAATCACAGGGTACATTTAAAGCAGCAAATATTTTGCCTGAGTAAAATCTTTGTACTTGAATTGAGGAGTGCCACACAGTAAGCTCGCTCTTAGGATTTGCTCTGGGATGTGGTCTGACATGTCAGCTGTGCTGAGTGGTGGTGCTGCTGTGGGATGGACGTGGGGCCACTGCACCACAGGATACCTGAGGGAGGAAGGGGCTCTGTAGGTCATCTGGTTCAACCTCTTGCTTCAAGGAGGTCTGATTTCAAAGACAGTTCAGTTTGCTCAGGAATTTGTCCAAGGATGGAGATTGCGCAACATTTCTGGGCAACCTGTCCTGACTTTAAACCATTCACATGGCAAGATTTTTTTTTCCCCTTGTAACCAACTAGAACTTCCCATACTGCAACTTATGACTTGCCTCTTGTCCTTCTGCTATGTGCTTGATCTGATACACCTCTCATGTCTTGCTTGTCACAAGATCCACCTTTCCGTGCCCTCAGACAGGAAGGAAATTTTCTACATAGGATACTAGAAGTTTCACACAGAAATATTAGTGGAAACTATTTTGCTAGAAAGGTGAATGCCAAGGAGGGTGAGTGGTTGAAAGCAATTTAAGCATAAGATGCTTCCTATCAGTTCTCAAAATATGCTCAGAACATATCTGTGTTTGGGCAGTAGGTTTGCAGGGCACAACAGTAACTCTTTAAAAAATCTTAGCAAGAGTACTTCATGGCTCTGAAACAAACACCATAGAGCTTGTGGGAATTACCCACAGCCATGTGAGTCCTTGCTCCTCGTGCTTGCACCAGTGAAATTCAATAGTGCCACTGCAAATCTGTTAAGGAGTATCTGCAGTGTGGCATTGCAGAGCTGTGCAAGTGAAGCGGTGAAACTGCCCAGACAGCTGGATCTGTAAAAGGCTGGAGTTGTGAATATTTTCATAATTTTATGAAAATACAGCTATCAAACACTCAACATCTTCAGAAACTCTGTTGAGAGAACCTCAGGTTATGCATACTGGTATGCTGTCTCTGATTTTTTTTCATTTGCTGTTGTCTCTCCATGGGATCGTTTTAGCTGGAATTACGTATATTTGTGTCCAAGGAAGTTCTGTGTTTAAAATCCACGATACACAGCCCACAGTGGTAGCTCTGTAGGAGGAAGGTAGAAGCATTGCACTAAATCGAAGACAGCTTCTATAAATGTCCTAAGATCTTCACCTTTGTTTAGGTAACCAATGAGGATGCAAATTGGCTGAAACTCTGCTTTTCTGATTCCCTGCGCTGCATGGACAGATTTTTGTCATACATAATGCTTGTTAGATTTGTCAGGGCATGTATTTGTTGTTTTATATATATATCTGTTACATAAGATGTGCCACATATATTTTTTGAAATACACAGATAATACGTTGTATGTACAATCTAAAAGATAAGTCTTCCTGTAGGATACAAGTCTAGAAAATTTCCACTGCTTTCCACTAAGACAGTGTTTTTATTACCTTCTTCCCCACTCTACTCTGAAAGATACTGGTACATTTGCAAAAGATATTACAAGACTTTGAAAATGGAAATTTTGAGTATTGCCTTCTGTATGTATTTTCAAAACTGAAAACATTTTGACAATGAGACATGACTAATTTCTCTATTGATACAATTTCTCTTTTTCAGTATTCATATTAGGAATTTGAGACATCGTTTTTAACTGTATGCTGGCTGATGAAAAAATTAAAAACTGGAAGTGAACTTTTAGAACTGCAAGATATTGATCAGGTAGAAAGTCTTTTAAAATATTTTTAATGTGATTTCATAAAACTAACATTTTTTAGCAAAGCTAAACTGCTACTTGATTTTAAAAATGCAATACTAATATTTCTGTAGGTGTAGTGAAAATCATGAGGTTGCTTCTACAGCTTTCATCAATTCAGTTTAGTTGTTTGGGTTTTTTTTTTTAATCTCCTTAAGTGTAGGCAACTTAAAATTTAAGAGCATTGTGAAGCTTCAGAACATGAAAGCTATTCACAACTTACTGCTAGGCATAGCTTACTGCTGTTTGGACGTAACTGGAATGAAAATGCTTTTCTTCTGTCTTAACGTGTTTACTTAGCAAAACATGTTGCAGCTAAAAGTTTCCCATCACATGCAAGAGCATGGATGTAACAAGGTTATGGAGTCTTAAGGCAAAACTTTCAAATCTAATCCCATCATTGCTTTGCCCTGTTTTTTATGTTGTAATTTCTGGGCAGCACCGCATGGTAGCAGCTTTCCAAGTTTACAGAGGAGTGTTATCTTTTGATTTTCATCGAGGCATAGATGAGGCTTAGTTATCTCTCTTTTGATGTCAAAAGACTGCTAAAACATTATGCCAGGCAGGAAAAGAGTCATGGTTTGGCAGATACTAGATAAACATCCCCAAGCCATAGATAATACCACATTATTGGCATTGTGTGTGTTGTACTGCCTACACCTCTCTAATTAGGAAACAAAGTCTGATAACTGTTTGAGAGCAGTAACTGATAAAAAGTGAAAGAAGTGTCTGACTGTGGAGATAGAATAAAAGCCATAAGACTGGAGCAAAAACTCTAGGAAACAGGACAATGCAGCAGCTCTGGAGAAGGATACCTGAGGACAGGCTGGAGCAAGGAATCACAGCCTGTGGAGAACACTTACACAGTCACAGGACAGCCACTGCCAATGAGACTGATTGCATAAATGCTGTGATGTTTGTGGGGGCAAGAGGGCTGATTTGTGCTAAAACTCTGTAATTCTATGTAACTGCATGTAATCTCTCTAAAGAAGAGGAGAAATCTATTGCTTTTTAGTGATCCTACTCTGATGTTTCCCCATCCCTTCCTGTGACGTCGTTCCATTGATGAATAAACAAAGCATTCTATTTCATTACTGTTGAAAGAAAGAGGTGCAATCTCTATACCTTAGCAAGTTCTGGAAATCACTTAGATGCCTGTCATTTGTTTCATGCACTGTAATGATCCAAGGAACTGATGCTTTCATGCAATCCTACAGTGAAGAAGTGATATTAAAATATACCATGTGACTGCTTCTTGTTTTCTGTTAAGTAAGATAACATGACTGATAGCAAGCAGGTAACAGTCTACAGTTTTCTGCCACTTGACGTCTCCTGAGCTGAGCACAGTTTTAGTCAGTGTGAAGATCTTTAAATTGTCTTCTATGTGAGCCTGCACAACCTAAAGCTCTCACCTTCTTCCAGTATCAGGTATTAGCTAAATAACTATTCAAGTTTTAGATGAAACACTTCATAACACCTAACACAGTCTGCATTGCAAAGTTAAAATCAGATATTGAGAGGAAGAGTCCATTCTGCTAGTCTGACCTGAGTAAGTCAGTGGATATCCAACAGTATATTTTTGCAAAGCTGGGACACTGAATAATATTTAGGTGTCAGGTTTTTTTCATACTGTCACATCAACGATAAGAGTCTCTGCATCCTCTCCAGGCTGCAACCTCTTCTGTTTCCTTGCCTTTCCTCTCCCAGCCTTTCTGCCTCCCCAGCTGCCTCTCATCAGCTGTGGGGACCAGAAAATTAAAAATAAACGTTAAACATACATCTTAAAATCTAACAAACAAAGAGATTGAACAAGGACTATGAGATTTTTCTTGTCTTTCTTCTTGGGAAGACAGCCTTGAGTTTGTGAGCCAAAGCAAATCAATGTAAGCTGTCGCAGGAATCAAAAGCTCATTGCTGACTCTTGCTAAAGATCAAAGACTGTTTGTGTCCTCTCCTAAAAGTTGGATTTTGCAGGATGGCTAAATATTTAAACAAGCAAACAAATAAACAAGCTATGTGTGTGTGACCTAGGGAGAGAGACAAGACTAAGTGAATGGCACAGTGACATCTAGTCTACCCTGTGTCATCATAGGATCTCTTGCTGTAAAGGTAACATGCAATGATATTACATGAAATGATAAAGAGATGGAGGATTAAGAGGTAATCCCAGATTCAAATCTGAGTGCAAGTTGAAATCATTTGAATCCAGCCAAATTGCAAAACCAGCTGCCCAACTCTAGCTGTCTGACATACAGCTTTTAATGTAACAAGAATGATCATTGTATTTTTTGTCCCACTAAAATGGCTATAAGGGTGATTCCCAATTGCATTTCACTCTTCTTGCCTGCAGGCAAAATGACCAGAATGCAGCCCACAAAATGCCCAGTGGCTGCTTACATGGCGTGTTTCAGCCAGTATTGGGCTTGCTGAGACAGGGCATCACCCGTCTCAGACCTCACAGGTCTTGGCCCTACCTATGGGGAAAGACTGGCTTGCATATCCCATCACTGCAAGGTGTTACAACAGTAGCAATGGCTTAGCTAGCTGACACCAAATTGTGACATGAGGTGGTGTCCTGGTCACTGTATCAGCAGCTCAGATCTGTCAGGAGCCTGTCTCTAGGCAACTATTGAAGAAAACAGTCAACCCCCTGTCTTCTCTACATCTGACCAAAAACAAAAACAAACCAAAAAAACCCACCCTGAAGATGTAGGCAGTATTCAAGGCATGTGACCAATTTCATCTTTCTGCAGAGCAGCAGCCTTGTGTTTAAGAATGGAGTTTCTTCTGGACTGGGATCACACTGTAATGCAGGCAAAAAAAGTTGTAGAGGTCAGTCAGAGCTTATTTTGGGACAGGTTTGTAAAAAGCTCAGTTGGCAAAGAGGGAAGAAGTATCTTAGTAAAAATGTCTGAAGTGGTCATGAAGATTACTGTAAGATAGTTCTTGCTGCCTTTCCAGAAATCTCTGCCTCCATTCCCTCCTTTACAGATCCAGCTGTGCATGGACCGCTCTAATACCATGCCCAGAAACGTACCATTTCCACAGCAGGTGTGAAACCCCTTGTGCTTATTCCAGCTGGAATAGACCAAATTTTCTTCACAGTAGGTAATATGGGACCATGTTTTGAATTTGTGCTGCAAACGGTGTTTATCATACAGAGGTTTTTTTCATTACTGCTAAGCACTGCTTACACACTGTTAAAGCTTTTTCTGCTTCACACTCCACCTCACCAGGAATAGGCTGGGGATGCACAAGAAGTTGAGAGCGGACACAATCAGAACAGCTGATGCCAACTGACTACAGAGATATCCCAAACCATGCGACATGATACTCAGCATATAAAGATGGGGCAAGAAGGAAGAGGAGGATGTTCTGAGTGATGGTGTTTGCAAGTAACTATTAACCATGTTGAAGCCCTGCTGTCCTGGAGATGGCTAAACACCTGCTTGGCAATGGGAAGTAGGCAATGAATTCTTTTGCTTGCTTGTGGCTTTTGCTTTACCAATTAAATTATCTTTATCTCAACGCACAAGTTTTCTTATTTTTACCCTTCTGATTCTCTCCCCCATCCCACTGAGGTGGAGTGAGCAAGCGGCTGTGTGGAGTTTATTTGCTGGCTGGTGTTAAACCATGACAGCTGTCAGCATCCACATATTTTGACCACCACAAAAGTCTCCTTGCCCAGCAGCAGTGGTGCCAAAGTACCCTGCTTTGGGCAGATTTCATATGGACTGGTATGATTCAGAGGCATTTTGCCACCAGAAGTCTTCCTGGATCAATGGGGTGTTGGTGGAATTTTTTCTTCCTCAATGAACTTGCTTGTTCTCTTTTCTGGTGTCCTTGGAAGCCCTTTAAGAGAAGGCAGGATGTACTGGCAATGTGTTTCTCTTTGTGCTTGCCATGGGTTCTTTGCTTTCTATATTCATCTCTGTATGTTTTAACACCTTTTTTTTACCCTCAGTTTTGGAAAGATATCAGGACTTTCTTGAGCCATCTTGAGTTCTCTTTTTAGCCTGGTAGCATGTGTAGTCTTGACTTTGCTTTCTTGCAAAGCTTTTTTGCTTTTTCTTTGGGGCTTTCTTTGTCTCTTTTTCTATACCCCCCTTATGTCGTTTGTTTTTTTTCTTTCCGGCCTTCATTTTCAAATGTCATACAGAGGGGGGCTGCCAACATTGGGAAAATGCAAGCAAACCCGTCATATCTAGCTGTGTTCTCCGGAATAGTGCTCAGGTGTCACAATTATTTTGGAGAGAGTGCCTGGGTGGGCTGTGTTAATAACACCAGGTTGGTTTCTGCACTGTTTTGCTTCCAATTCCTGATCTCTACTCTTCTTCCAGAATGACTCTACATGCGAATCCTCCTTTGTAAAAGTAAAGTCCTGTTATGCACAAGTTGATTTTCATGTATGGTTAGCTTGTGTGATGGTATGCCATCTCAGTGCTTGCTGCAACTTTCTGTGCATTTTCTGTACTCTGCAGTCCCTTTCCCAGGGAAAGTTACTGGCTCACAGGGAGATGCTCTCCAGTACTTCTTGAATAGATCTGATTCAGATCTACAGTCAAAGAACTGCAGAGTAACTAGCCAGTTTCTCTGCTACTGCTTGCTGTACCTGCTCAAATTCAGATGGCCTGCCTATTGCATTCTGGTTTTGAACAGATGCAATTCTCTCCATGGTATCACTAGGCCAACTTGTTTTTACTGTTAAATAGATAAGCTTTCACATGTCACTGTGTGTGGCCTGGCTGCTGCTGCTTCTCTCAACAGCCTATTTTGGTGGAAAATTTTGTGACAAACCCTCTTGATTTCTGATAAGTTTCTTACCTCCATTTTCACCCTGTTTAATTTTTCAAACGTGCTGAGAAGCCACATCTCCCATGAAAATCATGTGACCTTGAAGATACCAAACTTTCAGAAAAACAAAAAAACTGTCTTTCAACAGGATTTGCAACTAGCATTCAAATATGTACTTTCACCAAAAGCTGAAGTCAAAGATGTTGGCATATATGTAGATAGAACAGATTTCTGAGACTGGTTATGTATATTTTCTGTAGTGGATTTCTGCTTAATCCTGAAGAATATCAAAAGCTGGAGACGCAAGCTGTTACATTGCTGTTTCATTTTTTATGCAGCTCTACTGTTATTTTGGGTTTTTTTTCCCAATCTTTTTCTTCTTACTCATAACACAACATATACTTTTACTATAGATGAAGTGAAATGATGTAATCATACATCTCAAGATGAAAGATCCACAAAAATCAAGTCTAAATCTCTGCTCCTCACAGAACTATCTAAAACCAAACTATATCACTAAGAGTATCCTCCAGATCCTCCTTGAATTCTGTCATGTCTGTTGACCACTTCCTTAGGGATCTTGTTCCAGTGACCTACCACTCTCTCAGTAAACAAACTTTTCCTAATGCCCAATCTGCACTTCTCTGATGCAGCTTCATTCCACTTTCTCCTGTCCTCTGTCTGGTCACCAGCAAGAGAAGATCAGCCCTTCTCCCTCCACTGCTCCTCTTGAGGAAGCTATAGGTTGCAATAAAGTCACGTCTTAGCCTTCTCTTCTCCAAGCTGATCAAACTAGGTGACTTCAGCTTCTCCTTCTGTCTTGTTCTCAAACCGGTCTTTGTTGCTCTCCTCTCTCCACACTCTAACAATTTGGTGTCCTTATACTGAGGCATCCAAAACTGCACACAGTACTCAAGGTGGGGATGTAGCAGTGCAGTGTACAGTGGGACAATCAACACTCTGATGGGCTACTGATGTTGTGCTTGATGTGTCTCAAGACTCGGTTAGCTTTTTTTGGCTACCAGAGTATACTGTTGACACATGTTCAACTTACTATAAGCCTAAACCACTAGATCTCTTTCTGAGGGGCTGCTCTCCAGGCTCTCATCACCGAATCTGTATGGAATAACCAGGCCTACCTAACACCAAGTGGAGAATCCAGCACTTGCTCTTGTTAAATTTCACACAGCTGGCAATTGCCCAGCTCTCTAGACTATCCAGATCTCTCTGTAAGGCCTTCCTTGAGAGAGTTCAGAGCTCCTCCTAGTTCAGTATCACCAGCAAACTTACTTAATGTACATTTGGCTCCTGCACACAGATAGTTTATAAAAACATGAAAGAGCACTGGCCCTAAATTTGAGCTCTGAGGAACCCCACTGGTGGCTGTCTACCAGTCTGATGTAACGTCATTTGCCATACCTCTTAGACCCTGACCCAGCAGACAGTTGCTCAGTCAACATATTACAGACTTGTCCAGTTGTGTGCTGGACATTCTACACAGAAAGATACTGTGAGAGATAGGATCAAAAATTTTGCTAAAATCCAAACCTCACCCATCTGCTGGCTTCCCTTGGTCAACTAGATGAATGACTGTGTCAAAACAGAAAATTAAGTTGGTTAAGCAGGACTTTCCCCTCATGAATCTATGCTGGTTTTGGCCAATGACTGCATTGTCTCTCAGCTGTTTTCCAGTAGTTTCCTGAATAACCTTCTCCATAGTTTTACCAGGCAATGCAGTGAGGCTGACAGACCTGTAATTACTGGTCTGTGGTATCCCTGGCAGTCCAGTCTTGTCTTACCTGGCTACTTCTCTATTCAATATTTGGTTTTGTTTACAAAAGAGGTATCCCCGTGGGATAGAAATCTGTCTTTGTCCCCAGTAGATGGGGAACTCAAGCACAGAAAGAAAAATGGTGATGGTAAATGTGGAACTTCCATGCAAGAAAAGCCCCAAATCACCAAGAATATTTATTATCAAAGAAATCCAGATTTTTTTTTCCTGAATAGATATATGAAAAATAGTTATTTTGAAACTGATTTATTTTGAGAATTTTTTACTGAATTTTTGCTAGCAATCCAAAGTTCCTGACTGCCAGGGCTCCCATACCCTGTCCCTGGGAGCTGGAAGCCCAGTCTTGATGGTGTCCTGACAGAGACAGAGTTTCATCAGCTTCTGGCTCTCTAGATTTTTGACTTGCAGCTGAACCTCTGGACATCCCACAAGGAGATGTTGCTAATTTTTATCAAATATCCATTATTCTTACCAGTCAACACAAAACTGAAATAATCAAAAGAGATTTATGTAGATTTACTTATTATACCCAAAGAGTAAGATATCTACTACAAAATTAAAGATGCACCTAGGCCAGAGTCAATATGGGGAGGAATTACTTTATTGAAAGGGCTATCAGGCATCGGAATGGCCTGCCCGGGGAGGTGGTGGAGTCACCATCCCTGGAGGTGTTTCAGAGATGAAATAGTCAAGTGGCTGATAGGGTTGGGACAAAGGCTGGACTCAATGATCTTAAAGGTCTCTTCCAGCTGAAATGAATCTGTGATTCTGTTACTAGGATTTAACAGAAATTTTATTATTAAAAAGCAGCACATAATACTTCTTCCTATATTCAACACCACGTTTCTGTTGCCAAAACAAACTTCATTTCACTGTTACTCTCTCTTCCTGAAAAGAGAACATACATCAGAGGTTTTTCTATTTAGCTATAAAAATAGCCTAAACAATCAGTGAGACGAACTGGTGAAAAAGTTACCAATGAGGAGTATGATTATTGCAATGCTATGTATCTTTTTGCATAATATGACAAATGCAACATAAAAACCCACCCTATTTCTTTCCCTTAAGCAAATTCTTTAAGTATAGTAGGAAGAAGAGGCCACCCTTAAGTAGTGCCTGCATTGTACTTCCATTATCTTCACGAAAATTACAATCTGTTTTCATATTTCCCTACAGAAATAATCACCTGAGGCTTGTGAAGTTATTTCTCTCCAACTCATCCAGTGAAGTGTATCTCCAAGGAAATGCATAGCAATATATTTTCTCTGTCTTGCTATAAACTCACCTAAAAATGGAGATAGGTTTGAAAAAAACCACCAAAACTCTATTCAAACCATGAATATAACATATTTTGGTTTGTAGTAGTTCTTCCAACAGCTGGGGAAAAAAAAATCAGCCTAGATCAACAATGAATACATTTTTTTCAACATCATCAACAAGCATAAGATTAAAAATATTGCAAAAATATCTTTGTTGTAGTTTAAACTTACAAGAGGTAATGTGTTGTTAATATTTTCTGCAATACTACATTTTAGTTGTGAATATTTTTGAGAATTAAACAAAACTTTGGGTGGAATTTACTAATAAAATATCAATGAACAGAAAAATAAATCACTTCTGCAGGAAAACCAAATATAAAAATTCTTTGTTATTTCTCTTTCTATGTTCAATTGTTTCTTCCCTGGATTCTGATATTTAAAAGTTAGATTCCCTGCAATCAATTTAAAATGTTGTAAAAATAGTACATTTTCTATCAGAAATTTTTTGGCCACAGTATCTCAACCAGAGCTCTTCAGGCTATTGATGGAATATTATTGCCAAATCTGTCCGGGTGTGTCAAACTGGAAGCTTCACAGGCAGAGGACATCTGAATAGACACTTATCTGTGTGCCTTGTTAGAAGCAGAGGTTTGAAAATTTGGCCACAGATATTCATTACTTGGAAATCTGAAGACAAACTATTGATATGAGCTGTCATGCCTTTCGAGCCAGATGGCCTACATATGAAGATTTATAGTTTTTCACACATCTCTAATGTTCTTAGCACTGTATAATAAACAGAAAAAGAAGACACGGTCCTGCCCCTGTTTTTCCTGGAAGTCTGTATTTGAAACAGCATGTCATATTCAGGGATGTCCACCTGACTATTCTGCCTGTCACCTGAGAATGCTAGTAAATTTTTTATTCTGCTCTTGTTTCTAAATTTATTACAGGAACATAACTTCCAAGGGTACACTTTATCTTTGAACTGAGCTTCTATTTAAAGACCTTATTTTCTAAATCTGATCTTCCCCTGCATCCTGGTTGAGAGTGCCATGTACTCAAAAATGCTGTAGCGTGGTAGCTTTATGTTGCAAACTTCAGGCTAATGGATGCTGATGTCACAATGCTATTTTTGAGAGTGAATTTTCTCCTACAGCTTATCTTTTTTACTGAGCCATCTGGCAGATTTAGGATGCTAACCAATGGAGTTGTATTGTGCCGTTTATTAATATGGATCTCATGAATCACTCAACAGGTCAGATTTAGAAAAACAAGACTTTTGCAGCAGTCTTCCACTAAAAATGCAATGTCTGGATAATTAACAGATCCCTTCCCTGCCAAAATCTGCAAAATGAGTACGGGGGTAACACCTCATTAGAATAAAATAGAAAAATGGGAAAGAATAACCCCATTTATCAGTACAGGCCGGGGAATGAACTGTTAGAGAGTAGTGTAGGAGAAAGGGACCTGGGGGTCTCGGTGGATAGCATGATGATCATGAACCAGCAATGTGTCCTCGTGGCCAAGAAGGCCAATGGCATACTGAGGTGTATTAGAAGGGCTATGGACAGCAGGTTGAGAGAGGTTCTCCTCCCGCTCTCCCCTGCCCTCATTAGACTGCATCTGTAATATTGTGTCCAGTTCTGGGCCTCGCAGTTCAAGAAGAACAGGGAGCTGCGGGAGAGAGTTCAGCACAAGGCCACCAAGATGATGGAGTGGAGTGGAGTGAAGGATGAAAGGCTGAGGAAGCTGGATCTCTTTAGCTTGGAGAAGAGAACGTCAAGAGGATGGAGCCAGGCTGTTCTCAGTGATGTCCAATGATAGGACAAGGGGCAATGGGTACAAGCTGGAACTTAAGAGGTTCCAAAGAAATAGAAGGAAAATTTTCTTCATTGTGAGAGTGATGGAGCACTGTCTGCCTGAATGGATTGTGGAGTCTCCTTCTCTGGAGACATTCAAAACTCACCTGGATGAGTTCCTGTGTGACCTACTCTAGGTGGTCCTGCTCGAGCAGAGGGGTTGAATTAGATGATCTTTCGAGGTCCCTTTCAGCCCTTGAGATTCTGTGATTCTGTAAATGGGAATGATAAGGGCTTGTGACTTTGTGAGGTAAATGGTGTTGCAATGACTCAGTCAAAAGTGTTACTGCCCTTCACTTTAAAGGTCTTCAATGCAAAAGCACGCATAATAAAGCTCTCTGCACGAGTTAAAGCTAACAAAGTGTACCCAGGCTTTCTAGCCAGTAAAGACATTTTATATGCACAAACACTCCCTTTGCATTGTCAGGACTATTCAGTCTTTCTTCGATTTCTCTGGTCCAAGGTAATTGCAGAAGGAAGAGGTAAGCCTCTGTGTTCATAACTTCTGTCATTGTAAGGACTATGGACTGTGAAATTGCACTGACAAAACTTGTAATACCAGCTCCCTCAGCAGACATTGATAGTTGACCATGAGCATGGGAATGACTCATTCTTTTAATGTTTCACATTTGTGACTGTTATCAATTCAATAATAAAAAACTTCTAGTTCTCCTCCTTCCACAAAAGTGCAAAACAAGACATTTTCATAGTGCTCAAACAGCTTAAATGAAGTATTATTTTCCCCCTTTCATGGTTTAGGCCCATCTAGAAACAAAGGACCATGGAAAGTACAAAAGTACCTTTGGAATGCCCTAAGGAAAGGTCCCAGGTAAAACAGACAAGACCACTCAACTGGGGGAAGAAAACAGAAATGAATTTAATCCAACACCAAACAAAAATATAAAATTCCAAAACATAACAAATAGAAAACAACACAGAGTGATACAATGATAAAGAGCACAACCAGATCTTTAAGATTACCTTCTCCCCACCCCTCCCCTCTTCCCAGGCTCAGAGCTCTCATCCTGGTGTCTTTACCTCCTCCCCCTTCAACAGCTCAGTGAGGGCAGGGAATGGGGGTTTCAGTCAGTCTTTTCCTCAAGACTCCTGCTGTTTGTCTCTCCACAGGGCAGGCAGACTCCTCACCCATCCTCCATGATCCAGCGCAGGGTCCTTCACAGGCCAGGCAGCCTTTCACAGGCTGCTCTGATGTGTGTTCATCCCAAAGGCTGCGGCTCCTCTCTGCCTCTCGTGTGGGTCTGCTCTGGAGCCTACGGGCTCTTCAGCACGGCCTGCACCATGGCCGCCTCCTCACACAGTCTCCTGCCCATCCAGGCGCACTCACACGGAGCTGCTGGTGGCTCTCAGGTCTGCCATTGCCCTCCATGGGTTTCAGGGACACAGCCTGTGTTCTTGCCACAGGCTGCAGGGAGGTCTCCGGTCCAGCTCCTCCTTCCTTCCTTCTCTGACTGTGAGATCTGCGTGGTCACCTCCATTTGTATCACTCTTCCACCTCCTCATTCAGCTCAGATTTCTCTTCTTAAATAGTGATGGCAGAAACACCAGATTGGCCCAGCTGTCCTGGAGGTGGGTCCTCCTCAGAGCCAGGGGATGTTTTGAGAACTGCTTACTGGGACCAGCACTGCAGTCCCTCTCCCCTTGTTACCAAGCAAAAAGCAGCTACATATGAATCAATGACACCCCTCTTCCAAGTTTTTCTTTCTCTGTTCTCATTCCTCATAGTTTGTTCCTGTGCTTTTAACTCTCGGTACCAGTGCTTCATGTTTTGTGGTATACATTGATATATATAAAGAAGGATTTAAGTGGTTTCCTGCATTTTGGGCATGGCCAGTGTTACTGTTTGGTCAAACCCTTTCCTCCCAGGAGAAGATTAACGCTCCATTGAGCTCACAAGTGGCTCAAATATCACAGTGTCGTTTTGTCCACTTCTTCCTTTTTAGTGGGTGATGATGGTGAGCATGAGTTCTTCCTTGGCTCTCACACTACCTCTAGGAAAGCATCCAAGGTATCGTGGTGGGAGTATGGAAATGAATGTGAGTGTTGGCACACTAAGAAATGCTGTGCTAAAAGGAACTGATGGGATGCTTTTTCCCTCCAAAGTCCTGTGAGGCCTCAGGATGACTTTTCTTCTCCTATGCGAAAACTCTACTTTTCCTGTGTAGGTGCATGAGTCAAAATTGTTCTGCTCTGAATGGGAGATTCATTTCCAGAAGCCCAAGTGAGTGGTAACACTCTTGGATGGTTAAGAAGCTGTTCAAAAGTCACATTTCCCAGCAGGTAGTACATTCTCTATAAAATCCTTTGGTATCATAAAATAAGGTAATGGAAATGCCACACTGGGTTGTCTCTTTTTGAAGTTGAGCAATTGCCTAATGAACAGTGTCATAACTAGATGTCTAATGTTTTATGACTTCTGCACAACTTAATTCTCATTAATTATCAACCTAAGTTCTTCAGTTGCAGAGGATCTAGTACCTGGCAGCAAAGGCTGAGAGAGGCTCAGGAGCCATGAAGTCCTCAGGGCTGTGTTTGGCAGTCCTTTGACTCCTGTATCAGTGAGTCCCTGTGCCTGGGCAGGCACCACGAGCAGGGGCTACTGCTGCCTCTTTGCAAATAGATCATACCCTCTTCCTGTTATGCATGGCTCTCTCCCTCTTGCTTTTGTCTGAGTGCCCCCTCAGACTTACCTGACCACTTCTGCAGGTAACCTAGGCATTTCTGTTGCCTGGGGAAATAAAAACCTCTTTCCACATTGCTCTGAGGCCCTATCTTTCTCTGCATGGTGGACTCAACTTCCTTTTTCTTCTCTGTTTTCAGACAATGGAGGTTGTTACAATCTTTGCAAGATCCCAAAGTGTTACAAATGACAGTTCCCGCTCAACAAACCAATGTGCTGTTATTTGCTAAAACAAAGTAGGTAAAGACAAGAATTAGGTGAAAGGAAGGAGAAAGAGCTAACGTACAAACCAAGACAAGGGTAGCTGTCAATGGGTAGCCAAGCACACAGTCTAATGTCTCTTTTTTTCCCCCAGATCTCCAGATGATGGAATAAATACTAAACTGCTATACTATTTACTCTAATCCTGTTCTTTCATTAAATACCACATGATTTGGTTTTGCAATGGGCAAACAAGATGGAATCAAAGGAAAATAACTTTGCAGAGGCTGGTTTGCTTATCAGAGAAATTGGCTAGCTTTACCTTTAAATGAGCTTGTGATTTATTGTGTGTATTTAGCAGATAGTAAGTTGAAGCAACTAAAACAAGTTGGCCAAGAAAATCCCCAGTATATTGTACTTCCCTACAACCAGAGAAGCATGTGCAAACATGAATGAACAGCACTTAAGACCTTCTTCCTGATCTTGCACATTCCTGCACAGAGTTGCTCTGCTTTACATGTAATTAAACTGAATAAATGGTCTGTCTTGAATTACATTTTGGATAAACTGGGTGTGTAATGTATCCAGCCAGCTTTGGTGTTCGTGACTGTCACTTGTATAACTGAGCAGCATGTTTCTTAGGCATTGTCAGGTTCAGAGACATCCCACAAGGGTAATCTGTTCTTATAAACAATTAGGAAATGTGGTGGAGGAAGATGGCAGGGAGGTGGGAAATCAATGATTTGTAGGCACTTTGCCTATATTGTATAAGTATTTCAATTCTGAGGGCAAAATAACGGAAGTACAGTCAGATTTTAATTGCCTTCTGCATCTCTTCAAAACGTTCTGTGATAGTAACGAATGGCAGAAATTATTCTACTGTTCTGTCATCTTTGGATTACTTCCCGCTGTAAGACTCGAGGGAATGGAGTATCTCTCAGTCCATATCACTCTTCTTCTAGAAGTGTGTCTAATTCATAGTGGCAATGTGTAATACCCTCTCTCTTTGCATACACTGGGCTAGTGTGTCCCTCTTCTACCTGTGCGATAGCATTTCTGACTCTTCAAGAAGCCGCAGCTCAAGCACACCAAAAAAGCTGAATAGCGCGACTGTTGGTTGTCAAGTTATTTCTCCTGTTCAAGCCCAAGTTCAAGAATCTGGCAGAAGTATACAGAAAGGCTGCACTTCAAGCATGTCACAGATTTGTAGCATCAAAACTTGTTCCACATAGTAAGGAACATTTTCCCCCTGCTAATGCCCTTTCCAGTCCTGTTCTCTTTCCCTAGGCTTTCACAGCTTTGTATCTGGTTTGACAAAGTTTCTTTTTTTGTTGATGTCAAATCAACCCAGATCTTAGGAGGTAACTCAACTGTTTCTTCTTCCTCATCCTTGCCCACCACTCAGAAGGCTGTCACTGGAAGTCACAGCTATTACCTTCAGGGTTCTTTCCTCCTGGTCCATCAGAAAGGTCAAAAGCAGTGGCCTGTTTTTCTTCTCCCAGGAAAAGGCCAAGAACACAAGCAGAGCTGGGCTCTGCACAAGTGTGAGCAAGTCTTTCCATTCATTGTCGTTCTCTCCCCTCCTCCTCCTACCCAAAAAGGCCATGGTATCAGCTAGAGCTGCCATAATAGAGCATCTTCTGTCTTCTGTGAAGTCAAGTTTATTTCTGTCAGTGCATAAGCTTCAGCAAGGTTTAGTTTCCATGGAAAATGTGAGTTAAAAAAAGACATGTATTGATGAGAAAACAGAAGATAAGAATGTCTCCTGCTTTAGGTTTAAGATCCATACATCACTTAAAAATAATTTTAACCTCTCACTGGCCCTTGTTCTTCAGTGAATTTCAAGGTGTATCTGTTCCTGTCTATAGAGAGTACTCCAATATCCAAATGCAAACCAGATACACTTACTTATCTTGGGATGAAAAGCTTCAAAAACTCAAAACCGCTGATTCTGATTTGCCTGTTCTGACCTCCTCCATGGTGGCTGTCATTTTGTTCATTGATATGATCCTTTTGGAGGACCTTTGGCCTAATCTGGAGATGGCTTTGTACTTTTATTACTCTATATTTGGTTCTTAAAAATAGATCATTATTATAGAACAATAGATGATTCTTAAAAATGAGATGAATGTAAGTGCAAAAGCCATGAAAAGGCATGAAAGAACCACAGGAAATTTTTAACACTTTTTCTTGAAACATTTGCCTAAAACCACTATGAAGAAGGTCTAAACCAAGACTCTACATCTCACTGTGTGCCACAGCAATTGAAAGAGCCCATAGTGAGGATAGACTCCATTTCTTTGTAACGTGAAGGATCTGAGGCTCTGATTTCACAGGTAATAACCATAAAATGTATTAACCTAAGAGCTCATTAGAAAGAATGATGGGCATGCCAGCAGCTGACATGGCAAGGAGTAATAAGGTTTATGCTCTGTCTGACAGTAGGGTGAGGACATTCCTGAATTGGTCTCATTGTGATGAGTGCTCTGACTGCTTTTATAGGAAAATGAACCTACTGCCAAGCAAAGTTGTTTTACTGCAAGTACTTTCTGCAGCACATGGGTCTCAGAAGCTACAGTGCAGTTTCCAAAGCTTTGTTACACTACAAAAATGGAAAATTAGAACTCAGAAATTTGACATAGCATAGTGCATATTCCATTGGAATAAAGAGGTGGTATTGTTTAGCTTATTACCCACTTCTGGAATTGAGCTTTTGCTGAACAATAGTTTAATTACTTCTTTAAAGGCCTGCACAAATTGCCTGTGCAATTGAAGAGCAGAGGATGGAAGCCATTAGAGCTCAGAGACTTGACTTCAAGGTGTTACTCCAACTTC
The DNA here is from genome assembly GCF_028858725.1 of Colius striatus. Taxonomy (NCBI): domain Eukaryota; kingdom Metazoa; phylum Chordata; class Aves; order Coliiformes; family Coliidae; genus Colius; species Colius striatus. The sequence goes on along the minus strand of NC_084790.1, from coordinate 47,780,179 downwards.
TCTGATTTTCTCTGTGTAATACATCACAAACAAAGCCAGACTACAAAACATGGTAATTGTTTAAATCATGCTGAGAAAAGAGAAAAAAGAAACTAACACAGTGGGCCAAACTCTAACGTATGTTTGAAATAACCAAGTTTACCCTGGCCCTCCCACTTGTGACTGTCTAAATGGAGGATCATATTCTTTTGATTCATGGCTTCTTACCAGCAAGTGACTTGCAGGCCCTACTCACCACCTGAATTCAATCAAATCCACCTAACTGTGCTTAAGGCTCTTTCATAATGCTCCACTACCTGTGTTAACATGTCAAACATTCTGATTTGAATACTAGGCACCAACCATGGAGATCTATATTTCTTCCCCCCCCCCACCTCCCCAAGCTAAGAAGGTGAAATCATTCAGGTCAGCAGGTGAAATCATTCTTCTCTGTGTTTGTAATAACATACTTCCACCGATAGTGTGGCAAATGTGGTTTTCTTGCACAGTACTTTTCCTCCTAACATGATAAGAAAATGTCAATGCTACCAGCGTGTTGAGTGGCACTCAGATAGGGCATGAAATGGATTATGTTTTGCTTTGCTTTTTAATGTGCATTATTGTTTTGCCAGTGGTGCTACGAATAGCAAGGTACTTGTGGCATTTCCAGTTTCCTCTGTTTTCAGGGTAAATTCTGATGTTCCTGGAAGACAATCTGCTTAATTAGGTTGATCCATCCTGCTCTTGAGAAATTGGGGATGGTGTGGGAGAAGAGATTTTTGGGACCTTTAGCTCCCCGTGAGGAGCAGATCTCAGAGATCACTGGTGCATGAGGCTGCTTGGCATGGCAGACAGGCTTGGCTCTGCCCTGAACCATATCTGAACTGAGGCTGTGCTGACAGTGCATATCATTCTCATTTAGATATCCACTGATTCTACAGGCAGAAAACTAAACAAAAGGCTTTGTTTGCTTTGATTCCAGGTTTCTCTGCTCATGGCCCAAAGCAGAAGAGCTTTTATTAGTTTTTTAGTACCCTTCAGAATGTTTCTTTCCTGCAAGAGCTGAAAGAACTAGATGCACCTGGGATTCATTGATGTTTAACCGCTCCATGGCTGCCTTGCAGAGGTGCTTTTTCAGATGGGTAGAGGAAGCAATGTGAGACTGACTGCATCTTCAATGGAGATAAGTGAGAACATCTGGTATTCCTGCACAACACTTGCCAGCCTCAACCCATTCTGTAATCTCTTGTCATTCCAGCACTCCCTGAAGAAAATATTCCCCATGAAACAACCCTGTCACTATGAGTGCCTTTTCAACAAGTCAAGTATTTTCTCTGGTTTAGGCTATTTAGCTAGGTATTTGCAGGGCATCGGTATCAGGTTTCTTTTGGTGAAGTGGTTAGTTTTATCAGCTAAAGGCATGAGAAACATTGAAGCAAGAAAGCAAGTGAAGGCATGCAGAGATACAGATCACAACAGATACACAATAGGCACGTGTAACAGAGATGTAGAGACTAATGGACAAAACAAGACCATGTACAGCTATAGCTAAGACAAAAATAAACAGTAAAACCAGCAACAAAACCCCCTGAAAGTACCTGGGGACCACGTGGATTATGATCAACGAAATTTTTTGTTAAGCTTTTCATTTCTCTGTCTTTAAATCTTTTGCAAACTGCGGCCTCTTAGCAGTTATGTATAAGTGCTGAATGTTAATATATTATTACTTAATCAATTCCAAAGTAAACAATCAGGCAATGGTCAAACAACATTCAAATAAACAGTCTGTGTAGCAGACTGCATAGGCCTCCAAGATGGGTAATCTTGGGCTACAAAAACCACTACCGAATGCGAATTTTATGGTTCAGAGCTTCCCTTGTCAGAGGGCAAGACCCTGCTGTCAGCTATCCTCAGGACAAACCTAAGGAAGACTTGATTATCATGTCTGTATCTTACTCACTGGTCAAAAGACAAAGGCAGCCTTTTTCCCAAGGAAGGTGCTTTGTTGATGCCAAAATTTGAAATGTGACTACAAGACCTTTGTCAGACTCTGCACTGTTGAATCTAGGAGCATATAGCATCTCTAGGATGTCATATCCAGATGCTAGCTGAGGTTTGGTGGTTTAGCTAACTCCTAGGCCATACTGGACTTACAATACAATTAACAACCCAGGTAGGGATGGCAAATAGTGCACAGATGTGAGCACAAACACAAGGTGAATAATATCACCTACATGGCACTTGTTGGTAATTCAAGAAAAGACCTCTGCCACAGAGTCCCACACATGAGGTGGAGAGGAGCTGCAGCCCTTGGGATGAACGCATGTCTGAGTGGCCCATGCAGGGCTGCCTGGCCTGTGAGGGACCCTGTGCTGGAGCAGGGAGGACCAGCAAGGAGTCCACCTGCCCTGAGGAGAGATAAACAGCAGGAATCATCAGGAATAGATGGACTGAAACCCCACATACCCTGCCCCTCTCATCTGTTCACCAGGGGAGGAGAAAAGGACAGCAGCATCAGGTCTGAGCCTTAGAAGTGGGGAGAGGTGGGGAGAAGCTGGTCTTGAAGGGCTGGTTGTGCCCTTTATCATTGTGCCGCTGTGTTGTTTTCTGTTTGTTATGTTTTGGAGTTTTACGTTTTTGTTTGGTAGTGGATTAAATTAATTTCTGTTTTCTTCCCCCAGTTGAATGGTCTTGTCTGTTTTGCCTGGGACCATAAGTGGCGACCTCTTCCACAGCCCTTCCTGTCCTTAAAGCTTTCCAAAGGCACTTTCGTACTTATGGCTGATGGTGGTCCTTTGTTCCTACATGGGCCTAAACCACAACAAAGGGGAAGATTAAAGCAGTAGTGATAGGGAAGTAATTTTTTGCAAAATTAAGTACTTTTACATCTGAGCATTTCACAATGATTTGTTGTTTAGTTGTATTCAAACTTGTCAAATAGGTAAATTTAAAAGGGTAGTATCTTGTACCTTCTAGTTAGACTTCTGCAGTTAGGTAGTACCTCATATCTTCTAATTAGACATTTGGAGTCAGAGTGAGATTTAAGGAAAGGTCTGAGATTACACAGAAGAACAGCATTAAAGGATACCTATGAAAAGTTGTGCATTCAATAGGACAATGTGAAGAAAATGTGATGATATCTTTTGGGCAATAGGTCACTGAAAACCAGTGTCACTACAGAGGTGGGAGGATATACATAACCGAGGAACTGGCTGAGCTCTTGCACTATGAGTAGTATTAAAGGCAAGATCTGAAAATTTGATCTTGGGAAGTTGGGTAAAAGGTACAAAAAGAAGGTTTATTTGCTCAGAAAGACAAGGCTAGAAGATGATCTCAGAAACTTTTTTATATATCTGCTGTGTTTTTTAGATCCCCAGCAGAATGCTGTAGTGGGCTTGTGTGAAGATGAGGATCTGAAAGTTTTAGAAATACAAACAGAAAAAGAGAGCTGAATGCTGATGATGGTACGTAGGAGTGAGCATCAGCACTTTCACACTGCTTAGATGTTAAAGTGAGTGGAAGGAACATCGTGAATCTATCAAGAGATGAAGAGTAGGAACAGAGAAAATTAAGAGGGAAGTGAAAGAACTTGAGTTTTGACAGTACTAGGTCATAGCTTCAAAGCATGTTTAATGGTGAAACTTCACTGATGTCAACAGAGCATATCCCATTTCTCACAATCTGAGGATTTTAGGCTAACTGAAAGAGAAGTAGGTTAGCAAGTGGAGACTATGAGGACAGACAAAATCTGGAGTAGTTTGTGGATGTAAGCTGTGGCCTCTCCAACATTAAAGATCTTAAAGGACAGGTTAGACAAACTAGTGCCAGGATTGACAGACATAGGCATGGCTCAGCCTGCCATGGGGAAGAAGGGTGAACAGAAATTTCTGCTCATGTAGTTTGAAGAAATGGGATGCAAATGGGGCTGAGAACACAGCGGCTCAGGCTAGCACCAGGTGACTTAAGTCCTGCTATTGCCAAGCACAACATGGATACTTCATGCCAAAGTTCTTGCTAGGCTAAAGCCAGTAATGTGAACAAAAATCTACCCTCTCCCATGGACTTGTGGAAACCTACTCTCTTGCTTGCATTTTGCAGTGATTAAGAGCTGGCAATAAAATCCCTTCCTCCCATTGGATACTAAAATCTTCCTCTAAACAAAGAAAATCTAGATGAATTAAACTGCTGACAACTCAAAACAATTTCTTGAGATTGGGAAGTTACATCTGAGACTGACTGGAAAAGCAAATGTGACAGAGACTAGAACAATAGCAACATTCAGATGGAAGTTCACCACTTGCGTCCCCTGATGCAATGAGATTTTGTGAAGGGCTTCTTTCTTTCAAAGGCACTCCTTACACAAACAGCTCATTTGGAGGTAACATTAGCATTCATACAGACCGGATTTTTGGGGTTTTTTTTAATGCAAGGAATTTGTATTGCTTCAGAGCAATCCATTTCTTTTTTATAGAGCAAGAGAAAGAAAGTTGTTTTTCTCTGAGAATGTTTGTTTTGCATGATTATATACTCTTGGTTTCAAGTGAATTGTGAGGAATAGATGAGGAATAGAAAAGCTTAATTTTTTTTTCACAGACATGCACAAGTTCAGACACATGCTGTTCAGAATAGGTAGTTGGATTGCAAGCGTAACTTTGTCCCAATTCTGACAATAAAATATTTGTACAAAGTTGTCAAAGTATAAAACACACACCCTGTGGAAAAATCCTGTTACCAAGGGCAGTTAAGGCAGATGTTGAGGGAGTAACTTGAAGTAAAAGAAAGAAAGACAGTTTTCTGAGATAATTTATTCAGTTTGAACACATTTACTTCAAGCGATCCTGAGCATACAGGCCTGATTTTACTGCGTATTTTCTTAAGGCCATACAATGAGCCACAGAAGTGTGAGCCGCATGGGTTGGATCAGGGTCAAACATTCCACAAAACTCCAAGAATTTTCTTATCTAAGGGTTTTCTCTCTCCCATTTAATACAGAATAGCTAGATTTGGGTTCCATGTTGGACTTTCTTCACTTACAGGGACATTTTTGACTGAGTCGTTTTCCTGTGGTGTTTTCCCCCAAGGTATTACCAAATGAAATTAATGCCACCTGGGATGTATTAGAGGTAGAAGAAGACAGACAAGTGTATGAAATATTTTTAGATAAAAGATGTAGTTCAGACTGAACTTTATCAGTGCTTACAGTTCAAAACTTAATTTCCAATATTGGTTTTGTCTGAGAAGTTTCACGGCTTTATTCTGACAACTCCTACCTAGGCATGAAAAGAGGGCAGAGGTTTGTGCTCATAGATAGGATTCCAACGTGTTAGCCTGGTGCAGTCTCCTGATCGAGCAACTGACTAAAGCTCTTTTTGCAGACCGATGAAAAAATAAGGAAATTTAGTAGCAGACTTGAGAGTGTTTTGGGGAAGAACAGGGTAGTCCTCGTCTCCTTGTGGCTCTTAGCTATCAGGAGTTTCCCAAGGAGCTTGGTTGTGCTGAGAACTTCCCTTTGGGTAGTGAATCCAAGAGCTGGACCACAGAGGTCAGCATATGCTCACTCCTCTCCATGTCTTTTATTCAAGCTCAGGTGGTGCAATTCTCCTGCCTGTAGTCATGCTGCCAGGCCTCTGCTCTACCCAACTTGCTGTGTGGAGTCCTGCTGGCAATGCCAGCACCAATGTGCCCGCCCGTGTGAAAGCCAAGACTTGTACTCACTATTTGGAGAGCTTCTCCTTGCTCACAAACTCCAACAAAGAGAACCCATAGCTCCTCTACACGCTCTTGACACTCTGAGCAGCTGCAGGATGTACTTCTTCAAGGCTTTGTCTGTGCCCTGAGAAGCATATAGATCCCACTTATCCTGGGCAATTTCCTCCGCAGCCAAGGTTGCCAACATGGTTTTAAATTAAGGGATGACAAAATAGGCTGGCTAATTTGGGGAAGAAGGCCATTTCTGTTGAATGAGAGCCCTGATCTCTCCAAACATCTCCTGTGAGAGTGGCATCTAAGGGTCTCCACCTCAGACACACTTCCACATCTCTTCAGCTCTCATTGCTGCACTGCAGTGGGATTATGTGGGCAGTGAGGAAAAAGATTTTTCTTGTTTCCTTTGTTCCCTTTTCTCGGGCTGTGCAACATGACAGGGATGTTTCCCTTCCCTGTTTGTGATAACAAAGATGTCTCCACCAATGCCAGTTCCAAACCACTATCATGTGCTTCTTGCAACCAATATAAATTAACCACTGTGGAAGGAGGGCTTCTAGACTAACAGCTCATGCACAAAGTGAGAGATTCCCTGCCTTCAGTAGAACATTGCTCAGTTGTAAACTATGTACTTCTGAGCTTCTTTTGCTGCCCTGCCAAGACTCTAAGAGAGGAAAATCAGGACAGATGAATGAGATGAAGAACAAATAATAATATAAAGATTAAAAAAAAAAACAACACAGCATGTTGTAGATCAATCTTAACTCTCACCACTGCTGTTTACCTGTCTGACATTTTGCCAGTGATGGCAATTGAATCTGTGTGCATAAACTGTATTTCAAAAAACTGATAGCTCCAGAGCATCTCCATTTTCTCTCCTTGCCTTGTCCTATTGTGTAACTGCGTGCTAGGCCAGAAGCCAGAGCTGACATCACGTTGCAAAGGAGTGCCTTGGTTCTTGCATAACCTTAATAAGGACAGCCACTTGGAAAGTGTTTGAGACATTAGAGAGGTTGCTTTTCTAGGTACTCCAGTAAAGGAGCAGAGTCATGATAGACCAGGCAGAAGTACTAATTGCATTAACATCATTGCCATCCACCATGAGGCATTTCAGCAGGTCTTGATACTTCAGGTCTCATTCCGATCCCACTAGGAACAAAACTCTAGCTGTGGAGAATGATTTCAACTTATTGCAATGCTGTTTCATTTTCTTCTGTGAGGAATTTTTAATCTCAAAATTGTATGTGATTACTCCAGGAAGTTACTATCAAAAAGATGCCCAACAGGCTGCAGGTAGATTCAGAGTCCATGTACAATCGATAATCATTCAGGTCTTTGAGTAACAGCATTCTCATTTGACAGTGGTCTGTTGCTGGGTTCAAAGACTCCAATGTGCTTATTCTTTCCGGTTGTTATCTGTGTTGCAATAGGTAGTAGGAGCCTGCAGAAATGCAAGAGTGAGGGAGTTAGGAATGGAAGAAAATACATGCAGCTCTGCTTGAAAAATATATCCTTCTCCTCTCCATTTCCACTGTGATACTCAGATCCACTTTCTTGCCCTGTAGTAGTCAGAAGCCAAGTAGATGACGGCTCTAGCACATGCTGCTTCCTTCACCTCATTGCTGGGATAAATCCTGAAACCAAATGAAGTTAATTAAATCCTGATGCAAATTAAGAGCTGCCAGCCTGCACCTGCCCTTAACATTGCCTTTCCCTTTGAAGCGAAGGGCTTGGGACATAATTGTGGAAATGAAACAAAGCAGTTGTCTATGTTATCTTGTAAGTCAGAAGGTAACATGCAGTTTCCTCTAGCTCTGCTTTCAGGCTAGCTCTTACCTTCCTGGCCTCTATATGGTTTGTGGTGATTGGACACATGGACTTTTTCTTGTGCCTGAGGGAGAAAGGATGCCACTCAGAAGGAAAAAAAAAAGTGGGGCTGGGGAATCTCCCACCACCCAAGGTGAGAGCCAAGCCTCTACATCCTGCACTACAATTTAATCTTCTTGTACAGGTACAGATGAACTCGTTCTAAATAGTATCAAGGGAAAAATCACTGCCTATGTTTCTTAAAACTGTTGCATTACAGCCCTTCTTATTTAGGAGGACTATGGTGCTATTTTTAGGATATTAAACAAGATATAACTTTTTTTCCATCTCACTCTCTTCCTGTAGCTAAATTGTAGCTAAAGAATTTTTAAAATGAGAGCTACCAACATTTATTAAGTGAAGATTTGTTTTGGTAAATTTGTTCTTGCCAGAATTCTACTGACAAGCCCTCAAAAAAAAAAAAAAAAAAAAAAGAAAAAGAAAATATTTTCTAAAAACTTTGAGTGAGATGCCTTGATTGTGCTTTTAGGCTGAGTGAGAAAAATTCTGCTTTGCTGCAGAAACCTTTCATATACTGCAGGCTGTTGCCATTCTGTTTCCATATGGTCCTAGCAATTCTTACTTTCTTAGCAGAATAAGTCAGGGAAAAAAAGAATATTGGGCAATGTATTCTCCAGCATCTTCCCACATTTTCTCTCTTTTTTTTTCTTTTTGACACAACGTTTCTTCTCTGGAAGGAACAAATAAAATGCTCTTAAAATGGATGAATTACCTTGCCACAAGAAATCAGTTCACAGAAGAACAGTTTGCCCCATGGATCGTGATGGTTTTATAATGGTCTGAGTCACTATAAAAGGTCATACCACCACAAAAAGCTACACGGGGAATATCTTTCTCTTTAAAGCGCTCTACCTTTAGCTGGTTACCTACAATGGTGTACAGGATTTACGAGACATTAAGTATCTAAACAAAACACTCCAGGCACAGTAATTTTCAAATGACAGACGATTTTAATTTTTTCTTTGGCATTTGTACACACATCCTATCACAAGCTTGATTCATTTCTCTTCACACTGGAAAAAGTGTTAAAGCTGGAATGGGAAGCCAGGAATGTGGGAATTCATATATTGTGTGCACGTGTGGTTTAGTGGTGTGTGCCATTTGCATACATCACTTGCTGGGGAAGTTAAATCACTTTTGGATACAAATTTCAGGAACTACTTCCAAAACACTGTCAGCTTCAAAACTTTGAAGTTATATTCTCCAAAACCTGCTACTGACATATTTCTCACCAGCTCAAAGCAAGCACCATTTTCTGAAACAGACAGTTTTCTTCTCTTGCTCTGCAGGCTGCAAAGCGATGGTATTTACTTGCGCTTACAGACTGCTTCCCCAAACTGGAACTGACTATCTTCTCTCTGTTAGGAACACAGCAGCTCTTGTGTACTGAAGAGTTTTGTTTTGTTTTGTTTCCTTGTTTTACTTCTCAGACTTCCTTCATCATCACTGATGAAAATGAATGCAGCACTCTTCCATATGCAAATAGGGCTTCATTCATTTATACAGTTATTAAGGAAGCCTCAGAGTTGTGGATGTGCACACAAGGCTCTGATGGTCTCTGTGAACTACTGTTCCTTTGTGGTGGGTGCCTAATGCAGTAGTGACACAAAATTTACATGACAAAGGAATTAAAAAATATCTTTGATGCTGGCTTCCAGATGATTGAAGAGTAGGTTTCAATAAAAGGAGTAATGACTTATGCACCAGTTTGGAAAATTTCTTCCCAATGCTGGGAGGAACAACTTTCTGCTTCTTTTTTTCAGTCTGTTTCCTATATGAAGGAACAGGCTGGACACCATAACAGCTCTTTCCATTGCGAAGTTGTGATTTGCTCTGAATCTGCTGTTTCAGACGTGAGTCCACCACTGTTGCCCTGCCCACTGGTGGTCCCTTGGCCTGCTGGGCTCAGTGGCCCCACGCCACTTGTGCAAACAACCTTCACCTCCTTGGAGTGGTGAGGCCAGGTAAGCCCCTGTACTGATATGAACTGGGAGGGCGTTTGGCAATCTTCTCTAGAGCCTCTAGGCTTGCTAGCCAACTGAGCCCAGAAAAAATGCTTCTCCAGAGAGGTTGCTTCCACCAGCAGCTCAGTTAGTGAGAATAATTTAAAAGCTTAGGTCCTCTCCCTCTGTTGTGCCACTTCAGCTGTGTCCAGCCTCCTTTGCTCCATCTCTCACAGCCCTTGCCAAACATCCAAAGCTTTTTAGTGCATTTCTTCTCATTCTCATTATTAAAAAATCTAGCTGATGCAGATTGCCTCTCTAAGGGAACCCATCTTTGCTCAGCAGTCATTGTCACTGTAACCTCCTCAATGGAGTTAATTATGCACTTGCGATTAAGCAATTATGCACTATCAGGAACAGAGTAAATCAAGCCTTTTATCTGCACTAACAGGATATTTCCTGTGAGTGTTCCTGCCAAAAAAACCTAGGGGAAAGACAGGACGATTTTTGCATGTTATGTAAGCATGTTTATTTAGGGAGCTCACAGCTCCGTGTGTTGGGAGCAGCAACCTCTGCTCCGGCTCTGGTGTGGCTGCCTGACTCCCACCCGGCACAGCCTGGGGACGGGACCCACATGGCAGACAGCAAATGAGTGGCTGTCAACCATAGACACTTCTGTAGCCTGTTGCTAAGCCCTGCTCAGAGGCAGGAAAACCTGTTTCAAAGATATTGCCTGCTTGCAGGTAAAATTCCTCGGTCTCAGTCGGGTAGCTGCCCTGTCTGAAGGCATTTTATTTGCAGAGAGAGGGATCTCAGAGTTGCTGCAAGTTGTGTTATACAGATTAAAGAGGAACAAGACCACCCATGCTTTCGCTCATTCTGCATTGAATTAGATTGCTCACTGATGGGCCAGTGCAGTGGAATGGATTTTCCCAGCAACTCGTCTCTTAATGTAAATGAGCTCTGGTTTTAAACTCAAACCATACATACTTTTTCCCCCTTGAAGTTGTTCTTCTCTCATATTCTGATCAGACTATACCCTCCCTTTAGCTAGGATCTGCAACACCACTGCAATTGAGGGCCTACATTATCATTGTTCTATGTAAACAACCCTGAGATGGCCGTTTGCCTCCAAATGTCTGTATGTATTTATTCTTTCTCTTTTGTCTCCTCTTATAATGTTTGAGAAGACTGAAAACTTTTCCCATGCAGCTCTTCCTCTTCTTCCTCCAGGCTTTTTATACAGGAGTAATTAATATATAATATGTGGGAAATTTTTCCATATAAGGACAAAAAGCATGGCTAGTCAGTAACAGTGACATTTTGAGCAAACTGAGATTCATTCATCTATTATAAAACCTGAGTTTAAAAGAGAAGTTGTCCTTTTAAAAGCACAATATATGTCTCTGTTTTGGAATATTTCTTTTCTTCATAATTCACTTGTTCCTTGTTCTATTTTTAGACTTTGATCAGGAATTTTACTTTCTATGTCTGCAGGAATAATGATCTAGTGCCTAATGGCTCATTTCTCCAGAGCCAATATGTCACCCGATCAGAGTCTTTGGGATCTGCAGCAGTAAAAAACAAAACAAAACAAAACAAAACAGTAGAAGACATAAGAGTACTAGCAGCTGCTGGCAAATTAAGCTTAGGTTCTTTTACACAATTTATTAACAACAGCTATATTGAAGAAAACAAATCTGAAATAGGAATTCAAGCAGAATAAGCTTTAAAGAAATTATGTTTTACTTTCCAAAGCAGACTGGGTCACTTCTCAACCCAAAATCTTTCCCCCAAAATCCAATTTCTCTGTGCTCAGAGAAATAGAAGCAGATAGGTAACATGGTAGAAAGGCATTGATTCAGAATAATATTATAGTTGCATTCTTTAAAAAAAGGAAAAGACAAATGCAACTTTTAAAACTAATCGTTGTCATAAAATTGATTTTTTCCTTAGCTAAATATGGCATTTCAAAATACTGCTATTTAACATCTAATCACATTCAAGTAGGAACTTCATAATAAATATTTATGAAGAAGGTAGCTCAAGAGTTTTGAGATTATTTCTATTAAAAGCAACATATTGACTCTATCACTTTTGGTTTCTATGTGAAATCTGGCAATAAGATCCCTCAGGTGTGGCTGAAGATATCATAAATTATTGCTGTCATGAATAATCTCAATCACATCTGTGCACATGGGTTTTAAAATAATAATAATGATTGTTTAGATTAAAATTACTCTTTGGTGACCTGAATGTCTACATATGATACTTTATACCTTGTTTTCTTTTGCATAGAAATAGAGAGTGATTATAAATAATCATAAATCACTGAAAAAATGGATGGCTTCTGGAATGATTTGGTGAAAATCTGGAGTGCAACAAACTGAAGTGGGAACTGATCTGCAGTACAGTCTATAGGCTATCATAGATGTTAGTGGGTGTTCACTACATCTCCCATGCAGTATTTCCCATTGTACTTGGAGGTTTTGGTTCTTAAAGACATCACTTAGGACCTTGTCAAAACTTTGGGGACAATGGGCCAGTAATATGATGCTTATTTAGAACACCATTGTTGTGCCTGAATTGTTTTTTGAAGAATACCAAAAATTAAGGAAATAAAAATTCTTTAGCATGATACTAACATGTATTGTTATAGAAATCCTTGGGCTTTGGTTAAAAATAGTGGGCAGGATAGACGGTATTTCTGGACATAGCAAGATGGCTAGAGGCATCTGTAGAGGTTTGAGATAGGCATATGTTGACCAGAATTTGAAATGGTACAGAAGAAAATGCTCTGCTAGTGGTGTTCCTCAGCCTTGTGTGGCAGGCTGATGTGTGTATCCACATAGATGTCTTGAGAGCTCTCAGTTCCTGGCCAGAACCCTCCTCCGGCCCATGCGAATCATTCTGGAGCTGATTGTGAGGTTAATGGAAATAAATCTAGCATGAGAGGGTGGGAAGAATAAGCAAGCAGAGAGCTAGGAAAGAGGAAACTGTCTTCTCAACCATACATCAGGATAGTCTCTGTGTCAATTCTTCTTTTGTCCCAGAGTTTACCCACTCCACAACTGTGTTGTCCACCTCCATCTACCTGCTGCCAGTGCTTCCCTTCAATGTCCCTTCATGCTACCCATGGCCCTCAGGATCCAAGCCTGTGGCTCCTCTGCAACAGCTGCATGGGGTCCCAGGACCTCATGGATGTACCTGTCCTCCTCAGTGACACCCATGGGGCTGAAAAGTCATAGGAGTTGAAGAATCAGCATCTGCAGTGCTGTTTAATTTCTTTTACAGGGGTGCTCATTCCCATGGCTTCAGTTTGTCCCACAGACCAAAACAGCTGTAAGGCTGTGCATATTGTGTATGTGGTGAAGTGATACCTCATCCTGCCCATACCTGGACTTGAGAAGATTTTCTCCAGAGTGAGGATGCTTGAGAGCACGGCCACAAGCTGCAACAGACTGCACTCAGCAGCCACAGAGGTAAAGTCAGCTTTGTGCTCTTAAATAGGAGTTTTAACCAAATTTTGCAAGAAGTATGTGCAAGGTCACCACAATACTGTTACTTTGTTCGTTAAAATGTGACTGAGAAATTTTCTCAAAGTCATATTCTCTTTATAGAAACTCCTGGCAGCTGGTTAATTTTCACTGTTCCAAATTTCAAAGCCTGTCATCTGTTATCTATTTGCCCTTTGGATTATGGTTGAAAAATCTGTGCTGTTTATGAACTGCTGGACATGTAGTGCCTTATCTAAACACAGAAACCACAGCACTTTGAGTATCTCAAGACTGTTCACTTGCCCTTTGGAGGCATTTATTGCATCTTTTCATTTGTCTCTATTTCCTTCCTCTTACAGTTTGGGTAAAAATATTTACTCAAATACAAATATTTAAAGAAATACAGTTATGCTCAAATCTGGGAGTAGCAAAATCAAGGAATGTGAGAGAAGTCTAAAGTGAATAAAAGAACAGAAGCTTGCATGTTACAGCAAAGATGTAATTCCAACTATTTTTTTCTGTAGGCGGTGATGTTTCACTGTATAAAAAACAAAAGACTTCCAAATTCTTTGACCCTTTTGAGATGAGAAGAAAGATACAAACCCTTCACTAAAGAATAATTATAGAATAGGACAGTTATCAAGAACATATAATTGGAAATTATCCAAGAAAACGCACTTAGAGGGATAGCGGTTTGAACAAGTTTTCTTCCATGATAAAATGGTAGTGTTCTCAATTGTAAGCTGCAGTATCAGTAAACTGTTGACCAGAAATTCTGGAAGAGTCCACTGTGCCTATTATCCATTCTCCCATGACTCACATAGCACATTATCTTCTGGCAACACACCAGATTTGAACATACCAGATTTTGTCGTGATCAATGATATGTACATTTCAGCAGGCGACTGGGACAACATCTATGAAGAGAGCAGGCAGATGGTCAGATATAGGCCATATAGAAACTTGTTCATTGTTTTTTCCCCTAGACTTATTTTTACCAAATTTCTATCTCCTTCCAATCCCGCTTTGTAAACAGTTCAACAGCAAGCCACGTGTTCAGTAATTCAGAGATAACGTACAAAGGCTATCTGATTTTCATGATGTATCTATTATTTCTGCATTTTTTGGTTGAAGTCATTGATCCTGCCCACCAAGAGTCAAGAGCGAATAAGTTTGTCACAAGACTTTCCTTGCATACTCCCTAGATGGAAGTAAATATATCAAAATGGGATATCCCTCCTTGCAAGTGTATCAATAAACTCATTTAATGCCTTGTAATAGATAACACAACTACTTACATCTAAGCAGGGTAGTCCTGGTAACTTTTCTGTTTCATCAAAAGGAAGTAGTTGACTTCCAAAGCTATTGCAAGGTAGGTCCAATTCCCTGAGCACCCATCATAAGCCAAAGCCAAAGCTGTATCTCTTCCATCCTGAGGGTGTTAGAGCTGGGACAAGCGGAGGAGAGGATTGGGATGGCTTTTCTCCTCATTAGGCATGACAAGGGAGTGAAGGCCAAGGTGCATCTTGCACTGCCTTTCTTTTCTGTAGCTAAGCTTGTGCAAAGACCGTTTTCAGCCTTCAGGAAGACCACACACAACAATGCAGAGGCGTCAGGGCTCACTTGCTTGAGATCAAAGAATAAAAGAAATTTAAAAGTGAAACAGAGATGTTTTGGCTCAGATGTTCTTAATCATTTCATTTAGCTTGAAAAGTTTAAACAAAATGTTTTACAACTTTGACACTTCCAATTCCATTAAGAGGTTTGATAATTTGACTTCTTGTCCAGGTGCAATATCAAAACTGTTGTGTGCAAGAAGATCTGATTTTGTCCATCCCCGCTGAATACAACATTCAATGGAAAAAGATAAAGTGACGTTTCTGTGCTACCTCAAGAGACTGCAACTCTTTTGCAACATAACAATATGCTCCAGTATCTGAGCTCTGGACATTCTGCTTGTTGAGGAGTTCAGAGTTACCATACATTATCCTTTTCTTGTCTTTCCCATGCCAAAAAATGCATGTTCATAAAATCATAGAATGGCAGGAGTTGGATGGGACTTTTAGAGATCATCTAGTCCAACCCCCCTGCAGAAGCAGGTTCACCTATATCAGGTTGCATAGGAATATGTCCAGGCAGGTCTTGAAGACCTCCAAGGAAGGAGCCTCCACAACCTCTCTGGGCAGCCTGTGCCAGGGCTCCCTCACCTGAACAGTGAAATAGTTTTTTCATATATTTAAGTGGAACTTTTTGTGTTCCAACTTCATCCCATTACCCTTTGTCCTGTTGCTGTCTACTGTAGAAAAAAGGGATGTCCCAACATCCTGACACCCACCCTTTAGGTTCCTCCTCTTTGCAACACGTTTCCTTCTGCAGACAAGATCATTCTAGTTGGGATCCAGTTGCCTTTGTACATGTGCAGAGGAACAGAGGGATCAGCAAAGTGCAGCTGGTATTACATGGCATTGTTAGATTCATTTGTGAAAATTCAAGGCAAAGTTTAATATCTGGATATCAATAAGCTGTATTTAAGATAGTGATCTGCAAGGTGAAAGGCTCCATAACTTGTTACTAACTTCTAGAATCATCTATCCTTTTTATTATTCAATAAATTCTTGCAGCTTTGAAACAGCAGCAGAAGCTGTTAGAATCAAATGCCCTTAACCAAATAGTGGAGGAATACAAAAGCCAGGGAAGTCATACAATACTTTTCTTCCAATGTTTGTCTGTCTGGCAAAAGCTTCACATACGTTTGGTTTCCGTGCTGTACCTTGGTTATCCAAGCTTCATTCACGATAGACACATCCTCCTTTTGGCTTGACTGTGATGGCTTTTATTGAGCTCTCTCTACTACCTTTATAGATCATTACACAAACAGATAAATGTGAATCCATTTACTTTGATTACCAACATCAGAAAGTCTCTCCATCAGAAAGAATAACTTGATAGTTTAAAAAATGGCAAAGATGCACAGTTCATCAAGCACACTTATGATTTACCAGTGCTGTTCCTGCAGAGCTGTGTGGGAAAAACAATCTGGTGCCCTCGAGTTCAAATCTACAGTAGTACATTCAGGATGTCTGAGCTCTTGAGAGCATTTGCTGCTATAGCGAATTAAATTTAGAGCCGTGCAAATCCAGCTTTGGATTTAGATTTGTTAAATTCACCTTTGACCTGGCTCTGGATGGAGACTTGGATGCCTGTGTTGTGCAAATAAGTGTGTAGTGTGTGTTTTGTGCAACTGAAAGGGTATAATTTCTATGAGAAATGCTTTAGCTACTAGTTACTCTTTCAGCCTATTGCATCTACTTGTGGCTATGGCTCTTCTTTCCTGTAAGATCAGGCTTTAAAGTGTTTGTAATAAGAATAATTTAAATTGAATAACCTTAATGCAAACAGAAAACTGGGACAGTACAATCTAATATTGATACGTTGTAGACAAAGATCGGAGTGGATTAATATATGGACTTCATGTCATAGAAAGAATAGATAGCTGCTCAGGCAGCTGATGTGACTCCTGGAGAAGGTTAGATTTGCACTGTGATTTTTTTGGGTTTTCTATTTATCTTGTAAGGACAAGGGAAGGTAAAGCTGAGGAAAGAGATTCTGTATGTCTAGAAAGATGCTGGAAAACACTGTCAGGAAAAATCGTCCTGAACAATTAAAAACCACATGCAACGCTGTGACAAGAGATGCTCTCACACACCAGAGGAAATCAGAACTTTTCTGTGTCCTGTATGTGGTTGGTGGTCACTACCTAGCCCTTTCTCCCCATAATTAGCACCCAGACATGGGCATTGATGTCAAAAGCTGCATCTCTTTTCTAATCTGATTTCAAAATACTATCATCTCAGCTGTCCAGATTTCCTGTGCTAATGGTTGCCATGACAGGAATTCTGTCTTTGATCCCTTTTCAGGGACACCCTTCCATCTGCATCAGTGATTACACTGGTCACAGCTTCCTGCTGATGACTCTCTGTCTGCTAAAAGAAAAATGGAAAGAAAAACAGAAAGGCAATCAGGGTCCTTGCTATATTCAGAGCAACAGTATACACAGGCAAAAAAAAAAAAAAAAAAATAGAAACCAGAGAAAAATAATTAAAAATATACTAGAAACTAGTTCTGCCCTTATAAGAAAGACAAGAATGGTAATAAGGTAATTTTTCAGACTTTATCTGCGTCACAGACTGTGAGCAAGAAATTCATCTTGTTGAATCCAAGAAGAGTGAATTATCAGCTTCTGATTTTGATTTGAGGAGAAACCCCTTGAGGCAAAACCCAAAAATGGCATCCACTGAGTGCAAATTTCTCTGATATTAGGAGCCAAAACAGGCCTCTAGACAGATGGGAGGACATCAGCCACTAGCACCCATATGCTTTGTGTCCACCCTGACCATCCCACTGCCTTCCAGCCTCCTACAAGATGGGAGTTCAGCATGTCATCAATGCTCCCTGAGCAGACAGGCATAAACCTTGCATCACCACTGTAGCCTTTTTGGACTCTTCTGCCATCAACACAGTGTGTGTTGAGATCCTGTGCACTGGCAGATGCTAGAGGTAGGTGTTGTGGCTGCCTTAGGAAGGAGCAGGCACTTGCAGCAGATGAGGGGGACCAAATGTCCATGCCTTTATCTGCTCAAACTCCACAGCCCCACAGCTCCCCAGCACATGGACCTATCAACCCTCCTCATATGGTCTTTCTCTGTTTTTGCTTTGCCTACACCATTGCACTGTTGGTATGTAACATTCTCTCTATATTATTATATTAAAACACCATAATTACAGGGTCCAAGTCAGTTAAACAAAACCCACTGTAACCATTGCTAGGATTCCAGAGGTACTTTTCCATGTACTGTGTACAGAGCACAATCTGCCTATCTTGGGGAAACGTGGCAGGAGAAGGTGGTAATGAAGAACTTGGTGATACAAATAGGCCTTTTTGGTAGCTGTGCTGCAGTCAGAGAGCTCTGTGGATTTGCTTTAGCTGAAGATCTGGATCTGGTTCAGTCAAAAAACAAGACAAGGAAAGGTAAAAATCAGAAAGTGTGTGAGAAGAGCAGCTCATTCAAATGATATCCTTCCCTATCTATGACATACAAAGGGACAATGCAAAATTTGGGAAAAGGTTCCCCTCATGTCTTTCTCACTTTCCCAAAGCCAATGTGAGAGTATGTCCCCCAGCCCCAGACAGGAATGCAGAGCTGGAAAGGATATGGAAAGCATTCAGTGGGTTGGTCCAAATGGAAAATTGGAAGAAAAGCAAACTCTCACTGTGATTCCTAGGCATTATATACTCACAGAGGCACACATACAACTGTAGGTAGGAAGACAGATTTTGGCATACTAAAGGCTGCAGATGTCTGTCTAAGCTTCCTAATTCTACCAAATGCACTACTGCTTTTGAGCCTACTTCTTTCCTTTTGCTGCTACCTTCCCTTGTTTTTATTTTTCTGCCATTCTTTTTCATGAAAATACCCTACCAAGGAAAGAGGAAAAGGCTTGCAGAAGGTGGCACCTGCAGCTTCTTCTTTTGTGGTCTTAGTATTTCCTTCTGTCTTTCTCTTCCACCAGCCACATGTTTCCATGAGGCTTTGCATACCGAGGAGAGCCTTTGCTTCCAAGCTTAGAGGTATAAGAGAAAGCTCACAAGGAAATCTAATCAGAGCATGCTGGGGAGAGAACTCAAAACAGAGGATGATGTAGTGCACATAAAAACTGTGGAACTGAGTTAAGAGTAAAAAATGGGATTGAGGTACCTAGATCACCAGTTAAAATGCCAAGAGCAATAGGAAATTGAGCAACAACTGTGAAAATGAGAGGAAGCAAAGTACATTTTCTTTATTCCCGATAGACTCAATTTTGGACTCTTTAGTGACACTCTATTAATTTTCTGCATGTTTTGGCCTCAGAAACTTTATGAACACATAGAGACATATATTCTACTGAATGTTAAAGCCTAGTTTTAATGTTAAAAAGTCAAGGGCTTTCACTTCAGCAGCTCTTTGTACACACTGTAAAAATACAGATATTTTTAAATGCCCTTAAAGCTCAAGCTATTACCATCTGCATCTGGACTCCCCACAGTGAAGTGGAAATGCAAGCACTCATCATCATGTATCCATGCTGACTGAATCATCTTTGCCAGAGGGAGCTTCTGGGAAGCACTATGGATTCACACAAGACAGGACAGACACAGTGGCTCTACTGGGTTTGGACTGTCACTTGGTCACACTGTCCCTTTTTCCAAGGGTCACACGTTCTGTTTTTCTGGCATGCAACAGTCAAGGATTAAAAAAGCTCCCTGGGAGCTCCCTCTTTACTCCTTGAGGTTCGAATTGAGGGCTTCATCCTGCCCAACACAGGCTGGCAGCTTCCTCAGAGCTCCTTTTTGTCTGTTTTTCTTTTGCTTAGGCGTCCCCCAAGCTCTCCGGCTTTCCCCTCTTTCTCCCACTCTGCATTCATCTCTTGACTCCCTGAGAGAGTGTAGATCCTTATGTCTGTGCTCTTTGATTTTGTTTTCTCTGCTGATCTGTACACGATTTCCCTTTGTTTGCAAAAGTGTTTTCTGCTCTCCCCTCAAATTCTTGCTGGCTGAGCTGATGCTACCACCCATGGAGCTTGGTCACCTCATTCCCATGTGCTGCAGAAAATGACAAGCCCTGCACCAGAGCGGAGTGGTGATGGACTGACCACTGTCTGCTGCTGCTGCATCTCTTGTAAGGCTTGGGGAGCAGCTTTCCCACAGCTGAGGCCTGCTGTCTGCTGTGCTACATCTGGGCATGGAGTGACCTCAGGCATGGCTCACCATGTCTTGGCTAGCAGGCTTGCACAACTCTCCTTTGAGTGTGACAGAGGGCACACTGTACCTGTGCTGAGCAGAGAACTGGCGTCGCTCAGGACAACAGGGTGCAAGGGAGCCAGAGGAGCCATGTGTTGACTATCTGTAGGAAATGAGGACTTACAGAGGTAGTCAAAGGAAATCTTTGCCTCTTCCAGTGAGCTGTCTTTGCCCTGTGTACTGCATGGAGAAGGCAATGTAACCCATAGGAATATCCAAAGGCCTTGCTCAAGTTCAGAGGGATACTGATCATGGCTCACTAGCACTCTAAATACAACAATGAATAGGCCTGCAGTCAAACACATCTTTCACAGACATACTTCGATTTGTGGTTTTACTTGTTGGTCTGACATCTCTTCCTGGCTACCCTTAAACATGTTTGTAAAGGTTGATTATCTTTAGATCCTGTCATCCGGCCTTGATATGGAGTAAGATTGCCTCTTAAGCTCACAGAACAACCTAGGGATGATCCTTTGTGCATAAGGATCACCGTGAAAGAAGAGGCAGAAATCAGAGCTCCTGTGGGAAAACAAAGGTCCATTGTATTATATTCTTGAAGTTTTGAAAGGAAGTATTTTATTCTGAATTACCACCAAAAAACAAATTCACAAGAATGAGCAGGACTAGAAGCCTCATGGATTTTTTTCCACTCAATACCCCAAAGTAAAGCAGATGCCTTCTTGTTCACCAGTAGCTAGCTGCAAGGCAGCCATTGTTGTCTGTCAGACAGCACAGAATGGGGAGATGGGCACCTCCAGGAATAGCTTCCCTCTCCCAAAGGCAGATGGGACTCTCCACTCCAACTGCTTGACTGCCCTTCTGAGCTCTGAAGCCTCACACTCCAAAGCCCACCACAGAGGACTTTTGGAGGGAGACACCGTCATGTACCATTACTGTGGGCAGTTTGTACAGAAGTCAACTTTTGCTTCAGCAAGCAAAGGCAGGAAAACAACCGTCAAAGTACAGTCAAGAGCAAATACAAGTAATTTTCAGTTTGGGCAGTGCTGTGTTTACCTATTGTAGATGTGAAGCAGATGAGTTTACTGCTTTCTTAATTACCTGAAAAAAATGTTCAAAAAGTGAATTCCAAACTCCCAAGTCTCACAAAAACACGTGTTTCATGCTCATTTTCTGGCCCTTTTTGTTGCCTCCTTTCTACAGAGACATTTTACAGCTGTAATCCATCAGATGTCCCACTGCCTATTTCCCTATATAAATCCCACATACAAAACGACCTTAATACGACCTAGATTGCAGTATGTGGTTATTTACTAGAAAGCTAGTCTTTGAATAATATAGTCATTGGCTTCCAACTACAGCAAAGATGTATCTCCAGCTCTGCCAGTTAGTAAGTCTGCTTGTTCAACCTGTGAAACTGAGGGTGATTCTGTAATCATTAGACTCAGTCAATAAACTGTGCTGATCTTTTCATCTTCTCAATTTCCTGAGTCATCCCAGCTCTGGACCTCAGCTTCCATATGAAATCCAGCTTTGTAATACAATCTGAAACACACTTTCAGCTCTTAAATGTGTTTGTGTTTAGAACTACAAAGACTACTTCCTGACTGTTCAGTAGGGCTTTTTAAAATATATATATATTTTTATGAATTAAAATGTCAAGCCAGTTGGCATGTTATTGTGTTCATACCAGCTTGAATCTCATGTGCTTTGTTATGAATAATAATGAAAGTACTGCTTTAAATAGAATAATGATCCCAATTCTCAGCTAGAAATTGCTTTTAATCTCTAATTTTCTAGGTATTGCTTTACTGAATATATGTTCCTATTGTTTTTAAGAAAAAAATGTAGATACTGAGAATTTGTGCTAATGCATCACACTGGGAGGTGAAAAAAAATAGCAATTGGCAAGTACTGTGTCTCCTTCTTAATGCTGTTTTTGTACAAGATTTTTACTTTTTTCTCTTAGGCTCCACCTTTTCCAGCAACATTGAAAAGGCATTTTTCATTAGTTAACTGTAGCTCCAAGCATATTGATGCCTTCAGAGTGGGGTGAGAGACCACGTGTGCTTGCATATCTTGGTGTCTTCGTAGCTTAGACTTCAGTAGATAACTTGAAAACTGCATACACATAAATCTGACTGATGTTTCTTTTTCAAAAACATTTCAGGACTTTCTATGTTTCAGCTCTGAAAGATTCAATTTATTTTCTCTCTTCTGTTGTGCATGTTTAGTTTTAAGCCCATCACTACACAAAGGATATTGAGGTGCTGGAGCTTGTCCAGAGATGGGCAACGAAGCCGATGAAATGTCTGGAGAACAAGTCTGATGAGGAGCGGCTGAGGGAGCTGGGGATAAGTCTGGAGAAGAGGAGGCTCAAGGGAGACATGATAACAGTCTACAACTACTTGAAAGGAGGGTATAGCAAGGTGGAGGTCAGTCTCTTCTTCCAAGTAATGAGTGATAGGACAAGAGGAAATGGGCTCAAGTTGTGCCAGGGAAGGTTTAATTTGGAGATCGGGAAGAACTTTTTCACTGAGAGGGTTGTTAAACACTGATATAGGCTGCCAGGGAGGTGGTGGAATCACCATCCCTGGAGGTACTTAAAAGATGCATAGATGAGGTGCTGAGGGACATGATCTAGTGGTGGGTTTGTCAATGGGAGTTAGTGGTTAGACCAGATTATCTTAGAGGTCTTTCCCAGCCAAAATGATTCTATGATTCTATGTCAGAGGTCTTGTAAAATGGAGAAGGAAAACCTTAGTGCAGGCTGAGCTAGCCTGTACTGTACACAGGGCAAAGCAGACTCTAAAAATCTTGACTTGGAATAAGTCAAGATTTTCAGTCCAGCTTTGGCCTTTTAGCTTGCTGGGTCTGAGGTAATACTGCTGCATGATACAGAACTGAGTGCTGATGCCACCTCGTCAGGAACATCCAGCCAGCCTTAGAACCTGCCTGGATGGTAGCAGAGACATGTGCCAAGGGCTTTCAGCCCTTGTCTGCCATAAATATAAACATAGAACACGAAATACTTAATGTGAAGTCAGCCAGCAGGGAGTACTATAGAAGTTGGAAGCCACACAGAGAAAACTCTGAGCACCAACAATGCTGTCCCCTGCCCAGTCTCTTTGCCCATGACTGGGTATGATGCTCAGACTGGAACCAGGGAGACAGAGATATGTCCAGCAACAATTTCTCCAGCTTTCAAGGAGCATCTACATCTTTCCTAGATGACTGCATCAAGTAGTAAAAAAACCTTGCTTTTCCTCCTCTGAAATGAAACCAGCACCATACTTCTGTCTGTCTCTTCTGAGGAACCAAACAGGTTGCTGTGGGAGGCAAACAAGAGTCCCGTTGCTGTCTGTCAGTCTAGGGAATTTCCAGAAAATCAGAAGGGCCAGGCTGAGGGGAAGGAAAGGGATGTGCAAGGAGCTGGAATCTCCTGAACAACCCAGGTGACTGGGTGGGGGTGAAACGGGCATTGCCCTGGGAGGTACCTTCTGACTGCAACCTGCCCTGCTGCCAGTGGCTCCCTGTGGCTATGGGTGCCACAGCACATCACAGAGGTGCTGGGCTTCTGTAGCACAGATGTGTCATGCCATCTAAGACCACAAAGCATGAAGGACATCAAAAGAGCATATGCCTCAGCAACGACCCTTTCCGGCAACCAGCTGTCCCGCCTGCTCAGAGCCATATGCACACCCAGACCCCTAGGCTCTTCTGGAAAAGAGCTTTATTTGAACTGAGATGGGCTGGGTACAAAGGTGCAGCCTTCTCTCCTGGAATACAGTTCGACTCAGCCTCACTACTTGCACTTGCACCTAAGTAATTATTAGAGCAGCAGTGGGGGATGCAGTAGTACAGGTCAGGGACATGAGGTGTCCTTATGCACCATGGAGCTGGCACAGAAGAGGGAGCTGAGGTGGTCAGAAATGGTTTGCTTATAAAGAGAGGTTAAATGAAAGACTTTTCAGCCTGGAAAAGAAGCAGCACAGAGGTGGTATGACAGAGGCCTCCGAAACAGTAGAGAAAGAGAATAGGAATCACTTAATTCATTGTGGCTCATAGCAGAAGTACTAAGAGGCAGAAAGGAAGAATGAAAACCCCAGGGCAAATCCCCTTCCAGACACCACAGACTTGAGCCCTGAAACTCATCGTCAGAGGATAATCTGCACAAGAACATAAATGGAGTGAAAAAATGTTAGACAAAAGAGACAGCAAGCAAAAATCATGCAATCTTAATCTCAGGAGGTCTTTAAGATCTTAAATACTAGGGGCAGGCACTCTGTGCTTTATTAAGAATCCAGTGGTATTAGAAGCAGAGCAGTGGAATAAATAGATCTGCGGACTAATTCACTACAGCTGTTTTGCTGACATCTTCACAGAATGGTTGAGAAATTGCTTAATATTTGTTATTAATTTATTTATATTTTCAAATAATGTTGTTTTTTGTTTCAAAAGTATATAAATAAACTAATTTACTACCATAAAAAATAAGTTATTACGTTGTCTTTGAAATTATTGTGAAGTTGATGAGGAAGGAGTCTATTCCTTATTAGAAGTATATCAGGATGAGGGGAGGACAAATAAAACTGCAAAACGTGTCTAATTCCCAAGGAGGTGGCAAATAATTATTTTATTCCTGGTAAACAAGTAGTGCTATTTAAATGCAGTTAGACTAACAATCCCAAAAATGGCATAGACTAGGAAATAACC
The DNA here is from genome assembly GCF_028858725.1 of Colius striatus. NCBI lineage: Eukaryota > Metazoa > Chordata > Aves > Coliiformes > Coliidae > Colius > Colius striatus. The sequence goes on along the minus strand of NC_084790.1, from coordinate 47,755,658 downwards.
TAGTTTATTCTAGATAATTTTCTTGTTCCAAAGCTGTGGCTTTGAAGATCCAAAACCCAGGAAGCTGGGAAACAGGTATAAAGATGCCCTGGTCAGTTGGTGACTGAAGGGTTTATCACACTGAAGGAAGAGAAACCATCCTGGAGAGTTTTGTGAGGCACAGAATTTTGAACAGAGGGAAAAGATCTTTAGTTGTGTCAAACTGAGTGGTGAAAGCCCTGCACACTCAAAGCACACTTTAATTAATTCCCGTGAGCTGAAACTTGAAGAGTTACAGGGGCTTAGTTTACAAGTGGCATTTTTAAACACACTTTCTGCTTTCACGCAGAAAACCAGACCTGTCCAGTGTGCTGTTGGTGCCAGGACTTCTCCTGCCCTCACTCAGCCTCTGGGGGCTAATATCTGTCAGAGGCATCGCTTGAATTAGACCTGCCAGAGTAGCCTCCATGGCCAGATGTAGTGACGCTGGAAGACAGGCCCATTTGTTCTGTAGTAGCCACAGAGCAGCTTGCCAGGGAGGACTGGCTTTTGCAAACACCATTCCCCCTCTGTTCATGGCATTAAAACATCTGTGTGGAAGAGGCTGTGAATGTAACTACTCATTTCCTTGCCACTGAAGAGGTCTCATTAATTCATGTTTTAAGGAGCAAAATATGTTCCTGTGACTTTTTTCTGGGCTTGACTCTGCATTGAAGCACTTTCAAACGTCACCAGTATTGATTTTTGTGTATCAGAGGCAAGGCTGGGGCACACAGAGCATCTACACTGAAGCTGATCAAAACTATTTTGCCTGGGAAAAACAAATCAACAATAGCAGTTTTGCATTGTCAATTATCTATGCAAAATATCTGACACTCAAATATTTTGCCTGAGGAACAAATCCTTTTCAGCTTCAGGGTGTCCACTTGAAGAGAGATTAAACAGATGTCTTGAGGGCAGTGCACACTTCCTGTGAATTACTGCTTTCATGAAATGTAGCTTCATACTGAGACATGCTTAGCCATAGCATTTATTGACAAAGGGTCCTGGAGAGTATATTTTAAAATGAACTTCAGGTATAGTATACAGGTCCAAACAGTACCACCAGCACAGGACTCAGTAGTGGTGCAGCAATTGAACATCAGGGAACTGAACTCTAATGTTACTATAGGCAGTGAGCTGTAAGCTTTGGGAACAATATCTATTTCTTAAATTTAAATAATATTCTGTAAAACAAAGGGTGGCACTTCTTTTTTGGCCAGAAGTGATAAATCTGTAATTGTAGTAAATAATATAATCATAGAATGTTAGGGGTTGGAAGGGACCTTTAGAGATCATCTAGTCCAACCCCCTGCAGAAGCAGGTTCACCTAGATCAGGTCGCATAGGAACATGTCCAGGCGAGTCTTGAAGACCTCCAAGGAAGGAGACTCCACAACCCCTCTGGGCAGCCTGTGCCAGGGCTCCCTCACCCTCACAGTGAAATAGTTTTTTCTTATATTTAAGTGAAACTTTTTGTGTTCCAGCTTCATCCCATTACCCCTTGTCCTGTTGCTAGCTACTATAGAAAAGAGGGATGTCCCAACCTCCTGACACCCACCCTTTAGATATTTATAAATGTTAATAAGATCTCTTCTCAATCTCCTCTTCTCCAGACTAAACAGCCCCAGTTCCCACAGCCTTTCCTCATATGAAAGATGTTCCATTCCCCTGATCATCTTGGTGGCCCTGCACTGGACTCTCTCCAGCACTTCCCTGAACCTCTTGAGCTGAGGAGCCCAGAACTGGACACAGGACTCCAGATGAGGCCTCACCAGGGCAGAGTAGAGGGGGAGAAGAACCTCCCTTGACCTGCTGGCCACACTCTTCTTGATGCATCCCAGGATGCCATTGGCCTTCTTGGCCACGAGGGCACATTGCTGGCTCATAGTTAGTTTATTATCAATCAGGACTCCCAGGTCTCTCTCTGCAGAACTGCTTTCCAGAAGGTCAACCCCCAGCCTGTCCTGGTGCATGGGGTTGTTCCTTCCCAGGTGGAGGACACTGCACTTGTCCTTGTTGAACCTCATGAGGTTCCTCTCTGCCCAACTCTCAAGCCAGTCGAGATCCCGCTGAATGGCAGCACAGCCTTCTGAGGAATCAGCCAGTCCTCTCAGTTTGGTGTCATTAAGGAACTTGCTGAGGGTACACTCTGTCCCCTCATCCAGGTCGTTGATGAAGATGTTGAACAAGACTGGCCACAGAATCGATCCCTGTGGAACTCCACTGACCACTGGCCTGCAACTCGATTCTTTGCCCTTGATCATCACCCTCTAGGCTCTGTCATTCAGCCAGCTCTCGATCCACCTCACTGTGCACTCATCCAAGACACACTGCCTGAGCTTTCTGATGAGATGTTGTGGGAGACAATGTCAAAAGCCTTGCTGAAGTCAAGGTAGATGACATCGCTGCTCTCCCCTCATCCAGCCAGCCGGTTATGCACTCAATAGGCAGGAACTTGTCACCCCTATTCCTTAAGTCCCTGCTTTCTGCTGGGTGGAGAAATGATAAAGAATCCTCTGTATCAACCAAACTACCAGAGATCTCTGACACTGCACCCACTCATTGTGCCCAAATGATCACTTGATTTTAAAGCTCTTTGATTCCCTATGTCACATTCATTTAGCTGTAAGCAAGGATATAATCTCAAGTTTTCATATAAATCACTGCTAAGCTAAGATGTAAAAAAGAATTTTCAGCTGAAGTTTGCAAAATGTGAAGAGTATCCTCTTGAGATAATATATCCTCTGGAGGAATAGCAAATCCGTTCCTTACAAGATGTCTCTAGATGACACAGAGCCAAATGAAAGGCCCAAGTACTATTCGAACAAGAGGAAAAAGTCATGGGTCGCGAGGACTGTGATAACTCCTCCTCTCTTGACAGCAGAGCAACCTGGAGAAAGCTCTCTTCTTGGAAATCAAAGATTAATTTGTTTGAAATAAGCTAAGGAGTAGAATTCTAGCTACAAACTTCCCAAGACACTGTCAAAGACATTTTACCTTCGGGATTTCAAGGGGATGTTGGTTGGTTTAGCCTTTTCTCCAGAAATCTGGATTTTATCCTCAGCTATTGTGAGCATTATTTTCTACATAGAAATACAAGTTAAATCTAATGAAAAAGCTATGCCTCTCATTACCAAATTCAGTGCTAACTGCAGCAAAGGGCTAGAGATGCTGAAAACAGTGACAACTGCATCTGAATAAACTGATTAGGATGGGCAAAGCACTCTTGTAAGTGTGTCTGTGCATGCCTCTGCATACAGGCATGGATTCCTGTCATTAGGCAGCACCTGACCAGATGAAACCAAGGCAAACTCATTAGTTAACCTTCCCATTTTTTCCAAATTTTACCAGAAGTCTGTGTTGTCTTATACCATGATCACAACTGGAAGCCATCAATAAAAGGCAACTTGTCACTTGCTGCTCTGAACCTGTTATTCGTCTATGATTTTCACAGGCACAGTTACCACAGAAGCAAAAGGAGATATTTCCATTTGCAAAAATTTAATTCAGTGTTTATTTTTTGTGTTCTTTTTCCCTCGCCAGTGTCATTGCGTTAAAGCTCCCACTTCTCCCATTGCTTTCCATTTTCAGATTCCCTTGCACTGGTGGGATGGTACTTTTCCTCTTTCTCACACAATCCCCTTCACTGGTCATATTCTTTGCTACATAAAGATGGCAAAAGTACACAACAATGATTATACTGTAATTTTCAGGGGGAAATGCTGATAGAGACACTTGTACCAAACTCTGTGCTTTTCATATAAACACAAGAGTCTTGTTGCTCTCAGCAGCTACATATTTCAAAGTCACTGGTTATTAGAGGGGAGAAGAAAGAAGTTTCTTTTTACTTTTTCTCCAAACGGAATTTGAGCAGTCTTGGCAAGTTCCACAACATCTACAAGGTTCAATCTTAGCCAAAAGGGGATAGCTGGATGGTAGCAGTACTGCAGCTGAGATCAGCAGAAGACTTGGGGCTGAATGAGCTGGGCTTTCAGGTCTTTTGTCTGCCATTTTGGTTGAGGCTTATAGAGTCTAGCTCAAAATTGCAGAGGATTACAAATAGTCTGAATAGCCAGAACTTCTGAGCACTTAAAAATCCCAAGCTTTCAAGCAGACTAGATAAGTATGAATAGAGATTAGTGGTGTGAGAATGAGGAGGGAAGGTGACTCAAATGCTGAGACTGCTTTTTTGGTGACTGAACAGCTCTTCTGCATTTTGTCTTTGGTGTGGACATTGCTGTCATCACTTTAGTTTTCATAAACCCAGAAGAAATGAAGGAAACACCAGTAGAACACATTTAACTTTTTTTTTTCCCCCTCTGCTCTGTGCCTCCCTCATGTATGCTGAACTGCTTTTCTGCAACTCCTCTTGAATGGAAAGGAGGTATTTCCATTCGCAAAAATTTTATTCGGTGTTTATTTTTTGTGTTCTTTTCCCCTCCACCAGTGTTGTTCCTTTGAAGCTCCCACTTTACCCAGCCCTAGTCTCCCAGCAAGGCACTGAAACAGACTAACAAACTTCTGTGAAGTAGCCGCGAGCCAACCACACACTGGCTTTGACTCTCTGGAGCCTGCAGCCATAAACAAATTATTGCAGAGAATTTTTGTTACATTGCATTTGATTCATGTTTCCAGTTAGAGCAGACTTTTTTAGCTCATTTCCCAGCTCTACGTTATTGCTGTTTACATGTCATCTCTATTTCTCAGTTGCATTTAATAAGTAGATTACTTTTTAAGGGTGTGTTTTGCTTTTATGGAGTCTGTCACCAAGATGAGAGACAACAGAGGTACTTCTAGGGTTCTTCAACCCCTTTAGGATGCAAAAAGACCTTGTCTGGCTGGACTTAAGGAGCATACTTCCCTAATAAGTCCAAAGAAATTTCTTCGTGCTGCACATATCTGTTGTTTCTTCAAAAGGTCTTTTGCACTCCATTCACCTCAGAGTTCCCATGAAGTGTCTCTTGGTATATTTCACAATAACCAAGTAATAATCAGTATCATGATTGTGTCTTTTGATAATGAATAGAATTCTTTACACACTATGGCTGAACAGCAATATAATTATCATCTGACTTGCTGAGTCAAAGAACTGGTCTTTCAGGAATCCTCTACTGCTAAAGCAGCAGCCAAGCCTCACCCTTCTCATGGTCAAGTGTCTCTTAAGCAATTTTCCAGGGCAGCCTCTACTTAGGTAGGTAACAGGGGACAGACTTATGTCAAGGGCATCTCCTGATATAGGTGCTTTGTAGATTTCCCACTGAACATTTTATGTGCTTTTTTAAGTACCATTCTGTAAATTGACTGTAATGTTAGGTATGAAAATAAGAAGGGAGATCATCACTAGAGATAAAAATAGTGTTAAAGGTTCATATAGAGGTGCTGTAGGCTGCAGATAACCTGAGGTTACTGTCTCCAACTACTTTATAAGAGAATACTGCACAGTAGTTGCTAATAAACCATTCTCCGGATCTGTTGGAAAGGACACAGGAAGTTAAAGGCTTAAATTGTGACAAAGGAGGCTTGGGTTGAGAGCAATACCTTGTTTTCTCTGTCTTCAAGGAGAGAGAAGTAGGACATTGCAAAGCCTGGGAAGGTCATAAGGCCTTATCTATAAGAACTTTCCAAGAACAGGTTAGACAAGCATCTGTCAGAGAGATAATGCAAATGTAATTGCTTTTTCCTATTGGGCTGAGGGGCAGGACTACATAACCTCTAGACATCCATTCCAGTCACTCTGTGTCTCTGTCTGTGCAGTTCTGCCACTGAGGAACTCATTCACCCTGGAGCAAAATAGGATTCACTTAGTAAAAGCATCTCATTGTGTGAAAAAAGCTGTACCAGTTTTGTCATAGAAATTAGTTCTGATCTTTCAAGTGCTGCAGAAGCAGAAGAAATCTGACTTGCAGTTATATGCAGAAACAGGAAACTGTAATAACAACAGTGCCGCATTTGGTCAGCTTGTGTGTTTGCTTATCAGTATGTCCTCCATGCGTGTTTAAAGAGAAAAAAGATCATTGGCAATGTACAAGGATCTCTACTAACCAGTGTGCTCAGTACTTCCTTGAAGCTGTGTCACTTTTCTATCAGCTGTCCTGACATGCTCACCTGTCTCTCTCTGCCACTCTGTAGTTGTCCTAGAATGGAAGCTCATCCCAGGTGAAGCCCGTCCTGTTTTGCCAGGCTCTTTCTGGCTGCCCTGCAGCTTTTACTTAGGATGGTGAGATGAAAGCTGTGTGTCCAAATAAAGTGATAAGTCCAGGTTAGTTTAAGAAAATATGAAGTTTTTGTGCATTTGTTAGAATCAAATCTGCATCTTAACTGCTGTTAACTGTAGTCTGCTGTTTGGCATGCTAACAACAGATAACAACATTTAGGCAATATACGTTCTTTTTATTCTCAGGTGCAATGTCTGAGACTTTCAAAAGACATCATTGAGAAGGAGTGATGGGTGACGACAGGGAAGGAAAGTCAGGAGAAGCAAAACTGGCATACGCCAGGCTCTCTGAGGATTGCAGCTGTATCTTGTCTATTCATCTGCTGTTTATCAGACTGGAGAAACTCATTGTTACCTATTTCACGACCTGCATTGCAAGGAAACTCCATCTGTTCCTTGGTTTGAGCCTGAATCCTCTCCAGGACCACACACCAATGCAAAGGAGTGTCTCTTTGTCCCTGCAAAGCCTCTGTGGCTGGAAATCTCACAGATGTGCTTTGCTTGGTCTGGCTACCTATTAACAGCTGTGGGCTACAACTCACTTTATCTTTCAGATCTGAACACAGTTCACCAAGGTGCAGAATATGAGACATGAACCTTAATAAAAATCATATGGCACTTCCCTCTGATCTGGATTGGCTAAACTTTCTTCAGGCTTTGAGAAGGATCAGTTCACCTCAGTTCATTAGAAACTCTGAGAAAGAGGCTGTACATGAAATAAACTGATCCATCTGGATCCCTCTAGTTAAAAAAAAGGAAAGAAAACAATGTTGTCCTTCTTTAAGTCAGCATCTTTCTAACACAGACAGACAATGTCTTGAAACATATAGTGCCTGCTGCAATTCTTGACATTCCTCCTGATATTACAAGGAGAAATTAATTTATTTCCTGATATCTAATTTCTCTCATGCTATCAGATAGGCCTAAATTATCTTTGGGCAGGAGCATATACACAATATAAACTTTTTCAGAAATCCCTGTTGGCAAGAAGTTGCTTAATATTACCATGTGCTTTTTTCAGATTCGCAAGGACAAATCATAATTTTAATGAAATCCTAGCACCTTCCCAATAAATAGCATCTTGGTCGTAATAAATGACTACACTACAGTCTCTTATAGGTCTCTTATTTAGTCTTTTGAACTACTTGAATATGACTTTTCTCTTTGTTTAGTTTCATCTTGGAACTGAATGTTGTACTGTGAAAACTATGCTTAATGTCTCTTCAGCAAACAAAAAATAGGGATGCAGGTATGTGAATGAATGATGTGATGAATGTCAAGTCTGTCATGAGACAAACGTCAAGAATGCTCTTGGCTTTGCTTTTGCCACTTTGGTTGTTCACCTTCCTATTGCTGTCTGGAGCGTGGGAAACTTTTTGCCTGGAACGGGTTTCGGATGAGAGGTAAGATCCTCTGCCCCTTCTCTGGAAAACCACATACCTGTTCTGCCTGCCAAGTCATAGGATGTAAGCTCCAACTGTAGCATGAATACAGGGCAACTCTAAGCAAACTATGCACATGTGTCAGCTCCACAGGCTTGCAACGCAATGCCAGAAACCTACAGTCAGACAGATAGAAATCTTTTGCACTGTACAGACTCCAAATGCAATGTTCATCTTTGTAACATGCAACATTCATCTTTATTGAAACATTGTTCTTCCAGACTCCTGCAGGCACTGATATGCCAAGAGCATGAGTTTAACACATGTTGGGAACACATAAATCACTGTAGCAGAAAAGCAAACTTATGAGAAATAGTGGCACTGAGAAGCCTCATATGTCATCCCTGGCATCAGTAAGATTAAAGTGTCAATGAAAAAAGCAGCAGCAGTGAGGTAAGAGAAAGTGGCAAAAGGAAAAAAGTGAGTAAGATAGAAAAGAGCACTGAAAAGGTGACCTATGTTGACATCTTTTGTCAGATACAGTACCACTTATTCTGGCACAACTTTTCCAAACAAACATTTCCTGTAGGTTTTTGACCAAACTGCACCCAGGAGTGCCACATTTGTAGATGATTTCAAAGCCTTTACATCACAGCCATACATATATTATATGAAAGTAAATATTAACTATTTCTGTCATTCTCTTGCAAAAGATAGCTTCATATAGCATCAGTCCTGAAATGAATGTTATTCCTTTCTTCTCCTTTTGCAAGGCCTAGCAAAAATTAGCACTCTGAATGCAAACTCAGCTTCTAAAGTGGTGTCTGTATTCATGTCTGGGAATGAAAAAGGGAATTACAGCTGAGTGCAGTCAGTATGCCAGCTGGTGAGTAAAGAAAAACAGCTGCTGGTGGCCGCCAACTGTGAAGCTCGTGTGGACAATGTTATGTTCAGAACATAAATCGAACAAGTTGCATGCTGGCATGGAGTCTGTTGCAACAAAAGTGACCAATGCCTTGTAAAACTTTACAAATGGAGTCCAACTGTACAGATTAACTGTCTTTTAGTAGCAACACAAACAGAAATATCCTATTTGCTGCTACAAAACTGCTGCAGATAGCACGGGACTTGCCTTGACTTATACCATGGAACCAAATGTGAAATATGCACTTCCACTGAAGAGTTTAAAAATGATCCCTGCTAGCCTGGTCAAAAGGATGTGCAGAACAACTGAGCCATTTAACCACCCTTCAATATCCATGCATTAGCCTAAGCAAGGGAAGCACCAACTGATGCTTTTATGGATCTTTCTTATTTCAGAACACCTTAAACCAGAACTGAGATCCATAGTTTGGAGTGAAATCATGAGTCCACATTAAGGAGAGGCAAGATATTGTTCTCCAGAGTGAGTGCATGGACTGGAAATCAAAAGACTTGGAAGACTGTTTTCAAATTACTCCCTGGCCAGCTCTGCCACCTGGGTAATTTCCATCTCCTAGTCACAAGGAAGGAGAGCTGGCCAGTGTCACACTTTGGGTGTGTTTATTACAAGGGAGAACAAGGTTCACAGCAGTATCAGGAGCATCCTGCAAGTTGAGATCTTCTGTGATCTGCCTGGGGTGAAAGTCCACGTTACCACATTTCCAGGACAGTGGCAGTTTGCAGGAGGATGAGAGTCACTTGACAAAAGTGTCTTCGGTGACGGCAATGGAAGTATCCCTTGCAGCACTGCTCTTTTTAGTCCAGAGATGTGTCTTCTCCAAGTACAAGACCACATCTTGGAATTGTTTATCCCTGTTGTCTGCTGTTGTGAATACATTCCTCAAATTATGTAATCCCTGAGGACTCTTGCATGAGTGGAAGGGTGCTAGCCTGGCACCTTGTGCCAAAGGCTGGATGGCTCTTCAAAGGATAGCAGTTTATTGTGATGCAAAATCCCTTGTGTAGGACATCACCTCACTTTCTCCTTGTTTACTACTGATGAACATTCCTTCCTGGTTTTCTTTTGCCTGTCTTCCTGGTTGTTGGACCCCTTGTTAAACTTTTCCCTGCAGGCCACTACAGGCTGAACGTTTTTCAGCAGCTAGTTGTTTCTCCCCTCTCCCATTTCCAGAATATGGTCTCTTTTCTCCACAGTAGACAATTGTGTCTGCTGTATATTTGTCTGCTTTGTCTATCATAAGCTACTTCAGGTATTTTTTAATGCAGTTGTTGCCTGCCAGAAAGAAGTATAGATGCTGTGTGCAAAGGCTGAGATATTGATCTCTGTGTGTATGCGATGTGTTTCCAATAGACACCTCCTCCAGAAACAATCATTACACTTTGAAAGCTCTTCCCACCTGCTAAGTTTTCATCTGCTGAGAAGGTGTTCCCCATTAAAGGTAGCAGAGAGATTTCCTACCAGAGCCTTTTTGGAAGTTCACGTGGACTTCGTGACTGGCACATATAATGTCTGCAGCACTTCTACTGGACTTGTCCCTGTGGGAGGAGTCCAAGCCTGTTTCGTAGACATATAAATGGAGGTGCAGAAAGGATAATGGTGGGATTTAACTCACCTTGTCTACCCCTGAAGTCAGGCATCTAATCAGAGCTAGTCATCTTGGCTGTCTCTACAATCAACTTGGAAAAACAGGTATCTCCAGAGCATGATTCATTCCTCCTTTCTTGGACAACTATCCTAAAATAGGTTGAATGGTACTCCAGAGATGCCTGTCTGTCTGCCTGAATGATAGAGGAGACCGAAATAACCAGTTTAGTTGAGATACTGATCTGCAGGATCCCTTTAGCCGAATGCTGGACTCCTGCTACAAGTGATGTGCCCAAGCTCAAGTTGGGAGTCTGGGGCAGAATCAGGAGTCAGACTCTTTCTCTCACTTCTTGGGCACCTGAACAACCAGAGCGTCCTTCTCCACAGAGACGTTCTTTAAAGCAGGAGAATGTTAAAAACTTTTTCTCTATGACTCGAGCATCACATCTCTGACACGATCATTGTCCCACTGAGGTCTTTTTGGAACCCAAAAACTACCACTAAAGGATACACATAGTTTTTCCACTATCTCTTTGTTCTCCCTTTAAAACAGCAACGTAATTGTTTTATATCACATATATAATTTCCTAGTAAATACTATTGGAGATTTTCAGGCTCCTTCCTTTCTGTATCTCAGTATTAAAATACAGAGCAAGGGCGTGTTTCAGTGGCCTACCTAGAACATCCTCTTTCGGTCCTGTTGAATCCTCTTGGAGTCTCAACAATGTTATTCACATGAAAAAGGGCCGGAGACACAATCTCAATACAGTGATTGTTCCTCCTCCTTTGTTCAGTGATTTCACAGAAGCTTACCTTAGTATTTCTCGGAGAACACAAGGGAGAGTGGGGGTAGTAGTGAATTGCAGCAGGTTTTTTCTTTGCAACTCCTGAAATTAATTTCATACAACAAAAGAAATGTAGCTCGTTCAACCCACAGGCTTTCAAGGTCTTTTGAGAGCAGTAAAGGTGTTAGAACCTCCTCAAAAGTCTTTAAGTATATTATCTTTGAAGTATTATGTAACTTAATTCAAAGTGTCAGTACTAGCTCTCACAGCAGAATGCCAGTAATAATGAGCAGTTATGGAGCTGAAGGGAGAAGTGTACACCTTCCCAAAGACCTGCATTTTAGTTCATTTGTTTGATTGTTAAATAAGAAGGATCTGTAGAGCTTTGAGGTGTACCCAACATTTAGCTTGCAGCTAGAAATGTGAAAAGTATGCAATTGTTTCATTTTGTTGGGGATTTTTGTAAGTAATGAGAGATCAAATTCTTGTTCTGGGCTATCCTAGAGCACATTTGTCAATAATTTACTGATAGATTGTGAATTAATTCAAACTTCAAATTTGTGTCATCCCAAATGAAGAAAATTTGGGGATTTTGCTCTACCTCTAGCTCAGCATTGAATAATTTTTATTGCTACAAATACTTCAAGTATTGTGTATGCAAGCTCATGTATAACATGCACCACCTCCTGTGACAGTTTGCACCTACAGTTTCTTCTTGCTCCTTGATGCTCAGACCTCAGAGTTTCTCACACGATCCATGCATGGATCCGTATAGCTCGGGTCATATGTTCAGAAGGTGACAACGACATAAGCAGTATTTGCTGCAGTGACTAGTGTGCACAATGTATTTTTCATCTAGTTGTCACAGAAAAATACAACACCGTATTGGATTTGTGTGGCAAAGTTTTGATAGTGGAGAGGGGGTTACAGTGGTGGCTTCTGTGAGAAGCTGCCAGAAGCTTCCCCCATGTCTGACAGAGCAAACACCAGTCAACTCCAAGATGGACCTACCACTGGCCAAGGCCAAGTCCATCAGCAATGGTGGTAACACTTCTGGGATAACACATTTAAGCAGGGGGAAAAACTGCTGTGCAACAAACTGCAGCTGGAGCGGTGAGCAAGAATATGTGAGAGTAACAACTCTGAGACACCAAGGCCAGTGAAGAAAGAGAGGAAGAAGGTGCATCAGATGCTGGAGCAGAGATACACCTGCAGCCCATAGTGCAGCCCATGGTGAAGCATTTGTGCCCCTGAAATCCATGGAGACCACCAAGAAGCAGAGACCCACCTGCAGCCCATGGAGGACCCCATGCCGGAGCGGATGGATATCCACACTGGAACAGTCTCCTTGTAGGAGCTGTGGACCCAAAGAGATAGGATCCCACCATGGAGCAGGTTTGCTGTCAGTACTTGTGACCCCATGGGGGATCCAAACTGGAGCAGTCTGTTGCTGAAGGACTCCACTCAATGGAAAAGACCAATGCTGGAGCAGTTTGAGAAAAACTTCAGCCTGTGGGAAGGATTCATATCAAATTGATTTGTGAAGGACTGTCTCCCATGGGAGGGACCCTATGCTGAAGCAGGCAAAGAGTGTGAGGAGTCCTCCTCTGTAAAGGAATAAGCAACACCGACAATCTGTGATAAACTGATAACAATCACCATCCCCCATCCTGCTGTGCCACTCAGTGCTGGCAGAAGGATGTGGAGAACTCAGCAGTAAAGCCTAGAAAGAAGGGAGTGGTGGATGGAAGGTGTTTTAAGATTTTTTTTTCGATCTTTCATTATCCTGCCTAGATTTGATTGGTAATAAACCAATTTCTGTTTGTGATGGTAACTGGTGACCTACAATCCTTTCATTATATTTTCTCCTCCCTGTCCACCTGAGGAAAAGGATGATGGAACAGCTTTGATGAGTATGTAGCATCCAGTCAGGGTCACTCCACTACAAATACATACGTTTTAAATTTATAGCAGTACCCTGGAAAATTAAGGAAATATAGTGTGTTATTGCTATAAGGAAATTAAATTATCTGCCCATGAAAAATGCAGTAAGGGGATAAGGTCATGTCTTGCACTCTTTCAAGCATGGAGATCTTACCTTGGCTACTGTTTGAGCTGCTCCTAAGCTGAGGGCCAAGCTGCCACTCACTGAAGACCTAGCTTTGAAGATCTCTGAGTGAAATCCTTACCCAGACACTGCCAGCCTTGGCCCCTTGGTGCTGGTTCCCACCCCATCTTAGCAGGGACAGCCACCAGCTTCCGAAATGCTGAGCAAGTATCCAAAGCCCCTCCCAATGCTTGGGCTTGAAGACAAATTGCCTGGCCAACTTGATGAGAAACAGAACCAAAACAAGGTTCACGAGACTCCATTTTACCAGTAAAAAGTGGCACCAACAGTTGACCTGACCAAGCTTTCGTGTCCAGATCTCCCTCTGTCTGTCACAACATTTTGTGTGCTCAGGATTTTAGATTCATCTTTGGAAAACATGTCCAACCTACAGCCAATATACTCCATCCTCCAGTAGTAAAGTTCATGTCAACTTGGCTTCATTCCCACTTGGAAAATGTTCTCTACGGCAAGTCATTGGCCAAATTTCTCCCTGGGCAGCCTGCAAGCTGCCAGACAGAAATGAGATCTGTAAAACTGAGCTGACAGCACAAGGTCTACATAGACTTTTCCAGGCCATTTGCCAGGCCCTAGAGGCCTAGTTTTAGTAAGACAAATTGAAACCATAACTAGCTAGCTAAGCTGTCCTGAAATCCTTTTAGAGTGACAAAACTCTGCCCTTGCCAGACCTAACCCCTTGTACTGAAATAATCGCCAATGGCTCTAAAAAGACGGAGCAGAAGCAGCCAGGGAAATGTCAATAGAAGCAAATCTGAGAATAACCCTCCAACCTCTTCTCCTGTAGGACTGAGGCTTCCCAGAGGAATGGGACAGTGGTAGTCTCTGGGATTTTCGTTTGTGTGTTGTGGATGTTATCTACCGAGTACTGAAAAGGAAGAAAACAGGATCCAGGCAGCAGTACAAGTGTACACCTGGGAGACAACACTAACTAACCCAGAATCTGCTCTCCAACAGCATCTCTCTGGATGTGATCCCGCTGCATGCTCCTTCCCACCCAGTTACTTTCCTCCTAGCAGAACACACTACCACTGCCGCCTCTCATATCCCATGAACTTTCTAGGGATCCAGCTTGTCTAAGACTGATTTTCCAAAGGCAGGAATCTTAAAGGGCTGTACATTACCCACCGTTGGTTTTGTACGTATGGAAATCCATGTAGGTCGCAAGCCTCCAACAACTTTTAGGCACGTGTCCTAAATACCACTTGAAGACGACAAAATATTTGGTCTTAAGTGAACAACTTGTCCTTTCAAGAATGAATAAGACATTGCCATTGCTTGACATTAATCAAAGCTCTCTATTTTTTTTTTTCTTTTGAATGAACATATGCATAGGAATTACTAAGGCCAGAAAGTGGGGATTTTAGGTGGTGGCACTATTCTGTTAACATGCTGTATTTCTCATAAATGTATTATAGAATAAAGGAGAAGTACTTTATGTGTTCAAGTATCAGTGGATATCAATCAGAAAAGTATGTGAGATCTGGTGTTTGCAAAAGTATTTGCTTATGAGATATACAAATTACTACAGAGCCCTGCTCTCCGAAGACTTAATGCATTTATTTATAGCTGACTGATTTGGGACTGAAATATTGGAACATTTTCACATATTCTTTTTTCTCCTGCTTCAGCTTATAGTTACCCTGTCATTTTTTTGCCAGCAACTGAAGGAAAGAGAACCTTTTTTAACCACAGCACTTGTCTCCTTTCCAAGGCATGAAAAAATAAAACAAAACAAACATTTACTAAGCACAAACCACAAATCTAGGGGAGGATCTTTTCTATCCAGCAGCCTTTCATTCTGGAAAACTAAATAATAATATTGACTCTCTCTTACAAAAAACTCCAGTGCACTACAGAAATCTTTCAGTTGAAAGGGAAAAAGACAACAGAAGAGTGAACAGTCATCACATCTCAAGGGAGAGAACAAGACACTGATTCTTCACCAGTCAGTGCAGCAGCACAGCTTGGAGCTTAGAGGCTTGGGAGTAGAAGAATAAAATAATACATAATCCCTGGACAGCTTCCTTATCTTAATCACAGTTCGTACAGCCCACAGCTTGATGTTCTTGAACTCTTACCTTGTTCCCTGATGCATAAACCATGACATTAGTATTTTTTTCTGTAATTAGAAAACAGTTCTTAATGTTGATTTTGAGAACTGTGCTATCTGTGCACACGTTGCTGCATATCTTGAAAAAAATCCCTGGCATGGAAGTAGTCATAGTTTTTAATATGCTTGCCTGTATATTACCTAGTTTGGTGGAGAACCTTGGATAAATCTTTTCCCATCTGTCTACTTTTGTATTTTGGATAGATTATCCTTCCTTGCTTTTTGACAAAGCTTTGCAGTTTATCAGAAGACGAGGCTGTTTCTCAAGAGTACACTTTGTTCTATGTATAAAACAACATTAGTGACAGGGTGTGCTTTTTTCAGTTGGAGCTGACATTTGATACATTAGCCAAATGGGAACTGCAGCCAGATCATAATTGGATATGTATTTTCAACATCCTCAGCCCTTCAGCTAGTTGGCTGGGACTTCAGGAGGCTTATTAGTAGAAATGCAGCTTTATCTTTTCTGCTAATCTGACTAAACTGAAACCATCAAAGAAGGAGCCAAAATGAGGGAAAGAAGGAAAGATAGAAATACCAGACCTTTGGTGGCAAGCTGCAGTTCAAGAAAATTATGGCTCATTAGGCTTTGCAGGCAATGGCAACGTGCAGAAAAGTTAACACAGAATGGCTTTAAGATGGAGAATATTTTCAAGTTCTACATATCTGTCATAACTGAACATTTAATGGCCTAAAGAATGATTCCATAGGGGAATATTGCCCAAAATCTAGAGACCTTCTTTCTGTTTTCTTTTGCTTCTAAAGCAGGTTGAACAAAAGCTGCCATTGAATACATTTGCAAAATCATACCAAGTGTTTTTCAGGCTCACCATTTTGTCAAATGTTTGACACTGTGTATCTGGAAGAGTAGTTTATATATAATGCTACCCAGAGAAGAAATGGATTAATTTAGAATTAATTCACATATTTTGTTGACTGTGTTTAAAAGGCAGCAGGTTGAAAATCCTTCCCTCTTGTGGGGTTCACAGAGTTTACCATGTTTTAGTAAATAAGAATGACCATGACAAAGGGATGGTAGGAATGGGGCAAATAGCTGTTGTAAGAGAGGGAGACAGGGAAGTTTTGCAGAGAAGATTTGAACCGTGTGCAAATTATAAATCCAGCATTTCTGAAAAGAAATCCTCCAAAACAGATCTAAGCAAAGACTCCTGCTGAAGTAAGGCAGTAGATACACTCATACACAGTTCATTGCAAAATAAGAGCTTGCTTCTACATTTGGCAAACTTGCAAGGTGTAAGACACTTTAGGAAACTGTACTTTTGCATGACTACTTCCAGCTGCTATCAGCTGATGCCTTTGCCATGTGTGAACTAATAGGTTCTGCACTTAGTTGACAGATAAACATGAACAATGAATCTAGAAGTAGTGAGTGGTAAAAGCGGAAGCTGTAAAAAATGTGGAAGTGGCATCTAGACATCAATCATTGCTGGACAACAGTGTGAATACTAGAAAGAAAGATTGTCACCCAAAAATTTTCCATGAACAGTTTAACTACCACAATAAGGAAACACTTAGAAAAGATTTAACTGGATTTTTTGCGTTAAGCACAGCAAAAATTATCAAACTCAGATCAGACTGTGGTCTAAATGGTTCAGCATTTTGTACCTGACAATGATCAGTACCAGATCCTATCTAGAAGGATTAGGAGTTGACTATACTTCTAGATTTTCTTCTAAAGTGGTTAGAGTTAATGTAAAAGTCAGAGATATGTCTGAGCACTTAGAGAATTTTAAAGCCAATAAGATATCCATCTTCTAGCCCATAGAACTAGGGAGGTAATTTAGCAAAACACTTGAAGAATCAGAGTCGAGCAATCTGAGTTTCATCTCCCATCTACTGCTGGTGAAGTTCAATTACACAGTGGCCATCCGGGTTGAGATGCAGTGTGATCATTTGTTCTTATGTGGTATTTTTCCCATATCTGAACCCCAGATGGAGTAACTGGAAAGGTTTATCTGAAGTTCTCTCACAGCGCTGCAGACAGTGGGGTGCATGGCTTCCTCTGAGCCACAGTTCTGGGGTGAGACATGATGGTCCTCGGGGTTTTATCCCTTAGGGAAGGTCCCTCTGGTGATAGCTGTTTGGTCTCTATCTGAAATGTTCCACTTCCTGAGATGTTCATGATGTATAAGTGAGAGGCTGGAGGAGTGTTTTCAAACCACAGCAAATTCACATCTAACAACAAAATCCCCTGCAAAGCCCCCTCATTCTTCCCATAGTATAGTGCTGTACTCCCCCCTTTCAGCTTTTCCCTGTATTGACAGTGAAGTCCATGGCCAATTTGAACTGTTTCTCCATGCTGCATTGCCCTCAGGCCAGAGGGTTGCCTCCACCCAAAGCAGCGGAGACTCTCCTCCAACACAGCCTTTCCAGCTCTTATAGGGGGAAGATCCTGGAACTTCAGCCACTCTAATGGTTTAAATAACAGCTTTAGCTTCACAACCAGGGTGCACTAAAACCAGGCAAGCAGTAATCTGATCACTTACAATCATCTGTCTATAACCTTGGCTAGTTTCAAATCCATAACAGCCTATTAGTCTCTGGAGAAGGTTTAGTGGTGGACTTGTCAATGTTGGGTTAACAGTTGGACTTGATGATCTTAAAGGTATTTTCCAGTGTAGATGATTTGATGCTTCTATGATTCTATAATAAGAAGGGGGAAGATAAAGTCCAAAATTATTTGTTTTGCACTGTGTGACTCATAGTCACAAGTAATTTGAACAAGCGCTTACCTTTAATCACATGGGGTCTATTGTGGTTTAGGCCCAGACAGCAACAAAGCACCATGCTGCTCCTCGTTCACTCCTCTCCTGTCTTTCATCATTCATCAGCTCACAGGAGCACATAGCAACATGCCAGCTCTTCTGCCTAGAAGATGCTTAGTGTATCAAGCAAGCTGATTTTAGCTATTGAAATGACTGCATGGCAGATTGCAAGCCACTACAAGCTGGCAGCTTGCAAACAATGGAAAGTATTGTTGCCACCAGCTGAACACCAGGGACCAGATGAAGCTGGTAAGAAGGAGACCTCAGCTGTACCCAGGAGCTGGGGAGTCTTGGGACTGTCCCACAGCATGAAGCCTTGGGAAAGATCTGTGATGTAGACTTCGGACATGCAGCAGGCCGGCCCTGAGGGCTGTGCCCCTCCCTCTTCTATAACAGTGACAGCAGCGGATAGACAGCCTTGAGAGCTCCTGGAAAAAGGAATTTTGATTTTTCACTGATGTAAAACCAAGGCAGTGACACTGGTTTTGGCACTGTTGGTTCAGATTTGGCTGAGATGAGTGAGTACGTGCTGCCAGGAGTGAGAGACCAATACTCTTTTTGGTACCCTTCAGTTGGCCAAGGCACAGTGCTCCTACTTGGTTTGTGCATGCAGTCTGCAAACACCCAGCTGAGCAAGCTGTTTCTGGAGACTTTCTGAAATGCTATGCTGAGGATCTCGACAGATATAAGGATACAAGACCCCATCTAGTTCTCTGAGAGGCAGAACAGGGGAACAGTCTCATTGTCAGCTTCACTGATACATGTCATGTACTTAAAATCAAGCATATTTCTTGCTCTATTGGTTTGCAGCCAGATTCCTCTGCTTCAGACTGGAAAAGTAGAGAAGAGGGTGGTTCTCAGACTGGTTCACAAATGAATGCTTGTAGGGCTTGGAGGGAAACTCTCTGAGAAAACATCATCCAGGTCCCCAAAGCACATGTACCAGTCCTAAACCAGAATTCTGCTGGAGGTGTTGCAAGTCAATACTGACAGACTGACCAACAAATTTGCAACCTAGTTAAGAGGTAAAAAGAGGCTGTGCAAAAACATGACATCCACTTCGAAGTATCCGGTGAGCAAGACACAGTTAGCCCGGTAGCTGGTATGTCCATGAAGTAAGCACTCCTGCCTTTATCTGTCCTGCTGCAGCATGGCCCGCATTAGGATTAGGACAATGCTGTAGATTTACTCTCTGTTCGAGAGTGAAGGACAATTTATTCCCCAGGGACAGGCTGGGGACCAAATTAGATAATTCAGCTACTGTCTAAATGATGTTTCTCTGCAGTTCCGTGGACAGCCCAGCCTCTTGCCAGCACAGACTGGCCCTAGGAGTTGGCAGAGATGTCAGTACACTACACCAGAGCCAGAAGGTGCAGTCCTTCATTGAGGGGACCTGTCCACACATCCCCTGCCCAAAGTGGGTCACCATTCTTGTAGAAGCAGAGACCTTCATCATGGGTTGTGAGAGGAAGGAGGTCAGTGTAGTGGAAGCAACGTACATATTTTACCTGTGCTAGAGAGAGTTGTTGCAGAACAAGCTTAGTGTACAAAGCTTCATGTTAAATTAGTGTCTTCTACTGTCAGCATGGTGGAGGAGAGACAGCTGCTGCTGCCCAGGGGAAGGGACATGGTGCTGACCAGAACATGGCACCACCACCAGCAGCCAAGCAGCCAGGCACTGCCTGCAGGAGGCAGTCTCTCCCCCTCCTCCTCACAATGGAAGTGGCTGGGGTACAGAGAGCATGAGGGCAGGATGTAAGAGGTCCCCTTCTCCCTTGCAGGGTCCCACAGAAGTAGGCTGAGCACCTTGATTGATATTAGTGTGTGGTGGTGCAAAAGCCAGGCTCTGCTTTGACTGCGTGAGAACCACTGTTGACCTCAGTTCTCCACTTCTGCAACAGAAAATAGCTTTTTGATGAAACATGAGTATGAAAGAAGGAAATGCTTTCACTAAAAGTGAAAGGTTCATTGAAAGTAATAAGGGCTTGGAAACTCAAATTGTTCTTTTTAAAGACAGCAGCACTGCAGAGAAGGTTAATGAACGCTGATTTTTAGTGTAACTTGTTGCAGACATGGGTTCCCCTGTGCTAGTGAGAGACAGCTTATTTCTGCCCTAATGAGCATGCTGAGACACAGCCTCATGTATACTACTGAGGGCAGAGCCAGAATACTCCAACACAATAAAAATTCTCCATTGCCCTCGAGCTTCCATCTAAAATTGTATCCAAACCTGAACTGAATTATTTTTGAAAGGGTAATTACTTCTTCATTACTTTTCACCAACCTCTAGGCTCCCAGGCTCCAAGCAGAAGTCAAACTGTCAGATATCAAAAAGGAGAGAGAAAGAAAATGCTCATACAGTGACTTCCAGCCCAGCTGGAAGAAAGGAGCACAATAAATCTTCTCTTCTGGGACCTCCAGACTGCTTTCCAGAGGCTGCGTTTCTTCTAATGCACTTCTGATAAGCCTCCAAATCCTGACAGAGTGATGACCTGCCCTTATTTCATGGTGCATGAGAGGGAAGGAGAGCTTGACACTGGCAGAGCATTGCAGAGGTCAGAGTACACGAAGAGCAGACCAACTCCATCAAGTCACTCTTTGGTCCTCCATGGAGCTGGGATAGGAAGCAGTCTGGTCTTTCTCTCCCACCCCAACCACAAGCCAGTACCATCAGCACTGCAAAATACTGCTCCATGGGCAAGCTGACCCATGTGGTGCAAAAAGGGATTTGGGTGCACTCCCTTTGCCAGGAGCCACCTGACACCCTGCTGCCAGACCAGGTGATGCATTTTCAAACTCTTCCTCCTCTCCAAGCCTTACTCCTGACAGCAAACACTTCAGGAAGGAGGGCTTGAATTCTTCTGTTTGGATCTGTCTTGCCTGGGCATGACAGCAACCTTGCATGATGCCCAGTCAATTTTCCACATTGCCCCAGGCAGCACATGAACCACCCACACACAGACATCCCCTCTCAGAACAGACAATACCTCATGCAGGCTGGGGATTTGGTAGCCCAGCACATCACCATTCTGTTGTCTTGCTTTCCAAGCCGAGGAGTACCTTTGTATTCCTAATTATTTCTTGTCACACTTGTTTTTCACCTTTTTCCTTTCTGAGCAGGAGTAATGGATCCTGGACACATTATTCCTGGAATAAGGATGTTTCTGTTCTGCATGTTACTCATTTTTACAAATCCTCACATTCAGCTTTCTTAGTATGGAGCTGATGTTAGTGAAAGATTGTCTTCTGTGATTCCAGTCTTCCTGGATTTCTTCTTGAGACACATTTTTTCATTTAGGGTCTATCCATATGTATGTAAGGCTAGTGTTGTTTCTCCCTACAAACAAAATGCAAAAGGCTCTTTTTAACATTAAATTTCTTCATGGCAGTTTATCATCCAGTCACTCTTTGTCAGTGAACACTGAGAAAGTAATTTTGCCCCAGCAGAGCTAATAGAATTATGCATGGCTTTTCCTTTGTGAAGTAAATATCACCAGTGCTGCAGCCCTTGACCAGATGTCTTTGTTACAGCTGTTGCATTTGAGTGAAGAATGCTGAAAGGAACATGAAGCCTAATTCTTTCTCAAAAGAAAGAATCTGATCCTGGATTTCTTTTATTCCTTTAAGTGTTTCAAATGATGGCTTCCTTCCTTCATTTCTCTTTGAACCAGCAGATGCTATCTAGCATCAGGACTAGTTTGGATAATATTTCATACAAAGTCGCCCTGGACTGGTTGGGTTGGATTTACTTCCATAGGTTCCTTCCACCACACAAGTATAGTATATTTTATATTCCTCACTATATAAAAGCCTAGTCAAGGATATGAAGTCTCTGTTTGTATGTATGTGTGTGGGTGTGAGTTCACTTCTAGAATGTGAAAGGAAAATCAGAGGAGCAAACACAGCGCAAATTGCTGTATTTTGTGGAACCTAAGGTTTCCATTTCACATATCAGCCATATTACCTCAAAGATGATTTGGGAAGGAACCACAAAATTATATTTTCACAAAACAGTGGAGCACAAATAGGACTGGTTGCGGGAAAGCAAGACTCCTGTGCTGACCGAAGTAGGTGCTAACATCAGGCAGAACAAAAGTGAGCTCCTACGGTCTTTCAGACCAAGAACAGGTCAATGGATTTCTTAAGAAAGGCAAAACCAAGGAGAAAGCTCAAAGGAGATCTTTATTGGGCTCTAGACCAAATAATAAAATTTCAGTAGAAATATTAATTTAAACTTTAGTCCAGATTCCTC
Organism: Colius striatus; assembly: GCF_028858725.1. NCBI lineage: Eukaryota > Metazoa > Chordata > Aves > Coliiformes > Coliidae > Colius > Colius striatus. The sequence continues at coordinate 47,733,454 of NC_084790.1, read as the reverse complement.
ATGTCTAGGTTAGGATTGTTAGACATTTCAGCCTGCTCATGGATCCAGAATGGCAATAGTGTACAATTGACAAGAGTAATTATTGTTACTAACCCTGAAACATGTAGAACACTCAAGAAGCACATGAAGCTCAAAAAGATTCTCATCATCAAACCACAATAGAATCATTTGCCTGAATAGTGGGTGTGCAGGCAAGCAGAAATTCAACTAATAGAAAATAGAAAAACACAGCTTTGACCAGAAAATGATAACACTATATCTTTTCCAATTCATTCAATACCAATTCCAGCAGTACCAAAGTATTTTGTGGTGGTGTCTTCACATATTTTTTCAGTCACTTATTTTTCTTCTCAGGCTAAGCAGCTATTCTGTTCAAATTACCTTTTATTTTCAATTAGTATAAAGACCTGTCTTCTCACAGCAGGTCATTAATGTAAAAATGGTGTGACTAGTACATTCACATTCTCTTGCTTACTGAGCATCTAAGCTTTCATTTTTTATATGTTCTCTCTTTTTATTTCAGAGAAGGTCTGCAAGACTTTTGGTGACAGGTGACCACTCATCCTCATAGTTCATTTAATTCAGAATTAAACTCTTTAAAATGAACTAGTAGGTGAATGTTCATACTGATTAGAAATACAGATTGAAAGAAAATATGTTCAAAATCTTAAAAGTAATAATATATTTTAACTGGGCCTTTTATTTTTCCCTCAAAGTCTAATAAAAAGAATACACACAGTCAGCACAGTTTCATTTCCTCAGGAGCTGCACAGACAGTATCTGGTGCTACAGGGGCTTCTGTGGGAAGTGTGGTCCCTTTGTTTGTCCTTTATACCTTGTCAGGCACTGAGTGAAATCCAAGTAACTTCTGTGATTCTTTTTCCCCCCTTCATTTTTTTAACTGAGGCTGGGTGGAAAGGCAGATGTTGGTGGCTGCAGGGAGAAAACCAGGGGAAGAGGAGAATGTGAGGAGAAAGGCTGCAAAATCATCTCCTAGAGCAGGTCAGACTGAGGCTTGGGATGATGGTGACAGGCTCCATGAACCAGGCTCTGATTTCAGCTGTCTCCATTGTTGCGAGAAATAGACAGAATCAGGAAAAACTCTGATTTAGCAAGGCCTTTTTGGGCAGTTGCTTAACACAAATCACTTTACATTGGTGAATTTTTTATTAAAACCAACCACATTTGCTTGAGTGCATGTTTCAGATAGCTGGCTCTGGTTTGGGCTCATTTTCATGTGCAGCCATGGGCTCCTTGCTCCTCTGCAGACTCGTTTTTGCAGCTCCCTCTGTCCTAGCCTGTGGCCACTAACAGGGTGTTTCATTGTTAGAAAACCAGGGAATTATGTTTGTTTACTGGGAGTGACCAAGTAGTTAAAGCAGAAGGGGGGGGGGGGGGGTGAAAACACATCTAATACAGTTTGTCATTTTGAATAAGCACTGAAACAACTGCTAGCCATCCCCTGCATACTTCACTCCTTGGATCAACAAAACAGCCCTGCCAGACGTCAGATTATATATTCCACAGCTGAAGTGTTTGCATAACTTTTCAGTGGCTACCATTTAAAGAAAGAAAACCACTGATGCCTTTTTTTTTGTTTCTTAATATATTCTTCCAAGTTTGACATGTTCACAGTGTACTGCCAGCAATCATTTTGTACTTGGAAGGCAAAGTTACTCATATCTCTGCTGTGGCCCCTGTGCCAGCTAGCAAGACAGGACTGGCCTTCCCCATTTTCAATCTCGGCATTCAAGGGCACGCAGTGTCAGGGGGCACCCAGCCCCCAGCATGTACGGGAGTCCTGCCTCCCAGCCCAGGAAACTGTGGACGTGTTAGAGTGCCAGCCATATGTTATCAATAATGATATCTAGAAAATGTTCATTCAGCCATTTTGGTTGGTTGCCCAGGGACTCAAAGGAAATTGTCTGAAAAGAATTTGGAGGAAAGGAAAACGTGACTACATCCAATTTCAGCCTTAGTTTTTGCAGCACGCCTATCAGTGCCTATTTGTCTCTACTGAGGAATTATCCAAGAAGCAGATTTTCTTTTTTTGAGTAGAAGGTGCTCAGGCAAGCCTTTCCACTCCTTGGCTATTCAGCACATGCCTCAATATAGCTTTGTTCCTTTTGAACCTGGAGGGTTTTCAAACCATTCTGGGGCCTTTTTTGCTAGCCGTCACCCTTCTTGGATTGCTCAAATTGTGTCCTGGCCAAATCAGTGCAGCTCATGGACCTTCTACTTGCATCGGGCTGGTGCTTGGGCAGCCTGGGACACTCTCCACTGGCAAGAGTGACCTGAGCTTTTCGCATTGGAGAAAAGCATTTTCTATTTCTGCTGCAAGCCAGAGCTGCTGAGTATTGCCTCTGAAAAGACAGGCTGTATGCCAAATGAGAATTCATAAACCCTGTAATTAGATAATGAATTACAATCAATGCAAAAGAAAAAAAGGGGGTCCGGGGAGATAATTAGATCTCTGTTTAACTGGCTTTGATTGCTCTGTTAAAGGGCAATGTGAGACCTTTGATGTTCTTCCATAGCTGAGACATAGTAAGACCATATGTATAGGCTTACATTTGAAGACTTTATAGAGATTTTTTCCCCTCCATATTTCTCTCTTGTTCCACAAAAGAAAACAATGCCTGGAGTTAGAGAAAGCAAGTAGTTTCTTAGAAGGAAGTTTCTTAGAAAATTGTCCTTTTTCAGGATGCTAACAACCTCCTATTTTCAAGGAAAAAGATAGCCTCATGATGCACATTAGATATAATGAACAATGAGATTTCACTCACTGGAGGGAGGTGAATGTTTCAGCAAGAGAAACGGCATACCTTTTTAGCACCTGTTAAACTTGGGGCAAGTGTCCCTTCATGCTGCTGAGGAGTTATGGAATTTCACCCCAATAGTAGACTTTACAGATTTCATCCCCAGGGATTTCTGCTATTGGATGTGGTCACTTATGTAAATGCATTTGAAACTCTCTACTCCTAAGAAATGAAATATCTATATAAATGGTGGATATTATTTACATCTGCTGACACTAACTTTCAACCTCCCCCTTGGAGCAGGATGTAAGACAATATGACCTCTAGATTTCTCTTACAATAACTGTATTTTTTCTAGAGCTTTCATTAGCTCAAGAGCCCCTTCTGTACTTGCTGTAAGTGCCAGTCAGTGTCTTCAGACAAGCTTACATTCTGATACATTTTTCTTATCCTGTGTATTGAGACATAAACACATTTTTCTCCTTTTATTTATGTCTTAATATGGACACTGTGAATGTAGACTACAAGGGTACACTCTCTACAGAAATATACTTTAGTACCCCAGAGATCAATCATTCCAATTGCAGGATTCTGCTCTTAATGTATCAGGGCTTTTGACTACCTTCAGGTTCACCCATTCCCGACTCCTGCAGTATTGATTCTCTTCTATCTACAGTACAAGGAATTCTGTTTTAAGAAAGTGCTACAGAAGACTTGGTACAAGGAACAAACTGGCTAGAGTCTAAAAGGTTGATACCCTACCAAATGGTCATTTGAACACAATAGCAATCCAGCTTGACCTCGTTCTTCTTGATTGATTACCTGTGACATTTAAGCCTCTGTTCATTTCCATGCTGGTTTCCCCAGCTATCTGATTTTCCACCAGATTTCTATCAGCTGAGCAGATCTGAGGAGAAATGAGTTACTGCCACTGTTTGTAGCTTGAAGGCTGCCATCGTGGTCAAATTCAGCAACCACTGGACAAGGCAGAAAAGTTCCCAGACAGCTCTCTGTGACAAGGGGAATACCAGAGTAGGGTTTCCAGAATCTGTGCAGGTTCCATACAGGTTAGAATAAGATACAGGAACAGACCTAGCTTTTTTATGTCTGTGGAAAAGCATGAAGCAACCCTAACTGTGAGTAAGAAGTCAGTTGAACCTCATTTAGATTGACTATAGGTGCCATTCAAAGTGTCAAAAATCTGTAACGTATGTTAGTTTGGGATTGAGAGTCTTTCTACTTCACTTGCAAACTGTGCTTCAATGCTTTTTTTTTTTTTTCATGTTAAAACCATCTAAATTTGGCTCTGTTTCTTTTTTTAGGCTGTACAGTATTTCACTGGATCCCTTTTCACATGTGGTTTAACAACATCCTCACCAAAGAAATCAGGGAGTGGAACAGCACAAACAAGGGTGGACACTGTGGAGGGGGAAGAGCTTGCAATACAGCCTACATGGAGGCAGATGTCAGGTAAATATAGATTCCTGTTAACTTCTTTCAAGAAAAAATAAGAATGAGTACTCTCAAAATAGAGAATTATATAGCCTAGCTGAACCCACCACTTTCGTCAGTTCTTGTTATCAGTGGCCTCCATCACTTTGCTAACAGCTGTGCAACTAGTGCTTTTATAAAAACTTATTTTCTCATGGGCCATGTGACATCTGCTTTCTCTAAACAGATACCCTTTACTTACAGGAACATACAAACCATTTACATACACAGAAGCAACATTTGTGCAGATTTTCCCTCTGGTTTACACAGAACCAGAGGATTACTGTTAAGATCATTGTTAGTCTAATAAAGCAATACTTCATAGTGCTAGGTCACTCAGAAAGCAGTGTGGCTGAAAAGTGCTCTTGAGAACATAATTTTTTCTCAGGGTTAAATTATCTCGCTTGCTTCCTTAAATAAGTTCACAAAGGAAGGAAGGAGGAAGGGAGTGAGGGAGGGGTGGAGGAGGGGAGGGATGGCACAAACCCTGACGTTAGGAGGAGACGTGCTGATGCAGGCAGAGCTGTGGTCATTGCTGTGTCACCGTGGTCAGTGGCTCTCCAGACTGCAAGCAGACTTTTGCTGAATGGCTGGCCAATCCATTTGAAAGAGCCAGAGGCTAGAGAAACAAAACTCCCAAATTAAAATAGCCAAGCTGTTGTGGTGATGGAGGCAGGTAGCTACTCTAGATTGGCCTTTAAGAGACTAGGGACAGGAATCAGAAAGACAAAATTCATTTAGTGTCCTAGAGGATTTTCAAAGGTGTTTGAGACCACTGCTGGATGCCTAGAGGGATACAGAAAACAACTGACTTTCCAGGGCAGTAGGCTTTGATTTCTGTAGAATTAACAGGGAATAGACATTTAAAATTTAAATTAAAACTAAGCAAGGAGAAAAGCTTGAAAAATCGAAATCTATATGCAAATGTAAGCCTATAGATGAGACAGATACACACATACACATATGTATGCTCTGAATAGAGTCCCACAGGAATTAACCGATGAGCTTACTGAATAGCTCATAGCAACACGAGAAAAAACAGAGTTCACAGGTCTTTCCCACTTTGCCACATTCAGACCCTATGGCGAGATGTCACCACCATCACTAGTGTTGAGTCATCTGTCACTTCTGCTGTGATCTTCTTGGACATGAGAGGAAACCAGTGAATTAAGGCAGCCTTTTTTTTTTTTGCTAATGAGTTCATCTAGTGTCTACTGATCAAAACTGCTTTTGCATCTAAATGTGCTTGAAGGTATTTATCTAGTATTAGGCTTTTGGCTTTGATTTTCTGAAAATTGGCTACCAGCTATACAGCTTGCAAACTTGGTTTCACTCTAAGACTTGTCACATGTTGCACTTTTCTGATATTCCTTGTAGCATTCACTGCCTTACTCACCTACAGGAAGGAAAGGAAGATCAGCACCTGTAAGTCTGTCTCTGAATTGGCAGGGTATTGAACACAATTAACAAATAAATAGCCTGAATTCCCAGTAGAACAATGAAATTGCTTCCATCTATATAAGAAATTGTTTTCCAAGTCTGGCCTTTTGGTGGCTGACCTAGCAAAATAGAGGTGGAGGGAGCCTTTGACTACCTGATGGGTAGAGGGATGACGACAAGGGACTTCTAGGAGCAAGCTCTAAAAGCGGGGAAACTCACTAAGCAACCCATCAGCTGCTCCACCTGCAGTAGGTAATGGACATCGCGGGAACAGGCAAAAGGTGCTTGTTGTGGGTGACTCGCTGCTAAGGGTCACTGAGAGACCCATCTGTGGAGCAGGTAGGGAGTCAAGAGAGGTGTGCTGCCTGCCTGGGGCCAAGATCAGGGATATGGCCAAGAGAGTGCCACGGCTCATCAGGGATGCAGGCTACTACCCTCTACTTGTGTTCCATGTAGGTATGAATGATGTCATGAGGCATGACATCTCCAGGATCCAAATGGATTTTAAATCCTTGGAGGAGCAGGTAAAAGCTAAGAGGGGCTCAGGTTATTTTCTCCTCTATCCTGTTCACTGGTGATAAAGAAGGAGTTTGTAATGGAAAAATCAGCCAAGTGAACTCCTGGCTGAGAGACTTTGGGTACTTTGACAATGGATCCTTCCTTGGGGACTACAGCTTCATAGGACAGGATGGGATTCATCTCTCCCGTAAAGGCACTGGGTTATTTGGGAGTAGACTAGCAAATTTAATAAAGAGGTCTTTAAACTAAGGGACTTTTGGGGTGGGGGGAGAAGCAAAACAGAACAAGCTGTCCCCTCTAGGTGGGAAACAGGGTAGGACAGGGAATGCAATGATAAGTGCCCTTCATCTGCACACTGGGCTGAGATACAGAAGGCTGACCACCCTGAGAAAGTGCCAAACCAGGGAGGAACCTCCTGCACCCGCCCAGGGGAACCTGTGTGTTTGAGTGAGCCCCTGCGCTGCCTCTACACCAATGCACACAGCCTGGGGAATAAGCAGGAGGAACTGGAGATGTGGGTGTGGACGTGTGGCTACGACCTCATTGCGGTCACAGAGACGTGGTGGGACAGCTGCCATGACTGGAGCACAGCCATGGAGGGTTATCTATTGTTCAGGACAGACAGACTGACAAGGCGTGGAAGTGGAGTTGCTCTCTATGTGAGGGAGCAATTAATGTGTACTGAACTGTGCCTGGGTGGGGATGAGGAGAGAGTAGAGTGCTTATGGGTAAAAATTAATGGGCAGGGCAAGGCAGGTGATATTGTTGTAGGAGTTTGCTACAGGCCACCTGATCAGGAGGAGGATGTGGATGAGGCCTTCTATGAACAGCTGGGAGCTGCCTCAAGATCACAGTCCCTGGTCCTCATGGGGGACTTCAACCACCCTGATATTTGCTGGGATGGCCACACAGCCAAGCACACGCAGTCCAGGAGGTTCCTAGAGATTGCTGACGACAACTTCCTGTAGCAGATGATCGAGGAACCAACAAGGAGGGGTGTGCTGCTGGGCCTGGTACTGACGAACAGAGAGGGCCTGGTTGGGGATGTGAAGGTTGGAGGCAGCCTCGGCTGCAGTGACCACGAGATGGTAGAGTTCAAATCCGGTGTGGAAGGGGCAGAACACAAAGCAGGACCGTGACTCTGGATTTCAGGAGAGACGACTTTGGCCTCTTCAAAGATCTACTTGGATGGATCTCATGGGATATGATTCTAGAAGGTAGAAGTGCCAATGAGAGCTGGTCAGTCTTCAAGCACCACTTCCTCCAAACCCAAGATCAGTGTGTCCCAATGCGCAAGAAAGGAGGAAAAGGAGGTAGGAGGCCTCCATGGATGAGCAAGGATCTGCTGGGACAACTCAGGCAGAAAGCAGCCATCTATGAGAGGTGGAAAGAGGGGCTGGCTTCTTGGGAAGAGTATAGGAACATCGCCAGGGCATGCAGGGGTGCAGCTAGGAAGGCTAGAGCCCTTCTAGAATTAAATTTAGCCAGGGAAGTTAAGGACAGCAATAAGGCATTTTTCAAGTACATCAGCAGCAGAAGGATGGTGAGGGGGAATGTGGGCCTGCTGCTAAACAGTGAGGGTGCCCTGGTGACCGAGGACACAGAGAAGGCCAAAGTACTGAATGTCTTCTTTGCTTCAGTCTTTACAGCCAAGGCTGACGCTCAGGAAGCCCAGTCCAGCAAGGAGGTGGATCGAGAGCTGCTGAATGACAGAGCCCAGAGGGGGTGGTTATCAACAGCACAGATTGAGTTGCAGGCCTGTGGCCAGTGGAGTTCCACAGGGATCGATTCTGGGGCCAGTCTTGTTCAACATCTTCATCAATGACCTGGATGAGGGGACAGAGTGTACCCTCAGCAAGTTCCCTGATGACACCAAACTGGGAGGACTGGCTGATTCACCAGAAGGCTGTGCTGCCATTCAGCAGGATCATGACCAGCTTGAGAGTTGAGCAGAGAGGAACCTCATGAGGTTCAACAAGGACAAGTGCAGAGTCCTGCATCTGGGAAGGAACAACCCCATGCACCAGTACAGACTGGGGGGTGAACTGTTGAAGAGCAGCTCTGCAGAGAGAGACCTGGGAGTTCTGATTGATAGTAAACTGAACATGAGCCAGCAATGTGCCCTCATGCCCAAGAAGGCCAATGGCATCCTGGGATGCATCAAGAAGAATGTGGCCAGCAGATGGAGTGAGGTTCTTCTCCCCCTCTACTCTGCCCTGTTGAGGCCTCATCTGGAGTCCTGTGTCCAGTTCTGGGCTCCTCAGCTCAAGAGGGACAGGGAACTTCTAGAGAGTCCAGCGCACAGCCACTTAAACATAAGAAAAAACTATTTCACTGTTCAGGTGAGGGAACAGTGGCACAGACTGCCCGGAGGGGTTGTGGAGTCTCCTTCCTTGGAGGTCTTCAAGACTTGCCTGGACATGTTTCTATGCAACCTGATCTAGGTGAACCTGCTTCTGCAGGGGGGTTGGACTAGATGATCTCTAAAGGTCCCTTCCAACCCCTACCATTCTATGATTCTATGATTGAGGTTGACCTGTCAGAGAAGGCTGGGAGTTACAAAAAACCACCAATCCTGCTGAGATATGGTATGAAGGCAAGACGGAACAGGAAGGAGAAAGTGAGCAACTGCAGCAACTTAATCACCTTTACACACAGCTATTACCTCCTGAGGTGAAAAGAAAACTGGAAAGAAGTGTGTGGAGTTGCACTGGGTTTTTTGTTGCCTTTAATGCATAATCAATATGCAAAGTGCAAACAGTTCAGATGTCTCCTTTGCATGGTGTGTACATTCCTGCACTGGTTGCCTGAGGGTGTGTGTCAGCAGGAAGGCAGGTTTGAGGCAGTATGCCTGTGCAGGCAATACCCTTTGGAGGCTCCCAAGGGCAATGAGCAGTGGGCTACTTTGATAACGGCCAGAGTTGGTGACCGAAACAAAACCCTGCCAACATCTAGAGGCCACTGAAGCAGATTATCCTCAAGATATCAGTCTGAGTACAGTTGTGTGAAGTAGCTGATCTGGCCTGAGATCTCTGGCTGATAATGAGTTTGGGACAGGCATGGCTGCTTGCAGCCCATGGCTTTGCATTGCAGATACAGCCAGACTTTGTCTCCAGTGAGGACACAGCTATGCTAGGCAGGACCAGCAGCAGGCAGCTGCAGTAGGCCTCTGCGCTGACCTATGGTCAAGTGGACAGGCATCTCTTGGCACTTTTCTTCTTGGCACTTGCATCTTTTAGCCATGACACAACAAGAACCTGCAGCAACAATGTCCACCTCCTTGCAAGCACAGAGGCATTTTGTGTACATCTATGTGCATGTCCCCAGGAGCCTGTGCCTTCTCTTCCTTGAAGGAACAGTGTGGCTTCTAGTCTTACATGGCCAAGATGGCATCAGGGTACTTTCATTCATGGGGAACACAGCCAAGGGGCATTGCTCTGGATGTACACCCTGACTCCAGGCTCTTTTCATGTTCTCTGCTCCACTGTTCATGTTTGCATAGATTTCTTGCTTTATTTCTGCTGAAGCTCTCACATGAACATCTCCATGGACAGCCTGCTTCTGCATCAGTTGTCCTCCTGTCACATCTGGGTAGCAGGACAAGTAAATTACCCTTTGCTGCCTTATCCACGATAAGCCAATGTGAAACACACTTCTTCACCTGAGCTCTCTGTATCTTGAATTGGATGAATATATAGTGTGTAAGTATCTTCAGAATGATCTGAACTTTCTGGGTTCCTACTTTTGCCACACCTTTGGTTCCCTCACTGCTGCTGTGTTTTTCATTGCTGCCTTGAATTCTTGCATTCTGGAGACTATCACATGCTGCTCCACTTGCCACCCGCTTCAGTGTGAAGTGGTGACTTCCACCTCAGCATCCCCAGCCACAGCAGACTGCTAATGCTCACAGCATTCCTCTCCCCTCCTGATCCAAGGCACAGCCAGCTCTTCTCAGGAGGGCATCATGAGTCTCTGACCCAGTGTGGTGCCCTGGGGAGAGGAAGGTCTGTTTTGATGGGATATGCTACTGCATCTGCTGCAGGCGTGACAGACAAAACACAGTGCTGTATTTGCAGTTATGTAGAAAAGTGTACCCCACAGCAAATCACAGAGAGCTTGGACCACAGATGGGCAGACCTCTCGCTTGTTGGGGTCAGCTGAGGCTGGTGCAGATCTGGGTCTCAGCACAGCACATGTAGCCTTTCAACAATGCATGTGGCTTCCCCAGGGATGTTTGTGATCCCATCACACATGAGGCCATGCAAGCATGACCATTTTCGGCAATGTAAGTGACTGTGAGACCCCCAGGTCTGAGGTCTCTCATTGTTTTGCCTGATCCAAACAAAGTAAATATATCTGACCAGATTTATTCTCCAAGTGATGCAAGCTCTCATGCTCTGCCACACTGGGTTTCACCATTGCATTTCTACTTGGATCCCAAAGTGAGGGAGGAAGAAACATGATTGCTTTAAACCGTCTCTCAGCTTTTCTGCAGCTACAGGCATTCTCAGTCTGATTTTCCAATGATGAGAACATTTCTTGAAGATGAGGTATAACTTTGTGAAGTAGCATTTTCCCATTCAGTGCCATAGCTCAGCAATCACTTGCCATGGACTGTTAATCCTTTCTTCAGAGACATGTTGGCCATTCTCAAAAATATGATCAAAGTATCCCAGCTCAAAATCAGATTTGTCACATTAATTTCAAACATCATCCATTAAAAGAATCATCTTTTTTAGAATAATGGAGGCATTATCCAGCTGTTTTATACCCATTCTGAAGTGCAGTAAAGCTCTGTATATGCTTCTGTTTGGCTATTTGATATCATTTACCTAGATGCAGTCAACACTGGTATTTTTTTTTCAGTTGATTTCATTGATTTTAATTTTATTTGATTCAATGCATCAAGTTTCTTTGATCACAATATGTGTCAGGCTCAGCAGTGAGTTAATTTCCCAGATTTTCTTTGCTGTCCTTTTCAAAGTTAAACATGGTCATAGAACCAGAGTAAATACCTGAAGCCCTGCAAAAATTAGCCTCAGTAAAGCAAAATTAATGTCATCTGCATACAGGTCTTTGTCAAATTTGCTTCTTAGAAATGTTCCAGTAAATACTGGCAGCACACTATCAAAGAGAAGTGAATTTGAATTAATCCTGGCAGAACTTTTACTAAAGTTAATGATAGACCTATAATTGTACCTGTTTGCAGCCAAAATCTTATTTTAGGAATCATACATATACAGCAAGACAGTAGAAACATTTCTATGCACTACTTTGTGTCTAGTTAAGTGTTACTAATATACTTTGAACATCAAATTCCTGGAACAAGAAGTTCCTAATCACCAGTTTGATAATTTTTTGTAGGATCTGATTTCATCTGTAACTCATTTTGAATAGCAAATGTGTTCAGTAAAGCTGCAGGCATTAAGAGCAGATAAAAATGGAATAAATTGCAGGTTACATCTCATTTGTTCAGTTTGGCATAATTGTATTTTTTGTGATGTGTGTCAAAAGCACAAATGGTGCCTGTAAAACAGAAGTGCCTGGCCAGCAGGTGAGAGACATTTACTGTTCTGCAGAAGTCCTCCCATGATGAAGTAATCATTCCCAGGGTGCTATTCACCTGCTTCCATGTTTCCTTTTCCAAGAGCAGAAGAACTGAAGAAGGACTGCAGCATGTCCTACATTCAGCCCCAAAAGCAAGGATGCACAGCTGCCTGACAACCATCCTCAGGGATGCATCAGGTCTCACCCAGGGTGAGACACAGGCCCCTTCAAAAAAAAAAAAAAAGGTCACAGCAGGCTAATGCCCTGAGCATCCCTGTCATGCAGCAGGCACAGGGCCATCACTCTCATTTGGCACAAGGGGAACATCCCCCAGTGCACAGGGGTGGAAGAACCTGGCAGGTGTGGATCTACCCCTTGGTAACATTGAAGTCAGCAGAACCAGGTACCCAGTGGAAGTTAAGCATACATTTGCCCACACAGCTGGGTTGGTGCCAGAACCCTACATGGTTGAGCCTGGGCTGCTGCCTCTTGTAGTGGTGCTCAAGAAAAGGTGAGGGACAAGTGAATCTCTGGAGATCCACTGAAACCTTTGCAGCAGCCCGGTACCTCAAGAGAATGGTATTTATACTTTTTTTGAATGAAGACATATTGGGCAAGGAGACAGATTTTAGTATGGCACGTGTAGGATTACATATTCAGTTCCCAGACATACAAAAAAGCAGCAAAGACAATGTTTGTGCTCAGTCTCCTTGGCAGCTACAATTACCTTTAGCACTCTTCCATAGCCTTTGCCTTACATGTACGTGCACACGCACACAAACATCTATATATTTATATACATATAAATAGAATCATAGAATCATTTTGAGTTGGAAAACACCTTTAAGATCAAGTCCGATCACTACCCTCACACTGCCAGCCCATCCCAAATTATGTCCCTCAGCATCTCATCTCTATGTGTTTTAAATATCTCCAGGGATGGTGACTCCACCACCTTTCTGGGCAGCCTATGCCAGTGTCTAGTGCCAATGTTTAACGACCCTCTCAGTGGAAAAGTTCTTCCTAATCTCCTGTCTAAACCTCCCCTGGCACAGCTTGAGCCCGTTTCCTCTTGTCCTATCACTCGTTACTTGGAAGAGACTGACTTCCATCTTGCTGCACCCTCCTTTCAAGTAGTTGTAAGAAAGTGATAAGGTCTCCCCTCAGCCTTCTCTTCTCCAGGTTAGACAACTCCACATCCCTCAGCTGCTCCTCGTCAGACTTGTTCTTCAGACCCTTCACCGGTTTTGTTGCTCATTTCTGGACATGCGCCAACACCTCAACGACCCTTTTGTAGTGGGTGGCCTAAAACTGAACATGGCCCTTGAGGTATGACCCTACCAGTGCCCTGTACAGGGGAGCAATCACTTCCCTGGTCCTGCTGGCCACACTCGTTCTGTTTACAAGCTGGGATGCCATTTGCCTTCTTGGCCACCTGAGTACATTGCTGGCTCATATTCTTAGAGATACATAAATATGTCCTTCGCATTATTGTCTTGTAGGTTAGGCCCCAATATTTGTGTGGGAGTAGGTCTGAGGAATCCAGGCCTGACTTACCACTCTGTCAGCCTCTCTGAGAGAATTTGGATTTGACCTGTGAGCATGATAATCAGAAGAGACAGAGCCTACAGGCAGCGCCCTTCCTGCAGCAGCTGCCTGCGTCCCCCAGCACTCTGCTGCAGCACTCTGCTGCAGGGCTGCCCATCCGTCTGCCTCCATGTCTGTCTGTTATGCTTTTAACATCATATGCCCTGGTTGCAGCTTAAAACTGACCGATCTTTATTCTAAATGAGGAAGTGCATTTCATTTGCATAGCTCTGGTGGGATTAAAGGAGGCATTAGTGTAATTAAGGTCAGAGGAGTTTGCCATTTACTAAATCCCTAAATCCACCTCCGCTCCAGCATAATTCAGTAATATCATGGGGCAAAAGGTCACTGTAACAATTTATGCCTGTCTAGCCTTCCATCACAAAAGGATAAACTGTTTTTTTGGACAAAGAGGCTTTTTGCACATAAAACACATACATTATTTTCAACATGGGCATGAGAAAAATCTTTGCCTCAGCTACCAGCTGAATCCATTAACTACCTAACACCTCAAGTTTGCTTTTTTTCTGATTTTGGATAGGAAAAATTAATAAAACGTTTTAAGCATATGAGCTTACATGGTTTCAATTTTTAAAAAAATCTCAGGTAATACAGATCTTAAACATGCATTCCAATATATTTCTTCTTGAGTTTAAAATATTAAGGGACCCCTTCTGTTAAACTGAGAATAATAAATTCACAGGGAACATTTGGAAGATGTTATTGAATATTGTACGTTCTTATGAGCGAGCTTGCAGTAGTTATTACTTTTAATTAAATGTACATATGTTTGACACGCTGAAGGCCTTAGCTCCCAAGTCTCCATTCACTGTTATCTGTAATCCAAAGCTGCTCAATTTGACTGAAAGAGCCCTGAGTGATGATAAGCAAAATTAATTTAGGGACTGACATGCATGCACTTACTGCCTTTTGCAAGTTCAGTTAGCTCCAAGCCAAGCAGATTGCACTGGGTGTCCTTGCCACTCATAGCCTTCAGGGCCAACTCACTGTTAAGCTATGTCACTCCAAAGCAGTCCTTGAGGAATGTGGCAGTGCTCTGCACTCAAGAAATAGGTGCTTTGCTGGACAGAAAAGGGGTTTGCAGAGCTCTCAGCCAGGTAATCACTTCACAATGATGTTTAAGTGATGACTCTGACACTATGTCATACTTGACCAACCATGTCTCTGAGCTCTCCTAGGTGGCTTATTCAAGACTCTGAGACAAATAAAGGGATTTGAAGGATGTAAAAAATGGTTTTGAAACTGAGGAGATTCATTGAAATTGCTTTAGCTGCACTATGGATAAAGAAATCATGGATTCAAAACTAGTGGAAGTAATTGAAGCAGCTTCTGCTAAGTGTTGTCAGAAAGCTGTCAAGTTTTCTCGAGATAGCTTTGGTGACACACTTGTCCACACTGGCGACCCCTATGTTGCATCAGCCCTGCATCTGACAGACTGGGTAGCAGTCTTAGTAGTGAGACTGTGTATACAAATGGAAATTAAAGCCCAAGCAACAAATATCATGCCAGAGATAACCAAGAGTTAGAAGGAATGGTGTTGCTCCTACGTGACGAGAGGCAGTGAACATTCAGTGCAAGGCCCCAGCCCATAGGTGGGTGCTGCAGTGCAGCCGCATACAAAGAAATAAATTGGGGAATTCTTTAGCACAGGAGTCAGTGTGTTGACCCTCCACACCTTCACTCCTGGGATGGATTGTCTAGGGAGTGCAAGGAGAACAAGGGAAGATTCTTCTTGACCACTTGTCAACATAAACAAAAGTGCTTTTCTTCAGTTCTTGCAGGGGTGTCTCTGCACTCCTGACAGACCTATGCCTTGCTCTTGTGCAGAGGGTGGGATGTGTGTGTTTGTGTGCATGTGTCCCCATGCTCCCTCTTGACGGAGACTGGTGTAACACAGATTTCAAGAGAAGCCTCATGGTCGGAAACTGACCCTGCCTTACTGGTCCAGGGATCATTAGCCAAAAAGTCAAGAATAATTGAAGTTATCCTTGGCTATAAAGAGGCCAACACAGTGCAAAGAGACACTGGAGGTGATGTAGTGGGTAAGGCTTTCCTGCTGGTATCCATGCTGTGCTGATGTTCTGTCACCTGGCACAAGGCAGGAGTTTGCCCCGGCTCTGGCAAAGGGGCCGTGTGTAGCTGTACTGCTGCTGTGTATGCACTCTCCTGCCTGCTGGAGCTCCTGGCATCTCTCTGATCAGAACGCTGGAACCAGCGACTTGAATTAATTTCTACATGCAAACAGTGACTGGACCAGCAAATATCTGGCTAGATGTTGCCCAAAATGTCCCTCCACACTGCAGCTTCCCCTTGCCCTTCTCCTTGTCCTTGGTAGCAACATCTAAAGTCAGGGATGGCTCTGCAGAGTGTGCTCTGGGTGTGGGCTTGCTGTGCTGTATAGATCTGGCAAGAGTGCACTGTCTCAAACACATTATTGCATCATTTCCTCCACCCAACAAGCCAGAGATGGGTATTTGAGTTGTTTTGGTTTTTTTTAAATAAACTTCCAAGTGAATAAAGAAGAAGGAATCTGCTGAATGTCCAAAAGGATGCAGTTTAACAAAGGCAGCACAAGCAAAGAGGGAGAAGCATGCTGTGAAACAGGATGTTTGAAGACTTCTCTTGATCAGAGGGACCAACCTGGCTTCTTGACCACTGACTGTTCCCAGCATCACTGAAAGAGTAGATGAGATGTCTGTGCTAAGTAAACAGCATCTGTCATCTCCACGGGCTGTTTGAAAGTGCTGACTAGCTGGTGAAGAGATTAGCACTGTCTGGCTACTAATAACTGATTCGTTACCCAGACTTGGCAGAGCCTTCCTAATTGTCAGTTAGAACTGCTGACATTCCTGAATATTGCTCTTCAGGTATAAATAATATTTATTTGTGTCCTTTGTTTCCATCATGCTAGCTCACGTGGATTCACTCACCTGAAAGGACCAAAACAAGTTTTATCTCAAACAGTACATCTGTCTCATAACATGTCATTATAATTGGCTCCCTTACAAGGGCACATATGCTTGAAATTTTGGTATCTTCATTTGGGCTGAGATGGTAAGTTTCATGTAACTTACTGCTTCACAGTAAGTAAGTTTGGGAAATCATGAAGCAGCTTGTCTTAATGCTGAAGAGTGATGTTTGAGTGTTTTTCATTTGAGAAGGGCCATGACTAGAAATAACCTTTTTGAGAGGCAAAAATGAGACAATTCCACACTCATAAAAAAAAAATCAAACGTTGAAAGGACACGGCTATGTTTTGTCTATGATTTGTTTATGTAGACTATATACTGACTAAAGAAAGTGTCTTTTCTGAAATTCTCATTAGGGTTCTTTATGCCACTGTCTTTTAAAATAGTCTGGGGAAAATACTCTTAGGAAAATCATAGGCAGGTAGTTGTTTCAGGTTCAAAATACAAAGTAACCAAGAGTTGTGTTTTTATTTTGCTTTTCCCTATTTTAATTTCTTTATGTTTTTTTACTACATCTCTACTGAACAGATGGCCACAAGCTCCTGACAATGATACTTCACTTGTCTTGGCAGGAAGATGATGGTTCAATCACCCATTAATCCCGTGGCAGATAATGGCTGAAAGCACCAGTTCAGGTCACTCTTGTTGATCAGATTGTGCAAATCTATATGTGGGGTTGGGATTTTTTTCACTGATTTCTTTGAAAGCTTTTTCATTTGAATGTGCAACATTCATCTGTCAGTCATTTTGCCTCTCGTCACAAATCATCACACTGTCCTGTGATCCTCCCATCTGGTGAAAAAGCCTTCACATTTTTCCCTGTCAAATCAAAAACTCACTCGAGAAATTATGAGTTTTCAATGAATATCTCATTTTTCTACACAATTCCAAGCAGTTTGTCCATTTAGAAAATGGTAATTAGTGGTAATTAGTAAGAAATGTAGGCAACAGACTACTAATCAACACTCCTATTTCAATTGTTACGTAAATGAGAAAAATACAGAGTAATTTCACTTGCCTTAGTTTTTTTCCTGACTGGTTGCAATTTACCCTTTTTTGTATGATTTTGTGGACACTGAGCAATCTGTCCCTCTAATGAATATGGACAGAAGTGGTAGGTGAGGATTTGCTCATTTGTATCCTTTACACCTCTTTGTGAAATTCATTACCGCATTATGTTACATTGAAAGGCTCTTGGAAGATGGTCAAACCTGCACTGTCACAGCCTGATGAATATCACATAGAGGTCTGAACTGTGGAGTCATTATTTGGCCCGGCAAAACTCTCCATGCAGCTAACATCTAGGGAAAGGTTCAGGTTTGCAAGGAGGTAACATGTTAACTCCTGTGGCAAGGGCTCTGACTCCCACAGCTGGTTGAGAAATGCTCAGGTTTAGCAATTGCACCAAGAAGTCAAGTAAACAGGTACTCCAACTGATGCCCTGGCAAAAATACTGTACAAAGGAATGTTTGAGTGTGTTAGGAAACCTCTAGTACTGCTCCCAGTGGAGTCAAAGGCTGATGCTGCTGGTGGGCAGCATAGGCTGTGACAGTCAGTGGCAACCAGAACTCTTTCAGCTCATCACTTCTCTGGAGTTGCACCTCTGATCTGTGCATGGCTGCTCTCAACACCTGAGGAAGCAACAGCAGCAAAACACAGTGCAAAAGCAGAAGAAAAAAGCAGACAGGTATAGCTGTGCACAGAAAGTGTTCATATCCTCAGGACTTGCTGCTCAGCAGAGGCAGAGGAGACAAGTCTTCCTCCAGAAGGCACTGGCCACTGGTAGCCTTCCCCACACAGCTGTTTGGTGGTCCAAAGCCTGACATCTTTCTGCTTTGGAAACAGTGGGGAAAAAAAAATTATGGATTCTCATTGGCGACTGCAAGGCAGAAGATGAAATACTATGACTCTTAATAGGTATGTGCTAGTTCTGTTTAGCCTGGATGTTTTTCATTAGGACTGACATGTCATTGTCCTCTGGTCATCTTACAGTTTTAGGTGATCAGTCATTGAATGAATGGTCACTCTGTTCCTAAATTATCTGTGCTACTCCGCTTCTCTGGATGCTCCTGGAGAATGAGTCTGCAAACTTACATAATGACTGAGACTTCTTCAAAGTTCAAAGTTCTTGGACCCCAACTCTGGGCCAAGCCTTTTATCCTTCTTTTTTTAAAGATATCCCACCAACACATATGTCCCTTCTGAAGTACGCACCCCCAACAAGTGCCTACATAAACTTAGTTAAGGATAATATTCTCCAAATATTTTTTCATGAGCACAGCAAACAGGCATGCCTCACAACAGCTGGGATCCAGACAGCAAAGCCTTCTTTTGGTGTCCTGCATGAGGAGGAAACTGCAAGGTGTGAGCCCTCAACATCAGTCCTGCATGAGTAGCATCACCACCAGAGCCAGTCTGACACAGGACATTCAAATGAATGTTTATGGAACAAAAAGCACTTTTCTTCTGCCCCTAGGTCTGAGCCCCTCATCTTTGATGTGCTTGTAAATAAACACCTATTTCCAAGGAAGCTGTTTCCTGTTAGACCCTATTAAACACTCCTACCGGTGCCTAGCTTCTTGTGTTTGAAAAAGGTGAATACCATTTGTCTTTTCACTGTAGGTTCATTTACAGCTGCATGAAACAGACATAAACAATGACAAATACACTTGCAGTAATAAGAATGCAGAGAGACAACCAGAGGGTTTTGGTAATAGGAGCAGTCCTGCTGTGGAGGTAAGGACACATCCACAGAACCAGTGTTTTGGTGCCAAGACAAGACTGAAAGGAACTGCAGGGAAGTCTTTTCTTCCACGGTTTCAAAATGTTTGGATAGCTACCCTAGACTCCTTTGTAGAGGAAAACATGTATCAAAAAATGAGTAAATCACATTTTTTCTAAAAACAGGTACATCTCAATTTTCTGTGACTATTATATTCTGCTTCTTGTTCCCAGCTAACTTTACTCCCCTTCTAACTTTACTCTGCTTTACTCCCACAGACACTTTCTGGATGTGAGGATATGTATTTCAGCACAATAAACAGGTGAGGCAGTAGCTCAGTTTTTCTTCTGAAACGTTTCCTTGCCATTTTTCACTAAGGTTTTCCTGTAAGTCTTTTTAAGAAGAACTCTGAAACTACCTCGATAAATTATTGACTTGCCTACAACCTTTTGAATTCATCATCTTCCAGTCATTGGGTTTAGGTTCTGTTAGTCAAAAACGCACACTGTACAAAAGAGGGTACAAGTGTCATGTGGCATATGACATAAGTTAAGTTGGGTATCAAGCTGGACAAATCCAAATCCTTACCTTACGTGAAAGAACATCCTGTGACATTCTCACCCATGTGATCTGTATTTCTAAACCATTTGTAACCCACTCGGGTTACAAATTTCTTGTTGGAATTCATATCTGCTTTAGCATAGGAGTGAAACTCAAAATACTTCACAATACTTTTACAGGCAATTTGCAGACAGTAAAGAGGTCAAAGTAATGTATATGTATCCATTCCGATTAGCTCACAATTGACATCTGTTCACTGGATTCGAACAGATAATTTTAAGTTTAGTTTTGCAGAAAAATCACCAGCTTGAACACTAGAATTGTCTTCCACAGGTTTTCCACTGAATGTTGGCAAGGACCAAACAAATCGAAGATACTTAAATGTCATTGCATCATATAATCAATGAATAAAATAATCACTACATAAAATATGCTTACATGGAAAAATCAGGCTGCTTTGCTCTGATTCAATTGTTTCCATCATGCATAAATGTTGAGGTCATTGTGAGTTTTGCCACTGGGTCCACAGAGGCTCAGTGTTTCCTCTTAAGAAATTATTAGTGGGAAGGTCAGATTTCATGTAGAAGATTAAGTACAGATATCAAACGTTGGCATTATGAACTCCTTCATATTGTTGAATGATTAGGATTTTTCACTGCATTTCTCTTTAGTGCTATGTGATCATGCTCACTTGTGTAAGGTAGGAGTGAAGTTAAGTATTAAAGCAGTTCATCACAAGTCCAGGGGCATTTGTTACTAGGCCGAGTAATTAATAAGTGTAAGAATGTGCCTGGAGTGTTATGCAGGAGGTGGTTATAAATATGTCTTCTTTTTTCTTTTTACAATGGAACATGTGTAAACTTGGATCTGCACAAGTTGTCAAATTTCTTTTTCCGCATAATCAAGATCATTTCATCTTCCATCTTGTGCAGCTACTTCTCAACAGGTACAAGGGTCCCCATTACATTAACAGAAGCAGCTTTTCTTATAGCTAAGCTATCCCATGTGTCAGGTATTAGAAACATCACCAGAAGCCCTCAATTCCTTTCCATGTTTTCCATTGTTCTTCCTGTCCAAACATGTTGACCCATACGAAGAAGTCTATACTACTAAACTTAGAAACACCACCTTTCTAAGCATCTTGTTATAAAGTGAGGAAAACACGTTCAACAGATATCTGCATGTAAAAACTGTAATCAGATAGCTTTAATGCTTATTGAGAGTAAATACTGTTCCAGAAAATGTGTTTCTTCCCGACTGCTGTTAAAAAAGATGCTTGTGATTGTTTTTCTCCAAGTAAAATATTATTTTTTAATAATTGGTATAATTATTTTAATTCATGACAGTGCAACTGTTTTGAAGACTGCTTGCTGGGTCTGGAAAAGAAGGACATGTGAGTTACTGAACAGGAAAGGCAGCACTGAGTGGAGATCTCTTATCACCAGCAACTATGTTGAATCTCACTAAGAATATCACTCCACTTCAAAATCTGTCCTGGAGAGCTAACATCTGCTGAGATTATTGTGCAGGCAAAGGCCACATCTTTCTTCAAACTGCACTTACGCTCAGGCTGCTGCAGGCAGCTCGTGAAGATGAAGTCGTTTCCTGACCTGTAGACACTTTTCTTGTCACACAGCTGTGCTCAGTTCTCCCAGGAAATCCAGGACAATATCCAAAAGCAAGCAAATTTTCTAGCAGCCTGTTATGTTTCACAATGCAACAAAACTTTCCAATTAGCAGCAACAAGAAATAAGTAAACCAATTGGAAAAAAACATAAAAGTAAAGACCCCCAGTTTCATTACATGTAACTGTCATTCTACACAATACAATGATAAGTAAATACAAAAAATTCAAAGTATTTGAAGGCAAACACATGACTGAACTCTGACAGGAAATCCTGTGTGAGTTGCTACTGGCCTTATCACAAGGGCTACTGTTGATAGAGTCTTTTTCTACACCAGCTTCTAAAGCTGATGATCCAGCTTCCTTGCAACATTCCTTGCAGATACAAGCCATAATCAAACATTAATGCAGAAATCTCTTTTTCAAGTCTGTGCCTAATTAATTTTCTTATAAGCAGAAGCTCTGCATCCACTGGACGCCAGTCTCTCCCCCAGAATCCCAGCCACAGGCTTCTCTGTCACCCTTAGTGCAGCAGTGCACTTAACATGTCTGAACTTGCCACCACTTGCAAAGGTGTAAGCTTGCCATGAACTCATCACATCAGGTGATCTCTTAGCTGTGCCAAAACAGTTGCAAGGTGCAGGAGAAACTTGAAAGATAAGACTGCTATCAAAGAAGATATTTCTCACCCCAAAATCATCGCATTCTCTCTCAAGCAGGAGAATAAAGCCATTTTTTTTCTCGTGTTCTTGCAGTTACTGCAGAAGTATGCTTCTGAGAATACATTTTTATTTGAACGTTGCCTTGAGTTGTTCTATATGCACCATTAAATGTAGACAGCCTCCTTTCTGGGCTCTCTTCTAGTAAATACTTTTGTTCAAGTGGATATTACTGGAAAAGACAGATTGAGTATAGTATATTCATTGCATGCACATACTTCTCCCCAACCTGGATGAAAGTTCCAGCACCGTATTTTTCAATTTATGTTTCTCGTAGATTGTCAGATAGCCTCATTTTCATTCTGTATTTAATTTGAAGGGACTCTTTGTAATAAAGGATGGAGCTTTATTGATCAATTAAATGAATGTTAGCTAACACAATGTTATTGGATATGGATTGTAATAACTGAAGGTTTGTCCAAAGAAAGTTAATTGTTTGTCAGTCTTAGAAGTGTGGTTTTGGGCCTGAGATGCTGGCAAGGCGTGGCTCAGCTGAATTGAGACGGCTGATGCAACAGGGACTGGAAGTTGTGGCAGACACGTCATATTCGGCATAATAATTCGGCCAGACTTCTCACCAATCAGAGGGGAAAACCCGAGCATGATCTACATGTGAACACCTGTGACTGTCCAATCAGAGATCGTTGTTACGGAATATCGGGAGCCTGGACATTTGTAAAACCTATATAAACTTGAGCCGATAAACCGAAAGATGTGCCGTGGTGGAACTGCTGAACTTCCCCCGGTCACGCAGTGCTGTTTGCCCTTTTATCGCTTGCTATAATTGGTTTAATAAAATTCTGTTTGTTTAAGAAAGTTTTAGAGGTTGATTCCTCAAAAACACTCTTGACTTAGACTTTCCCCACAGTAACTTCTCCAGTTCTCTACAGCATTTTTGCTTTGCAAGATTTTTTCCACAGCTTAACTCCAGCAAAGTTATTGCTACACCTCTTCTCTACTGGTATGAGCTTCCAGCCATGAAGCACTATGACAAGTTACAGATCCAGTAGAGGACTATGGACACTGGATCAGGTTTTCTGGCAGGAGTTGTGACCCTGTGGAAGGGATTCATGCTGGAGCCATTTATGAAGAACTGTGGGACATATACATTGAAGAGATTCATAGAGAAGTATCTCCCCACCATGCTGGAGCAGCGAAGAAATGTGAAGAGCCTTTCCCCTGAGGTAGAGGAGTGGCAGAGACAGTCTGTGATGAACTGACTGCAACCTCTAATTCCCATTACTCCGTGCCACTTCGAGAGAAGAGGCAGAGAACTCACAAGTAAAGTTAAGCATAAGAAGAGAGAGGTGGGGAGAGGATGTTTTAAGATTTGGATTTATTTCTTGTTACCCAACTCTGATTTAATTGGTAATAAACTAATTATCCCCAAGTTGAGTCTGTTTTGCCTGTAATGGTAATTGATGAGTGATCTCTCCCTGTCCTCATCTTGACCCATGAGCCTTTCATTATATTTTCTCTCTGATGTCCAGTTGAGAGGTAGAAGTAATGGAGCAGCTTTGGTGGGCACATGGCATCCAGCCAGGGTCAACTCACCATAAAGCATAAGATGGATTTCTAAGTGTCTGTTGCTTCTTCATCAAAAGTTTCAAGGTTGATGACTCCAAGTAAAGATAGCCAGGGTTCCTGCTTTCCTCCTTGGCTTGGAGCTCCAGGTCCCTGAAGACCATTGAGATGCCCATTTGTTAAAGGAGCAAATCCTAAGAGTGCTGTGAAGGCCACGTCTAACTGGCGTCTGGCACTGTCTTTATGACAGAACAGAGCTGCCAGCTCACTGCTGCCCTAAGATAACTCAGGTTTGGTCAAGGCTGAGGTGGAAGAAAAATGCCAAGACATTTGATAATTCTAGCTGGAAAAACGTTTTATGATTTCCCTATGCCTGTGAAAAATAAATGTGAGATCATACACAGGAAAACTGCAAAAGTAGGGCAGAATTCAATTCAGCAGCATCTTTATTAGTATACTCAGCATTGTAGCCTGGGATCCTTTCTCTGGGGAGGAAAACAGCTTTCATCCTCTGAGCTACTGGCCTATAAAATACTCACTACCACTGTCGCATAGAAGTTTATATCCAAGGCTAAAGTTCAGCCAGCGATGTCTGGCAAAATTGAATTGCTTTTTAAACAGCAAGGGTGCCAACTTCAACACTTTTTACTTAAATATTTTGCCATTGTATCATAGCAATTCTTGCTACCAGAGTACTCCGAACATTGACCCTATTCTTACACACGTATATGTATGTACAGGCATGTGGGCTGGGAACTGGCCAAAGAGTGGACCTTGGCAGCAGGCAGCCCAAGCAGGACTGGGGCACACAGGGCAGCCCAGACAAGGCCCATAGCCTGCTCAGGCCTCTCCTCTACAGCTGATGAAATCTTTAGCACAATCACTTTGTTGTGCTACTCTCCGCTCCTAGAAGCTTTAATTAGCAGTGGATGGGGGATGTGGTGCATGAGCACTCTACTCAGATGTTGGCTGGAATGTGTGTGTCCAGCAAGCCCACGCCAGAAGAAGGCACGCCTCTCCAGAAATGAGGGACCTCTCTAGGCCCTCAGCAGACATGCCTTTCTCACTGGTGAGAAAGGTACTTCCGACCTGTATTCCTCCTTCAGAAGAGAGGCTCCGATGAGAACATCAGAAACAACTGTGGGAAGAGTGGCCTAACAGAGGTGCAACTCTTCTCTCTCTTACTCAGAAACAGCCTTTCTGCTTATCTTGGATCTATCTAGCTCCTCCAGCATTTAAAATTTTGTTTCAAAGCCCTTTCGTGGTGCCCAGATCTGTCTGCCTCATAATCTTCTGCTGTGGAAGCACATAATCTACCCCAAAATCTAAGTCATGAAGGAAGAGGAAGGATTAAAACTAGGTCACTCAGTTTCACCCTACCTTGCATGCCTGTCAGATATCAGACTTTAATTTATTAAGTTTTTACATATTATTTGCTGGCAGAAGCTGGGGAGGACTTTGTCACATGCCAAATCCATATGGTCTAACATAAGCATTTAATTTTGCATATATCTTTATCCCACCTTCTTGTTTTTTTGCAGGGCTTTGAAATACCTGTACGATCACATACCAATGGTTTCTGCCAGCCTGTTTATAGTTACCTGTAGTGCTCAGATCAAGGAGCACTATCTACCTTTGGTGCCTCTGTGATACTACAAAGAGAGGAAAATAACGGCAAACCCAAACTACGAACATTCCATCATTTTGTTAGCTGTGCGGCAGGAGGCAAAGCAGAGATGAGGCAGGAGCAATCCCAGGACTGCGACTCTCTCCCTGCTGATGGCTCAGGAAATCACATTCCAGATGGTGGACTAGACTCCCAAGGGCTGGCTGCATGTGCACATACCACAGGAGGTAATACAATACCGCACAAGATTAATGAAAGAAGGAAGCTAAATGGCCCTTTCAGAAAAGAGCCTCCAAGCATTAGAAAAGAGTAACAGTTATTTCACCTACAGTAAACTAAAAAATATCCATGTTTTAGAACTTGGTGTCTGGAGGTGAAGTGGAAGGCCTACTCTCTCAGGATGCAGTGCTATTTCTCCAGAGGAGCATGTCTTTCTGGACACAGGCAGATGCATGCACATTTTTAGGTGCTGACAGGGAGGAAAGATTTGGTGCATGAACTCCCCTGGTGACATCCGTTGCTTTACAGAGCTTGTAGAGCACAAAACAGCTAAGGAACGAGCAGTTAAAGTGTTAGAAGCAGCAGAACAAGTTGTAGATGAAAACTCAAACTGCTGAAGAGATGCTTCAGCAGACTTCAGGTAAGCTCCTGTTGCCATAGTCCTTGGTGCTGGCTTCTGTCACAGTGCTCCACCAACAGACCAGGTTGCTCTAATACACTGCTAAAGGCCTGAGAGGGTACACAATCCCCAGGAAACACAAGAAAATGTGACGGTAACTGGCAAAATTCTCAGACTGCTAGGATATAATACAAAAACACTGGAATAAACAGGGATGGAATTGGCATTCCTGCTTCACAAAATGTGCCAGCATTTCTAATACTTGGTTGAACTTTAGCCTTGGTTGCAACTTTTCATATAACTATGGTAATGAGTATTTTTCAAGCCAATAACAATAGCTCATGGGATAAAGAGGAGTATTTCCCCACACAGATTATCTTGATCTCCAGTGCAGCACGGGGTATGTTTTTGTAGGAATGTAGCAATGTGCAAGCTTTCTAACCTGAAGTTCTTTGCATCCATCACTGTGCAAGATTTGTTTGCACATGTTTCTTATAGCTTGCATGCTTAATTACTTAAAGATTTATGTCTCTCATTAAACACTGCTGCTCTGCATTTGAGAGAGAGGCTCCAAGAATGAATGGAAGTGACTTGGAAAAGCTCAATCTCTTTGCCTGGTAGGAACATAGAGATTCAGAGACGTAGGCTCATCTCCACATCCTTATCATCTGCCCATGGGTATCTGTGGAGACCATGCTCTGTCAGAATGGAACAAGCAAGTGAGGACACAGAGGACTGAACTCGTCCCTGCTTCATCTGTGCTGTGCCAAGTGACCCTGGACTAAATGTATCCTCTGTCCCTGCTAAGGCATAGCAACTTTCAGAACAGATGAAGCACTTGGGTGTGTTTCAGAGCCCACTGAAACATTGTCTCTGAGAACAATAGGTTTGCTGTCAGGGCTGAAGCATGACAAGAAGCCATTACAGCATTGCAGGTGGAAAGTCAGCAATGCTGCAATTCATATCCCCAGAGCTCATAGCAGTCCCCTAGCTGTCCATAAACTATGTCTTGCTGCACATGCAACCCTGATTTCCTTCACTTTGTCATTTAATCCAGAGAGATCCTATCTGTATCCCCATTACTTTTTCTAATGGATGTCAACCACTATAACATAGCTTAGTATAGCATACCATACCATACCATATCATACCATCCCATAATGTACTCCAAACATATGATCTGATAACAGCTCAGAAAGGATCAGAGACAAGAGTGGGATACCCAGACATGTACAACCAATAAATTAAGTACTCTAAGAGCAGTAACATTTGGCATTTGGATGACATATGACTTTCTTAAGAAGGGGTTGCATCTCAGGAGTTCCTTGCTCAAATTACCTCAAATCTGGCCTCTAATCCACACTTGGAGAGCAGCTTTCAGGGGAATTCTGCTATTCAGATGAATTCCTTGTGTATGTCTGCACTGCACAATGCAATGTACTGCTGAGTTCCTCAAACACTGTATGAGCTCACTCCCAAACCAGAAAGAGAACAGCTACCTCAAAAAGAAGAGATGCTGTCAATATTCAAACTTATCTCCATACATACTGTGTCATTGACATGAAGGTTCAGTGAAAGCTTGCTTAGGACCTAGTGAGGCACCACACTGCGCTGTACAGACTTGTCTTCAGAACACAGACAATACCATGAAACAGTAAGCTAACCTTGGCTTTACTTTGATTTCGTAAGGAAACTAGACTTCTGTAACAAACTGTTTATGTCTGTCAATCCCATATCCTTCTCAAATGTTTTTGAGCCTGTTAGTTTCCTTGCCAGTTAAATTAGATAGAGATGGAGGTAATATGTGTAGTGGCATTAGATGGCTACAGGGAAGGGCTATACTCTGAAACCACGTCCAGTGCTGGAAAGTGGGGAGGATGCATGGGAGAATGAGACAGAAAAGCAGTCTGGCAGTGCACCAGGACAGATGGAGATGGAGAGTGTAAATGCCAACCATGGAGAGAAGAAATGGAGAGCTTTGAGCAAACCCTCCTCCCATACATTTTAAGACATTTCAGCATCCAATCGCACCACTTAAGATAGCAACATCAAAAGGCAGAGACTTTTCACTACTTATCTTGAAAAGTAGTTGTGTTTTTCACATTGTTTTCACATGTCACAGAGAGATTGGGAGAGTCCAGTTCCGCAGTCCCATCACAGGCTGCTTAGTGCCTGGTCCTCATGCTGTGGCAGCCCAGCATTTGTGCACAAGCCTGACACAAAACAAACAAAATCTAGGGGTTGAGGAAGGAAGAATGTCAACTTTTAAGAATTGGGGATGCCTTAGCATAAAGGGCAGGGTTTAGCTGGGATGATTTAGTGCCCAGGCTACTCCTGCCAGCCTGGGACAGGATTTCTGCTGGATTTACAGAGCAGGAAAGGCTGGATTGTCTCTGGCAGCTATTTCAGAAGTCCAGAGAAACTCCTACTGAGAATTTCTAAAACCCTCCTAACAAGAGAGACAAAGAGCATGGGAAACAAGATCAGCCTGGCAAAAGGCAGCATGG
The DNA here is from genome assembly GCF_028858725.1 of Colius striatus. Taxonomy (NCBI): domain Eukaryota; kingdom Metazoa; phylum Chordata; class Aves; order Coliiformes; family Coliidae; genus Colius; species Colius striatus. The sequence continues at coordinate 47,705,218 of NC_084790.1, read as the reverse complement.
GTCTGGTGAGGCACATTAGCCTCGCTTCTTCATCTCTCTGGTAGTTCAATTGCAGCTCAGTTGAGAGGCACACCTCTGCAGCTGCAAACAGGGGCCCTCAGGCTCCAGAAAGATGGATAGAGAAAAACAGGAGTCTAATTTATGCCACATCTTCTTATCACTAGCAGAATGCAAATTTATCATAGCTTTAGTAAGTGATTACATAAGCATCATATTAATTTTTGTTCATATTTCCTCAAATAAACCAGCAAATTGTTAGAACAACTTGAACTCGCAGGTTTATTTTCCAAGCATCATGGACTATTGGCAACTAGAGTGAAGTAATTTATCATTCTGCAGTGAAGATAATCTGGCTAACTAACCAATTTTTTTACAAAACAAAGAAACATCAGTGAGCAAATGGGCAGTGACAATCAAAAGCCACATGAGGGTTTGGAGGAGAGAGCAAATAGCATAAGGCCATTACATTTTGCATTGCATTCTCTAGAGTTGCCTGAAGATTCATGTGTTCCCATCCAGAATATACTATTATACAAAACGTTATTCAAAAGCAGAGAGGGAGACTGCACACTCACAGATGGGAAAGGTCTTGTGGGAGTTTAGTGTACAAATGTACAAACTTCTCAGTCCTGTGTGCTTTTGATAGTCCTAGAGGACTCATCAGCACACATACCTCCCATTGACTGCTACCCCATGCTACTCCTGCTGGATGATACACATACAACTTTCACTGGAGGGAAAAATAGATTCAACAAGAAAATTTGCTGCTGCTCCATCCATTTTGAGTGAAACAACAGGGCAGAGGAAAGGAGCTCTTGGAGGGTGTGTGAAATCCCCTTAGTGCAGTTGAGAAGGATTTAAAGTATGCCAGTGAAGTAGATCCACAGTCCTGGCTCCACTTCTCCTCATTGCTAAGTGCCCTTCTGGGAAGAAGTAGCTCTTTGAATGTCTATTTGAACTGAGGCAGGACCTGCCTGATGCCTCTTCAAGCACTGGGCTTCACCTGGCTACTTACCTGGGGCCCAGAGCTAGCAGAAGGCCAACTCTTGTACCATCTGTCTTCAACTTGAGAGTTGGAACAGGGATCCTTCTGTAAATAAAGTGATTTTTAAATTATATCTTCTCGAGGAATATTCTCAGCAAGGAGCGCTTTGGCTGGGAACAGACTGATAAACATCTAGAATCTCAAACTGACAGTTTATTATGTGTGTCTTGCAGCAGACAGCCTAACATACAAAGGACAACAGACAATGCCTGAGCACAGGGCTGCCAAAGGTACCCAGCACAGAGCCCCATACCCATAAGCCCTATGTGAATATGGACTCACACAAGCTCCTCCATCTCCCCTGCAATATTTGTTACCCTTGGGCTGAATGACACCACCTTACAGTTTCCCCCTGGAGTTGATCAGATGCAACAGACCTGATGAGGTCCCTGAGTAGGACACAATAGCCGTGTTAATGAAATACCCTCTAAAAGGGGGTACATGGCAAGGAGAGTGGCAGGCACCAGCAGTGGTTTCCCCTGTCTGTCCTCAGGGAGATGTTGGTCCAGTGGATTTCCAGTGGATGTTGGTAGCCAGCTCTTCCCAGCAGTTTACTCCCATGTCCAGGCTCCTAACAATGACCCTGCAATCACCTCACACTCCTCAGGCGAGAGTTCTCCAACTGGAGTCAAGGGCAGAAAACAAGAAAAAATGGATTATGTGAAAAATAGAAAGAATGTATATTTCTTGAAGTTTAATGGCTGGGGAGTGCCTAGAGAGACTCGGGCATCTAAAAAGGAAAACTAAACAACTAGAAAGAGTGTGTTTTGAATCCTATGAGTCTTGTTTGACTGCTAGCCACCCTCTCCTTCCATACAGGGCTGTCTTCAGGCTTTATCTTGAGGTAACACAATCATTACAAAATAAAAGAAAAATGAGAGCATAAAAACGTTGCTTTCAAACCAAACAAAAAGAGGAAAACAGCTTCCCTATTCAGTGGTCCATCAGAGTACTTGCTTAGAGCCAGAGAAACCATGGCCAGGTGCCTCCTCAGCTTTATAGAGTTCACACCAAAAGCTCCCTGAAAATGTTCTCTCATGATAGTGTGTTCAGGAGAGTTGTGGCACCCTTCTGCTACAGCTCTTCTGCTTTCGGCTGACATTTATTTGCCAGATTGGAGAGAACATATGACTCATGTCCTTGCCATCTCCTCCTCTTTCAATGCTATCCCAAAAGAGCATCAAAAGAAGATGAGAATGAGAAGAAACATCAATACCCACACACCCTTACGAACACTGTATCTCCCAGTGCCATGCTACCTGCTTGTCAGGTTCCTGTCTTCCCAGAGCCAGTTTCCAGCACAAGTGCTCTGAGATGTCTCTGTTTTTGGAGTGCCACCAGCAAGAGCTGAGTGTAACAGGGCAGCTGTGCTCTCCCCCAAGCTCACTGCAGGGAGCATCTCTTGGATGCCAGCTGCACCAAGCCCCACGGCGAGCTGTGTGGTGATGTGGGGGCCACACCATCTGGCCTGAGGCAGAGCCACCCTTGGCAGACAACCAGATGCCTAAGAGCCTGAAATGCTGGAAACTCCATGTGCCTTTGGGCTCCAGGCAGCCCCCCCAGCTCAGAGGAGGTTTTGCGCACTGAAGTGTCAGACCTGGGAGCCATCTGTGGCGGTCAGGAGCTTCATCCTTCTTCACGTGGGGTGACCATTCTCTGAACACTTAACAAAGACTGTAACATTTCTTACATACTGTCTCGTGGCTGTTAGCTGGAGGCAGTGCTATCACTGATGGTCTGAGCTGCACATGATCTACGTGCAGGATTTCAGGTACTGAACAGCTATAGATTAACACAGCAAGGAATATTTCTGTATTACTGAGATGATGAGGAAACCAGTTCAGCTTCTCTTTAACATTTAATTATTCCTTATGCAAGAAGTATCTGCAACAGCCAAAACTGCGTTCTGTAAAGCTAGGGTGATTTCTGTATTAAGAGCCACACTAGACCTTTTAGAGCATGTTTGGCTTCTGTCTGTGTTGAACATTTTCAGTCTGTTCTCTTCCCTCATCTGAGGAGATTAAATCCTGAGATTTTTAAGGCCTAATCCATTAAGGCACTTTGGCATGTGCTGATCCCCAACAGCACAAAAAGTTCTGCTGGAACCAGTAATAAAAGAAGCCATTTTCAGTTCTATTTTATTTAGGAGAAATTTAGTTGGTGTTATTTGAGAAAACGACTATTAAGAGTGATAAACTTTCACTCTCTTTATCTAGATTGTATTGCAGTAACATTAGTATCTAGATGTGATGTCTAAAATCAGCCATTTTGCTGCACACACCTGTGATTCAGAGTTTAGCTACAACTAGGATGCTTCAGGGGCAAGGAGTTGTCTGTTAAAAAATTTCTGAAGCAATTTCATTAGCATGACATAGCCTTTTCCACTTTATCACATAAACTTTGGTTGCTATGGACTGAAGCATCTGAAGAGCAGCAGCTTTGATAGGTGAATCATTTATCTTAAATTATTAAAGAAATGTTGGACTATATATAAGTACACTTTACATTTTTAAAGAGCAGAAGCATGACATATCCTTAAACAGCTCCTAACTTCCAGTCAGCTGAATTTCTTTGCAATTTTACACAAAAGATGATTTCTTTCCAAGTTGAGGTTTGATATAGTGCATTCCAGACCCAAGCACAGTTCTGAAGCCAAGCTTGAACTTCTCGAAAATGAAAATTCATTCTGAAATGTAAACAAGTGTTTAACCATAATATAGAGAATAAGAGCAAGAGTGAAATCATTCTGCTGTGATAGGAATCTTTTTTTCTATGCAGCTGAATTATTGCTGTAAATCTTGTGAAAACAATGAGGTTAGCTCTACCTTCCGTGTTTTAGATTTGGACAAGTAATTTAAATAGTCCACAGAAGATAGACTAAAATGAGTTCAAAATACCATAACCATATGATATCCCAGAAATAAAACTCACAAGGCCTGTAGTGGATGTGGTTTATCTTGATTTCAGTAAAGGTGATGGACACAACTTATCCTGGATGCTGTCTCCAGGCATTTAAAGGATGCGAGGGTCATTAGGAGCAGTCAACATGGTTTTACCAAAGGGAAGTCATGTTTGACCAACCTGATAGCCTTTTATGAAGATGTAAGCAGGTGGATAGATGGTGGTAGTCCTGTGGATGTGGTTTATCTTGATTTCAGTAAAGCATTTGACACCCTCTCCCAGCATCCAGCAGCAAAACTGAGAAAGTTTGGGCTGGATGATCAGGTAGTGAGGTGGATTGTGAACTGGTTGAAGGGAAGAAGGCAGCGAGCAGTGATCAATGGGGCAGGGTCTAGTTGGAGGCCTGTTTCTAGTGGAGTCCCTCAGGGGCTGATGCTGGGACTGGTACTGTTCAATCTATTCATTAATGATCTTGCTGAGGGAAAAGAGGGCACTGTCAGCAAGGTTACTGATGATAAGAAACTCGGTGGAGTGGCTGACACAGCAGAAGGCTGTGCTGCCATTCAATGAGACCTGGACAGGCTGGAGGGTTGGGCAGGGAGAAATCTAATGAAATTCAACAAAGGCAACGGTAGAGTCTTGCATCTGGGAAAGAAGAATCCCATGTACCTGTACAGGTTCAGGAATTGACTCTTAGAGAGTGATATAGAGAAAAGGGACCTGGGGATCTCGGTGGACAGCAGGATGAGCATGAGCCAGCAATGTGCCCTTGTGGCCAAGAAGTCCTGGGGTGTATTAGAAGAGGGGTGGGCAGTAGGTGGAGATAGGTTCTCCTCCCCATCTCCTCTGCCCTTGTGAGATCACATCTGCAATATTGTGTCCAGTTCAGGGCCCCTCAGTTCAAGAAGGACAGGGTGCTGCTGGAGAGAGTCCAGCACAGGGCCACAGAGAGGATGAAGTGGAGCATCTCCCTTCTGATGAAAGGATGAGGGAGCTGGGGTTCTTTAGGCTGGAGAAGAGGCGACTGAGAGGTGACCTCATTAATGTTTACAAATATGTAAAGGGCAGGTGTCAGGAGGATGGACCCAGTCTGTTCTGGCAATGAGTCCAAGCTGGAATTTAAGAGGTTCCAAAGAAACAGAAAGGAAAACTTCCTCACTGTGAGGGTGACAGAGCACTGGAACAGGCTGCCCAGATGAGTTGTGGAGTCTCCTTTTCTGGAGACATTCAAAACCCACCAGGATGAGTTCCTGTGTGACCTACTCTAGGTGGTCCTGCTCCGGCAAAGGGTTTGGACTAGATGATCTTTTGAGGTCACTTCCAACACTTGAGATTCTGTGATTCTGTGTCTATTATGATTTAATATACCAGAATGGGACTAGACCTAAAGTGGTTTCTGTCGTGTTGGCTGAGGGTCTGTCTGCTCCACTTGCTCATCTGTTGATTGCTCTGGAGGAAATTCTTCCCTGATTTCACTTCCTCCAGTATAATCATTTCCAAACTTTACTGACAGGCTTCATAGTTCTGGAAAGACTTGTTCCTCTATCTGGGAACACCACAGCTGCCCTGCAGATGCCAGGCCAGACATACACCCCTTCCCAGAAGATCCCAGGTCAGCAAGCTGCACCCTGGCTTTGCCTGAGACACATCTGGGTGATTTTGTCAGTGGCAATAATCATAGAATCATTATAATTAGAAAAGACCTTCAAGATCATTAAGTCCAACCCCTCACCTCACATTGCCAAGCCTATCACTAAACTAAACTATGTCCTTCAGTAACTCATCTATGTCTCTTTTGAATATCTCCAGGGATGATGACTCCACCACCTGCCTGGACAGCCTGTTCCAATGCTTAATAACCCTCTCAGTGAAAAAGTTCTTCCAAATGTCCAAACTAAACCTCCCCTGACACAACTTGAACCCATTTCATCATGTCCTGTCATTCATTTCTGGAGACAAAAGATTGACTCCCACCTGAATGTAACTCCCCTTCAAGTAGCTGTGGAGAGTGATCAAGTGTCCTCTCAGCCTTCTCTTCTGTAGACTAAACATCACCAGCTGCCTTAGCCACTCTTCAAAGACTTGTTCTCTAGAGAGTGAGTTACCACATTGGGGCATAAAAGATGTTGGTTGCAGGAGCCTTCTCTCTCCAGCAGTCAGGCAGGAGCCACCAGCACCTTCCTACAGCGGAGAAGCTTGTCTGCTTAGATGCCCTCAGAGGCAGGAAATTCTGCCTCCAGTAGCTTTGACTACAGGGAGAAAGAAAACAACTTCAACTTCCTGGTTTTGACACAAGCATGGGGACTCCATGAATACTGAACTCCATCTTTGCAGTTGTGACTACATGTCAACATCTTTTTCCTGAGCATACAGATAGGAAGACTAAAAATGACCCTACTGACATGGGGAAGTGAGACTTTCTTTTGTGCATATGTGTCTTTGGATGCTTACTTAGACCCTGAAAGAAAGCTGGGACAAGTCACAGGCACAGGTTGGCCTGCGGAGGTGGCCGTTGGCGGTGGGAATGGAGCCATGGCAAAGCATCTTGGGCCAGTGCCACTCCAAACCCAGCACCAAAGGGACTGTACCTCCAGGCACCACTGCAGCCTAACATTGCCCACCACCTGATCAGCTGGTACCAGGAGATGATAAAGAGTGGAGCACCAGGAACAACTAATGCCTACTTGCAGGCTGCTGCACCACTTACTGGTCAGCAGCCAAGAAGCCCCCTTCTCATGTACCTTGTGATGACACAGTCTAACATAGCTTTTGTTCCTAACAGGGAGGCAAGCAGCAGGCAGGCAAGAAAGTATGTGTACAGAGCAGCCCAGAATGTTCCTGTTGCCTGTATCCTCTAGTACCCACTCATCCTCCCACAGACAAGCAAGAATAGTACCTGATCATATTGCACATGTTGCTTGCCTTTCCTTGACAAAAGTAAAAATAATGCTTCAAAACTCCTCTCCCAGTCCCACAAACGGCAAGCATTTGTGAATTATCAGTTCAATCCTTAACAGCAGCCAACAGGACCAGTGCATATCCACCAAGGTACATATTCAGGACTGTGAACACATAATTCAAGTGCCTTTTGGTTAGGTGGACTACAGTTAGGTGTGTCTGTGGGATACTACAGTAACAGACACCCCCAATTCTGCATCTCCCATCTAGCTTCAGTCCAGTTGACCCTGTATGGGATCCTCAGTCCATGCTGCCTTTATCTGAGCAGTCCTTTCCCTCTAGGGTCACAACCATACGTTTCTGCTTGCTTGATATACGCAGCTCTGGTGATATCAGTTTAGAAACATCTGTGACTCTGACTCTTAAGATACAAAGGGAAACCTTACAGCAATCCCACATTATATTTCTTACCTGCAAGATACCCTCCCTTTAGATTCCCAGAAACCACAGTCCAGGTGTGCAGCTAATGCACTGCTCTCAGAACTTAAAAATAAACTAGAGCCAAGTAGAAGTCTCTGGGAGATTTTACAGGGCCCCAGTGAGGGAGGAAGATAGGATGGTCAGACATGATCTCTGGTGTCATGTACAGGAGATGAAGGATCCACATAGCATTCAGCATTCATGATCCAGGAGCCCATGGAAAATGTCACCATTTCTCTGGATGGGAAAGGGATGGACACCTGCTCCAAAGTGTTGCAAAAATAGCCAGTCTTGCCTAATAGTCTCCAGTTCATGCTCTCCTTATTTACTCTCCATTTCTTCTCTCATATGTGCTCCTCCTGCATTTCCTTAAGAGCGGATGTTGTGTGTGCACTGCACTATACTTTAGCCTTGTGAAAAGGCTTGTGCCCAGGTATGGCAAGCAGTGCTTGTCAGCTTCAAGAAGCTTGATTGTGCTTGTGTCTTCCTCTTCAGCTCATATTTCTGGCAGCCAAACAATTTCACTCCCTCACGGGCACGGGAAAATGTGAAGATAGGATGGTCCAGACCTAGAGCTTGTGTTTGCTTCAGAGCAACCAGAGTGCTGGCACCTCTGTAACACTCTGACTGCTGAGGATTTGGTATGCTGTTGCTCTAGAAGGTTTTCACCTTCCTTTTGTTTAATTTTGTTTCACTTATTTGCTCTTTTGTCCCATGGTCAAACACTTTTTTTCATGCCTTGCTGCACATTTTTAGTTCAAAACCTGAAAAATTTTATGTTTGTCCCACTGAGGGAGAGCAGAAAGCACTGGGACAATCTTGCCAGTTATTGCTCCATTATATCTGGGGATTGTCAGCTACTTAAACACATCTGCAGCTTTGTGATTGTCTGAAAGCCATACAGCTTGGCCAAATATCCATTTTACAGCTACATATGCCTCCTGTGGAACAGTCACCACTGCTGATTCGCTAACTCTGAGCTAGCTGTTAGGAAAGCAGAGGCACTATGAGAACCTGCAGGCTCTAGGCTGTATCTTCTCCATGTTCAGCACAGGAATGGGGTTACAATAACACATTTGTCCAAGGATTTTATGATCTTCCTTTAGTGCACAATCATCTCTGTTTTTCTCATGGACCCAGAATGGCACTGGTAATGCTGAGGAAACAGATTTCTCAGCTTGGCGTCGTCCTTGCTCCCTAGCAGAGTCAAATCCTGCTCTTCCTTGCTTCTTTGCAGCTAAATTGATGGCCACCCACATTGCACCCAGCCTATTGCAGTGTATACAGCTGAGATTCAAAATATATCCATGAGTCTCATAGTAGCAGGTGCATTCAAAACTTGTACCTCTTATTGTCTTGTGTAGTTGTGGTGCTTTACCCCTGGCTGGGTGCCAGTTGCCCACAAAGTTCTTCTATCATTCCCTCTCCTAAACTGGACAGGGGAGACAGAAATGCAATGAGAGGTTTGTGAGTCAAGATAAGGACAGGGAGATCACTCAGCAATTAGCATCACGGGCAAAACTTACTTAACTTGGGGAGAAATGGTTTGATTTATTAATGAACAATCACAACAGAGCAGGGAAAATGAGAAATAAAACTGAATCTTGAAACACCTCCCCCACCTCTCCCTCTTCCCAGGACTCCCCTTCCTTCCCCCTCAGCAGCGCGGGGAATGGGGAATGGAGGTTGCATTCAGTTCATTACAGATGGACTTTGCCACTACTTCTTCTCAGGTGGAGGCCTCCTCACATTTCCCACTGCTATAGTGTGAGGGTCTCTCCCATGGGAAATAGTACTCTACAGACTTCTCCAATATGGGTCCATCCCATGAGCTGCAGCTCCTCATGAACTGCTCCAGCATGGGGCCTCCCATGGGGGTAGCTCCTCATACCCTTCCCCAACATGGGTCATCCATGGGGAGAATAGTCCTTCAGGTACTGACTGCTCCAGCCTGAGTCCCTCATAGTATCACAAGTCCTGACAGCAAACCTGCTCTGGTTTGTGCTCCTCTCTCCCCATGGGCTCCCAGGTCTTGCCAGGAACTTGGTCCAGGGGGAGCTTCGCACAGAGTCATATGAAGGATGCTCCTTCAGGCATCCAACTGCTCCAGCGTGGGCTCCTCCATGGGCTGCGAGTGGGTCTCTGCTCCCTGGTGGCCTCCATGAACTGCAGGAGCACAGCTGCCTCACCTTGGGCTGCACCACAGATCACAGGGGAGTCTTTCTTTCAGGACCTAAGCCCCCTCCTCCCCCTCCTCCACTGACCTTGGTGTCTGTGGAGATGTTTTCACATTCTCACTCCTATTTGGGAACTGCACAGAAATTTCTTCCCCTTCTCGAATATGTTATTCACTGAGGTGTTACCTCAGTCACTAATTGGCCAGGCCTAGGTCAACTGTGGGTCCATCTTAGAACTGACTGGCATTAACCCTGTAAGCTATAGAGGAAACGTAGGGCAGCTTTTTGTTTAAAGAAGCCACCTCTGTAGCACCCCACTACCGAGACCTGGTCCAGGCAAAACCACTGCGTAGTATTGGTGTTTGCGTGCTGATAAACATCTATGCTACTGGACTGATCACTCAGGGACATTTTGGAACCCTCTTGTGGGTTAGCATTGGAAAGGGAAGGCCCAGGTTGCCAGATCAGCTTTAGTCACCCAGTATCTTGGTGCCCCATAATGTCCTGGCAGAGGTCTGCCATGGGTTTGAAACTCATGGACCACATGAATTCCTGGAATGAGTTTGCCTGGAAGAAGGCAATGCTACAGATTTCTGTGGTAGCACTTCATTCATATAAAATTTATAGCATATCTTTGTAGAGAATTGTGTTTACTGATGGTCTGGTTTACACCCATGGTGTCTGGGGCTTTGTTTTTGTTTACACAAAAGCTGCACTTAACAAAGTAGGAAATATTTGTATTATTTTGTGTGAGAGCTAGTATGTTGAAGCTTGTCTGATTCTGATAGTTATGTGCTGTGGATCAAAAATCACTGCTAACAGAACCAGGCAAGAAAGGTGGTAAGTAAACACAGATAAGGATCATTTGTGGTAAATATCAAGGATTATAGCCTTAAAGAGAAAACTGCACCATCCTAAGCTGCCATGACATGGCTGGTTCACCAAGAATAAGGATATAGGGATCAGCATAAAGTGGAAAATATCACAGATCTGCACACCTGGAAAGGGAGAAGGCAGCAGGAGAGGTGTCCAAAGGCTGCTTGCCAGAACAGGCAGGTTGGGTGACCTATGGGTCACATGAGCTGCTCTCCTTGGCTGGCCATGGGGTTGGCCGGGAGCTGTGGCTAACTGAGGTGCTCAGCGCTGGGGCCTGGCTCTGGCACACAGGCTACCTTTGGGCCAGCAGCTGAGGTGTCATGGAGTAAGCAGGTAAGCACCTGACCCCCAAACTCAGGAATCTCTCCCAACTTCCAAATCAAGTAGCTGCTTGTGCTTCAGTCGAGTAGTTCAAACAGGCTCCTCTGTGTCACTTACAAGGATGCTCCTAGGAAGTCTTGAGACTAGCAGCACAAAGAGGCTGGTGTCCTGCATGTGCTGGCAGTAAAGCTGCTCAGTTCCCTCTGCACTCCACTGCTCTTTTTTCCAACTAGCACCAGGGAACAACTGTCCCCAAGGCAATATCAGCCTTGTAAGCAATAGTTCAGAGTGTTCAAAAGGGGACTTTTTAGATTCCTTAGTAAAACTGAGCTCCTGAACCTATGAATGCTGGAGTAAGCTTAGCTGCTTTCTGCTCTGTCCCTGCACAAATGAACTAACACATGCAAATACCTGCTGGTGTGTTGCAAAGTCAAGTCTGCTATCCTCTTCACCCCTCAATGTAGGAACTACTACTATAGTTCATTAAGATACTGTCTAATAAACAGATTTGTCTTTGAACTTTTTCCACTGTAAACATGAACACTAAAAATGTTACATTGTTATATAAAATTAACTGTATTTTTTCCTGGTTCTATTGCAATTATGGTTGTCTTGTTCTATTTATTAGACTATGACTAACTCTTCCTTTGTACATGCTCCTTCAGCACATCATATCATCAAGCACTTAGACACTCAAGTTAAGGATAAAACACACTATATCTCATTTCCTAGATACATACTTACTTATTCATCCTAGCACTGAACCGAAAAACCCTTAAAAGCTTTCTCAAGAACAGTCACTGTTTATTCATTGTTAGATCAATAATACCTCAAGTACAATTGTTTACTCTTTTTTTAAAATGCTTGTTTGATAAATAAATTTTCCTCATGATTATGCAAGACAAAACACCCCATTTCCCATGTCCTGAGCAGACGCATGGGTGAAACTTCACAGTTGCAGGCCTCACAGAATGATCTTTTTTGGAAAAACACTGTTGCCTCAGTGCTGTGCTTCCAATCGTTTGTGCCAGAGTTTTTTAGCAATACAAAGAGTTCTCATTTTCTTTTAAAAACCACATTAGCACATAGGAGAATCAAACCCTCCAAGTGAGGAATGGCTTACAAAAGGATAGCAATTACAGAATCACAGAATCTTAAGCATTGGAAGGGACCTCAAAAGATCATCTAGTCCAAACCCCCCTGACAGAGCAGGACCGCCTAGAGTAGGAAACACAAGAACTCACCCAGGTAGGTTTTGAAAGTCCTCAGAGAAGGAAACTCAACAACCCATCTGGGCAGTCTGTTCCAGTGCTCTGTCATCCTCATGGTGAAGAAGCTTTTCCTTGTGTTTCTTTGTAACTTCTTATGTTCCAACTTGTACCTGTTACCCCTTGTCCTGTCATTGGATATCACTGAGAACAGCCTGGCTCCATCCTCCTGACACCTGCCCTTTACATATTCGTAAACGTTAATGAGGTCACCCCTCAGTATCCTCCAGGCTAAAAAGTCCCAGTTCCCTCAGTTTTTCATCATATGGGAGATGTTCCACTCTCTTCATCATCTTGGTAGCCCTGCACTGAACTCTCTGAGGAGGCCAGAACTGGACACAATATTCCAGATATGGTCTCACAAGGGCAGAGTAGAGGGGAAGAAGAACCTCTCTTGCCGTACTAACCACCTTCCTTCTAATATACCCCAGGATGCCATTGGCTTTCTTGGCCATGAGGGCACATTGCTGGCTCATGCTCATCCTGCTGTCCACCAGGATGCCCAGGTCCCTTTCCCCTACACTGCTCTCTAACAGTTCATTCCTGAACCTGTACTAGTACATGGGGTTCTTTTTTCCCAGATGCAAGACTCTACCCTTGCCCTTGTGGAATTTCACTAAATTTCTTCCCAAAATATTTTTTGGGGAAAAAAAGATGCAAGGTCAGAGGTTTACTTGTGAGTATAGCTTTTTAGCCAAGGACACATTCAACCCATAGGGATTATCACATTATGCATTGTGTTAGTGTCAAGTCCAGGAGCAATGCCACACCAGTTGGACTCCCACCTGCCATGCTGCAGGTGGAGGATGAAGCCAGTACTTAGGAATGTGCTCTTCAACATACCCCCACAGTTCTCAGAGATGCTCTTAGGTGTAACTATGAGGACATATTTACAGAAACAAGGTGTAAGCGTGTTCAGATAGTATCTCTCTGTAAACATCTACCAAGCAGAGATCTTCTCACTCTGCAGCCATGATGACTAGCACACAGAAAGTACCAAGTCTAGGGACATAAGTCTTTGATTATTGGTTGTAAAAAGCAGGAGGGACACTGAAAATCTCTCTTCCCTTTTTACAACCATTCCAACTACATTGCGAGGCAAAGGTGATCAGATAGCATTTAATTTCTCTCCCATCAGTTAAAGTAACCAAGGACTCTAAGCAATGTAGTAACGTGTGCTGCCTTGATTCCAGTGAGCAAGAAAGCATCCTCCCTGATTGCTTACCAATCCATCTTCCTCAGTGATGCTGCCCTCTCAAACAATTTTCTGCAAGGAATTCTTCTACAGAAAACTTAGCTTTAAAAGACAACATGATGTGGGTAAAATCAATCATTTGGAAGATATCTATAAATCTCCTGCTATAGGCTTGTGCTGTAGCACTCAAGACATTGAGCAATCCAAACGCTAGAGACTGAGTGGAAAGATGGGAGTAACTCAGCTCTGCCAATGTTTTTGTAATTGGGGGAAGATGTGGCAAAATGAGTTTGTTTCACACCTGCCTTGGACTTTTGTATCTGTCTAAGGATTTTCCTTGCTCTAGATAATGCAAACATTCCCAAATGAACAGACCTTCTGTTCCACACAGAGATATTTTCTATCTCTCTTTCTCTCCTTAAATGTACTTCTATTTGTTAAATATAGTTACATTATTGTAACATTGCTTTCTGATCATCTTCTGTGACACTCCAACTGGTACCCTAACCTCAGAAGATACAAGCAACTTCTCAAGATGTTCTCATCTTCTCTGAGCACTTTCATCCCTCATCCCAGTATTTTAATGAAATGATCTTCAGCTTTCTGAATCCTGATGCTTAATGACTGTTCTCTGGCAACCTCTGACTTCCATGTAAAAGAGACTGTGTTTTTATCACAGAATAGTTAACACAATATCAGAATAGTTAACACAATAGTTTTATCAGAATAGTTAACACAATAAAATGAAATCCATTAGTCCTTTTCCTATTGTAGCTAGTCTGTCAAAAACTAAGACCATGCATGAATTTGCTTTGGAGTTTTGCAGTAAGAACATGGTATAATGCTGTAAATTATTGCCCAGAGACATTGTTGAACATCCATCCTGGTAGATTTTCAAGGCTCAGCTGGACAAAACCATGGTGAAAGCGGTCTGCTGTTGGAAAATAGTCTAATTTTAAGCAGGAGTTTTAACTGTGTGATCTCCAGAAACCCCTTGCAAGCAAAATTTAAATTTTTAAACTCTTATGAGTTTATGTGTATAGAAAAAAATTAAAACTACATGTACATTGTCTCTATAAGTCTCTCTTGGTTATCATGACATAAAATCCAGACCACTTTTTTTTTTTTTTCTGAGGATAAACTTGGTCAAGAATGATCAGTTGTGTTAAAGGAGCAGTGGCAGCAGCTGTTCTGTTAACACAGCAAGATGGCAAATGAATAATTGCACCATCTTTGTAATCCTGTTCCATCTATGGAGATATTTGATTGTTTTCTAATGACTTTTAAATCAACTTATGTGAAATACATTATAAACAGGAAAGCATATTAGGAATCTCATCAATAAAGCAGGAAGAGGTGCATGTCTGCATCTAGGTTTTGCAAAGAAATTTAGCTGAATTTATTGGATGTGATTTCCACTACCTCATGCCTTGCACAAGCATATGAAAGTGAGGGTAGAGAAAGTGTATATCTGGCTATTTCCATTCAGAGACATACAGAGCTGAACACAGCATCCATCCACATCAGCCACTCCAGTTCCACACAGCATTAAAGGTCCTTCTTTCTTTCTACCTGAAAGACACAGTGTAACTGGAAAAAAAATCCTTTGTCACTCAAGAAAAGTGAAAGATCCAAATGAACTGCTGGTATTCCTAACTCCACCTCTAAGAATAACACACATTTTTTACAATAAAGCACATACAAAAAAACTTGGTATAAATATAATGCTAAAGACAATATTTAGTCAGTCATTGAGAAGTGAACAAAGAATTTTCCACTCTGTTATTGTAGCTGGTAAAAGTTTGCATTCTGATTCTTGTGAAAGGATTTATGTACTACTGTAAATTTACACAGCAATTTCCAAACACAGATAAAATATATTCCTTGACAAAAATGTCATGGAAAGCAAATGCAAGAGGAGATGTAGAAGGAATCTTTAGAAGGAATTATAGACTACAGAGTCTTGAAATCATGTGTTAAGTAGATATCAGTGCTCTGGAAAACAGCCTGATTCTTAAGCTTCTTGCATCAGCTCATACAGGTACAACACAAATTCTTGAGGGACCTGATTTCTGCCTCATACTAATAAAAGCAGAAAGATTCTGCTTCTTTCATTCTGGCACCAAGAAATTATTTAGAAATTAGCAGCAGGTAGATATCACTGGATTTGAACCAGAGATTGAAATACGGATAGGTTCAAAAACAACCAACATCTTAAACATCTTGAACCAAAAAGCAGAGCTCAGTTTTGTGAAAAAGACCACTTCTAAAAGAGTCTTTTCCACAACTGAAAGTCAGAACATCATGAAGAGATCCAATCTTAAGTCCAGTTTTGGATCCACATTTTTCACCTAGACTAACTATGATAGATGTTTAAGGTTGCCTTCTGTACTGTCTCACAGTTTATGCGACTTGAGAGCTCAGGACTGCTCAAAGCCACTGAGCTAGCACAAAACAGTTGCAGCATTATGCAGAACTAACATCAAAAATATTTGTTAGAAAATTCTGTTCATGCTGTATATTTTTTTTCTTCTTATTGGATTTTGCTGCTGTAGCAGTTCTTTCAAATGCTCCATTTAATTTTACATGAGTTAATGAACTGGTAAAACTCCATTCCATAAAGCTTATTTTAAGGTGTCAGCTTTAAAATCTCTAAGATACTGCTGTTAAGCTCTATAATTTATTTCCAGAGTCTGGGCTTGGGCCTTCAGCTAGGAAAACTTTTCTCCAACTCTACTACTTTAAATATGAAACCCTGCTTGTGTAATCACAGTATCCTCCAAGAACAGAGAAGGAAAAGACAGTGTTTCAAACAAACAAGCAAAAAAAAAGACTGAAAGAGAGATTAAGACAGAAGAAGCGTCCTGAATGTACCTTTTCTTCATCCAAATCATGATCTGAAAAACATACTTCAGTCTAAAGCAACCTTTGCACAACTCTCATTTATTTCAAAATTGGCATCAGCAACTTATGGTGAAGATCACATCCATTTTCTGGTGCCTCAATATTTCCTGAGACCCTGAAGGTTAAAATGCAAGTCTGTGTGGTGGATTAAAACATATAATAAACATTGTCCGAGACCTTTGGATAGCTCACTTCCTTTATTAACCTTTCTGTCAGCAGGAGCTCTGGCAAGATTTTAGTAAAGGAAAAGATTCAGATTTTCTCATGGGAAAAATGTTGGCTTTTCTGACAATACTATGAAAGAATATTAGTATAATAATAATTCAAATCTGCACATTGGGGCCAAGCTTTTTTACAGCTCTGCAGTGATCTCTGAGCTCCTCAGACCTCATATTTTGAGTTGTGTGAAGAAAACACCTGTGGGGTTTTGGCACTCTGCCCTGCTGAAGTGTGGAAAGTTGAAAAACTTCCAGGAAGCAAAGCTGTGGTTCCATCCTTTCTCTGTCATGTGCCTCCTTCACACACAATACTCTAATGTTACTGCTACTTTGTTGGTCATCTTCTGAGCCTCCCAACCAAGGAGGGTGACAGTGGTGCCACTGCCTCTCCAGCCACCGTGTCTCCTAGAGTTCATGTGTTACACCAAGAGTGCCCAGAAGTGGATTCAGCATTCATGGCTGGCTTTTAGGGAATTATCTAGCCCAGAGAGTCCAGGACAGATAATGACATGGCTGACTTCAGTCCAGTCAGCATGGTTTTATCCTGTGCCTGTCTTCTGAACCTCTTCACAAAAACTAGAGGAAAAGGTTAGAGGGACGAGACATACATACCAAGTAGACAACATCTACCTGTGGCAGAAATTTGGACATTCAAAGGTGGAGAGGACCCTGGCTCACACAGAAAGGCAAGAGGAAATGGTCAGGGAGATAATATCCAGCAGAGCTGGAGTGGCGGGTATCAGACTGTAAAACTAGAATGTCTCGTGAAAATAACATGTGGATTTTTTGTAAATAACTTTGTCAGCATTTCTGGTCCCCTATATCCTCAAGAATCCTTCTGTGTATAATCATTTAACTGAAAATAGTCTCCAGCCTAGCAGTTCCGAATAGCAAACACACTTTTGCTAGAACCATAGAATCACAGAATCACAGAATCATAAAATCATACAATCAATCACAAAATTATAGTATCATAGAGCTTGACTTGAAATTTACAAACAATTTGGAGACCTGAAACAGGACTCTAGAGTCTATCCTCCCATCCTATAGTCATACCCTCCTCCCTTTGCAGATCTTCCTCCATCACTTGCCTATTGTCTTCTTGAATAAGTAGTTGCTGTAACTCCTTTTTTTTTTTTTTTATGAGAATGTTAGTCTTTCTGATGTGGGTTTGGTGTACCCTGGAAACACCTTCTGGACTGAGCTCTTCTGCTTGCGAAGACAGCTCATTCTTTGTTCCAGTAGGTTTGGATATCAGTTTGGATTTAAATTTCTCTTCCCTAACAATGTTAGGGCATATTGGGAATGAAAAGAGGAAAACACAAGACACTTAGGAAAGCTTCCATTGCAAAAATGAGATGCCAGTGGACTTTAGGTGAGCAGGGCATTTCAAAATGTTTCAGTATTATATATCTAAATAATTCTTAAGCATGAGATGAAGTGCATAAATCTATGCCTGGATGTAGCTTTTAGAACTGCGGGAAAATTTATAGTTTTCAGCACCATTGTGCATGGATACTGGGCACTTCTGGTTTAGACAGCAACATGATGAAGTTAGAGAATAAGACAAAATTGAGCTCAAAGAGACAATTAAATATGAGCTGACAAAGGAGGCTTTTTGTAGATCTAAACATTTCCCTGTCTGCATTTCAAAACCCTTACAGCTTATCTATTACACAGCACACATAAAAAACATTCTGTAGCAAACATTCAAGATACTCAAGATAGTTTTTCAAGACAGTTCTGCCACAGTTGCATTGTGGTTGTTAGCTTCAAAATAGTAGTAGTATACTTTCACTTAAGTGCATGGAGATATAAGCCCACACATACACATGCACAGGCACATGTACACAAACATATGCACTGTCAGATTAAAAGAGTTAAAAATACTACCACATCATATTGTTTGTCCTGGCTCTCACTAGAAACAAAAAGAAATCAACCAAGTTCTTGATCAATGACAGAATCAAGTCAAATTAGCAAGTCAGATTCTCAAGTAATGTAAGATGTCATTGCTGCTAGATGAAGGTTAGGTCAATACAATTAACATGAGGTAAAATTTCAGATAAAATTTTAAGTGTGATATTATTCTTTTTAGTCCAGAATAATTTTCCAAGTATAGAATCTTAGACACTTTCATCATTGTGGGTAAGTAGCAGACTGTAAGCAGCATCTTGTTTCCTTTCTT
Source organism: Colius striatus (assembly GCF_028858725.1). Classification (NCBI taxonomy): domain Eukaryota; kingdom Metazoa; phylum Chordata; class Aves; order Coliiformes; family Coliidae; genus Colius; species Colius striatus. The sequence continues at coordinate 47,686,747 of NC_084790.1, read as the reverse complement.
TTATTTTTCTGATCTTCACTATACTTGCATTATCTCCTTTCCTCCACCACTCCACCTGGCAACCTCCGTCTACTAACAATTCCTGCTCTGGCTACCTGCATTTACAATTGGGCAGCATTTAAAATTTGAAAGGCAAACTTGTATCTGTTTCAGTGCACTATCCTGCATGGTATGCTGAATACTGCTGTGTCTACACCAGCAACACAGCCTGCCCTCCAGTTTCCAAAAGAATATTAAGTGCTGTGCACTTATAGAAAATCTACCCATTCTCTGAAAACTTGAGACAGACTCTTGCATTCTCTGCGGATATCTGCTCAAGGCCAGTGTCTTAGTACTGCTAAATTCCTTGCCTTTCTTTCCCTGCTTCACAGACAAAAGGGTAAAGTTATTTTCCTGCCCTGTTCTGTTGACATTGTAGATCTGACTGCCTCCTTTAACCATCTGAAAGATTTCTGTGCAAGCTTAAAGGACTGCAGAAAGCATCTGCATTCACTTTACTACTATTTATCAAATTCCATAGTTGTACTGTCAAAACATTTGGGATATGTGGAGCAATACATGTAATACCTCAAGTAACTGCTTCAACTGAGTAATTACATCATTAAAGACAAAAAGTGTTTTGTATGATTTCTATTTCACTTGAGCCATGAATAAAGTCTTACACAACTCACTATCACTATAAAATGGAGAAAACTAAGCACACAGTGTTTCAAAGAATAAGTCAAAGTCTCAATTATAACGTGAAGGGAACACATAATTTGCTCTGACAGAAAGGAACTCCTGTGTCCACAATCAGTATAGTACCCTAAATATATGTATCATCACATGGGCCAGATATAAAGTATACACTTTGGGCAGCCAGTGAAAAAACAAGATGGCAGATAATCAAGTACAGTTCCTGGCCACAAACACTGTGAATTTTTATAATTCCTTTTTTACCTTTTCAGAAAAAGTTCTGGTTCCACATTAACTGTTATTAACTGTTCTCTTTGGTTTTACAAAAGCTTCACTGCCACAGTATCCTCTGAACAGTAGCTACAAATAGCTTCTTTGATAATAGATTTGTTAAAGTTTTTGTTAGATCAGATAGTTTAGAAAAAGAAAATAATTGATTCAGTTCTGGCCATTCAAGGATTATAGCCTCTGTTTGACACGGTTCTTTAATATGGGGAGCAGGAATTGTTCACAAGTCCATACGGCCGTTCAGAAAGAAATACCTTGATGAGCAACAATCCCACTTTGTCAATATCTGATCATAGGAGATTTGCTGATCGCATTCCTCCTCTCTGCTCCTTCCAACAATCTCACTCCTCTATCTCCTCTTCCTTATGAAATTACCCACCATTGCAAGACCCATAGGAAGTGCTGATGGCTATTACTTGCAGCCACAGCTGATCTAACTGGTCTTCTACATCTGTGGCTATGACTTATAATTAATATATAAAGAAATTTAAATCTATTCTTCTCAGACAAGAAACAGAAAGCATGGAAAGAAAGGAGTCAGAGCTGTATCCTGCCAGTCCTCCACAGATTGTAAGGAAATGCTTTACAGACCAGGAGCCACAGCCTGAGCCTTAGCAGGACTCCATTACTTCTAATTACATACTGGATTTGCCCCACAGATTCTTCCCTTTCCTTCAGAGAGGACAAGTTGACTAGAAGATAACACCTCATAACACCTCTTCTTTAATCACACTTTCCCAAGTACATGTATTTTATCCCAGAAAATTTCCCCATAATCCTGTTCCTTTGGTGCTTAAGTACTTTTGTGGGTTTTTTAATAGTACAATGGGAAATACAACCAAAGTAGACGGCATAAAGTTGAGCTGACTTCAAGAAGTCCAGATGTTTGGAAGGTATACAAATGTCTAGATAAAAATCACTTTTTGCTCTAGAAGTCAATCTGGAAAAGCATGCCAAGACCATTAACAAAGCTAATTTTGATAGTTTTTCTGATTTTATTGCTCTTGGAAATGCTAGAAAACCAGCCTTTGACATTTTCATTTGGAGTCTCACAAAAACCAAGGAAGTGGAAAGGTGGGGAAACAATAAAAGTCAATGGTTGGTTTGTTTGAGGCTTGGGAATAGATTCATGGCAGTTTATATCTCTGTCCTTTTGCTCATCCCTAATTTAGGACTCTTGTCAAGGTCAAGCCTCTTAAAGCATAACTCTTAGTGAGCCTCTGCCATGATAAGCAGTGGTCAGCTGAAGCTTAATCTGTGTACTTGAGGTCTTATTTGTCACCTCAAATCCTCTCTCTTCCAAGTGTATCTGTGGTCACCACAAAGAGCAGCTCTGGTTCTGCTTGATGCTTCACGTAGCAAAAAGCAACACCTTCAATTCAGAGACACTGCTCAGCCCACATGTGCAGAGCACTTCAAAATCTTCCAGCTGGCTGTTCCCAGCCTGCCTAAGACATGACCCATGTCAGAAGGGCACCTACCCACAGCATGACCAAACTACATCATTTGTCAGATCCTCACTTGAGGACAGCAATGTCTTTTTCTCAAGCAATGCTAAACAGAGTAACATCCCACTTTCAGCATTCATAACACTGCTGTGAAGATCATTCCCCGTTATTTATTTATGTTAAGCCACCTCCATAGTCTAGTCCTTGCCTGCTAAATCCAGGATAAGAGTCTCAACTCAGCTTTAAAGCACCTTGTGCTCTATGCCAAGTCTCACCTCTCACTTGCTGAGTTCTGCCTCCATGAGGACATTTCAAACCAAAACTTTGGCTCTTCCTGACATATTTTCCAGTCTGCCAAGACAACTTCCTTAAGTAAATACCCATGACATTATCTCTTCATCTTTCTTTGAATCCTGCCTTATGTCTTGACCATGGTCTGAAACACACAAAAACACAGAATGCATGTTTGCAGATACCACAGCTATTTTTCCTGCCTGAAGTTCATCAGAAGGGAAAGGGAAGTAATCCCTTATTTTGTGAGAAGCAGTGCTGGTGGGGGAGATCCTAGGACAGGCAAAATAGAGGCTACCATTCCCTTATTTTCTCTCTCTGCCCAGGCCAGGAACCTCCAGCAGCAGCATCTTTTGCACAGCATGTGAGGCACAGGTGTGGTAGGAGGTGGCAGTCTACAATGCTGGAATGTTCCCCACAGAGCAGAGTCACAACTCAGGGCTGGCCTCACACTGTGATCAAAGCTCAGCAGATATCCCCGTCACTTTGAGGAGAACATCAGATATTCCACAAGCTCCTTCTTTGTTATCCTTGCCTGTTTCTTCAACCAAGCTCTTTCTTAAGAACAGAGAGAGGTCAAAAATGCATCTGAGAAAAGTTTTTTGATAATCTGATTTGAAGCTTTTTGGAGTTTTTCTACTGATCTCAGAAAGGATTTTTGCTGGAAACTACAAATAGTGTGCTACCTCTTGAAGATCCCATAAGGAGTTTTGCTCAGAGCACAAGTATAAATCAATATGAACATTGCTTCCATTGAGCTAGCCCAATGAGAGCAGCCTGTGTCAATTGTCCAAGAATTCTGTAATGTGAGCAAATTTACATGCCAGGTTCAAGGTAGTCACATTTAGTGTAACTGTATAGTGTACATTTTATTTTTATGTAGTTAAATATTTATATCTAGGCTTACATTTTTAAAGTAAGTATTTAGAAATCTGTATACTTTAAACACCCCATACATACACACAGAGCGTGGTTCCTAGGCTTACTTTTTGGGAAATCCAGGCCACAAAATGCCAAACCATAAACCTCATAACCTTTTTTTTTTTAAACTAAGAGGTATCTTTGCACTAAAAAACATGAGGCAAATCAAGTAAAAGTTCTGGGATACTTCATGTGCTACTGTCAACTGGATAGTGTGGTGGCAGTTTGTGAGACTGTTTGTAATCCTTATAATTACATTTCTGGTTACATTACAATACCTTATATAATTGCATTATTATTGGGAATAACTTGTTCCTCATTCAGCACGATCTGTGCTTCACCAACATCAGAATTTCACCCTCATCTCCTTTTTCCAAACTCCTGCCTGTAATTTGTTTTCTTTAGTCTGGAGGCAGATGGTTGCTCTTAGCCACATGAAGATTTTATGTGAACACCTCACTGATTTCCACAGGGGATATCCCTGAACCAAAGCACAGACTTTAATCCACCACAAGCAATAGGAAAGGGCAGAATTCAGTAAAAAATGTTTCCCATTCCCAGAGCTTTACTAAGCTCTGAACTTGGGGTTGGAGCGGTGTGGAATGAGATGAACAGCCACCTGCAACAGCTATTGTTTACTTTCTAGAGCAAGGCAGAAGTGCAAGGTGACCCTGTCTTGGGCAGCAAGCTTGCAACTGTGCTATCAGTGACACTAGGGATGCCTTGGCCATGCAAAGACTATCACCCATACAAACAACATCTCCAAATTTTTCACAGAGGTCAGAACTACATCTGTGAATCTGGTAAAGAGCCAAACCACTTCAGTGGCTGAGTTGGGGACTGAAGGAGATTCTTGTTTCTGCCAAGCCACTAGAACTTGGGACTCATTTCCCACTCTCTCTCTTACCTATTTTTCCATCCATAAAATGAATTTTCATTTCCTTCCCATTAAACAAGAGGAGTGATTTTTGATAGAAGAGTGTAAATATATATTCAAACCCTGCAAAACTATAGATTTAGTTGATTTGTTTTGACTCAGGCAACTCTTTCTTATGCAGTAAATGTTTAATTTCAACATGTTGTAGATGGTCTCCTTTGACTTCACAGAAATGCTTTGTTTAGATATTTAAACATTACATTTTTAACTGGTTAAATGAAAAGAAAGAAATATTTTCTGCTCAGGTAAAGTATAACGTTTATTTCTCTTAACATGAATTTATTATCAACTTTTTTTGTTTCTACTCATATGAAAAACCCATCTGCAGGCCAGCTCCCAGCAAATATCCCTCTTCCCTTCCCTCTAATTTCACAGTTCAGCCAACAAGCATCAGCACAGTTCTTCAGGAGCCATTAGCCGGGTGTGCACAGTCCTTGCACCACATGACCACATGACACAGATGGAAAACCACAAAAACCCACAAATAAAATCAATGGCAGCAGTAACCTGTGCTTCATAGTCAGACAGAGAAAAGCATCACCATAAAGGAACAAGGTTTACAGACTAATATCTGGTATCAGGAACTAGGTAAAACTCACAGCTTTATTGAAAGAGCAATAAGACTGAACTAAAACATGAGTCATTTCTAGGTCACTGATACTAGGCAGAGGAGTAAAACAGGGTATAGGCAAATAGTGCTTCTTCTTTTGATGTTTTAATTCTAAATTTAAATCGTTAATTGAGGATTTTTTTATTTCTCAGTGATTTCAGGGCAGACATAATTTATACAGTCATAAGAAAAGTAAGGATGGCTCAGAGCCTGAGAGCTGAAAAAAGGGCAAAATAAAAAGGGGCAGCTTGCAGAGAGCGCATGAGAGGGTGAAGAGAAACACATGAATTTTCTATGCATTGCTTTTCCCACTTGCAATTTACACATTTAATAACCTTTCCTCAAAAGTCAGGAAAACCATAGTTGCTAGATTCTTATCTACAAATTGTAAATAATGCCATAACACTTCCAGGCAAAATATTAGATATTTTTATTTATTTCTTTGTTTTTCCCTGCAAGGCTATGCCTTTGTTTCAAAACCTCCAAGACTTTCCTACCTATCTTTAAGTAGCGCAGGTATGAGTGTCTGTGTGGTTATTTTGGCCTATGGCTACATAGAAAGGAAATCAAAAGTTTTACTGAAAAATCTCTTTTACAATAATGTTCTTTGGGGGTTTTATTTTTCCCCCTTCAGAGGCTAATCCAATCTATTTGACAGCAAAACTCTCTGCTGAAAATACCTGAAAAAGTGCATAGGATGACATCTGCATTGATTAGCTAAAGGTAATGAAAAGTAACATTTCCCTCCAAGCCAAAGGCAGGGTTCTCAGGCACCCTGCGCCCCATCCCTACTTCAAGTACTGTTTTTCATAAGAGATTAGTGCACACTGTTGTAGAGGTCATACCAAACTAATCCTGTGGGAATACATTTCATTTAAATCACAGAATACTGATTACATAATACAAGTCTCCACTGCCTTCCCAAGCAAACAAGCTTGCCCTTTTGGTAAATGCTGGATCTTTCACCTCACACCCTTGGGGTGCCCAAAAGGCTGCTCAGTGGGATGCAGTGTGCACATATGTCCTTGTCCATGGTTGTCAGTGAAGCAGGGGGTTTGCAGTAGCTCCTTTCCTCTTGCTTTCCACATAGACATGATTGGCATATCTGACACCACAGTGGGATCCGTGGGATGGGAAGACGATGTGGGATGAGGCTCCAGGGAGACCTTATTGCAGCTTTTCCAAACTTAAAGAGGGCTTACACGAAAGATGGGGACATAAATTTTATCAGGACCTGTTGTTACAGAAGGGATGATGATTTTAATCTAAAAGAGCAGAGGTTCAGACTTAAGGAAGACATCATTATTTTTTACATTATTTTTTACAATAAGGGTGATGAAATGCTGGAACAGGTTGTTGAGAGAGGTGGTACCTTGATCCCTGGAAACATTCAAAGTCAGGTTGGACAGGACTCTGAGCAACCTGATCTAGTCAAAGATGTTCCTGCTTATTTCAAGAGAGATGGACTAGATGACCCTTAAAGGTCCTCTCCAACCCAAGCTAGTCTGCGTTTCTCTGATTCTATGACAATATGGAGAGGATGGGGAAATTCAGTCATAATGAGGGCGCCTGTTGCAACCGTATGTGCACAAAAATACCATGAAGCATATTTCATGATTAGTTCTATGTTTCAAAGAACAAGAGGCATTATCTGAGTGGGTTTAAGGAGCAACACAGCTGTGAACCCTGTATGATTTGGTGGGTTAAGTAATATAAGCCTACAGCATGACATTCACAGTGACTCTCTAAATAATTTTGAATTCATAGCAGTTAATTCAGAGGCATCAGGTATTTGCTAATGTAAATGGTTTCCAAGACCCTAGTTCAACACTTGAGCTCAGTAGAGCAATTACAGTCACAACAGCACACACAAAACCCCGGATGCAAATTATGAAAAATGAAAGTCTTTTCAACGATTTAGCCTTCATAAGGCAAACCCAGGGCTGTGACACACACAGGCAAAAGACAAGCAGACAAAACACCCACAGTACTCCAACCCACCGACTGGTGTATCTTGGCTCTGCTGGAGCAGAGCCAGTGTTTACCAGTGACCAAAGCAGCCTGGTACTGAGCACAGTACCCCATTCCCTGTGCTACCACTATCTGGCTCCTGATAAAAGGGGTTGCTCTGACTCCATGCTCCTGCCCTCGCCTTGTGCCAGTGTCACACCAATGGTCAGAGCAGACAGTTGACCTGGTAGAAAAGTAACCATGAGCGAATCCAACCAAGACTCAAATCTAGGTCAATGTGTAGTTGTACAAACATAGGCAAAAACGAGGCAATGAAAACTGAGAGGAAAGGGATGTTTTGTGAAGTAGCAGCACCACAACATCAGCATAAAGTGACTTTTTGGTTCCTCATAAAGATGGGAATAAATGCTCTCCCAACTTCACTCTGCATGGATGGGCCATGCGATCATGCATCAGGGCAATATCATTAGGGATACTGTGATGGGCTCCCTAACATTCTGGATTTGGCTCATCTCCACCTCACTGCAGTATGTCATCAACCCACCCACACACCTCCTTTCTTTATTTAACACACAGAGCTATTTCTTCCTTGCCTGCAAGGGATAAAAGCCCAATGAGTGGGCTAGAAAGGTAATTAATATTTCATCTAGTTAAATAGAAATAAATCAACCAAATTCCAGCCTGAGAAAAGTAATATTGTCCAAACACATGAAGCCAACCTGCTTTGAATGAAAGTGCAATTGGAGGCTCCGTAGTGCTTGACAGTACTGTGAAACCTGTATAAACAAACAAAACAGATGAATACAACCAGTTCTAGATCTGCAGGACTGTCCTGTACAGAGTCAACAAAATGCACTTATATACCAAACATCTATTGAAATACTCCCTGCTGCTTGCAGCTTTCACAGAACAAGGGCAGGATTTTCAATGCTAGACCAAGTTGTGCAGGGTCTTTAACCATCTCCAATGCTGGGGATAGCCCTCTCTGGGCAACAAAATTTGACAGACTTTCTGATAGAGGGGCTTCAACTGTCATATAATCCATCCAAAGACCAAATGAGTCTAGAGTATAGAGAGCTTTGAGACAAAGTTTGGAGTTTACACACTTAAGCCAGGGCCAGTGATGGGTGTCTCAAACCAGTCTGGTGCCAGGTGTTCTGCAGGAAGGCAATTTGGCCTGTCAAAGTCTGAGAAATTGTGATTTTACAGTCACCGGTAGTTTGTGTTGACTGGTGGCAGACTGGGAGAGCTGAAACCCCATCTCTCACATTCTCAGTATCATTTTCTGTGTCTGAAGTCAGCTTTAAGCTTGAGTAGATGCCACACTTATTTGCTTGACCCTTTTGCTGCCACCTTAGAGCATTACCTGAGAGGAGAAGACCATGCTTCAGTCACTTGCACAGACATGGGGTAAAAAGCCGCTGACTTTTGCCTTTTCCAGCCAAAGCCATTGCTGAAGAGTGGCTGACAGCACACACTGGTGGCTCCCTACCACCTGGAAAGACAGCTCCTTACCTCAGCAAGGGTTTGCCCACAGGGGCTTGCCTTCATTTTTTTCAAGAAGGTTCATTTAGGGCTTGTTTCAAAAAAGACACAAAAGTGCTGGGCTTGGCATGGCAGTGATGCAAAGAGAAGCCAGAGAAGAGCTCTGAAAATTTAGAAGTTACTGAAGTTTAAGAAACCAGAGTAAATACTGAAGTATGGAAGCTCGTTTCAATTTAAATAAGCAGAAACTGTGCCATTAGCTTCAATGAAGCCAGACTTTCACTTGAGCACTGGTGGTGCCAGGTTAAAGGAATAGCAGAAAGATTTCATTATCCGAAGAAACAGGATGATTCAATTTCTTCAGCTTACTTCAAACTGGAGGCTAATGATCAAATAATTAAAAGGCTGTTACATGTTGGTCATCATGATCACTCATGCTTTTCACAGTTCAATCAAATTGCTTTTAGATCAATCAAAAGACTTCTCATTAATTGCTGGAGCATGTCAGGACTTCCTACATGTTTCAGGATAACATTTTACAGGCATGCCTTGCTCTTGTCCTTAAGTTCTCCCAATACAAATCTAGCCCAACTGCATTGAACTTGTAAATCTTCAGAAGGGAAAACAATATTTATGGTAGCAATCATATATCAAAAGAGGAATTAAAAACAAAGAAACCACTGCTTCTGTAACTCCTTATAGCTTCCTGGTCTGCAGTGATGGGAAGCTCTCTTGAGATGTCCACATCAAACTCAGCAGCAGCTGTCTTGGAGAGGCTGAGCACAGTAACCAAAACAAAAAAAGTTTTCCTTTTGCTAATAAAAGAGATTTTGTAACTGTTGCCTCTGCAGGTAACCACTCTCTGACCTTCAGAAAAACATACCTAAAAATTCTTTTCCTGGGTACACAGCTAAGTGGGTGAATTTTCCAAGCAGGAAGCATTTCCATGGACTTTAATCGAGTGCACTGAGAACTGCTGCAATTTATCACCCAACATGCATTTAGCACTCTACACACACAACTGGGTTCTGAGAAAAATATTTGTTATTAAAAATAACTACTATCTACCTAATTGTTAGTGTATAATAACTCTCATCCTATACTAGGAATCCTAGATTCCCAGCATTAATTAGCCTGCGGAAGGCATGTCCAGAAGATACCACTGATGTCAACAATTTAATATGATTCAGATCTATATCAATAATGAGAATGATCACATTAATATTATATAATAAGGCATTTAATATGAATAAGGAAAAAAAAAAAGAAGAGTGTGTATTGTAGCATCAGATATGTGTTTGGTAACAGCTTATTCAGGACCTTCCCAGATGGTTGGCTGTTTCCTGACTGCCCTTTACAGATTTATTTCTCTCTTTTCCTTCCAAGGGTGAGGTGCTGGCCTCTCCACTCTGGACTGCTGTGCTGGACAAACTAGTTAAGATATTTGGCAATTTCAAAGTGACTATTAAATTACCCGTGCATATTTTTGACCTAGTTATGAAAAATAATTGCTGGGCAATATCCAGGAGAACGCAGAAGACAGCTGATAATAAATTGCAGATCTTATGTCACCAGTTCAAAAATCCAACCCTGGCAGTAAGCTAGGCTAGTTTTCTGGCAGTTGTTTTCACAGCCTTTTTAACCCAGAAGAGCAGGGAGTGGCAGAGCACTCATCCCTGAGCTGGAGCTGGACATGCAGGCTGCCCTCAGCACTGGGACAGCCAGATCCAAAGCATTATCAAAAGAAAGAGAAAATTCTTCTGACAAAGTCTTGAAGAAATGAGATAATTCAGCATCAACTGGGAATGGGGATGTAGTTCAGGAAAAAAAAAAGAAGGAAAAGTCTGTTCAGGGGTTTTTGCAAATTTAGTTAATCTATTTGGCATTATCCAAATACTCAGGTTTTTTTCCAGCTTTGGAGTTGTTTTGGGTTTTTTTTACATGCTGACTTTGTTGTCTTTCCACAAACAACATGGAAAGAAAGGAGGGCTAAAGAAATTAAAATGAAAGTTTTGTTGATTTTTTTTTCCAAGAAAATACCCAATGTTTTCAGGAAAAGAATTTTGCTTCTGTCAAAAATTGCTCAGTGGACCTGGTGGCTAGCTCTTTTTACAGTAATGGGATTCCCCGCAAAGAAAAAGGCAAGAGTTTATTTATTGTTCTCTGAAAAGCAAAAGGGCCCTAGAGAGACTCCCATCCAGTAAATCCACTGTACCAGTCATCAGAGACTCCTGATGACTCCTCTGCTAAAGCTTAACTTTCTCACGTGGGTGGTGATGTCAAGAACCATGTTTTGCCATACTGCTGTAAAATGTAACTCCTGCAAAGGAAACCCTTGCCAGCAAAAAGCAATGTAGCCTCCCACTCAAACACTGCTATTATTTTTACCAAGAGTGAACACAAAAACTTGCTCTGAGTTCTACCTTGCCTGTCTCATTATTCCTTTTCCACTGTTTAAGACATTTAGACTTCATTATCTGTGTGGCCTATATTATCTTCCTTGTTTCTGTTTCCAGCTAAAAGGACTGGAATTTTGCCTATGTACAGCTTTCTCTGAAATCTGAGACCCCAATCACCTTAATTCTGTCACGGGCATGAAGCATCAGAAAGAAGACAAGCCTGGCAGCAGATAGAGGGTGAGTAAAAAGGAAGGGAGATGCCAAAGACCAACATTAATATTGAAGATTTCTACACAGAGACTTTGCATCCATTCAGACTGACTAATGTCCTACTCCATGTGGACGCTCTTGCTCCATCTTAAGAGTGCCTTTTTCTGCTTTGTCTTAAATCTATTCCAAATCAGCTCATATAAATCTGAATTAAATCAAGACTGGAATGTATAGAGAAGGACTATTTGGAAATCATGTCCCAAGAAACATGCTTACTTCAGCTGGCTGAAGAGCTGATTTATATGATGGTGTTTTGGGATGGAAAGTACAGATCAATACAAAAGGCACATCAACATTTAGTTGAATGTACAAGATATTTTGGAAGACCTTTCTTTGGTTGTTTTTTATGAAGTATTTCATGAATCCTCAATTCCTGAGAAATAGTAGAACCAAGAAAAATACTAAATGATACTAAAATGATGGCAATAATTAATGTATCTAGATGAGAACAAAGAGCTGAATGCAATATGAAAGGCAGAGGATCAAAAAAGGGCCTGATTATTTCTAATTTTCATGCCAAAAAAAAGTTCCAGCTTTTTTCCCCTTGATAATCAGCATTTCCAATATAATAGAACATGACAGGGAAATATATCTTGGAGCATTATGGGTGGCTGTAAAAGTTGGGAAAGAAAAGATAAATAACTTATAGCCTACTATCTGGGAGAACCAGATAGACTCGCTGGATCCTCAGCTGTGGAGCTATGACTGCTCATGCAAAGTCCAGAGATGCCACGTCACTCAGGATCCCTGGTGTGGGGTGCCTGCCTGCAGGTCTCAAAGAGATGGCTTGCACTCAGCTTTGTTTTGCAGCAGTTGTGACCTATGTACAATGAATTTAATGGCTTGATTTCATTTGAAAACAGTTGTGCTGTCTGAGTTACAAAACATACTTCCATTTATGTTGGAAGGTATACCAGAGAGATTAGTTGAATAGCCAAGGACTAGTTTTATCATCTTTTCACAAAATGTACCCTTCCCTGCTGGGATCAGAGTGACAAAGAAACAGAAGTGTGCACTTTCTCTTCTAATATTATAAAGCAACTCCAGGGGGAGAGGGTAAAAGCAAATAACCCCCCTTGGTTTCCTTCAAATGAGAAGATGGAAAGGTCAATTGAGATAGTACAGAACTTTGTTTCTGAATTGCAAGACGTGCTGTTCATATCATTAACCCTATGTGGCTACTCCTATGCCTCAGGCCTGCTTGATACTCATTCTGCTTGCAAAGAATAACGATAACCTTAGGTATCTTCAGTCCAAGACATACAAATTACTAAGTTAGTTATTTCACTTCAGGTTAGTATTTTCCCAGATATTCATAAAATTGCCTGTAACATGCTAGCAATAGATTTAACAATTTTAACTTCCAGTCTCAGAGTGCTACTAAGAGAGATTCATGTGAGAAAATAACCTGTAATTAGGCTGGCCAGACAAAATTGTGGGGAAATCTAAAAAAGCATGATTGAGTTTGTGTCTGGAGCCATTATCCTAGGGCAGCAGTGAAAAGATTTGAAGAACGCAGGCTTTTTCAATCTTGAGCAATGTCCTATTCCATCTATATAACACACTATCATCCACTGAGCCCACTTGAACAACTCCGAAACCAATAAATGTATGTGAGAGTAAAATCTGGCTAGTGAAATATTTGTCGAAAGTGATCATAAGTGACTTGCTGGCAACTTCAGCCCTTAGTTCCCTTCCAGATCCACATATACACTTTTAAGACATGACATGCAGTTGTGTTTCCAGCTCCTGCATCTATGTCACAATTTGTGTTTTTTCAAAAAAAGAAATTAATTAAGAGTATTGGCATTAGGAAGAATCCTTGAAAGAAAAATCCAGCAATAAAAGGCTGGTAATTGCCGTAGAACAAGGAACCAATGGATAGCACATCACACTGGGCAGGTAGACAAAGTAACTCATGAGGTAGGCTACACAAAGGGATGAGTAAACAATGGGAAAAAAAAAAAGAGTGAAAGAACAAATTGTCTCATATGAAAAAGGCAGTTGCTGCCAGAAATCACTTGTCTAGGACACAGAAGCAGTAATTAAAAATTTGTTGGAGTAGAATAAAGAAGTATAATGAAAGAAAGCAATAGAGCAGCAGTTCCCAGCCCCAATTTGTTCAAGTACTAACATCACTCACAGCAGCTGCAGCAATTCCTGACCGTAGGCAGAGGAGGAGGCAGTCAATTCTTTAAGTAACATACTCTGATCCATCTTGCACATTTACAGCAGCACGTGGAAAAGATGCAGGTGGAGAGCCTATTGCAGATGGTAGCTAGAGGACCATCTCTCCCAGGCCCATGGATAGTCACTCAGATAGTGTAGATTTGGAAGTGAAGGGGAATATGTAGCTTTTTGAGGCAGAAACACTGTCAGTGTCTAAGTGTTTCAGTATCCCTCATCATAAGGAAACAGGAGACATGGTTACCTAGGACATGGAGAAGACTGCGGTACTCAATGACTTCTTTGCCTCAGTTTTCATCAGCAAATGCCCTAGTCACACTGCCCAAGTCACAGTGATTGAGAGGATGGAGAACCACTCACTATAGAAGATCAGGTTTGAGAACATCTAAGGAACCTTAAAGGGTACAGATCCATGAGACCCTATGAGATGCATTCACAGGTCCTTCATCCTGTCAAATTAAGTTGCTAAGCCACTATCTGAGAAGTCATGACAGACTGGTGAAGTTCTCGCTGACTAGGAAAGGGGAAAAACAACCCCCAATTTTAAGAAAGGAAAAAAAGGAAGATCTAGAGAACTATAGGTCAGTCAATCTCATCTCTGTGCCTGACAAGATCATGGAACAGATCCTCCTGGAAGCTATGCTAAGGGACATGGAAAATTCAAAGGTGATTGGTGATGGCCAACATGGCATCACAAAGGATAAATCGTAGCTGTCCCACATCACATCCTTGTCCCTGAATTGCAGAGACGTGGATTTGACAGATGGACCATTCAGTAGATAAGGAATTGGCTCGATGGTCACACTCAAGGAGCCATGTCCAAGTGGAGAGCAGTGATGAGTGGTGTTACTCAGGGGTCATTATTAGGACAGGAGCTGTTTGACATCTCTGTGAGGGCCATGGACAGTGAGACTGAGTACACCCTCAGTAAGTTTTCGAAAGACACCAAGCTGGGTGGTGTAGTCAATACACTGAGGGGAAGAGATGGCATCAACAGGGACCTGGACAGGCCTGAGAGTTGAGCCCATGCAAACCTCACTAAGATCAACAAGATCCTGCAAGATCCTGCACATGGGTTGAGGCAATCCCAAATACAAATATAGTCTGAGTGATAACTGAATTAAGGGCAGCCCTAAAAATGACTGGGGAGTGCTGGTTAATGAGAAGCTCAATGTGAGCCAGCAATGTATGTTTGGAGCCCAGAAAGACAACCATATCCTGTGCTGCATCAAAAGTAGCATGGCCAGTAGGTTGAGAGAAGTGATTCCACCCCTTTATTCTGCTGTGGTTAGACAGCTGCAGCTCTGTGTCCAGCTCTGGGACCCTCAACGTAAGAAGGACATGGAGCTATTGGAGTGAAAGGAAGACCATGAAGGAAGATCAAAGGGCTGAGCACCTCTGCTATGAAGACATGATAGGAGACTTGGGGTTGTTCAGCCTGGATAGGAGAAGACTCCAGGGAGACCTTGTTACAGCCTTCCAATACCTAAAGTGAGCTAACAGGAAAGATGGAGAGGGACTTTTTACCCAAACATGTAGTGATAGGACTGGGAGTAATGGATTTTAACTGAGAGAAGGTAGATTTAGATTAGATATGAGGAGGAAGTTCTTCCATGTGAGCGCGGTGAGGCTCTGGAACATGTGGTGCAGGGAAAGCTGTTAATGCCTCATCCCTGCAAGTGTTCAGGACCACGTTGGATGGGGCTTTGAGCAACCTGGTCTAGCGGAAGGTGTCTGTGCCCAAGGCAGGGATACTGGAAGTAGATGATCTTTACGGTCCCTTCCAAACCCAGCCATTCCATGATTCTAAGGAAAACAGCATCCACGTGCTCAGCTGTCACTGCAGAAGACAGCAGAGCTCAGAGTTACTAAAAGGAGTTTCTTTCCAGGCCCCTATAAAGCAGATCAGTGCCATTTCTTCCACCTCATCTCCAAGGACACCACTGTTGTGTGCTCCTCTGGCTGCAAACACAGTCAGAGCTTCTTCTGCACATGACTGGAGCCAGGGGAGGATGAAGCTGGTCTCCCCGAAAAGGGCACCCCACACAGAGCCAAGACAGGACAGCAAATGCAGTCAGATCCAGGAGCACGGCAGTTCTTGTGTCCCACTGTGAGACACAACATGCCAAGACTTCTCTCTTGTTTCCTGATGTTTAAGTAGAACCTTTCGTGTTCCAGCTTTTGTCTGTTACCCTTTGTCCTGTCACTTGAGATAACAGAAAAAAGTGCCACCTCACTTGTTTACAGCATCACTTCACAGAGTTAAACTGTTAATAACATATTGTTTCTAAAAATGCTTCAAATAAAAAGCTTTTGACACAGGATCCACAATTGTTTTATCAAACTTGTAATTAGAAGTCTGCTTTTGATGCCACAAGCATTGAAGAGAGAATGCTATACTTTATGCATGTATGTGCTGGCTGAACCACATTTTGCACTGTGTTTGTCAGAGCTGACTCCTGTGATTGGATAGGTATGATTTGTTTACACATTAAATGAAAGCCAGACCCCCTCCTCTGCTGTGATTATTGAATCACAGTTAATAATAGCAATAGACATCAGGAATACTCTGACACCTCAGCCCTCTGATCTGTTGTTTACTCAATTCTCTCGGGCTCTGCTAAATCTTAAGCTATTTCTCCAGTAATTTTGTACCTTTGGACTGTATATCCAAACAAGGCAACGGAACATTAGTCATTTGACATTAGTCGTTGGGACTGAACAGGAATGGGATAGATTTGTCTTTGTTCTCAGGCAGGACAGAGAAAGTTAAGAGAAAGTTTCCTGCTCCATGCTCTCAGCCGTGAAAAATGAAACCATATCTGCGCTATCCTTGCTTAGACTCTCATCCATAAACTCTCTCACTAAGCATTTCAAAAGAAGAGGAAGCACAGGTAAATCCTTCTAAGTTATAGTGAACAACAGTCCTATTGCAGAACATATGTTTTCTCCATGTTCCGCTGGGAGAGAGGTCTCTTTAAAGCTTTCAATATAATTTAAGCACAAATGCTTTTTATATAGGTCAGGGAAGAGAAATGTAATTTCCCCTAGTTTTGTTTGGTTGAAGTTCTCTGATCTAGCACTTAATTAATGACTCTGGTGAAATGCTTTGAAAACAGCAATGTTTCTAACCCCAAATGCATTGCCAAATTGAGTGCTTCCTGCTCATTGTCTATTTTGGAGAGGATGCTGAACTCACATCCATGCACTGCTAATAAAATCAAGGAAACTATTTTTATGGCTATGGAAAAATAGTATTTCTTCCTCAGTACTCATCTCTGTCAGTTATAGCTGTAGGAAAGAAAAAAGTGATCTAAGAAGCATGGAAAGCAAGGGAGGGGAAGGACAGAAAGCTACACAGGACAGTGAAACATTACCCCAAATGGAGCATTCAGTTTCACCATTGGCTTTGACACCTTGCTGCCTTTCTTACACATTCTGTAATTTTCTGGTTGACCCCTGAAATCCAAGTACTCTGAGGAGGGTCCACATAAGGACATAAGCACCCAGAATGGAAATCAGGAAGAATTAGGTCCAAAACAGAACCCCCAAATCTTTACTTAATCCAGTGGATGTCTGGGTTTTTTACCAGTAAATTTTAGCAAGTTTTTAAGTTTTCACTTTTCTTAGGGCCTAGCACTCGGCTCTGAGACACTGCAGTCCAGAGGATTTGTATACTCAGAGCTCCCCTAAGGTTCGTCATCAGGTAATGTTAAAATCAACAGTACTGCCATCAAAGACCTGCCCAGATGAGGAGGGGACACTCTGCTATTATGTCACAGTCTACTGACCACTTTGCCAGGCAGCAAGATGAAAACATGCCTCTTGCAGTGTGGTCAAGCTTGCTGCCCTAAGCACCATAGTTGAAATGCATCTCATCCAGAAGGGTTTTGCACCAAAATTGAAACAGGAACCAAGAGAAACAGATTTTCAGCAGATATTGTAGCACAGCTGAGTCACCCTCCTTGCTCGGCACAGGGGTTCCCTAGGAAAAACGTCCTGCTGTCTGTGGAATGTTTTGGGATGTTCTGAGGTTGGGTCCACACCTGTTCCTCACACAGTACATGTTGCCAAGCTCCATATCCCGCAGATGCTCACAACATCCCCTCCCAGTCACTCCACTGAAGTGATCAGCTGGATGCAGAACAAGACCAGTTGGATCTGTTGCCTTTTCTTCTGTGGGTGGACGGTAACAGAGGTCTCCCTCTTCTACCTTCATGTACCTATGAAGCCTGCAGCAACTTTGGCATTCCAAAAGGAGAAGCAACCTTTGCAGAAAGAATGGTAGATGGTCAGAGCTGTTGAATGACTCTCATTCCCTCAGACATCTGTACAGCATTGGAGTGGCTGCCAAGTCAAAGACAGTGGTTTCCATTTGGTAAGCTACAAACAGGGACATCTCTCAGATGGCCATCTTGCTTCTCCCAAGAACTGTTGCATCCAGATGCTACAGCAGGAGGAGTGAAGAACAGCGGTATCTACTTTCTGAATCTTTGAGAGATTCAGAAAGAGTGAATAAATACAAACTGCCATTTCTTAGTCAAAGTCTCTCCATCTGAGAGATCTCCAACATTTAAAGGCAAAACAATATCACTAGCTGCCTATCTATTGGCCTATCCATCTACAAAACAGGTCAGAATTTAATATTGGCTGTTATAGAACACAGTCTGCTATGTGTTACCTATTGAAGACAGCTTAAACAATTCTGGAGACTTTAAACACCAACAGCATTGTTCTTTTCTAGGAAAAGAAACTCTGTAAAAGCTTGTGAAGGCTGTAATCACAAAAGACTGGATCTGCATAGTAGGTAAAGCATGGAATAGCACCTGGCCTGACTTACTTCTGGTTGGCTGGAATAAGTCCTAACCCTTACACTGATCCTGATGTAAGATGTGCTGATGGGTGGAAATGATGATCAGCTGAAGCCACAGAAAAGAGAGCTGAGAAGTTTCACTTCTAAGTAATGATGGGAATGGTTTTCTCATGCAACAGGACAGCCTTCCCTGAAATAATAGTTGGTGAAATAGCATATCAGTCCGTGAGAGATAACTATGTGGATATCAAAATCTCAGGCAAAGGTAACGATATGGACATCAGGTAAAGTAAAGCATAAAACTGCTATTGAAATATTTGATAGGTGTGTTGCCCGTCTTTAACAGCAGCCCAGCACAAACACAGCTCACTTCACGTTCCACAGACTCACAGCAACTGACAAAATAAATTACGGCCCAGGGCTTCTCATTTGGCATTCCTGCTTCCTGTTGGAACACAATAACACTGGCTAACATGTATTTTGTAAACATTTGCCTGCAGCGTTCTTGCTTTGCTTTTGACAGAGAAAACCTGCAGTGACTTGGGGGATTGGACTAGATGATCTCTAAAAGTCCCTTCCAACCCCTACCATTCTATGATTCTATGACTTTATGTTTAATGCATTCATTCTGAAGTTATTGTTTCACTTACTGCC
This sequence comes from Colius striatus, assembly GCF_028858725.1. Classification (NCBI taxonomy): domain Eukaryota; kingdom Metazoa; phylum Chordata; class Aves; order Coliiformes; family Coliidae; genus Colius; species Colius striatus. Next base: position 47,667,798 of record NC_084790.1, on the reverse strand, counting down.
AATATACTTTTTTTTTTTGCTAAAGAATGTTAGAACGTATTAAGAAAACACATTTGCACACGTAACTCTCACACTGCCATTACTTGCACTACAAATTTCAGTGGCCAAGAAAGTGGTATATTCCCAGGTTTTAGATCAATGAGATTTCTCATTTGTCCTGGCAAGGGCAAGAAAGCAGAACTGAAAAGGCCAAAACAATCCCATGCATGAGCCTGCCAGCCTAAGAACAAAGAAACAAAGGCAATGTAAAGTCACAAATGTTGAATTTGCAGAGCTGGACAGTGATAGCAGGAGGTGCAACACATGGCTAATGAGGAGAACAGCCCAGACGCTTTCCCTTCAGAGCAACATGCAACAACTCAGAAAAAAGCTGACTAGATTGCCAAACAGCAAGCTACTATCTTCATTTTAAACCTGGGTGCAAGCCGTAGGGGAATTGATGATACTGTTAAGAGAAAGAACAAAAAAAAGCAAGCCACAGAACATAATGAAGAAGTGAAACTGGGCTTGAAATGTGTATTTGCCTCTCACTAAAGGAATACAAAAACTAAAGTTATTACAAATATTCACAAAAATAAGCAGTCAGAGATTGTAGCAGAGGTATTAAAATGTTCATTGTTTTATAAACAAATCACACATGGATCTCATCAAGCTGACATCTCTAGGAAGAACAGGTCATCCATGCAGTTAGAGAAGAGTTTGAAGGCACTGGGGAGTCAAGAAGCCAGTAATAAAAACAGACTAGGACTGAAGGAATCCAACCATCCTGCAGATATGACTCAATAATGATTTCTCTGTCTTAGAGGATTTTCTTTCTCTGCAAATCAGTGGGCAAGCAGAGTCATTACTAGGATGGTTAAAGCAGAGGCTTAACTGCAAAATCAGTTATTCTTTCTTTAAGAAAAATCATTACTAATGGCAACTGATCTTAAACTAAGATTAGCATTTTCCGAAAGAGATCTCACAAACACCTTTTGCCCTACAAAAGCTGCAGATTCTATCTGCAACTTCAAGCATTCAATCTGCAAAGCACACACAGTTTTTGGAAAGTGTAACTGCTTTCCTGGACAGAGTAGCCAGAGGAGTAAAGGGCAGAAGTAGCACTCCAACCTGATTCAGAAAAAAAACTGCATAACCTCAGGCAAACTTATTCTGGGATTACCAGATCTCATGGAGGCCTCATGCAGAAAGAGAGTCAACAGAAATGGCAGTTCTCCCAGATTCTACTGGGAAATTAAAAGGAGAGGGAGGACTCTCAGTATCGGCTAATATGAGGGTTTTTTATGATAGAGATTTTCAGGATTTACAAAATTTGAATCCCTCCATTGCACTCCAATAGCTTTACCACTACTTAACTTTCTGTCTATAAAGCAGAACTACATTTTATTTCTTCCTGCAATGTACTGGGGAGGCAATGAGGCCTTTCAAGGACTGGTAAAGCTAAACCCAATAATAATAACTTCCACCCACACATTTTTAAAAGCCCAGAGATCCTTTATTCTGCCTGAAAAAGAAAAAGGGTTTGAGGAAACTGTTAAAAATTGTTGCGTGCATCAAAAATACATGTTAAGTCAGGCAAAGAGTCCCAGTGGTAAGATGGAGGTAAGTGGGACTTGCAGTGGAGCAGATGTATAAACTCATGTTACAGATTAGAATTTTCTGCTCTTGAAGGTAATCCAAGCAGTCAGGTCAAGTAGGTCAGAAATGAGAAGTTCACATATTGTGTTTGCTTGGGTTGTAGGGCAGCTGACAGGAACAGGGCCTGACCCAGCCTCCTAGCTGGCAGGCAGGAGCTGGAGCAGTTAGCTGTGGTATTTAAATGTAGGTATATCGTTAATAGCCTTAATCCTTGGTCCCGGGTAAAGGTGGAAAGCAGGGTCAAAATGGCAAAGCTTGCATGTAGTGCCTTAGCTCAGGCATGTCTGCTGGTTATTGCAAAGAGCAAAGATTAAAACCTTTGCTAATACCCCATGAAACCTCATGAAAAAAAAAGCAGGCGTGTGAAAAGGGAATGTATAAAACACAATCACTAGGAACAGCAAGCGCCAAATATTTCTCTGTGCTTGAAGTGTCAACTGGGCCTGACAGGTGCCTTCTGGAAAACAGCAAGTCAGAGCAATAACTAATGGCTCCCTAAATCCCCACTGTGAGGCACTGGAATGCTAGTCATTTCCACACTTTTGCTTACTGACATCTGAAGGAGAATCATGTCTTCCCAAGACACCAAACTCATCTCCTAAATAAACATTACACTTCCACGCCCTCTCGAGTACTGAGCTGCTTGGATGAGGACACAAGTACTGCTTATCCCATCAGACACCCTGCTCCTCCTGCATCCCACCATGACCTTGGGCTCTTCATTACCAGAATGACTCAATCAAGTTATATTTTTGCCTGTTCCTATATCCCCCTCTTAGTGCAGTGAAAGCAGTCGATCCTGCAGGCCTGATGTTCAGCTGGGTTTTTTCTTCATGAAGACCTAATTCTCAGATCTGGCGCATTTCCCAGATCCCATGCAAATTGCTTAGTCTTTCTTTGGAGTAACAGAGTGCTATTGCTCACTATCACCCCCAGGTTCTGGGAGGATATGAAGAATAAAACCTGTCAGTTGCTCCACAGGAGAAAAAAAAATGGCCATAGAAAGATGTTACCTAAACGTAAGAAAGGTTCCTGTCTGCCACTTTAGTTTCACAGAGTAACGGGTTTCAAGTATTTCTACCTGCCTTAAAATACCATAAATAAAGCTAGCATTTGTTGACCATGAGAATGGCCTAGATTTTAATCAAAATAATAGCACTGTCATGAAACGCTGATTCTGAGGTAATGATTCGCCATTGGTAGAAAAAAAAATTGAAATGATGGCTTCAAAGGCCTGAAAAGCATTCACTAATCTTTGGTCAGCAGCTGGGCTGGAGAAGATAAACCCGAGCTTTTAATTTGATGCACTTGCTTTCTTGAATCAATGCTGGTATAATCTCTACATAAATACAGATCAGGGTAGTTGGTCTTATTGTGCAGAAAGCAATTCTTCAAAACAAAAATATGAAGCAAGCAACTCATTGGGGTCAGGAGAGGGAGTAAAGCAATGGAATAAATGAATGATGAATGAGAAAATTATTATAAGCGGCTGAGTTAGACTTCCAGAACACCAACTGAGAAAGAAAAAATTGGTGCATACTTAGCCAGGGATGAAAGAACACATGAAATAATCACTATATTTTTGTAAATTATGCTGATCCCTTGCAGAAAACTCTTGCAAAATTAAAGGTTGATTTTAGTGCCAAAAAGTCCACAGACATTTTTACACAGAGCAGGATCTGGCCATGGGTAATATAAGAAAAACAGAATCAAGTCAAAGATTATTTTCTTTTCACTGCTTGAGATTTTAAAAGGAAAGTAGAGATTTAGTGTGTTCACCACAACAGAAAACATTTATAAAAGTTCTGGTTTTCAGAAGGCAACTGTCCAGTACTCCCTAAAAGATCAGAATTTCTTTAAAAATATCTCAAGTTACTATTGAATGTTTGAAACAAATAATCATCAGCCTTTTCTGGAGATTCCATGGAAAAACCAGCTATATAAAAGTAAAGCCTAGTGGTTTCCCTTTACACGGTGGCAGGTTTTGATTAAAATTTGTACTTCTTATGTGTTCAATGGATGGTCTAAAATGTAATTACATGACCAATCTGATACTTTGAGCTTATGAAAACAAAGAGGATGATTTCAACTTTGTGGCTTTCACCATGTTTCAACAAAGGCCAAAACCAAACACACACATTTGACAACCTCAGACTGCAGTAAATTCAGTTCTTACAACTACCCAGACCCTAAAATCCTTTGTTGCTCATCTTTAGATATGATGAGTGGTCATTGAGTAACAGAAAAAAACCACAGATTTTAATCTTTTGTTGCAAAATCACTGCTTTTGAACCCTATATATACCTCAAGGAAAGAAAATGTCATTTAAATGAAAGCTATATGAAAACATGTAACACCTGTTAAACATAATGTCTACTTGGAGAGCTGCTAAGTTTATGATGGTGTTTTACCATTCCAATAACACTGAGAAGCTCTGTTGCTGTACGTTTTAATTAGTATCCATAACATTTGGTCTGCCTTGCTATCTCTTTTTACAAGCCTGTGTAAGAGTTATGACCTGATGTTCCCAGAACCTCTGTCACTTGTGAGGAATTGTCTTACTTAACCATGTTTACCACTAGCTTTAAATAAATCTGCGAATGACATGAAACATGGCAATATACCTCCACTGCAAAGTCAGCCAAATGTAGTTTTCAAGAGGGATGGATCCCAGGACCCTATTTTACAACGTCTGACTGGCTTTGGGTTGTCACTCACCAACTGCAGCTTGCGTGGATGAGGCTCATGGTGTGACACTGCTGCTGTATACAGCAGTAAGGCAGTAACACTGGGTTATACTCTTGTGGTGGCTTTTATCCAGAAATGGGTGAAAGTTTAACTTTTAAGGGTTTATATTGTTTTGAGGCTTTTATCTTAGCCTGTACAGAGGAAGCAAGAATGAGTACTACCTCTGAAGTTGCCTGCTGTTGTTGAAGTGTCTCAGGTCAGCTGCATCCACTGTGCCTCCCATGTGGCTGGTGTCATCCAGAGGAAACCCTCCTCTGCCCCCATAGACAGGTACTTGTGCAAACAGACTGGTTCCTGAAACCTACCGTCATACAGAATAGCTGAAAACCTGTGAAGGGCCAGCAACCTGTGAAACTATGTTCTATTACAGTCTGAAGACCATAAAAGGAGCATAGCAGGGCACTAAGAAATGACGTAAGGCTGTGTCAGCCCTGAGCGCAGCGAGTTCTTTTAGGGGTTTGCCTGGGAGAGGAGTTGGGCCAGTTGGGTGAGAGGCACATCTCACCGCTCCAGTGGGACAGCCCCATGTCAAGGGACATGCCAGGACACTGATGGTGCCAGCCTGGGTCTGCAGAGCACTCTAAAGTGTCCCACTCACAGGGCTTTATCACTGAGAAACTTGGCTATCACCTGGGAACAGCCTTTGACTGAAATGCCAAATATTTAAAGCATGGCAAACCATCATAGAAGATTCACATTGAAATGTTTATACACATATACATACTAAGAGAAATCAGAGACCTAAAACTGGAAATGCTTTACAGCGGTAAGAAAGGAGGTTTTGGGTGAGAGGAGATAGATAGATTCAAGTTATTGGAGCTGCCAAAAAAACTGAAGAAAAGATTTAAAGTCTTGGAATCTATTCATTGGGTAAAGTCTCATCATGCACGGCATGAATGAGACCCAGCTATTACAGACAACCTTCTCTTTTTTAAACTAATGTGCCCAGGAATCAGTTCAATTAGTGGGCAGAGGAGCAGTTCAAAGTAGATTCAGTTCTACAGAGGACCAGACTTGAGCTTCACAACATCCTGGGCTTTAATAACATAGCAATTTGGCTCTGGGAGCTGATTTTGTTTCCATAGCCTTCAGCCTTCTCAGTTCAGATTTAATCAGAAATAATTGGCCTGTTTGAACAACAGGACACATGGCTGCTACCAAAGTCGTGCTACCCTGCCAAGCTCTGCTTGTCCAGCAGGAGCAGCAGTCCTGCTCCCTGGATGTAGTCCTCAGCCCTCTGGGACAACCACCTTCTCCTAAGGATGATGAAGCTCAGTATCCCAAAAGCTTCCTCAGGATCTGAAGGGAGAGCAGTGCCCACATCCATCACATTTAATTGGAAAAAAGAGTGACATATGAAACAGGAGAACACCAACTCATGTTGTATCAGCTCCACAAGGAAGACCTGCAAACTATAAAGTATTGGATGCCAAGGGATGTCCTGGGCAGATCCTCAGACTCTGAGAGCTGTCTTGAACCCTGACTCTAAACTATCTTAATGTGATGAACCCTACATTAAGTTTTTCAGTGGTGTTATTAGGTGCATGTGCACATGGCAAAGAGTCACCCATAAAAGGCCACAGACTCTGAAGTCAAACTGGTGCCAGGGAAGGTATTGGCCCTACAGGAGAATATTGGCTTCCAGGAAAAATGCCAAGATCCTTTCCCAAATATGAGCACACAATTAGGAGATGACAGGGAATTCATTTCAAAACAATACATGGTGATTCTGTACCAGTGATGGTCTTGTGCAAGGGATCTCCATGTTGCAGAAATCAAATATAATGGGAAAGAGGATGAAAGGAAGCTTGTGCGAACATTTTCCGGAGCATGGGAATGCCAAATGTCCCGGGGACAGATCCTTTAGCCACTCCAGCAAACTCCATTATAAGCAAGGTGTAGGCAAATAAAAAGCCATTGTATTCACAAGTGAATCAAAAGAACTTTTGAAATGCTAAGAGATTTGAGGAGAAAAAAACAGAAAACTGAAAACTTTTAAGGGCAGGCAGATAGTCTGACTACTAGCTTTTGTACTGGGAACAGAAATTGGTTAATTTCTCAATGCAGCACTTCCAGTCAAATATCATTGTCAAAGTAGGATGCTTTGTTAGTAATACAGTATTAACATGCAGCTGCCCTGCACCAAGCTGCCCTAATAGTGAAGAAGTTCAGACACATCTCCTGATATCAGACAAACATAAAATATTTCTGCAAGACACAAAGCAAAGCCCTTAACACCCTGGAGGAGAAAGTAAAACAAAGTAAAAAACAGCAACCAAACAAAATGGTCTATGAGAAAGATGAGACTCAGATTTCTCTTTGGTTTTCCCAAGACTTGGCTAGGGCATCTCACTCTTATGTGTGGTTAAGTTAATTTGGCCAAAAAACCTTAAATGAAAGTAAAATATACCAGTGCAGTCAAAGGAATAAGGGGAAATTATTTTCTCATCCCAGGAATCGACCTTAATACACAGTTGAAGCTGGATAAAATGAAAGGGATGAGAGACCTAGGTATGTTACAACTTGTAGCAAACTAACCACAAATGAACAATAGCTTAAAGATTAAAGCTGTGTTAAAAAGTACTTTTGTTCCACATCTCAGAGTGTGCTTCTTTCAACTTGTCAACTCCATTTCCATTTCCTGGCTAACACAATAAACTGTATAAACTGACAAAAAACTTATGACTGAAGCAACAGTCACAATTTTTATGCTGTAAGATTTTAACTTTGCATTGTTCATGTTGTCCTCACAGTGTTGTACCATATCTGATATACATTACAATTGCCTCTGGGCAGGGGCAACGATAAATTACGAACATATTCTGTAAGTACAAAGGACTTCAAAGGAACTAGTTAAATTAGCAATAAAGATACAACAGGCACAGTAGTCATTAATCCAAAGAAAAAGTACTGGTTGCTGTTCTTACAAAAAGTTCAAATTGTCACAAAATGTTTGCAAAATATTCCACTCTCAAATTGCTTTGGCAATTGCAGCGGAAAATCTCTGGGGTCAGAGTCTCTGCTAAACTGGGCAGGAAATCTGAGCCAAGGCAGCAACATATTTGAGGTTGGGATCCAATCTTTCAACAATTTCTGTAAGGAAATATTCTTCTTTTTTGCACAAGGGAACCTCCTGCAGTAGGATTTTGCAACAGTCAGTTTTCTTTAAATGTGACTATCAGAAGGGGAGTCAAATATATGCTGGGATGACTTTGTGACTGCAGCCTGAGACTGAACAACAGGTAATGTTTCTCAATTAGACATGCTAATCCTCCTTACAAAAGCCAGACAAGTATGCTGTGGGTTCATAGATTTACCTAAAGTGCTTGCTATGGCAGCCTTCTTGCGATACATAGCTGAGACAACCCAACTATGTCCTGGCCTGACGGGATCCTAGATAATAAATGAGAAGTAATCCTTCTGGATTAATATTGTGAGATTATCAGTGTGTAACCCCTGCAAGCCTGGAAGTCATAGTAAGCCGGTAGTAGGATCAGGCAGTGTGTAAGACAAGAGAAAAACAGAGGTATTTAGCTTTTGCCCAAACAAATGAAGGTTGACAGGTAAGAGACCTTGCTTTTAGGCAGGAAGTAACAAATCCATTTGGATCTTTATTCTTTAGAGGTGCTTCCCCATCTATTACTCTTCTGTAGTGAATAAACCAAGAGATAAATTTTAAAAGTCATGCTATGAAACTTCACAAGTACTCTGGGTCATGACAGACTGTGGAACAGAGCCAAGACACTGCAGCACTGGGAGCAGAGGCCAGAAAGCAAGAGCTAAACCCAGCCTCAACTTGTTTATACTGATAACGAGAGATGTGAGGGAGCCCAGTGTCCTGCTCCTTCACAGCTCATCATGTCTCCCTCTTCTTCACATACCCCTTCTGTGCATTTCCAGCACACTCTAGTCACCTCACCTTCATCCAAATCTGCAGTGACATACTTCCACAATCAAACTTGCTGTACAACATTCAAGAGCCTGGAAGGACAGCCTTTGGACTTTTATTGAGCCTAATTGCACCATTTCATACTCACTGTCATTTAAAGCTTTTTAGTAACTAATAGGTTCATCAAAAGAAATTTCTTCCAAAGGCTTCTGTGACCTGGCTTAGACACACAGAAATAGTAATCAGCATTAAGAAACAGTTTCTCTCTCAAAGTCAAATTGCCAGAAAAGATTTGAATTAAGGAGTACATTTGAAAAAAAAAATAGGAGCTTTTTGACTGAACAATGATAATAACAGGAGAACTTTAAACCTTATTGAAATATAATCAAATACATGTTCACCTAAAAAATGGTTTTAAAGAATTAATAGCTTTCCTAAAGCTATTCAATAAAACCCCTTGGAACCAATTATGAATCCTTTCAATACACTTTACAATTATTCCATTTGGGGCTTTTTTTTTTTCCCTGTTGGCTTGGTACATTTTCTTAAGAGAAAAATGTCCTAGTGTCATTGTTTTAGCTTTGGGGGAAGATCCAGTGCTATAAGCAAATGAAAATGTTCTTTTGTTTTCCCCTCATTACAAAATAGAATAAGAATAGGAGTGTAATTGAACAAGTGACCTCACATTTGGACACACATAGGAAAGAATGAAATGTATGTTATTGTAAGTTCTCCTGAGTCCACATAAGCAAATCTCTCCAGATATTGCACTAAATGTCAGATATTGCTTCTTACAAAGTCAGCGGGAGGTTTGCCATTGTCTTCTGTGTCAGCGGGATGGAGCCTCTAGTATTTGTCTTCAGATGTGGTGACTTGTCCTTGTCCGCCAATGTCAGTAGAGATCTGGCTACTTAGATTAGTTGAAGACCTGCCAAGACATGTTTATACTCTATCGCTATTGAAATCATAGCGTGCAGGAATTTTAAAACAAAACCACAACCAGCAAAACAACAAACCAAACCTTTTTGTTAAAGGAGGTGGACTGTCCTGCACCTCTGGGAAAGGACTGCACATGCACAGAGATGAAGACCATGGAAAATATTTAGGTACAGTAGCAGGCGGAGTAGGGGAGCTGCTGTGCAGAGCACTTGCTGGCTTTACTCACTCCTGGTAGCACACTAGCTGCAGCTCTTCACAGATCAATGCTCAAGAGCTGGAAGGGAGGATGCAGCAACCACTTCTCCTTGTCCCATGGCCCTGTGGGGCAGAGGCGAGGGCTGGAAGGTGTGACTGCCAGGCATCATCAAGTGACTGGGAACACTAGGGGAAAGGAAAGGCTGGCAAGGCCTCAGGTGATGGAGGGATTGAGACAAAATTCCTACTACCAACAAAGCCACTGAACCATCTGGGAGGAGGTACTGGCCAGCACAGCCAGCATGAGCAGGGGAGGAAGGAAACTGCATACAAATGTTTCCATTTTATCTTTATTTTTTCTTCCTGCTCTCTCTGCCCCAGTTACTTGGAGTTTTCTTTGTTTAAAAGCTTAAACATCCTCAAATTAAACTGCCAGTTTAAAGCCTTCCGGTTTTCCTGGAGAAACTCATTGTAGGGGAAAGGCTTGGCAGAACTGCCTCAAACTTCTGGTCATTGAAGTCCTGTCAGAAGTACCATGAGCTACAATCTGCACTGGCTCATGGACTGTAGGATTTTTTTCAATCTGTGTAGTTTAAGCAAAGATATTCCCCTTGCTATCATCTAAGCTGGAGTATAAACTTAGTCTTTCTATTATTTCAGTGCATCATTGTTTTGTTTAAATGTGTCTCTTTGGAACAAAAAAATCCTGCTGTTGTTTACATCTTGTTAAATCTTTTTATTCAGTGCCAGACAAAAAGTAGATAGGGTGCAATCCTTAATAAGGACAAAAACTACACTTAATTTTGGAGTCAGACCACCACAGAAAGAGATCAAGTCCAAACAGCTGTGATGAGATCCATATTTACAAGGGTTCAACAATGTTTGCATTGCTGTAATGCCATCTGCTTAAAGAATATGCTCAACACCCAACTGCAGTGAAATAAAAATAATACATTCAGTGGAAAAATGGAAACACAGGTATTAAATGGCTTTCCTGAGGTCACAGGACTGGCACATGGTGCAGACATCAACCTAGTCCTCCAGTCCAGATATTAACCGAAAGACTAAAATTCCCCATTAGGTGCTTAATCACTGTACCAGTGACAGGGAAGTCCAGGACTGCCGTGACAACAGAATATGAAGCCTTTTACAATTACGTTTCAATTACAGTTCAGTTGACTCCCGAGACGTGAGCAAGCTACTGATGAGCAGCAGATACTGGATCCTGGAGCTGCCATCACTGAGATGATCATAAAACTAGCATTCATTGAATCATAGAGTAATGCCAGCTGGAAAAAGATCTTTTTGATCATCAAGTCATTTCCAGCAATAGAGCCAGGCCATCAAAATAGTAGTTCTCCTAAATTTTGCTGCCTTCTATCTCATTTCATGTAAAAACCTGAAGTAGCCTGATAAGAGCTGAAATATACCTAGCTTCACTGAAAACTATCTGTGACTTGGCTAACCTGACAGTGAAGCAATGAGGAGGGATAGATGCAGTGCAAGAGTTTTTGGCCAGCCACAGGTGGTGAAGGGCCACCCTATCCACCCCAGCCAACAAGGAGAAGAACATGTGGGTATGCATCATGGTATATTCCATTGTGATCAGTCAGACAATTCACATCCCTGTCTAGGGAGGGCCATCTGTATCCCTTGAAAGTCTGAAGAACAATAAAAACTTTACTGTGGGGCACCCCAAGACCTTCTAACTGTGACCCACTTCTAGAAGCATGTCTCAGCTCTGGTAACACCAGTGTTGGCTTTCCCATAAGCTCCTTGTCCCAATTGCTATGCTTGTACCATTGCTTGCATCTGGCACAACTCCCAAAGGCAGTGCCAACTCAGCAATTAAACTCACCCAATGGCATCCTGTGTCTTGACAAAAAAAATGAGGATCTAGCAGGCACAGAAGTGTAGGTATTTTTTTCCTCTGGTGAAGTGACCCAAAAAAATGGCTTCAGAGGTCATCAAAGAAAGCTGATGAGACTGCTGAGAAGATGACAGAGGACTTTCACTGCACCAGGAGGTGTTCACGATTACTCGGGCACATGTTGGCCCAGAATTTCTAGCTTTAGGGAAAAGTGATGAAAGGCATAGAAAGAAAATATTAAGGCAAGAATATTGATGTGATAAAGGACAGAGCTGAAGTCAGGGAGAGAGATTAAAAACATGCATCAGCTTTCCTCAGATGATCTTTCAATGAGCTCAATGCCTCACCTGTAACTGTGTCAGTTCTCTGGTTTTTTCCTTTCTCATTCAGATGGCAGAGAACTCACAATAGCTTTAAATGGATTGTTAACAACAAAAGGATGTTTCCTGCGCATGCAGTAACATTGACAGGCCAATTAAATTCTTTCACTTTTGGCTTTGCAGTATTTATTGGGAGTGGTTACCCATGGGTTAAATCACTTCTGCATTTTTGGGACACCAGAGATTACTTTTTCTGAGTAAGATGTGTTGTGTCTGACTGTGGATTACAACAGGACCTTCAAACAAGCAGGTCAGTGACAACCATCCATGCTCAGATGATGGATGCTGTCCAGGAAGAAAGAAGGCTCTGGTTTCCTAGCTGTCACTAATATTTTTTCCACCTGTGGTAGGGAGGAAAGGAAAAACAATCTGTCCTTTCAAGCTCATAATCATTCCTGTGGGCTACCTATATTAGACACCACAGTTGCTAGGCATGAACCTCACGCTTCAATCAAGTTCATAGATTTTTCAGGAAAGGACAATGAGTTGCTGTTGCTCAGCACAACCACTAGAAAATGTAAAGATTCCTTTCCTATGGAGCTCTCTAATTAATACCATTCTGAAGTGAACTTGAAGTAGGGATTATATAAGGTCTCAATCCCTCTGAGATAATTATAGTTATAAATATACCTACAGCTTCAGTGCTTTGCAGTCTGACATATAAAGGGTTAATCCAAATGCTATGTGAGACACTGCAGTGTCATCATAGTAATAATCTGTAAGCAACTGACTTCAGCTTTGCAAGACAAAATAGTTACAGTGGAGTGCTATGTAATCAGTGCAGACATTAACTATACCATATTCGATTTCAACAGTTTGTTTCAAGTGGGCTCTTGTTTTCACTGGTACAGTTCATCTTTTGTTTGCTGTTACCTCACATTGTGAATCGTTTTCTTAAATCATCTGAATACAAGCCATATTTTCCCTCTGTCTTGGAGTCAATAGCTCTTTCACACCTTAATTATTTGGATCTACAGCTGCAATATTTGCATGTGAATACCTCCAATGATCAATTAATTCAGGACAGGTTTTAGTTGACTTAAACTTTCATCTATTAAACAAAATGACCCCATATGAATCCTTTTGATCATTTCATACTTGTACTATTAAGTGCAGTGTTTCATACGGAGCCAATCTTACAGTCTTTGAGGTGAATTAGATTTTTGAAGCCCTATAAGCAGAACATATTCTTTCTACCCAAAAATGTGCGTTTTCAAAGACATGGACTCCTCCACTGCTGTGTTTACAAATATCTTTGTGCCATTTTGCTGTACTTTGAAGTTACTTTGCAAAGCAAAGGCACTCAGTCACATAAGAAATGTAAACAGCTGCCAAAAATATGCTTTTAATTAAGGTCCAGAGTTAGGAAAGCATCCCCATGCAGAAAGATTGGTTAGGCATGTGTTTGAATTCAAGCACGTGTTTAAATCACATGGAAGTAATGCTTCAGCAGTCCTCCTTTCAGTGGCTGTCATACTCATTCTGTGATGGAGAAATCAGTGGTTCATCCAAGGAACTGAATGCAGGGCCCATACTTCCCCAGAAAAGGTGATATATGCATTGAAATATTTTCCCAGGTAGACTTGGGATTTCAGTATATTCTCCCATGAGTTCCTAGAGCAAGGTGTAAAATCAGAAAAGATGAAGAAATACCAATGAGTTAGCCATCATTCCCAAAGAAAAGACCCTTCTTATGAATATAGACCACATTTTTCAGAGAATCACTGTTCTCTACAGTTCTGGAACAACTGGGATCCAGCTGACAAGATTTAGTTTCAGTAAAGTCAATGGCTGCCACCTGATAAAATATACTCATTTCCCAGTATGAAAATCTAGCAGCCTGTACAGTTGGTTTTGATGCACATAAAAATGTATACAGTTTCAAAATCTCTACTAATTTGTTTTAAATCAGTACAATAATAATTATGACAATGAAATAGCTCCTTGGTTTTGATAAAAACTTCTTTTTTTTACATAAGCACATTCTACCTAATAAGGGGTTGCTATTGCGTTTCTTTGTAAAAAATGCAGTCCCAGGATCAAATTTTGACGGATTAGAATAATAAAGATCATGCTGTTTTATGAAAGGCTTTTCGATTCCAGCTTAGAATCTGCTTAATAGTGCGGTTTGCTTGGCTCGTAATCTTCCCATAAAGTTTGTCTCCGAAACCATTTATTTCTTTACTTGGTTTGTATTTAATTGCTGTAAATCACTGAGCTGTAACAATTCCAAACATACAGGATTTTTTTTCACTTGCTCACCAGCTTTGTGCAACTGTGACACCACTAACTTTAGCTGCATCTTTCAGTTCACCACACACTGACATTGTTCTTTACCAACTTCACAAATGTTTAAGAATTCTTTCTTTTTTTCCCCCATTTTGATCAAAATATGAGTAAATTTGGGAACAAAGTGAAACTTCTCACACAGCTTTTCTTTTTAAAATTATCTAGTTCTTTTCACAATTAAAAGGGAGAAAAGACCTGCCTTATATAAATACATTCCCTAAGTATGACAATTAGCTAATACTATAGTTGATTGGTTAATTTCATGTTTAAAGAAAAAGCATAACTGAAATGTTAGTTCTGTATTCAGATTAATACCATATTTTTATTTTATTCGTCCCAAGACTCCAAATATGAAACAAAAAACATGTACCTGAGGTTGGCTCAGCATTATGTACTGTCAGCACCTGGTCTGGAAAACTCACATTCATGTGATTTGTACACATGGATGAAAAAATCTAAAGCTCTCCTTGACACTTGCCCAAAATATCATGACTAAGGGAACACAGTCACAGATACACCGGCTTGCACACGTCACATGGTTAGTGTGCAGATTTGAAGATCGTCATTCTCAGGACTGTGCTTGTTGCTATTCCCTGTTAGGTCTTCTGTGCTCACAACTTGTGGGATTTTAGCAGTTTCTTGCAGGCCACTAGCAGCCCAAAGGTGATTTGATCCCAGAGGCCTGAAAGCTGAGAAGACACATACAGTGGGAGGAGGAAAGGAAATAAAGTGTCAGAAGCAGGCAGCTGATTTTTCTCACCAAGTACCAAAAACAGATAGAAAGATGAAAAGTTGATAAGACAAATGGTTTCTAAAAGCGCAATCTGACCTGTTGCTGTTGCTTGTGGGGTTTTACTGGTGATAAATATGCCCTAGAAACTGCCATTGAAGGCACAAATCTCTGCAGGAACCTCTCTGAAAGCATCTGGGTTTGACTTTGACAATCCCATCATCTAACTTACTACCAAAGTGTTAAAGGTTTTCTCTGGAAGAGGAACAGTTTGTTTACTCCTTGGAGTTTTGATCTATGTTAAAATAGTATCCCAACTCAAACATCTCTCCTTCAAAGCCAATCAGAATAATATTGAATGAGGAAAAAATGACAAATGTCCCCATTAACCTTTTTTCCAAAGATCACTTTCATTTCATCTGCTGATGATCAGCGTTGTCTAGAGAAAGATACATGAGTCTTGTAAATGAGAGTCAACAATTTTTGCCTGAGCCAGCTCTTGCCAGATGCAGCATCTGGTTTTCAGCTTGTAAACAAACTTACAGTTTGGTTTACTAGAGCACAGGGAGGTCAAGTGACCTGCTAGAGGTCTCCTAGCAAGTGATGTGTAGCACTGGGTTTGCACCAGGTTGCACATGGTTCCCAAATCTCTACTCTCTTGTTTGGATGCTTCTCATGCATCAACCCTGCTTCTCCCTGCGCACTGCCTAATCAACAAAGCGGGAAAACCTTCTTCTGGTCCAAGTTTACAGGTAGATGTTTTTAACATTCAACCAGCATGTACTGAATCTATGAGATTCAGTGAAACTTTACTCTGTATTGAAACTGCCTTTTGAATGCACCAGAGTGGAGAGAGGAACAGTACCAAACCCCCTTTTGCAGCACACCCTCCTCACTCAGCACTCTTACAGACACATTCAGGGACAGAAAAACTTCTGTAGTGCCTAACCAAGAGATATCCAGAGAGGATAATGGCAAGAAGGGTCAGTATTCCCTGAGTCTGGAGTGAGGATTCTTGAGAAATACCTATTTTCTGTTTCTCTTGGGCAATCTGTTTCCTCTGTTGCACTTGGAGATATTCGTTAGCCAAATACTTGCTTCTTGGAACTGTCCCCTCTCTGAGCTACCATCACTGCTCAACTGCAACTTTTGCCTAGTGTTTTCTTGCACCTCAGGGCTACGAGTGAGCCCATCACAGACCCAGGCTGAAATGCTTTTTAAATCAGAGGGCATTTAAAACAGTAAACTCAAAGGAAACAGAATAAGGTACAAAATGGATTGTTATTATTATTAAGTGCAAATTTCACAGTAAAATACACCTGCTCTCCCACCATATAGCTCAGGGGTCTTGATGCAGTTGTGCTGAGCTATTGACAAATTGCCTTCCTTTGCCAAGCACTGAGTTTTCCAGTTAATGAGGACCCTAATAGATAAAATCCTTCTGAAAGTTTACAGGGCTTGAAGCTTTTCCTCAATACTGAAATTATATTACATTGGGGGAATTTTTTTACTAATTAATGACCTGAGTGTGTAGGTGCCTATTGAGAAAACCAAACACAAATGCTAATAAAATGAGCTTGGGCTTGACCACAGGAAAGAGATATTGTCCTTCATACAGAGCAGTAGAGCATGAGATGTGGACACTCCTGCCTGGCCTCCACCTCCATTACTGTGGCTCCATGTAGGGCTGTGCTCTGATACCGTATGGAGAGGAGAGCCAGCTTAGAAAACAAATCTACAGTTTTGCCTAAGAGTTCTTTTGGATCAGGAAGCTCAAAATAGAAGTTTACTACAAGGTAAGAAGACTGGTATTTGCCAAATAAAAGCGTTGTGCGCCATATGGCTTTCTATTCAATCTGATCACTAAACATATGAAGGAAAAGGTGGTTATCAGGGGAAGTCAACATGAATTCACCAAGAGAAAATGCTGTTTGACCAACTTGATAGCCTTCTATGAGTGCATAACTGGCTGGCTATATGAGGGGAGAGCAATGGATGTTATCTGCCTTGACTTCAACAAGGCTTTTGATACTGTCTCCCATAACATCCTCATCAGAAAGCTCAGGCAGTGTGGCTTGGATGAGTGCACAGTGAGGTGGATTGAGAGCTGGCTGAATGACAAAGCCCAGAGGGTGGTGATCAATGGCTGAATATGAACAGTTGCAGTGGAAATACTGTGCCAGCTAGTTTGCAAAACACTGCCTGAGATCACCTTTGTAGTTGCCAGTTGGTTTGGAATTTACAAGGATAGACATGTGGGTTTGGACACTCCTTGTGAAATGTCACTACATCTACTATCAACAATCTCCTCTTGTTATTCATGATTGTGTTCACATTTTTGTCTAACGCACCTTCTAACATGCAATTTTACAAATGCTGCACTGCAAAAGCAGAAAAGAAGACCTTAGGTCAATTTCCACGT
Organism: Colius striatus; assembly: GCF_028858725.1. NCBI lineage: Eukaryota > Metazoa > Chordata > Aves > Coliiformes > Coliidae > Colius > Colius striatus. Next base: position 47,650,698 of record NC_084790.1, on the reverse strand, counting down.
CCTGCTGGATCCTAGATCTAAGCAAAAAGTGCCTGAGTCAGAGATTCCTGCTGCCCTGCTTGCCAAACGATTTTTATCAACAAACTTGGTTCTGACCAAGGCATATGTGACTGTGCCAGAACTCTTTTTCCTTGACAATCCTAATTGAAAAGTGATTCTAAAGTGATAAGCTATTAAGGCATACAAACTATCTAATTCAGCCTACCCCTACTGAAAATTAATTTCCTCGCTGAGGTTTGTTTTATTGGCTACACCCTGTTACATTCACATCCAAACGAAAGCTCTTATTCTAGTTTGTTAAAAAAGGAATTTCCTTTCCTTCAAGGACACATAGCAATTACCACTTTTCTTAGTCCTTACCCCCTAACATGAGCTGTAGCTCCTGGTACAGCTTACCAGGTCAAGTCTCCTTCTGATCGTTCTCTTCTCAGTCCCTGTGATTCAGGCAGCAAGCAGCCCTCTCTGTGCTGCAACATTCTCCCATCAGATTATTCCAGAGAAAAGAATTCCTAATCTGGATTATGTAGCAGAAAAAGAGTGGGCAATTTCATAGTAGCTTTGAAACTTGCATATGCCAGAACCCTGCATGGAGGGGCTGCACTGCTCTCTTGATCTATACTAGGAAGGTGGATGGTTGTGGCAGATGGGTCTTGTTAGAAGCAATGCACAGCATAAAAGTGAATTTCTGTTCTCCCTTTGAAATAAGCAAGTTTAAAGTGTAAGACATCTTCTTGTAATGTAAAGCCTTAGAAGCAGAAAGTACCTAAAAAGGCTCAGAGTTTGACATTTTTTAGTTTTAGATCACAAAGAAAAAATCCAGGTCTCTCGCTCCAACTCAGAAAGCAGAAACTTTGCACATTCTTTGCCTGTATCTCCATGTTTGCCTCATCAAGGGAGTTACATGATGCATGGCCTTGCGTTGCTCATAACTGTCTTCTGCTTTAGTAATAAACAAAGAGAAAAAGAAAAAGAAAAAGAAAAAGAAAAAGAAAAAGAAAAAGAAAAAGAAAAAGAAAAAGAAAAAGAAAAAGAAAAAGAAAAAGAAAAAGAAAAAGAAAAAGAAAAAGAAAAAGAAAAAGAAAAAGAAAAAGAAAAAGAAAAAGAAAAAGAAAAAGAAAAAGAAAACAGGTACATTTCTCCTTAATTCAGCTCTGGACTTTGAAATATGGATTTCAAGAGATGAGAAAGAAATACATTCTTTTCCTAACTACACTATATTTTTATTTTCTGTGGAGGAAGTGAGCACTAGCCAAAGAGCAAAAATTTAATCCATGAGTTCCTGTATTTTAACTGTCTCTCATCTTGAGGCAATAAACAAAGGTTAATCAAATACTTACTTACTGAGTAAATATTTTTACTCATATGTATAAACCAGCCTAGGTCAGATTCTCATGTTTTGACTCTGCATTAATATGTCTTTGAAAATATTTTCAAGGGTTGTAAATTCAAGATTAGTTTTTTCCATCTTAACTCCATATGCTAAATAGAGGAACTGTGCATATATAACATACATACTTATATACAGACACTCTGTATACATCGTTTTTTACAGACCCTCCAAGAACTGTTTCTTTTTCCTCTAAACAAAACCCATCAGTATGATCATGAAAGTGTCCCTAAGGAACTTTGCAATAAAAAAATCAAAATGCATTTGACAGAGGCCAGTGTGTTCCAGCAAGGTAACACACTCCAGCTGCGTACAAACTAGGTGGAAGGACCTTTCCAGTCCACCTTACAGATGGTGGGGACATGTCAAAAACTCCATTTAGGCAACTTGTTCCTTCCAACCCCCCCTTACCATACACTTTAACTTCTATCTGGCTCTCAGCAAGCGCAAGCCCTACACTAGCATTATAGAGAGCTCTGTGCTGTGGACACTGTCAGAATCAATCATTTGCTCCAATTTTGTGCAGGTTGTGGTTTAAACTCTTAGCTTCATTTTAATTGGCATTGCAAATTTTTCCATTTCCCAGGAACTATTTTGAAGGCCCCAAAGGCCCCACGTTTTCCCTTAAAGCTATAGAGAAAGGAATGGTGAAATAACTGTCTGTTCTCTGAGAGACCTCCCTGAAGGAGACCTGACCTGCCAGGGAGCATACAGTCTATCACTTCCCTACCTGGAGACAGCACCAGACAATGATAATTGCAAGTAGCATCTGTCAGCACAATTATCTATACCTTCCAAAGCTGTGTGGCTCAATCCCACGAAATCTGTGGCCATGCTTGGAAAACTTTCCTTTCTAAGGGTAATGATCTCAGGCATATTCCAAGCTCTTTCCACACTTTGGCAGGATCATGTATACTGTGGTTGGGCTAATCTGATCTAAGCTCACAATTCTTCTGTAACATTTGTCTCAGACAACTGATTGTTTTATGTCCTGAAAAATATGCCCAAGTGGCCAAGAAGGCCAATGGCATCCTGGCCATTGAGACATTGTCAGTCAGAGAGTTGATCATTCCCCTTTACTCAGCTTTGATGAGGCCACACCTCAAATACTATGTCCAGTTTTGGGCCTCTCTCTACAAGAATTGAGATGCTGGAGAGGATCCAGAGGTGGGCTACCAAGCTAGTTAAGGATTTGGAGCACATCTCCTATGAGGAACAGCTGAGGAATCTGGGGCTGTTTAGCCTGGGGAAAAGAAGGCTCAGGGGAGATCTTATTGCTGTCTACAACTACCTTAAAGGAAGTTGTAGTGAGGCAGGTGTCAATCTGTTCTTCCTACTGACAAGCAATAGAACAAGAGGAAATGGCCTCAAGTTGCTCCAGGGGAGGTTCACGCTGGATATGAGGAGGATTTTCTTTACTGAAAGGGTTGTCAGGCATTGGAACAGGCTGCCCAGGGAGGTGGTGGAGTCACCATCCCTGATGGTGTTTAAGAGACAGGTGGATATTGCACTTAGGGAAATGGTCTAGTGGTTGATAGGGCTGGGACAAAGGCTGGACTCGATGATCTTAAAGGTCTCTTCCAGCTGAAACGATTCCATGATTCTATATATAGCAGGCCAGATGTTATTTCTGGGAACCGTATCTACTTCCTGATCCACTAAGACTCAGTTTCCTCATGGGAAAGAAAAAGAGATGAGCATTCACAGGCTGAGAAAATAGTCTTTCCCTTTACCTACAATAATTGCTACTCTATAGCGGTACTCTTGACCTGCTTTGGCAGGGAGGTTGGACTAGATAATCTCTAAAGGTCCCTTCCAACCCCTACCATTCTATGATTCTATGATTCTGTGATACTCTGGGTAGTAATAGCCTTGCTTTTTCTCTAGGTTCCTTCTCTAGGAAGCAACCAAGCATGGAGAATGCAGTTCTCCTTGAACTTTTCTGTAGAGCATGTAATATACATTTCCTGAATATGGTATATGTTGTGGAAACTGCCACCATTTTCCCTTGTTAAGGACCCACAACCTTGCAAACCAGCTTCATCATTCCACTATCAAGTGCGTGGCCCTAGGCTCAGGGACTTTGGATCCTGAAAGCAAAAACACATGATGTTATCAGAACAGCCACTCACTCCCAGTCTGTAGACTAAGCCTCTTGGTAAGCCATTTCAAAACAAGACCTACATTTCCTCTGTTGCTGCCAAATCCATGGATACCAGATGGATCACATATATCGGCATTTGTGACATGACCTCACAAGCCAAGGCACCCTCAGAGGCAGGAGAAACATTTCTTGTCCAGGAGTTCACTACGCTCAGTGAGGAGGAAGATGCACCTTTTTTCTTACAAACTATTAAAACACTTTAGTACGGAAGGCTAGACCCGAAAGAGTATTGTGGTGGTTATAAAATATAATATGAGACAGATCAGACAAAACATACTGATGAAAAGATAACTTTTTTCCAATAATCACTAATAACGTTGGACTGGAGTGAAAAGTTTGCCCAGTTACCCCATTCCTTCCTTCCTTCCTCATCCACTGGTCTCTGTTCCTCTTCTGTGGGCCTCAAGGGACCCAGAAGCCCACTTGCTCTGCAACTGTTTTTACTATATTAACCTTTCATGGATCCAGGCCAGACCACAAGGAAGCAAGCCATGGCCATTTGCCCATTTTACGCCTTATCATGGAAAGGTGGAGCACTGCAAGCCTTTGTCAACAGTGGTCTAGTTTGGTGCTATCGCTTGCCTGGGATTTACCCAAAAGCCACTACTGGGAAACCTTCACATGTCTTCTACTTAAAGACTCTCAATTTGAGACAGCTTTCCCTGGATTTTTTTCCCCCTTTTATTTATTCAGATATTGGTTTTGGCATTTTATTTAAACCTTTTAATTTCCCACTTTGTGGTCATATTTTCAGCAAGACATGATTGCACCTCCTCAGTCAATGTTTAACCATAATTCTGTTTAAACAATCCAAATGTAGATGATCAAAGTTCTAGCTCTTTCTTTGGGCATCAGCAAGTCAATCATCAGTGCAGCCTACCTGTAGAGTAGTCTAACATGACATTGGTGGTAAATAGGTTTAGAATGGAGAACAGATGGCTGCACTAGTGAACAAAATGACAGAATAAATGTGTATTGCCTTCTCTTCCTCTCACAGATCCATGTTGTCCTTCTCTCACACTCAGTCTCAGCTTTTCTACTCTCAGCTGAAGCCTCTTGGTTCTCACAATTTCTTTCAATCAGAGAAGTGGAATTAGGACAATATCAGCTCTGCATGCCATGGGGTTACACAAGCACACAGGATCTTTCCCAGGCTGCTGCTGGGATGCAGATCACAGCCCTTGGCCCATGTGTTGCAGGAAAGTGCTTCTGTAGGAGCACCTTGGGCAACCCTGAACACCCACGCATACAACAGTTACCCACCTCTTAGGAAGCCAGTCAGCCATGGCATTTTTCTATCTCTACTACACTTCTTGCAACCTGCAAGTAAACCACTTTTTTTCTTTCTGACTCCTTTGAGTAATATTGCCCTTTTTTTTTCTGCTGTAGTCACTTTATGGGAAAGAGTGTGGTTGCAGGACGCAATCCCAGTGGCTAAACCAGCTGTCACAGTTCAGTGGGAGAGCCTGTTTCTGACCTTTACACAGTCCCTCTGTGAGCATGTCCCCTTAACACTAAGATCATAGGCCACCACTTTTTCTGTAAGACTGAGCTGCATTTTCTCCAGTGGTTCTTCCAGTACTTTCTAAAGAGGCTGAACTGCTATTAGAGACATAGCCCTTCAGGGAGATATGCAACCAGCAGATGTTTGCAGGGGGACAATGTAACATTTTAAAAACAAACAAGCATCTATTAGTCAATTTTAATACACTTCTAGCAAGCCTGTACTTGTGTTATTTATCACTCCTCAACAATGGTAAAGAAAATATTTTTATCAATTTAAGAAGCAGTTAAAATTGTTTTTTTCATCCTCCAGTCCTGACACTTCAGTCTGCTCTAGTTATTTTAACTGTTTCTGAATCCCTTGATGATGTGTGGTCATAGGTTTTCCACTGTAAACAGGTCAAAGGTCTTTGTTCACTATCAACTTGACTTGGGCATGAGATGTCCACCTGATCCACCTAGCCAGTGGCTCTGAGGACCCAGCAAAGCCCACATGGTGGAGCTGGCAGTGTGTCAGTGTGGATGTAAGCAGAAGCAGTGCATGACCTGCCAGCTCACACATCAGGTTGTGCCTATGCATGCCCCAGGCCTCCAGTACCACCTCTGAGAACCCATGGCAGCTCCACCGTCCCATTACAGATTCAGAGAGAAGCCTGCCATCCAGTGCTGTCATTTTTTAACAGAAAGCGAAAAGCAAGGTCAGAGACATGCTTTTATATCAGCCTAGGCAGGCAAACAAAAATGCCTTCACTTGCAGGTTGGCAGGGGTGGCAGGGTCTTGCTGCCATACACTATGGACAAAGGGCTTCCTTACAGTTGTTTGCCAGATTTATAAAAGTTCAAACACCCGGGTTTCTGGAGAAAGCACAAACACAACTTGTACTTCGTCTCTCTTGGGTGCATTGTCATCTCCACATCCATGAGAAGACATGATCACATCTCTCAGACTTGGTAACCCTTGTGACCACATCCTTGAATTCAGGAAGTTTTGGTAACTGGAAGGACACACCTCTGGCTGAATACCTGAGTGTATTCACCTGACTGAGCTCAACACTGAAGGCTGAAGTTACATCCTCACACTTAGTCACTCAGAACGCAGATCCACTTCAGGTAGAATCAAGGACACTTGGAAAGAATAGAAATCCTGTTTCCCTAGGAATCAAGACAACTTCCATGTATTCCTAGAGTTTGTTTCCTTCAGAATGACAGTCACAATCAGAGGCCCTGAATCAATGTATATAGTATATGTGTGGTGGGTTGACTTTGGCTAGAAAACAGATGTTCACCAAGCTGCTCTATCACTCTCCTCTTCATCAGGACAGGGAGAGTAGTAAATAAGTAGTAAAAAATTTGTGGGTCAAGGTAAAGATGGTCAAAAAAAAAAAAAAAAACAAAAGCAAAGGTTGCATGAGGAAACAAAGGAAAGCGAAAGATTTATTCCCTACTTCCTGTCCGTAGGCAATATCCAGCCACTTCCCAGGAAGTACTGTTTCAATACACACAGCAGTTGCTCCAAAAGACAAATGTAACAACAGATGCCCTCACTCCTCCTCCTTTCTCTTAGCTTTAATTGCTGAGTAGATGTCACATGGTATTGAATATCCCTTTGGTCAATTTGGATCAGCTGTCCTGGATGCGTCCCTTCCCAAGATCCTGCCCACCTCACAGCCTACTGGTGAGAGGGGCCTGCTGGAGAGATACCCTCAATGCTGTGCAAGTGCTGTTCAGCAGTACCCAAATCACTGGTGTGTTACCAACACCTTTCTAGCTACCATTACAAAGCACAGCAGTATGAGGGCTGCTATGGGGAGCATTAGCTCCAACTCAAGACAGATCCAATACAATATATCACCAAGTGTCCCTGTTAGAATATATGTTCATTATAGCTCTAAATCCATTCTAAGCCTGCAGCTCCTCTCTGGCCCAGATGCGTGCCTTTCTCTTTTTCTAGACTGGCAAAGATGAGCTCTGCTCTGAGGTTTGTCAGGCAGTAGAAACAGTTAGAGAAGCAGTTAGTAACTAAATTTAGAAGAAAAGTCTTAGATCCAAGGCATCAATAGTAGCTGATTTCAAATGCTTTTAGTTACATATTCAAAGCTATTTCCACGGGACCTCCTCTTTTATAGTATGGCTGGGAAGATTTTCTTCTGTTGAAGCTAAGTACAATAATAATCAACAGAAACTTGTGTACAGTCTTGCAGTTATGTCTGTCTCATGTAGCAATTTCCAGGGGCATGTTTTAGTTTAGCAATCTCTCTGGTGAGTGAGGTGACACATCTTCTCACACAATCCCCTCACATCTATGTCCTATAATAGACTTGTCTTCATTTCTTGAAATTCCTTTTATATGCCCTCTTTCAGCAGGAATGTTTCTTGAAGACACAAGATTTCTTTGGTTAGATCCTGTCTTGGAAAGGACCAGGGTTCTTCACCTCAACAAGGTTTAGCATAGCCCTTCTTGCATTTCAGCGCTCAGGTGAGTTCTGAAGCCTCAGTATCTTGAAGCAAGGTTGTAACTGAGGTATGTGTCATGCTGAATAATGGAAACCTTGTTTTCCAAGCTTTGGCTTTAGCTCTCCCTTTTCCCCACCCTCACTCAGTGAAGCCTGGAGTTATGCTACACAGTCTTGCTCTAGATCCTTGAATCCAGAGGGAGAGCTTCCAAAGGGCAACACTGGCAAAATGAATTTGTGGTCAGAACTGATGCATGTACATCCACTCCACCAAGATGTCCTAAGATGCCTCAGCACTAGCATATTTCACTTATTCTCAAAAAAAAAATGACATGTTCTATGAGGTTTGCAGTGGTTAAGATGAGATTTCTAAAAGTATATTAAATTGATCTTAACACAGTGTTGAAAGTCAATGGAAATAATCGATCCAAGTTTTATCTGGAGAATGCAAACAGCAGAACTCAACTTAATGCTGCCTGATGCTTAAGATGTCTTTGCTTGACAACTTAGTCTCTAAACTAATCACTGTAATTTGGCACATTCAGAGATGTTTTATTCACAGAAAAGGGAGCAGCAAGGACTGCTGTGAGAGCAGGAGGCACAAATGTAGAAAGCAATACAAACATTATATTCCTCTTTGGATAACTATATTTCAGATTCAGTGTCCTTACCAAATGGTCAAACAAGATGTCATTTGTCCTCTGCAAACATATGAATTATAAAGTTCTACAAGCATGAAATGTGCAATTATGGCTGCATTGTGCATACAGATAGCAAGGGAGAGTGATGTGGTTTTCTATGGCTTCCCTTGGGCACTTCTGCTGGAATCAAGCCCTTCCAATCAGGAGTTCAGCATGAATAGGCACAGTTTATTTTGGTCAAGTAGGAGATTCTGCCACCATTTTGCAGAAAGGGATAGAGGGTTGCGTTTGAGCTACTCAGCTAGCAGCAACTGTCCATGCAAAAGGCAAAACCCCATGTGGGCTGCCACAACAGCTAGCTTCCACTGGAGTTTCACTTGTAAGGAAGGAGGCAGTCTTCTCAGCAGCTAGTATGTGTCACCTTCAATGCACATATTGCATTCAACACATGTATCAAAAACTATTCAGCTAACTACTGTTGGTAATGCAGGTTGGTACGGACAAGGTTGCGGAGAGGTGTTCAAAAGCTATTAAAAATTACTTCAGGGCATTGGGTAGAACGCTTCATGGATCAGGAGCACAAGTAGTGTTCTCCTCCATTTCTCATGGCAGGAGGGAAAATATTGAACCAATGAGGAAAACTCAACCAATTAACAGGTGGCTCAGAGGCTGGTGCCACCAGCACAATTTCAGGATTTTTCAACATGGTAAAATTTTCATGATGTCAGGTCTGGTGACACATGGAGTTCATCTGTCACCAAAGGGGAGAAGGATCCTTGCAAATGAGTTAGTGGTGCTCATAGAAAGGTCTTTAAACTAATTTTGAAGGGGGTTGGGGATAAAACCAGGATCACTAGAGTTGAGTCTAAGGGTGATACACCAGTGTTGGGGTGAATCCCACCCAATTGGCTTCCTTCTTGAAATACCTGTACACCAATGCACACAGCATGGGGAATAAGCAGGAGGAGCTGGAAGTCTGTGTATGGGCAAGGGTGGCAATTGCAGAGACATGGTGGGACAGCTCATATGACTGGAATGTCCTCATGGATGGCTATGCCCTTTTTGGGAAAGACAGGCCAGCAGGGCAAGGTGGTGGAGTTGCTCTTTATGTGAAAGAGCAGTTGGAATAAATGCTATCCAGTTGAGGATGAGGGGCAAGTTGAGAGTTTGTGGGTTAGAATTAAGGGGCAGGCTAGCATGTGTGACACTGTTGTGAGCGTCTTTTACAGGCTGTCAGATCAGAATGGGGTAATTGATAAGACCTTTTACAGGCAGCTGGGAGCAGCCTCAAAATCACAGGCCCTGGTTATCATGGGGGATTTCAACTACCCACACATTTGCTGGAAAGCCTACACAGCTGCCACTTACAGTCCAGGAGATTCCTTCAGTGCATCTATGATGACTTCTTGATGCAAATGGTGGATGTGCCAACTAGGAGAGGAGTTGTAGTGGATCTTGTACTCATAAACAAACGGGATCTGGTTGAAGTGGTGAAGATTGAGGGCAGCCTTGGCTGCAGCGACTATGAGATGGTGGAGTTCAGGATCTTGTGCTGTAGGAAGAGAATACCGGGCAGGATCGTAACCCTGGGCTTTAGCAGAGCCATCTTTGGCTTTTTCAAGCAATTGCCAGGGGACATCTCATGGGACAGGGTATTGGAGGATAAAGGGGCCCAAGATAGTTGATCTCTGTTCAAAGATCACCTTTTTCAGGCTCAGGATCAGAGCATCCCAGCAGGTAAGAAATCAAGAAAGAGAGCCAGGAGATCCTTAGGGTTAAACAGGGAACTGTTGAGCAAACTCAAGTTGAATAAGAGAGTCCATAGATTATGGAAGGAAGAGGTGGACACTTGGGATGAATATAACACTGTTGTCAGAGGATGTTGGGAGGCAACTACGAAAGCTAAAGCCTCATTGGAGTTGTACCTTGCAAGGGAGGTCAAGGACAACAAGACAGGGTTCTTCAAATACATTGCAAATGAAACTAACACTAGAGGCAATGTAGGTCCACTGTTGAGTAAGGCGAGTGCCCTGGTGACAGAGGATACAGAGAAGGCAGAGTTACTAAATGCCTTCTTGCCTCTGTCTGTACTGCTGGAGACTGTCCTCAGGAGCCCCAGCCTCCAGAGGAAGTCAGGTTAAAGAAGTAGCTTTTTTTGGTTGATGAGGACTGGGTTAAGGATGAGTTGGGCAGTCTAGATATGCTGGAGAGTTGGGTGGGGAGAAATCTAATGAAATTCAACAAGGGTAAGTGTAGAGTCTTGCATCTGGGAAGGAAGAACCCCAGGTACCAGTACAGGTCAGGGAATGAACTCTTAAATCATAGTACAGTGGAAAGGGACCTAGGGGTCCTGGTGGACAGCAGGATGAGCATGAGCCAGTGTCATGGTTTGACATGACAGCCTTTTCTGGTAAGGGGGAAGGGGCTGTAAAGATGGCTCCTGTAAGAAGTTGATCGCAACTCTCCTCAGCTCAGAGCCAGACCCACTGCTGGGCCTGAGCCAATTAGACGCCTCCACGATCACTTTTTTGAGAAGAAGCCCGAAGGGGAGGTTTCTTCTTCAATCTTCTTTTCTTCTTCTGCCCCTTCTTCTTCTTCTGGCTGGTGGTGGTGCACAGAGGAGGAACGGTGAGAGAAACAACCATGTGGACTCCAAGGTCAGTGATGAAAGAGAGGAGGAGGTGTGCTGGAGCAGAGACTCCCCTGCATTCTATGAAGAGAGCTGGTGAAGCTGAGATTTATTTTCATTTCTTTAAAGACCCCTCATCAGTGGTAGAGACTCATTTTGATAATGAGCCTGCATCAGGGGCAGAGACTCATTTTGCTAAAGCTGACCCCAGACCACGGGCAGCGATTCACTTCATTAAAGGCCCTGAGCCAGGGACAGTGATTTTGGCCAGAGGAGGCCTTGTCCCGAAGGAGGGACCCAATATCCACAGCTGCAACTGTGGGGAGGAACCCACGACAATGCAGCTCATTAAACTTATGCCCAGAAGAGGCCTTGTCCTGAGAGAGGGACCTTGCAACTGCAGAAACTGCAACCACGGTGAAGAATCCACGCCAGAGATATTCACCAAGGACTGTGTCCCGTGTGAGGGACCCTGTATCGGCAGAAGCCACAGCTGTTGGGAACAACCCACACCAGAGAAGTTCGTTAAGGACTGTGTCCCGGGGGAGGAACCCCATGTTGGAGCAGGGGAAGAATACCAGGAGTCATCCTCATCTGAGAAGACAGAAGTGGCAGAGCCCATCTGTGAGAGACTGACCACATCCCCCATCCCCCATTCCCTGCCCCCCTGAGCCGTTGAGGGGGGAGGAGGTAGAGATATCGGGAGCAGTGAGCTGGGCCTGGGAAGAAAGGAGGGATGGGGGAGGGAGATCTTAAAGTGCTGGTTGTAATTTTCTCATCATCCTACTCCCTTTGTTTTTTGCTTTTATTCTGTTCTGTTTCTTGTAGAATAAACTTTCCTACTTTCCTCTCTAAGTCGAGTACTGGAGTCTGTTTTGCCCAGAACCATAATTGGCAGTGAGCCCTCCCTGCTCTTGTCTCATCCACAACAATCTTGCTTATCTTTTTACTCCCATTTTGCTGGGTCTTCTGCCATCTTAACGAGGGTGGGGGTGAATGGGGGCACCAAGTGAGAGACTGTCGTGGTGCTGCTGTGCTAGCTGGGCCAATCCACGACAGCCAGCAATGTGCCCTGGTGACCATGGCATCCTGGGGTGGAATATTAGAAGAGGGATGGGAACTGGGAAGTTGGGGTGTAGGTCAAGAGAGGTTCTCCTCCCCCTCTACTCTGCCCTTGTGAGACCACATCTGGAATATTGTGCCCAGTTCTGGGCCCCTCAGTTCAAGAAGGACAGAGAGCTGCTGGAGAGAATTCAGTGCAGGGCCACAAAGATGATGGAGTGGAGCATCTGCCTTCTGATGAGAGGGTGAGAGAGCTGGGGCTCATTAGCTTGGAGAAGAGGAGACTGAGGGGTGACCTCATTAATGTTTACAAATACATAAAAGATGGGTGTCAGGAGGATGGAGCCAGGCTGTTCTCAGTGATATCCAGTGATAGGACAAGGGTCACTGGGTATAAGCTGGAATGTAAGAGATTCCAAAGAAATAAAAGGAACAATTTCTTCACTATGAGGGTGAGGGGGTACTGGAATGGGCTGCTCAGATTGGTTGTGGAGTCTTCTTTTCTGAAGACATTTAAAACCAACCTGGATGAGTCCCTGTGTGATCTACTGTAGGTGGTCCTTCTCTGGCAGGGGGGTTGGACTAGATGATGTTTCGAGGTCCCTTCTAGCCCTTGAGATTCTGTGATTCTGTCATCTTGCCCCAAAATACACTTTGCCTTTTAAGACAGAAAAAAGTGTAGGTAATGGCACTGACATAAATATGGTCAAGATTATATTTTTTTCAGAGATGTTTGATATACAACTCTGAATATACCTGTAGTCCACATTTACAAAGCTTACTCAAAACCATGCAAAATCTGTGCATCATGACTGAGTCTCAAGAGATCATGTTTTGTGTATGCACACCGACTGGAGAAGGCTGAAGGCGATGAAGGCAATGGCTAGCAGGCAGAAAAGGTCTTGTACAGAAACTAGGTCTACAACAGAAGTGCCTTAAGAATTACACAGAGCAGCAATGAAGACAGAATTTATGCTCAGTAATTAATAAGGTGATAAGAATCAGATAAGAAGAGCAAGAAGCCAGAAAACATTAGCATTGAAGCAGAGCACCCTGTTACAAAAAAACCCTACACAGTACATTTATATTTAGATACTACATTGAAATAGTAGAGAGTCATCTGCAAAACTCTAATAATAATAAAAAAATCCAAGTGTTTGAATTCATTGGCTTGGTTTTCAAAAATGCATTTAATTGAAAACCACAGAGAAAGTGGAGCTATTAAAATAAGCTCTTTGGAAGGTGCTGCCTAATAAAATAAATACGACAAGATGAGCAAGAGTTTATGACCTTTTTGGAATTTGATCATGATGTTCCATGCTCACAGTGAGTATACAGAAATTGCATGTTAAATTATCCCCAAAGGATTATTCCTTCTAATGATAGCTATAAACAGTATGTCTGTTTGAAAAAGAAAGAGCAAGCATACTGTGTGACTCAAACACACACTGCCTGCTACAAAAAAACCCCAACATTATTATATCTAAAGCAAGCCCAGGCAGCTTGTGAAAAAATACAACAGAGCACAAGAACTTGCCCACCAGTCTACTGTTTAAGTTGGAATGCCCTGCCCCAAAAAATGCTGAGAAAATCCCCATTGAGATCCAAACTGGTCAGCTGGCTCCCACATCTATGAGTCTGAGCTGAAACCTATGGCTCTGAACTGAGTTTTGAGAGAGCTTGCATTTTGTAGTTTGGGTCCAGGATTTATCTGCAGGGATTCACCACTGCTACTGGGAAGCTCAGATGAAAAACATATGCCAAATCTGCCGTGAGAACCCAAGGGGAGAGGACACGAGAACAGCTCAGAAGATTACACACGACAGCAGCAAAAGAGCTGGGGCAACCTGTTTTTGTGCACAGGAGCATGAGATCTGTGGTCCCATGTTACACAAGCCCCTGGGCACTGGCAGTCATGCTGCACTCCAGCACCAGCTGCCACTGCCATCACTGTCAATGTCACACATTGAAGCTGCACTGATGCTGAAAGCACCATTGAGGCTATGGCCAGGTCCCAGCACTGTCCCGAACAAGCAGAATTAAAATAAACCTGGGACTGAAATGGCTGCATCAGGTGCACGGAAGCCTCCTCTAGCTGGACCTATTCAATTTATTACTGCCAAGGGCTCAACAAAGCTCAGCCAGTTTGGTTTTTTTTTTTTCCTTTTCTTTTCCCACTTGTCCATCAGCTGTCAGGGTGAGTGACAAGAGACAGACCAGGCATGATGAACCCGAGGCTGCCCCTCCAGCCAGCCCACTCTGGAGCTTTCCCGTGGACAGCTGGAGCATCAGTATCCTGTGCTTTGCCTGTGGGACATGTGTGCCTCTGTTGCTGCATGGTCCCAGCATATGAACACCTGTTCCTAAGTCCTAAGCCTTTTTATGCAATAACTTGCTTATTTTTTGTAACAGGTTTAAGTCATTCACTTTTTTTTTTTTAATCACTGAAATGCCTGGCTAGTGAATTTTTAGCAAGTATACTCCACTTTTTTTATCACCCTTTTGGTTGCTGTCATTGTCTTTTCCATGATTGCCTGGTCCCTGCTAGTGCTGACTACTCAGTTACAATTTCACACCACTGTGTTTTCAGGTCTGCCCCGTGTTATGCTGGTAAACTATCTTTGCCCACCATACTGCCCTAATCCAGCTCATTCTATACATTTACAAGGAGAAGGTCTAAAGAAGCTCTTGTCTTTTTTTTCAACTGTTCTGTTTAACTTCTGGAAACCTGCAGAACAAATACAAGAAGAAGACTCAAAATTTGCAAGAAGGAGTTGAACAGAGCCTGAAGGAGCCCGTATGGAGATGCAAGGCTCAACACTGAGTGCAGCTAAAACATCTCCTAACTGCCTTAATGAAGAGTCAGTTCATTTTTACGTATGAAAATCCGTATCTCAATGTTATTATTAAACTTATCACAACTGATATGTCCCCTTTACATCTTCAGAGAGATCTGCTTGTCCACTTTTAACAGGGGAGAGTGTCCAAGTAGATCTCTAAGCAGGTCTCTTGTGAGTGGTGGAGCAGTGAGAGAACTCTTGCAGGGCTCTATGTCAGCTGGCAGTGCTTCAACTTAATAATCCCATACAGCACTTTCCTACCATGCACTGCAGGATGTTGTAAGGCTTCATTAGCTAAGGCTTCTAAAGTATTGTGAGTGCTTAAATTAAGGGACTTGTTTAATGTTAAATATTACAGGGATGGGTTTTTTTACATAGCAAAACTTACAGTTCCAGCCCAGAGAAGACAGCTCTCACCCTGCTCTCAGCTCTGGTCAGGGGAGGCATCTGCCAACAGCAATAGTATTATCATCACTGTCTATGAAGGAGATTGCCTGGGGTAGCCTAAAAGCAACAGTGGTACTCTGGTTTCTTTCACAGCTAAAGCAACATTTCATAAATTTCTCAACAGAAATCTTAATTTTCGCCATTGGTAGCACTATAGCAGCTAAAGCTATTTGCAGGCCAGTCATGTTTCCACCAGGACATTTTCTTAAATTTCATTTAAAATCTTTGTAAAGAGTCATTTTTTAAAAAGTAACAAAAAGGAGGTAAGAAGGCTACATTTTAATGTAAGTGAAAGCTGTTTCCATTACTATTAACAGAACAACTCACATCAAACAGCAGTAAGCTTTTACTGGTGTATTAAATAGATGACAGTTTAAATTAAAACATTTAATCAACTGCTAGCCTTTGAAAACTTGTCATCAAGGCTATATGCGTGCAGACAACAAGGACATTTTTGCTCAGAAAATCAGTTCTGAAGGGCAGAGGAAGCAGACAGTTGAGTGTGAGCCTAACAAATAGTCGCTCTGCATTGTACTCTGTGCACAAAGTGAAGCCAGATTATTTACAGCAGGTAGGTCTGGAAAATTAAGAGAATCGTTCTGTCACCAAAGAACACTTTATTTTACTATCACTCAAATGTGTCAGAGATTAGTACTACAAATTACATCAATCTTCTCCTTCATTTAACAATTTATGTCCATCCATTTCTCAATAATCACCATAGAACACCATCATTTGCTTTCAGTAATATGAAAGCTTACAAAGACAGATCTGATACAGTGGTGGAAAGAATTTTCACAGAAGGAGGGATTACATGAGCGTGGCTGTACACCTGGGATGGGCCAGAGAGCTACAGGAGCAGAGCTGCTCCACGCTGAGGGGGTCAAGAAAACACAGCATCACATGCAGAGCACTGTTTTGGGGAGCGGAGATGTTGCTATGTTCCTCTTCCCATTGTCCTTTCCCCTTTTCTTCTACTCCTCACAAGTAAACTGGTTTAATGACATGACCTATTAAGTTCAAGAGCTGATCCTCCTCTTCCCCTTTCAATGCCCAGCAGCCTCTAAGGACATTCAGAAATGCTGATTGAAGTTTACTGTAGTTGGCATTTCTGATACCTCTGCTACTCTTAACAGCAGTTTGTTAATATTTTTGACCCACACAGCCATTCACACAGCATTAACCCTTTGGCATCCCAAAATCACAGTCTGGGATGGGTTAAGTCCAAAGTGTAAGGTTGGCCTCATAACTCAGGTTTTGGGAACACATTTTTCCATTCATTCATCTGAACACACTGTCTCCATTGTCTTCCAGTGTCTGTCCAGCTGTCTCCTTGTTCCTTACAGACACTCAGACTTTTCACTTAATTTCACCTTAAACACTTTTATCATGGTTTTATGCAACATAAGCATGTCAAACAGAGTAGTCATTACTTAATTACTCAATATCTAAATCAGAAAGTTTAGTCAAACATCTCAAGTTTTCTTAATTATAGCCAATTTTGTGTAAACATCTGCTAGCAAACATCAGGCTCACAGGCTTGCAGGAAGTATACCACAGATGAAGGGAAGGCTTGGGAGAGTAACCTGGGGTAAGAAAATAAATGCAGTGGTTTATCTCAACTTGCTAATCTTCTGAATATTTTCATTCTCAAGTGATTTTGACAAGCATTTTTGAAATTCAGCCAGATAGCTTTGTATCATTGGAGTGTTTTACTTTGGTACCACAACAGACCAAGGTCTGTGAGAGTATTTTTATCTTGCATTTAGTTTCTCAAGGAATTCTGTCATCAACATTATACCAATTCCATAAAGCATAGCTAACAAGACCTAAGTCTAGCAGAAAAATGTATGCACTTAACCTCATACTTACAAATGCTACTTTAGCCTTGTTTTCACTCACAGAAGGCTGTCTTAGGTATGGGCAGGGTTAATTTTATGGCAGACTGGTATATCAGAACTTTTTTCCATTATACAATGCTTTTGACTATGTGTATCAGCCTCCAAGCACATTATACAGCCAAAGTAGGGCTTTTTTTAAATGGAAGAGGAACATTTTCCTCTACTCTTTCTCAGTTAGATGCTGAAGATCTCTACCAAGACTAGACCCAGCTGATTTTCCCTTCCAAAAAGAGACCTTAGATATCTAGCACAAGCAAGCATAGGTGGTAAAACTGTTCCTGACACATCCAGCCTCTGTCCGCCTCACATGCTTTGGTCAGCACAGAACACCTACAAGGAATGTGACCCATGTATCTGAAGTTCATGATGCTGGTGAAACTGAGTGACAGCACAGTGGTGGGAGGCTGTGGCCAGAGCTCCCAGAGACTCACCAAATAGCCAGTAAAAGGGGCCATCAGAGAGGTGGACATCAATTTTATTTTGTGATTTCTCTTTTCTCCCCCAGTTGTCATTCTGAAGAGTGCAGGTAGAACACAATATAATGAATTTAGTATTATGCTGTGCTTTCTAGCAGCAGTAGTTAAAAAATGATTTTATCAATTCCTTCCATCATCCCGAGGACACAACAACCATATGCAATGATACAGGCTTGGGGCAAAGCAGCTGGAAAGCTACCTGGCAGAAAAGGATCTGGGGACATTGGTCGAAAGCCAGCTGAAGATGAGCCAGCAATGTGCCCACGTGGCCAAGAAGGCCAATGGCTTCCTGATTTGTATCAAAAACAGTGTGATCAGCAGGGCCAAGAATGTCGTTTTATTCAGTGCTGATGAGGCTGCACCTTGAATACTGTGTTCAGTTCTAGGGCCCATACTACAAGAAGAACACTGAGGTGCTGGAGTGTGTCCAGAGACAGGCCATGAAGCTGATGAAGGATCTGGAGAACAAGTCTTACAAGGAGCAGCTGAGGGAGCTGGGGATGTTTAGCCTGGAGAAGAAGAGGCTGAGAAGTGATATGATCATTCTCTACAACTCCCTGAAGGGGAGTTATAGTAAGGTGAGGGTCAACCTCTTCTCTCCAATAATGAATGATGGAACACAAGGAAACGGGCTGAAGTGTGTCGGGGGAGGTTTAGATTGGACATTTGGAAGAACTTTTTCACTGAGAGGGTATTGTATTGGAACGGGCTGCCCAGGGAGGTGTTGGAGTCACCATCTGTAGAGATATTCTAGAGACATACAGATAAGGTGTTGAGCAATATGATTTAGTTTAGTGATGGGCTTCGCTGTGTTAGGTTAGTGGTTGGACTTAATGATATTAAAGGTTTTTTCCAACCATAGTGTTTCTGTGATTTTATGAGATGTAGTGTCTGCCTAAGCAGGGGTAGAAGGAGACACGAGGTCCTTAATTGCTCCATGTCTTGATCTATTCATATCCCATTTTATGTCTACATGAAATTCATTCCCTTTCTGTGACTTATATTGTCTACATTCAATCTCTAAAGAATTACAGAAAAATATATCCGACCATACTTACTAAACGCATGAATGGCAATAGACAGCAATATAGAGTATTTCAGTGTGATATATATATCCAGCCATTTGTAACAGCATTACATGGTGTCTCAAGGGAGAGTTATAGATATACATGCAATTCTCACTCTAGCAGAAGCTGGCTCTGGCCACTATATCAGGTAACCTCATCACAGTATTCACATCTTAGAAAACTATTAAAAATAAAAGTAACAAGAAAGCAGTCTTGATAGAGTAAAATCTATGACATTTACCAGTGCTTCAGAAGTCTCTTCAATAACCCACAGGGGAGTAGTTTTCTCTTGTTTGGCATGGTTGAATGATGGCCCCAGAAAAGAGCTAATTAACCTAATGCCAGGAAACCTGATTTGTAATATGGAGCTTCACATTATTAGCTATGTAAGTGCCAAAGATTTTTTTTTTCAAATTATTGTGCATTTTTTCTACTGTTGATCAAATTTGGCTGAAAGATGTTTGACCTACTTCCATGACCTTATAAAATTTACATTTATATAGCTTTTTTCCATGCTTGATCACCACCAAATACTTTAACAAAAGAATGTCAGCTTTACAGAAGTGGAGAGAGACATTTTTATACTCACATGGAAGGCAATAAATCTGTAGACACAAATAGGTAAAAATCAAGCTACATTTTAAATTCATTGGGTCTGCTATGCCCACAATGCTTCAATGTGGAACAGATGTCAATTCAGTCTCCTAAATCTGCATGCACACATTGTAAGTGGAGAGAGAAATTTTAGTAATGGAGGGTACGCATACACAAAAGGAAAAAACTCAAGTATCTCCACTAAGACGCAATTTCACCCCTCCAGTCTCTTTTAATTGACTGAAGTGGCTTTGCCATATGGCTTCCTGCTGCTACCTGTCAGTAAGCTTAAACAGCTTCTGGAACATTGTCCCGAGTAAATGAACCTCTGAATTAAATCGTTGCAATGGATACATATTCACATAGACAGCGGAAGAAAGAATTACAAATGTCCTCATAAAATTTGTCTCCCATCCTGAGAACTATTCAACATTTCAGGATTTTATTCCATTAGCGCTGCATCAGAAATGTGAGCCTAAGTGACCTTCTCTACCACACAGTGAAAAAAATTATGATTTGATACCAAATCAGGTAGCTAATTATTTTTTCTGTGAAACTTGCAAAATATTAGTGCCAACCTGAGTTACACTGATATAGGTAATAGCAGTAATGTCCTTTAAAACCTTTATCATATTACTGTAGATTAAGTTACCTCCATTTACAAAAAGTACTAAATTCATATTCAATAGCTGATGTATGTGTTTGTTACTTATAGAAACATATAAGGTAGGCAAAAGCATGAGTCCAAAATATGCTCAAAGAATTAACAATTGCAAAGCATGCAAAATCCTTAAAGAATTTTCCGGCCTCCGTGCTATGAAGGATAGAATTGTTAAATAGCCCTAAACACTTTCACTACTAAGAGAGGAAGACCTTTTCAACCTAGGATTATTTTTTTTTAATACTTTAGCATATTGATCAACTGTTAAACTATTGCCCAGTCAATAGTTCATTACTTGGCTAATGCACTTAACCATTAAACTAGCTGTGGCAGACTCCTTATCCTGCACATTAAAAATCTGAAATTAAAATGGAACAGTGCTGCTGAATTCTGGTTGCATCAGGAGCCCAGAAGTCTCCAAGTTCCTTCCTGATGAAAAGTGTATAAAGCTGTTAGAGTCTAATCCCATTATTTTATATTCAAATTCTAAAATCTGGCAATCAAAGTGCCCATCTAATTGCAATATGCAGAGGCTCAACATACTCGGTGGAAAAAACAGTAATTCTTGCAACTAAGGAGGGGGAGAAAACCAGTAAAATAAAAGAACGCTCACTGCTCCCAAAACCCATCTTCAGGTAGAAAGATGTTCAGATTTGCTCAGCATAGGAGCAGACACAATCAGAGCTGCTACCAGAGCGTGTGCTTTTGCCAGGATGAGCCCCTACATGGTGAGGATGTTGGAGCTTCAGCTGCCACAGAATTAACATAATATGTGGCTGTTCAAAAGCAAAGTTCTCTCTGACACAGTCATATTACAGTTTGGCATGAAAGGAAAACACTAACTTTCATGTGACAGTTTTTAATAGGAAAAACAAAAAAAAAGACATGGTTCTGATCATATCATATCAAATGTCTGGATTTTTCTTTATTTTTCTTTCTAGTTTAGACAATGAACCCCTAAGATGGCCTTCATCCCCCAAATCGCTTTTTCATATAGACTCATTCTTCTCCAGGAATTAATTTGTGACAATGAAAGGAGAGTAGATTACTGTGGTTTCAGGCTAAGAGCCTCCTGATATGTCAGGGACATTTAAGACAAGCTACCAGTGACATTTTCAGACTTATATTTTATATTACTTTTTTGTGAGCTTATTTAGGGAACCTGGGGAGAAAAAGCACGCTGGATGTTGCTGGAATGTCCTTTTGCTGACCCCCAGAGCTGTATCTCCTTAGGAAAACTGGTTAGCGTAAGGGTATGCTTGGGTGACTACAGCTTTGATGAAAAACTGTTTTTCAGGAGTAGATTCTTCTCCTTAGTTTTCCCATTAATACCGAGGTAAAGTTGTCTCCTGGTTTCTGATGCTCTTTCAGGCATCAAGTTCAGTTAGATATGTACCTCTCAAAAATGAGGTAATGAAGAGAGCAAATCTGTTCTGTTGTTGCAGAAGTCTTAACCCTTCCATCTTTGAACAATGGCCCATCTCTAGCAACAGAGATTTCAATTACACTAGTAACTTCAAATTATTTTCAAATCAAAGTATTTTCAAATTGGCTGGACCAAATTCATTAGCCAAAGGGTAAGGCTCATTATCAAATAAATACTATAAAAAACTCTAACTTTTAAGTGGAATATAGTCAAAATAGAGAAAGTAGCAATTCAATCTGACAATTTGTCAGAGATTTTTCAGATTTTTAACAAAAAAGAGTTAGAGTCTAATAGTACAAGGATGGTTTCATGGAGAACAGGTTATGTAAACTCTTGTTCTTTGCATTTTTAAAAATATATGTTTTAACTACTCTGCATTGATGTGAATAATTTTCTTACTAACAGGTAACATTTTGACTAAAAAGCTTTCACAAGTACTTTCTGTGGATCTGAAAGTAGCACACTGATAGCCCTCCAAACTTTGTTGTTAATGAAAAGAAGTCAAGAAGCAGGGTGATGAGGAAAGAGATACTCACAAGAAAATGTCTTTGGCCCAACATTAATTGACATTATCAGTGATCCAGGTGACCAGAGTGGCAGGAAAAAAAATTTGCCAAGTAAATATGCAGGCCTCAGAAAGACTGGTAAATAACAAATTGACAAATAATAGAAATGGTCTGAATCACCTCACTTAGTGGTATCTACGTCATGTAAGGATAGCATTGCACTGCATTGCATTGAGAAAACTCATGAGAGATGACCTGATAATTATTTGCCCAGCCAGGTATT
Organism: Colius striatus; assembly: GCF_028858725.1. NCBI lineage: Eukaryota > Metazoa > Chordata > Aves > Coliiformes > Coliidae > Colius > Colius striatus. The sequence goes on along the minus strand of NC_084790.1, from coordinate 47,628,658 downwards.
TCCAGGAAGAGCACAGAAAAGCCAAAGGGGAAGGGTTTACCTAGGATTAAAAATCACAGATGGGAGCTGAAAAGAGATAAATGTGACCTTGCTTTAAGATGCTACTTTACAGTGGTGAAGGTAATTAAAAAATAGAGGGGTTTACTGGAAGAATCAGTTTACTTCCAGTCCCTTAGCTTTTAAAATGAGATTTGCTGCTTTTCTAGAGGACTTCCATGTTTAAACCCTCTCTGGAGAAATTAAATAGCCTCTGTGCAAAGGAGGTCAAAAGTGGAAGGCTATAGTTGTTCCTTGGGGCCTCACAGCCTGTGCAAAGTTTATAACATGGCAGATAAGAAAAAAATATAGCTTGGATTTGGACAGCATCTGTAAAATGAACAGGCTGGCTTTAGATGTCTCTGAACATCAGGTTAGGTCACCACCTCTCCAAAAAAGAGTCTTGATAAAATAGTCCAGACAGGAACAACAGAAACCATCCTGACAAGGAATGATTTTTGAGAAAAAATTCTGATGTATGACCAGATCAGATACAGTACCCCTATAATGTCTCAGAGAAGTCAGAACTAGGGTGGTGCAGAAGTGTTTCAAGCACTTTAACTACAAGAAATATATTTTCATTACTAAAAGAAAAATATATGTTTTGCTGTGGACTTGTAAAACTGTATTAAAAAAGGACAAGAAAAGAAGTCCTGCATTTCAAGGACATGAACCCAAAGGTTTAACAAGATTTCGCCTTTAACTTGCTTGATAAGTGCACCATTTAGACCATTTCCAAAGCCCCTGGATTTCAGCAGCATATCATGCTCCCTGCATCACACTGGCAAGGGATTTGAGCACAGAGCATTCTCTTGTCCCATGATGTGCACTGCACATCACATGGGGTGATGCTAATGAGTACAGCTACAGCCCCTGAATCCTCCTGCTAACTGATATTGGAAATGCAAAGTGAGCTCATTGCTTTTGCACAGCCTCTAACCAAATCTCTGAGGATGAATGACAGCCAAAGCAGAGCAGGGCCCTTTGAATGAGAGATACCATTCAAATTCAAAGAAGTGTCAAAAAAGAAAAATAGAGGTCGATATACCACTGGAGGCAAAGAAACACTATACATGAGCCTTGAATAAAAATTAAAAACTAATCACACTATACTGAGGCTGTGGATAGAACATTTCATCCCCTTTTTTGTATTCTTATCAGTCAGGCAGACATAAAAATGACCTTTCCTTGCATGCATGTTTCAGAAACCTGTTTCAAGCAGATGTTTATTTTATCCAACTGGATCTCAGCTGGCCTTCAGCACAGATGATACCAGATGTCTTCTATTTAAGGACTGTTCTCTGAAAAGTTATGCCTGGACAGTATGACATGTGTCCTTGTGTGAACACTTCACCTTCTGCATCCCTGGGATTACTTGTTGCTTGTGGCTTCAAGTGGAGGCTGCCAATGTGCTGAAAAGCTGAATATTCCTTGGCTGTATGGTTTGAAGGGTCCTGTGCCGGTCCCAGGCGCCTGACAAGCACGACTGGAGGTGCCCTCTGACATCTTGTTGATGTGGCCTTCCAATGTTGGCATCATACAAGCCTTTGCGCCATCTGTTTCTGTTTCTAGAGTGAGATTTTCTCCACAATGAACAGGAGTTAAACCCAAAATTGTTTCTGTCCTTTCAGCCCCACTGCAATGGACTCTAGATACCTTTCCCACTGTGTTTTGTCTGGAGTTAGAACACAGAGAAGGTTGCCTACTGAAAGTAAAAGGTTAGAAGACCACCTCTTGCTATTTAGCTTACCTGGTACAATATATGAGACCAGATGAAATGGGCTGTATCTAAAGATCTATCTGGGTCAATACCTTCTCTATTACAGTGGCTGCAAAAGGGTGTTCACAGAAGGTGTCAGATACCAAGAGGATACTTCACCCAAGTAGTGTCTCAACAGCTGCTAACGTGTGTCTGAGGGCAACAGTGAGACAGGGATGGTTCCTGTATATTGGGTAACCCCTAGTACACTTACCTGTCATGAATGTATTCAATCGCCACTCAGGAACTTGAGCATCTATGATATTCAGTGGCAGAGAGTTTGTGGTTGAGCTATACATCACTTGAGCAGATTAACAATAAGCAAGTGAAGGTTCACATTGTAGGAATCACCTCCTATCTGTTTTACACTCATAGAATCATCTATAAAAGAAAGTTCCTGAAAAAGAGATCAATGTACACCAAAAAGTAGAAAGTCACAAAGGTAAAAGGAGAAAATGAAGTGTTGCCTTCATTGCATTGCTGGTCTCTCACTTGCCTTTGGTCCTAACTGGGAGGTATTGGAAAGCTAGAAAGGTAACGTTTACATTTTGTTTGAGCTTTATTGTTATTTTCATTAGTAATAATATGTAGTAATGCTATAAATATCTGCTTAGTTTGAGTCAAAACCCTAGTACTTAACCTTTCTGTACATCCCAGCTACTATAACTTTGAGTTAGCTGGCATCTGGCACATCTTCTTGAAGAAAATATACTCATTTTGTTATGAAAGTTTAAGTTTAGGATTACAACTTACAAGGAGGAAATATGAGGATATTCAAAGGAAGTACGATTCTTGAAAAATGAAGATGCTAGGTTCCTAAAATCCCAAGGATATTGAGAAAACCTGAAAGAAGATGAGGATTATCACAGTGAATCTGCTGCCTCTTTTGTACTTGCAAACACCTTGACTATGTCTTACTCTAACTACCTGCATGTAGACCTGCAGCAGTCCCAGAGACAAATTACCAGCAAGCTGAAAGGTGGAATGAAAGACGGGCTTGACTGACTTCTAATCAGTGAGTAAAAGAAGAGCGATAGAGATATATCTGCCAGTTCAAATCCACTTATCAGCCAGGATTTTGACTTTGAGATTTCTTAGTCTGGACAGACAGAGGAAGGAAAGTGAAGAAGAATTAAAATATGTCTGTTCACTCAATCACGTTGCTACGAATCTAAAGGATTTGACTGAAGGAGCTCATGTGGACTAAGATTTTTCCAGTGTAAGTATCTTGATTTGTTTGAGGAAAATTATAGAGCATAGTTCACAGAGCAATCAAATTTCCTTGCACATGTCATTGGGGATTGTAAGGTCGTTTTCAAGACGTTCATAGCCCTCTGGAGTTTTTTCAGCCATGACCTACATTGTCGTAGAATGAATCATTATTACTGCCATATCTGAGATCCTGCAGGCAAAACAAAGCACAGTCTAATACATCCAGAGCCACTTTGCATGTCTGCAAAGGAGTGTATATACGTACAGACAGATGCATAATAAAGAAACAAAAATAACTCTGAAAAGACATCTCTTCTGTCTCTAAGAGGCAACTGGTTCTTAAATAAGATCTTTTCACCAGTATGTTCCAAGATTTAATTACATTACTAAGGATGACAGGAAGTCATCCTCCTTCATCCATGTGAGGATATAGAGATTATTGAAGAATAGATAAAGACCTGAGTGTATTCCAGCATTAAAACTGTTTTATGTCTCATTAATGAACCTAATTTAAAGAGAATAAAAAGAAAAATCTTTGATTATAAAGAGAAAAAAAATTCATCAATAATAAAAGATTTTTGTATACTAAGGGGAACTCACATTATTTAAAAAAAACAAACAAACAAACCACAACCCAGTAGGGAATCTGTTTGATACAATCTCAATCAATACTGTGAAAAGGGCCCCGGTGTTATTTCACCTAATTCATGTAAAACTTTTTTCACTTGCAACATGCCACTGAGTTTACCAGTTCTAGAAAGAACCCATATACTTTCACATCAACTACTAGATGTCAAAATAACTGGGGCGGTTGCACAATAGTTCCAGTGGCACAGAGGGAAAAAAAAAAAATTCCCCCCCCTCCACACATAACATGGAGCAGGAGAGTTATTTGTGTTGAAGGGGTTTAGTGTTTCATGTACTTTTTCCCAGTTTGTCAAGGATGTTTTTCTACTTCCTGTATTTTTTTCCTGTATTTTTCTAGTAGCTTAATTCTTAAGCAAATGGACCTCAACACAAGACCAGGGACAAATTTCTTCTGATCAGCAAGAAGTCATGAGTCTGCTGAAACAACTACTTGGTTGAGGTTGTCCCCTACATTCAGCAAATCTGACTGGGAGCTGGATGGTCCTTTCTGGCCTGAACTGAAGGGTATGATTAATGCAGCCCTCATGGCATACTTAGCTCAGGTCAGCTTCAGCTGAAAATACTTTTTACTCTTAGCTTGCAAAGAGGATTTCTAACCCCCCAAAAACCCTTAAAAACAATGCTAATGCCACAAAGGCTATCGCATGGCAGTAGTTTTATCCAGCAATATTGCTATCCACAGTCAACCATTTCTAACCCAAAGGTAAGAAGTACCTTATTTCAGGCTTCTGGAGTGACATCCTATTCCCTGGAAATGTTACTTGCTCTGCAGATTATTTGCTGAATGAAATCACTGTGCTGACCTGCAGCATGTACATGACTATTTCCACTCACCCTCTTCTGCATATAACATGCAGCAAAAGTTTGGAGTTTAAACTCTATTAAGAAGCTTTCTCCATAAGTGTGATCATTTAATAGAATCACTAACTTCCTTAAAATACACAGTGAACTTCAGTATAGGAGAGCATCAACTTTTTGATACACATGCATTTTTCTTACATTTCTTAATTTATTGAAAGTTTTGAAGAGGGATTATAAACCTACCCCTACCTTATCTAACAAATCAATATCAATCTTTATTTAAAAAGTTAGATTTGACAAATATAACAATGCTTGCTGGAACTATCAGAGCACAGAATTACTAACATGTCTAGTTGCTGTGCCCTGAAAACAGAGAATAATCCCTACTAATCCCTACGTATTTAAGATTACCATGGAATAACACTAGAAATGATTTAGCAACTGATTTAAGAATGCCTCAGACTGTAATTATGTGGAGATGAAGGTCATTGGGTAGAATACTCCTGGTGTAGTTTGCAGTTCATAAAACAGTGAAGGTCTTATTCTGAGGTACTTTTCATTCCAGTCTGCATAATTGAAGTGGAAAAGTAGCAACACGACAGTATCTGATTTAATTTCTAAGTAATTGGTATGCCTCTAATAGGATTTTTCCACTGAACAATAGGATAGACAGCCAGTATGTGAAGCAAGAGTCAAGAAAAGAAAAACAAAGAAAGTGAGAGTTTGGAAAACTCAGAGGAAGAAGCATATCTCAAACTATTTGTTCCTCTTCAATAAATGAAGAAGGCAGAAATTTTTGCTGAACAATGAGGAAAATTCTTTGTACTTATCTTTCCTACATATCTTCTCCTCTTAACCTGAGCACTTGGCTTCTGGAGCACATACCCACTGAAGAAGCCCCCTCTGGAAAACTCATTCAAAACAGTTGCTTTCTTGCTTTGCAAAGCCAAAGTGTAACTCATTAAGACACTGGCTGGGGGTCCTAGGTCCTGCCAAGAATTTACTCCCATGCAGGCTTTCCACAGTGCCTTTCCATATCCATTTCAGAATGGAGTCCTTCCCAGTCTGCTGGTGCATCTCTGCTCCCAGAGCCTGCCTCACCATGGACTGCACCATGGGCTACAGAGGAATATCCGCTCTGGGTATCTTATCCGCCTTATCTTATCTACCTGGGGCATCTTCTTCTCCTACTTTTTCACTGTCCTTGGTGTCTACAGAAATGTTCTCACATTCTCACTCCCTTCTTCTGCTGCAGTTTTGTGTCTGCACAGCTACTTCTTCCCCTTCTCAAACACGTTAATCACAGAGGCTTTACCTCCACCGCTGATTGGCTCGGCTTTGGCTAGCAGTGGGTCCATCTCAGAGCTGGCTGGTCCTGTCACATACAAGGGAAGCTTCTGGTAGCAGCTTTCTTAAAAAACATAGTCCTATAACACCTTGTTACCAAAACCTGGCCACACAAAACCACTATGCACTGGGATGATGCTTTTTTCCTGACAGCAGCTTCATGCGGAGGCGAATTTGTGTGTAGACACTATGTCCCCAACTGGGAGATGGAGATAAGGCTGCTGTGTTTACCTAACATATGACTGCAGAGCACCACCCATTTGGAGCACGTGTGACCCCAGCCCGACCCCCACGCACAGCTACCCCAGGCTACAGCATGTTGGTGCACTTCTAATAGCACGTTTTCCAGAGAATAAAGGCTTATGCTTAGTAACACATAGCTGCATGCTCAATCTTTCTTGCCTTGGAGGGGTAGTGGCCACTGCATGCTCATCACCCATACCACAGGCTGGTGGATGGTCTCAGTGTTGAGCATCTACTCACTCCTACCCCAGTGCACCTTCTGTTACTGTCTGGATCTCTCTTACTAATGAAAACCTCTGCTGCTGATTGTGATTAAACATGCTTTGAGGTTTCAGCAGGATCCTGTTCAGGTCAGCCACCTCTGCAAGCACCTGGCATCCCAGCAGCGCCCAGGCTAACTGACCAAAGGCTACAGACAAAAGATAAGCAACTCGTAGGCAGTCTATGGTCTGAAAGTCATCCTCCACTAATGTCGGCTCACCTGTCCCTCTGGTAATCACAGCACAGGAACTAGTAGGAGAGAAGCTTGTTTGGAAACAATTTGTGAACCAAAAAAAAAAAAATTATCAATGGACATGGTGTTTGCAAATTGATTGAACAAGCTTTAATTATTAGAAAACAGTTACTGTCACTGTGATCCAGGTTTGGAACAAAGCTGTAATTACAGCATTAGCTTTTATTCCCAAAAGACTAATGAATCAAGGAACTGACATTTAGAGTGATATTTCCTTTTTCATTAAAGAAATATTAAAACAATGACATAGCAAATTTGCCCTTTTTCAAGTTATAGGAGTTTCCCTAACATCCAAGGTTCCTCTGGAAAAGAAACAGATTAATCTGCATTTATTATAAGGAAAAGAATTCATTATCATAAAAATATTGTTTGGATAAATTATATGTAAATTACATTTTTCCAGGAAGCCAAAACTGACAATTGAATAAAAATACCCTGAATAATCATTATTGTAGCACAGATGTTATCCTGCCACATTTCACTTCTACTCTTTCTATTCCAATTGCTCTAAAATAGATAATTGAATAAGAGGCTGTAACAGCAGGTTCCAGACCTCTCTCTCCAGCTCAGGCTCACAGATCTTTCTTCTCCAGCTTTATTCACAAACCTGTTATTGCTGGCCCATATATCCTGGATACTGAACATGGCAGATACTACTTTAAAAGAAATAAGTTTTGCAGAAATACAAGCTCCCACAGCTGTCATGGTGCCTTTTCTTAAAGCCCTCTACACTGCATACTATTAGCATTTCACAGAATTAGACTGAGAAGTTCAAAACAAGGGCAAATGTGCAGTTTGCAGAAGATCAACTAATTCAATGGCTTGGAGAGAAAAAGTGCTCCAAGAAATCACGTTAAAGATGGCTGAGAGCTCTGAGTCAGCAGTAAAGTTCACATACAGAGTCTGTTAACTGGTTTCATGGAAAATTTATGCCTGGGCCTACAAAACCTTACTTTTTGTTCACGACAGCTATTGAGGATTTTTGCTTGCATCGTTGACATTAATATTTAATACTTTTTCACACAAACCCTTCCATTAAAAATTATTTAACAACTCTGTTTTACTTTCAAATTGACCCTAAATCACTTTATTTTGCCAGCAAACCATGCACTTGGCATATTTCCACCTTCTCACTTCCGCCTCCATGTAGGTATTGCCCTCACATACTGCTTCAGGATAAAGTATATTTATGTCACTTGGACTCTAAAAAACTTTTGTGACTGACAAAGCAGACCTTTACTTTTCCACACTAGCAGAGCTTCAGGCACTTAAATCTCTCTGAGAAGCAGACTTCTGTCCTAAATACAAGCCATGGTTCACTACCCCTTCCCCTTCTACACAATCCAAGAGGAGGATGCAGCTCACCATGGCTGAGAGTAGACAAGCACCTCCTCCTGAGGTGTTGAGCACCTTGGTCTTATTCTCCACAGTCTGGTCAGGATGGAGGTCATCCATTTCTGCCACAGATAGATAAATTGAAGGCAGAGCTCTCGTTCATGTAAGATGGCACTGTGCCTTGCACCATGTTTGATCAAAGCTAACAAATAGTAAAGACTGAATTTGTATATACTGAAGGCACCCCACATGAGCCAGACCTTGCATCAGGAAATTCATACATTGGTAAGCAAACAATCCTCAGCATCAAGACATATTCCACAGAAATGGAAATTAAACCTCTGTAGGCCTAGAAATGCCAGTCCAATGTGTGGTCCTACAGGGAGCTTTGCAATAAATCTTGTTTGGGCAGCACAGGCTGGGGCTGTTATTTCTGAGGGCTAGATACCATGCATCTTCAATTATTTGTTCTCTATCTGCCAGACCCTTAAATGAGAAAAATCTCCTTGCTTCAGCCACCAGTAATTTTGTATTTAGATGTGGTCCCTTTAGAAAACGCTCTCAGATTAATTATTCCTTCTCTTTCTTTCTGTGATTGGAGTAGCATCTTGTGGTTGAAAGAAAGTATTTGAGCTCAGCTGATTACATGGAGTAGCATTTGACTTGCCATAACTTCAGTTTGGAACACAAAAAGAACGAGACACCAGCACCTACCTTATCTGAGGATAAGTCCTAAAAAGCTCTTTTGGACTCTTCTTACCTCAAAAGGAGAGCATCTGAGGGGTCTGCTAGGAAACAAAGGAGGGGTTTGGACCATAAGACATAATTCTTCTAGAAGCGAGCTGCATTCTCTAAAAATAGTTGAGTAGCATGTCATGTCAGGGCTTAATGGTACAGACCAGCGCGCTTATTCTACATATCAAAATGCAATTTCCCTCAATTCTGCAGTTTTCTGGGTTTTGTAATAGGATTCAAGAGCTTCCCAAGCTGTGACAGTACACAAAAGGACTTCTAGGGGTAGCTGAAGAATATTGTCCTGCTACCTCTGAGAAATGTGCATGCCAAACTAATGGCTGATGTAAGGAGAGCAGTTCCCTTCACTTCCTTCTGTGATTTGTAGCTCTAGATTTCCACAGCAGAGCTGACAGGCTTGTGGCTGAAAGGGTCATTACTAGCAGCTACTTGGGAGTGCAGAAAACCTCATGTACAGCACCCCTCACTGCTCTTTGCCCACAAGCTGCAGTGTTTTTCTAATATCTGCCAAAATGAGTATTTCTCCACAACAGTGAGAATGTCATATTCTAGCCCAAAGGTCTCTGATCCATGAGGCAGATAAGCGAACACTGTGCTGGTTTCCCTCTCATGTTTCATTACCAAACTACTTCCAGATACTATAGTTCAGTACACTTCCTGTCAGAAACAACTGCAGCCCAGGCTTTCTAGAGCATCATAGGTACGTGCTTTTCTAGCCCCCATTTCTGCCTATGTATCATTCAGAAGAGTTACGAGGGAAGAACATGTCCAAAAGGCTGTTTGCTATCTCAGTCCCTCTTTCACCCATGTTTTATGACATGGAGCTGCCATGATAAACTTTCAAATTCTGCATTCGTGTTGTGATTGGGAATCCCGTTCCATGGCTTGTAGCATAACTACTGCAAAACATCTAGACTTTAACTATTTTTACCCATGCTGCTCTCCCACAGGAGCATTGCAAGACTTTAGGCTCTGGACCTCACTGCTAACATGGATAAGTTATGGGATCTAGCAGTCACATAGACATTAAATGAAGCCACCAATCACCTTCTTGAACTATTTGTAATGAGCAGAGCTGACCCACCCCCAGAGCAGTGGGGTCCAGGGAGCCCGGAGGGAGGCAAGGCAGAGAGCAGTCTTCCCTCACAGACAGTCTCAGCTGCCAGCAGCTGCTAGTGCTAGGCTTTAAGCAAAAATTAGAAGACAATTTTCAAACTGTAACTATGCCATTTTGAACCTAATGAATCAAGTTGATACCCAAAATGCAGTTAAGGTAGACTGACTATTTAAATTCAGACAAGTAACACATCTTGTGTTAATTGTTAGAGTGCAGCTGATCCAGCCATCACAAGATTTCCAGCCAGGAATCCCCAACTGGTTTATTTCTCCTTTTCTGTATGTTTGCCAGATCATTGCTGTACTCTCAGCAACATGCTTCCTCCTCTCAAGGGCAAATCCTGTCTGAAAATAAGCAGCAGCAATCCCCTGAACAGAGTCAGTACAGTCATTGAATTCAACATGAGGCTGATGGCAGTGCCACAAGGAGAAGCCTCTGGTTTGTCATCTGCCCTCGGTGTGGGCAGAGCCGCAGAGGTATCACTGTGGGTCAGGACTGCAAGTGTAAGTTCTGGTAGTGGCCCACACTGCTGAGAGCACCTCAGCAAATATGCCTCTCCATGCTCATCATGCCAGTTAGCAAAGCAGCCTCTCCAACAACTTGTCACCTGTCACACAACAAGCTGCCACACAGGCTAGGGAAGGAGACTTGTGTTAAATCAGCTTCCTGGAGAAAGAGGCATCAGTATCTGTATTCTAGCAGACTGTGGAATATAACAAAATGGGGGTTTTTTGATGTCAGGACTGGAAGGAAAGGGGAAGAGCCTGGGTGTAGCAAAGTAGCACCCACAGATGGCTGGGATGCCCTTGCACATCCTTTGCATGGAGCAAGGTCTTGCCTTGGAGACTTGCATGTCCCTTCTGCTTGGTAAAGTGGAGTCTCCCAAGCAGGTCACACACAGGTAATGAAACACTCATGAAAGCAGGAGGTTCCTGTGAATCAAATTAACTGCAGCTACCTCAGGATCATGCACAGGAATATATTTTGAATGGGGATTATCTTGTGTTTCACCTCTATTACTTAATAACAACCTAGCTAAAGTCATGATGAATATGGCAAAGAAGATTGCTATGCAGATCAGATACCCATCATTAACTTACTTAGTGATAATGAATAAGGTTAATAGTTCTGCAGAGCTGAGAGAGCTCAATGTCCTGAATGTAGATGAGATTTGCAGCCACATTTCCCAAAGATTTCGTGGGAAATGTGCCTCTTCTTCACACACTGCGGACAGGAACCCACATCACAGTTCTGAACTGGAACCAACTAAGTCCATACCAAAGATTACTGTTCTTCAGCTATGACCCTTCTCCTCCTCTACCTCTCCTCACTCTGCACTCTCCAAGCTCTCTCCTCTCTGCACAGTTTTATAACAAACATGCACACAAATCACACACACACAAACCTCTTTAAAGAATTCCCATTGCTTGAGCGCATAGTAGAATAGATTAATCTCCCAAAGACAGGACTTGTAATGAAGCTAGCAGACCAAGGTAATGTAAATGTCAGAGCACTCAGAAGCAGGCGAAGGTGAATATCATAGTCTACTGATTTATGATTACAGAGGTTGTCCTTGCTAGAATTTTCTAGAATTGTATGTTAGTTTAGGAAAATCTCAACCTGCCTTCTGGCCAAAATGTTCCTTACATGACAGCAGGTCTAAATAGGCATTATTTACTACTGTTTGGTTCTCAGTGAATCATTTAGTGTAATTTTGAAAGGCTCACTTAATAATGTGTTGGACCAAAGTAATAACTCCCTACGAACACCAAGGAAGTAAAGTACTTTACAGTCCTACCTTGCCTTCCACCAGAGAGTACCCAGCACTTCATGCACTCGTGAATTTACCCTCACTGCCTGTGAGACCTGGGAAGGAAAAAAAAAGCATTGGAAAGATTGACTTCTAACATAGAACTGTAACTTCCTCATAAAAAGGTAATATAAACATATTTTTAGTCAGACTTTTTTTTCTACATGGATTTTTTCATTGTTGTTTTTCTCATCACTAATTTTAATTTCAGTGTATATTGCAGGTTGACAAGATAAGTTTTAGTAGCAAAGACGCTTAATAAACCTCATCATAACAAAGCCTTAAGTCACCTTGATCATTCTTCCAAGATAAGGTATACTATATCTAGAGTAACATTCCTGCTTTCACATCATGTTTATAGTTACTCGCTGCAAAGCCATTAAAATAGTATATGGCATAACGTGACACAAAACGGTAATTCTCTAGCAGTTTAAACATCAGCAGCCTCTCCTTCCAAGAAGAAACAATAGTTCAGTTGCCTTTGGGTCAGTGAATGTCCTGAACATCTTAGTATCCAAAGGATGAGTGAGCACTATGGTTCAACAAAGGGGGGAAAAGAAGTCTCAGATAAAAACCTATTTGCCTTCCAGTAGATGCCTGAGGGAGATTTAAATCTTTCCTACCAAAGTGATCAGTATTCCTCATGACATTTCATAAAGGAATTAAAGAAAATCAATTTCCTTCAGACCTTCCTATTCCTGAGCTTTTTTATGAGTCAATGACAGCTGAAGTGTTTGCATCATTAATGAGGTCTTTCAGCACATGATACCTCAAACACTGCACACTCTCTCGGGATGGATAAAACAAACTTGCCAGTTCTGATGTCCAGCCTTCAGAGCAAGAACCAAGAACCTCAGCTGTTTTATGCCCCTCATGCATGCACACATATATATCCTTTTCAAATTAGTTTGTTTTATGCAGGGTAACATTTTTGCTAGCTCCCTGAGCACAGATACATTCATATGAAATATCCCAGACTCCACAAGAATCAAGAAAAGCAAAGGCTTGACTACGTGCTAGACATTTTAAATCTTGGAGGCAGAGCCTGAAGGAATAAAGGTGTCTTCCAGAAACACTGTGTGACTTGCAAAGTGTGTTATGGCCCTTCTTTTTCTCTACCTCTGCCTCTACCTCTGCCTCTACCTCTACCTCTACCTCTACTCCAAAATGGAAAGGCTTGGCTTAGGAAGTCTCCAGCCTGAAAGTGTAATTTAACACCAAAACTATCAACAAATTTTACAGCAGAGATGTGTGGAAAACAAAACATTTATGGAGACACTGTTACTCATGCTCACTGACTCTTTGAATAACTAACCAATAACCATGCTAAGAGGTGGCCCTCGTGGTGGTACCCTGCCTCTTGGAAAAAAGACCTGGCAGAAGCACTGCCTGTGGACAGCCCTGCCTGCTCAGCAGGCAGTCCCCCAGGCTGCAGAAGCCTCCTGCTCACCGATGCGCACAGGAGCCACGGAGGTCTCTAAATCTATCTGTGAAGAAAAATCAGTTGTGCTCACATCCCTCTGCAGCCTTCAGCTCTTCACAGGTCGGAGTCTGGGATCCTTCTCCTGGTTCTGGCATCCTGCACACAGCTCCTCTCCTGAGATCTGCTCTTTCATCTTAGTTTTTGAAGACAACTTGCTGTGTCTTGGATTATTTTGTCAATCAAAAGTTTAATGTCCCATTCTTTGAAAAAAAAACCCATACTTTTTCAGGTTTCTCTCATTTCAAACATCTTAGTCTTTGAGAACACCTCTACCAACTGGGGTGCTTTGTGTGAGGCTAGGAGGATTTCTAATATTTAACCCTCAAGGCTCTGACAAAAATTCCCCTGACAACTTTATCTGCACTGCAGCTAGCCCATGGCTCTTCAACAGGTGCATAGTGTGCTCTGTTGATAATTTTTCTCCCCCTTGTCATCTGACTTGATGGTGCCCTGCTCCCTGCCCTGTTCTTTGGCACAGAGTGTGCACCATAGGAGCGCAGTAAACAGGGCAAAAAACACTTCACCCTGAAGAAAGTTCAATGTTCATCTTATGTATCCAAAAATTTACCCAGCACAGGAAGCCACCCAAGCAAGTGCAGCTCTGCTCCAGTTCACAGCACTTCTCTCCACTAAGCACAGCCACACGGCAGAATCCCAGCAGAATGGTCACCTACAGGGTTACATCAGTAATTCCCTCTGCAAGTGCTGGGCAGGTCCTGGTGTCATGTCATCTGGTTCCCTTGAGCGAAAGTTTCAGTCAAGTTTATCTAGTCTGAAATGAACTCACCTTCTAAAAAGTCATACAGATACGCAAAACTGGTGAAGGAAAAAGGCCCTCCAGATCCCACAGTAATCAAATCAGGCTGTAGGGGCATCACCTGTACCTCAATGTTTCGTGTTTTCATTCATGTTTGTGCAAAATTTGGGGTCAGTATTGGTGGCATTATTTTAAGAAACATACTGCAAAAGAATAAAGCATAAATAACTTTTACTAAAGGAAAAGCTGTCTCCAGCTGTCTCAACAACTGGCACCCAACCATTCAACAGGAGCTTTACAACACAAATATATTTTAGATAAAGACACTTGTTTAGGAAAAAGGCTTTGCTTGCTGATGCTTGAGCTAATGTACTTCATTACAAGAGTCTGACCATTCCATTAATTGGCTAGATGATGCAGTCATTAAAATATATGAGCTACACTTTTGCAGGGCTAACAACTCAGGAATCCATACTACCCTATTATCTTACAGTGAATAACAGACTTTAAATTATGCAGATATGTAATTAAGCTGACTAAACAAGAGTTAAAAAGACAAATTCTAAGGATTGTCTTGTTTTCTCTTTCTGCCAAAAGTTGTTACCTATCAGATAACCCACAGGTTCACTAACAAGCCCTCTAGAATGACTTGCATGAAGTGAGACTCTCTCCAACATCATAATTAGTTAGATTAAAGGTTTTAATGTTTTTTCTTCATGAAGTGACTAAATTAAAACCACGTCTAAAGGAACAAAGATACTCCTGCACAAAAATCTCCAGCCATCTTTACAGTTTTATTATCATCTGTCTGTCTTAAAAAAGAGGTGAGGAAGACTGGGCACTTACAAAGCAGTCTATGTAACTTAAGTGATGCCAGACACTTGTAACACCTAGTGGAAGATGCAAACCTAACATAGATCTAGAGTAAAGTAAAAATGCAAAAATTAAGCTGTGGTCAAGTCTCAGTCTAGTACAGAGAGTTAGCCAGAACAGGAGGGTAAACTAAGCAATAACATGTACTCTGTGAAAGAAGCTTCTATAGGCTGGTTCAGCTGCAGGTACAGAGCTTAGCCCCTCCCCATACAGCCAAAAAAACAGATTTTTGAGTCTTTCTCTACATGTCCAACACCATTACTGAGGTAGGGCAAAAACTAAGGATGAAGAAATATCTGTTTTTCCAGGAGACATATTTGCCTAACAGTTACACACCTGCTGGCACAAGCTAGAACCAATATGGTCTCAAATTTCTAAATTCAGCCCAAAAGCCCCTAGCACCAAAGCCAAGGTTATTACCAGTTGGACTGTTCATCATACAGGTATATATTTGGATTAGAGCTGTTTTTTAAGCCTTTTATTGTGAAAATTACACAGACTGTAAGCTAATATAAACAATTCAGTTTAGGGAACATGTCTCCAAGAACATTGTCCAAGTCCGGAACTATCAAATGCTAAGATGAAGGCAAGAACCAACTTTAGGATCTAGCTTTTCTTTAGTTTTTTTAGTCTATAAGGCCCACTAGCTTAAATTCACAGTGAATCATATGAATCACACAAAGGATGTAGGAAATTATTTTTCACTGGCTCCTCAGAACTTGGCTCTGATCTCCTAATCCTGAATAACCCTTTTCCTTCTTTTAAATCTGACAAAGCAGAAATCCAGGAGATATATGCTATTTGAATAGATCTGAGATATGTTTGCAGTTTATCTAATTAAGAATTGTCTGGATCATAGAATCATAGAATGGTAGGGGTTAGAAGATACCTTTAGGGATCATCTAGTCCAACCTCCCTGTAGAAGCAGGTTCACCTAGATCAGGTCCACAAGAACATGTCCAGGCGGGTCTTGAAGACCTCCAAGGAAGGAACCTCCAAGGAAGGAGCCTCCACAACTGCTCTGGGCAGCCTGTGCCAGGGCTCCCTCACCTGAACAATGAAATAGTTTTTTCTTATATTTAAGTGGAACTTTTTGTGTTTCAACTTCATCCCATTACCCCTTGTCCTATTGCTAGCTACTATAGAAAAAAGGGAAGTCCCAACCTCCTGACACCCAGCCTTTACATATTTATAAATGTTAATAAGATCTCCCCTCAATCTCCTCTTCTCCAGACTAAACAGCCCCAGTTCCCACAGCCTTTAATCTTATGAAAGATGTTCCAGTCCCCTGATCATCTTGGTGGCCCTGCACTGGACGCTCTACAGAAGTTCTCCATCCCTCTTGAACTGGGGTGCCCAGAACTGGACACAGGACTCCAGATGAGGCCTCACCAGGGCACAGTAGAGGGGGAGAAGAACCTCCCTTGACCTACTGGCCACACTCTTCTTGATGCATCCCAGGATGCCATTGGCCTTCTTGGTCACGAGGGCACATTGCTGGCTCATAGTTAGTTTATTATCAATTTACACTCCCAGGTCTCTCTCTGCAGAGCTGCAGGTCAACCCCCAGCCTGTACTGGTGCATGGGGTTGTTCCTTCCCAGGTGGAGGACTCTGCACTTGTCCTTATTGAACCTCATCAGGTTCCTCTCTGCCCAACTCTCAAGCCAGTTGAGATCCCGCTGAATGGCAGCACAGCCTTCTGGGGAATGAGCCAGTCCTCCCAGTTTGGTGTCATCAGCCAACATGCTGCGGGTAAACTCTGTCCCCTCATCCAGGTCGTCGATGAAGATGTTGAACAAGAATGGCCCTAGAACCCATCCCTGTGGAACTCCACTGGCCACAGGCCTCCAACTCGATTCTGTGCCCTTGATCACCACCCTTTGGGCTCTGTCATTCAGACAGCTCTCGATCCACCTCACTGTCCACTCATCCAAGCCACACTGCCTGAGCTTTCTGATGAGGATGTTGTGGGAGACAGTGTCAAAAGCCTTGCTGAAGTCAAGGTAGATGACATCCACTGCTCTCCTCTCATGTAGCCAGCCGGTTATGCACTCATAGAAGGCTATCAGGTTGGTCAAACAGGATTTCCCCTTGGTGAAGCCATGTTGACTTCCCCCAATAACCATCTTTTCCTTCATATATTCAGTGATAACATTCAGGATGAGTTGTTCCATCACTTTTCCAGGGATGGAGGTGAGGCTGACCAGCCTGTGGTTTCCTGGGTCATCCTTCCTTCCCTTTTTGAAGACTGGTGTGACATTGGCCTTTCTCCAGTCCTCAGGCACTTCACCCGTCCTCCATGATTGTTCAAAAATGATGGAGAGAGGCTTAGCAACCACATCAGCCAGCTCCCTCAGCACTCTAGGATGCATCCCATCAGGACCCATTGACTTACGAGCCGTAAGCTTGGCCAACAAGTCTTTAACCTTTTCCTCTTCCACCCAGGGCAAGTCCTCTGCTGTCCAGCCCATCTTGTTATCCTTGCTGCACTGGGCTTCCTGAGTCTTGGCCCTAAAGACTGAAGCAAAGAAGGCATTCAGTACTTTGGCCTTCTCTGCATCCTCAGTCACCAGGGCACCCTCACTGTTTAGCAGCGGGCCCACGTTCCCCCTCACCATCCTTCTGCTGCTGATGTACTTGAAAAATGCCTTATTGCTGTCCTTAACTTCCCTGGCTAAATTTAATCCTAGAAGGGCTCTAGCCTTCCTAGCTGCACCCCTGCATGCCCTGGCAATGTTCCTATACTCTTCCCAAGAAGCCAGCCCCTGTTTCCACCTCTCATGGATGGCTGCTTTCTGCCTGAGTTGTCCCAGCAGATCCTTGCTCATCCATGGAGGCCTCCTATCTCCTTTTCCTCCTTTCTTGCGCATTGGGACACACTGATCCCGGGCTTGGAGGAAGTGGTGCTTGAAGACTGACCAGCTCTCATGGGCACCTCTGTCTTCTAGAATCATATCCCATGAGATCCGTCCAAGTAGATCTTTGAAGAGGCCAAAGTCGGCTCATCTGAAAGCCAGGGTCACGGTCCTGACGTAATTGGGGCAACATGCACATGTTTAGGAAATGATGGGCTGGCACATATATATGCATAAATGTATATTCAAACTTCATTTCTCATATCACATGACTATGCATTGCCAGCCATGGGGCAGATGAAAGAAGGAGGGGAGGAAAAGGATTAAAAACAAACAAAAAAACCCCCATGGGTCTGGGTACACTTTTTGCTACCCTGTTATTCAGTATCTCTTCTGCCCTGAACGGCAGACATTCAGTCTACATTCTAGGAAATATCCAATCCAAAGCCAGGAATAATATATATGTTTGTGAGTAATAAGCCATCCGGAACTGTTCTTGCATCTCTTAATAAATGGTAATTATCCATACACTACCTATTGCAAATGAAAAAAAAAATCCAGTTTTCTAGGAAATATCAGAAACACACATCACATTCCTGAATTCTCAGAAAATACCATAGCCTGATTTAGCTGAAATTTTTCTAGCAATACATGGAGGTAAATATCTTACAATTTAAAGCACATTTGGAAGGTCATAGGGACTTGTTTCAGTAGAGGTCAGCAACAAATTATATCTCCAAGCATGTGTTTCCTACCTATTTGTTTCATCGCTTATAGCTAGCTGATATGCAGAGCTAAAACCTCTTGCTTCCATTAAAATAGTGCAAACACTGATTTATAGTGCAAACCTAATTTTCAGGTCTTTAAGCACAAGCAAGTTGGATGAGCATGTCTCTGCCAATTTACTCTCTGGAAAGGCAACAATATCCTGGAGGCTATACAAGATTTTACATCAGCAATTGCTGATCAAGCCCTTAGACACATAGAGTATGGCATTTTGATAGTGTTTGCTGAAAGACCCTAATGGCTGCCAGGAGAGGAGTTTCAGAACCAAAGACAATAGCTGTCCTTATTAAAACACTGGATTTGCCATGCTCATTTTAGATTCAGTTGAAGGAGCAAAGAAAACACTTTCTATACAATAAAAAAAATCTTAGAGCTGCCTCATAAGACACTAAATTGCAAAAGAGATCAGAGCCAGGTCATTTCGCCTGAGAGTTTCCAATCATTGCAAAAGAAGAGACCAGAATACTAGTTTTGCAGGGTTTGGACTCCAACGGCACAAAGTCAGGTGAAAAGGTTTGGAGAGGAAACAGGAGAGAAATGGATCTTTCTGAATGCATAACTCCTTGGAGTTACAGTCTTTGGATTTAGTAAGAACTGTACCCTGTGTGTACTTTTTTTGTTGAAGAAAACATACAGTATTCATTAACTGAGAGGGTAATACCAACAAGCCCAAATAATAATCTCAGTCTCCGCATGCATGATTCATAACCCTGTAAATTCTCTCCTATACAGGTTGTACTTTCTCGGTGTTTCAAAAATTTCTGAAGAAGCTGACTGGTGTTTCCAACTCTGAACAAAACAAAAGGCCAGCACACCTAGGAATTCACCAAAAAAAAAAAAAAAAAGGGTGAGAGAAGCTCCAGCAATGAGCCTGAAGGACTCCAGAGTCTGTTGTCTATGACTTTGTCCCCGTCCTCAAAATGGGCACCAGGCAGCGAAAAAGTGGAAGAGAAAATAAAAAAGAGTCTACTAGTAACTGGTAGATTAAAAACCCTTGCACAGTAAAGGTTTCAGCAAGATAGAGAAAAAATCTGCTTACATAGACAGAAAAAGATACAGAAATATACATATTCCTGTTTTGGTAAGGCATGTAAGCAATACTAAAAGAAAGTAAATCCAACTTTTAACCAAGTCTCTGCTGATTTAGCAAAGTATGGCACTTATATGGCACTCAGGAACTGAGGGAAAGGAGAGGGACAGAAAAATAAACATCACCTTTTGATTGTCTTCCACTGGAGCAGTACTGGACTGTTGCCGAAATATACAGTTCTTAAAAACATTTTTAAAAACCCAACAAAATCAAACTGACAAGATTCTAAAATATTTATCCTTTTGACCTGAAAAAATGCTCATCTTTGCTGTTTTCCTGTCCACCTGTTCCCTGCTCCTTAAGGCTTAGAAGGCTCGTCATGGCCCATTCTTTCTCCTCTCTTTGAACTGACTTTTTTCAAAAATTCATGTAGATTATGTTTGAAGTGAAGTCTGTCTGGTTATTTTCATTTGCTCTCTAAACCCTTCACATTCGCCTCTGAAATCCTTGGCAATTCACTTGCTCTCTGTTTTTCTATTTATAAATCTCTGTGCTCAACTTCTGGAATCTTTAATTGCATTTTGTATTTCAGGGCTTGGTGAATGAAGAGGGGATTGCTTTGAAGAAGATTTTTCTGTTTGTTTTCAAGACCACAGAACACCTTTCAGTTAGCATTTGGGTTTTTCTTTTCCCACTAAATCTTCCCATGCTTTTTAGCTGAGTATTATTTTACCTATCTGAGGGGCTGCATTGCTCTGCTCTTAGACTGGAACATACTACCATATTTATTCCCTTCAAGAGCTTGTAAGAACATCTCAGGGTTAAGTCAGATGCTAGTCTAGGCAAGAGTACTATTTATTTGCTGTAGTTACAGCTGGTAAGTAGTTATCAAGGGTTCTTTCTTCTTTCTGTTTCAGGAAATACGTATCTCTGCTTTCAACACATCCTAATCGTGTAAAGCTGCATCTTGAACAGATCTGCTCTGGGCACTTGCCCATTGCACTCCTGAATATCATCAAATAGTAGTCTATGCACATGTAAAATCCTGATTCTAAATCCATTCCATATGTGCAATAATGATAATGAAGTGGACATTACTTTATATCAGACTGAATAAATTTATGGAGCTATTGACAGAGGTCACCTCATTAAATGATGCATGATCCCTAAACAGTAAACCAAATCCACAGCAGGAGGTGTAGGTGTCCACAAACTTCAGAAACTCTCTAGCTGACTGCTTCTTATATGTTGGCACTTCACTTCTTGCACATTTTTTATGAGTTAACTATCCAGTTACCCAAAATTTAAAATGGGAACATGCATAAGCCCTGATATATAAACATGGTGATATTCAAATCTGTGTAACATAAGTAACCAGTCTGTCATAATTCCATCTGCTGTGCCAGAACATCATCCATCTTCCCAAGAGGAATCCTTCACCACTTCAGGAAAAATATAACATTAACTTCATCCAAATAAACAAGTTTTGAGTCAGCTCTTTGCTGCATGCAATTGCTGTGGCTTTCTCTTATTCTGAAACTCTCACTTTACCATGAAAAAAGCCAAGGTAAAATGAAAAGCTTCCATATGGTTAGGATACAGATTTGTGATCATTAATAATATTTGGTCATATGTTGAAGTGTCTTGCTTCTCGCTGATATTCAAATTGTGCTGCTTATTAGTCTCTGTGGGGCTATGCCCCCTTGTAACTGCTGTTTCTCCTGCTGGCCCTTCCCACTGCCTGTTCTTTGCAATCTCAGAGGAACTGCTGCAGACAGTTCCAGGAGTGTGATCCAGGATTCCACACAGCTGTCTGCAAAGAGAGGAAGAGGCAGAAAGCCCACTGTCAAAAATGACCACGTTTAGCTTAATGTGTATGGTCAAGTGACGGGACCTCTATTCATGAATACCTTGACTGAACTACAAAAACCTCCATTGATAATGGAAGTGAGATTTATTTCAATGTAAATTATTATTATTATTATAAATTATTATTATTTCATATTATTGCACTAAATTATTATTATTATTCTATTTAATCGTGAATTATCGTTATGAATTATTAATAATTCATATTATTGTTATGAGTTATTGATATTTTATTAATAACAACAGTGTGATAATAATAAGATGAAGAATATGGATTCATTATCCTACGTTTTCAATGAAATCCTCTGATTGGCAATACTTACTCCATTTTAAGTGGTCCCTGCTACACTTTAAGGAAACAGACGTTATACCACGGACCTCAGTTGACCATGATGCCAATGACTAAGATGAATGGCTCACAGACAGTCCATCCCCTGAAAAAGTAGTTAACCACATTATTCACTGAATCTTAGCACAGGAAATCTGGTCAATCCCTCTGTGAAACAGTCACTAGCCAATAAAGGCAGAAAGCACCGAGGAGGTTAGAGCGAACTTTGCTTTTTGCTATTGTTAATGCCTTCACATCTCCTGCCAGACCAAAACCTTCTCATACCTACCGGAAGACAAAAAGTTAAGGGTCACAGAACTGGTGTCCTGCATGTAACTTACCCTTACCAACTTCTTAAGCTCCCAAGACACCTGAGAATTCAGTCCTGTGAGACTGAGGAGTAGCATGAAGTCTGCTATAGGGGTTATTCAGTATCACACAAAGGCTCTGCATTTGCAAACACGTTTCACTTCAGTTCTTCCTTTTTTTTTTTTACACTAGCTCTATATTCAGTTTTAACACATGCACAGAGCTGTGAATTATAGGCATCTCCAGAGAAGTCAGCTGGCGGACTAATGTAGGCACCAAATTTACACCTAAGAGTCATTGAAGAAAGAGGATTGTTATAGTTTCACTGGGAATATCAGAAAGGCCTGGGGCAGCTCAAAATGTGAGATCAGAGCCATCAGGGAGCAATAATATAAGCCTAAGAAACTGGAGAAGGAAGACAGAAGTGGCTTAGGGTGTACTTGAGATAGTAGATGAAAGACATGTCTTGTGAATGAAAAAAGTCAGTTCCAAAATTAATTGAGTAAAGGGAAGAGCAGATAGACACAAAGACTGAAGCAAGTCTAGTTTCCTTTGCTATCTTCTGTTCAATCTGGGCTGTTCTTACTGTGGTTACCATGATTATCACAGGGATATTACACGAAGGGCTCTGGAGCAGACAGTGGTGTTAATGTGCAGAATGATTTTATCAGAAGTAGTGTTTATTAGACTGAGCTATATCCTCTGCAATGGAATTGTTGTTACTTGCCTCTTCCCTTTCCTCATTAAAATAATACTTAGGGGGGGATTACAAGGGGAAGAGCCCAGGAACTTTGAACCTGAGATGCTTTGCTTTGTCCTATAGGCACAGAGACAGAGGTCACTTGCTGGGGGCACTCAAAGGAAGATGTTCCACGGGACACTGAGCTGGAAAGGGGCCAAGGAGACTTACAGACGCTTCACAACATAAAATTGTCTCTAAGATTTAAACCACCAAGGAGTAGGTCTCTGTAAAAGCAAAGCTGTTTCATCCAGATCTTTCCAGTTTTGATACATAGTTACATAGATCATGTCAAGAGATGAAGCAGCAGCCAACATCAGGGCCTCTTTTTTCCTCTGTTACACCCGAGGAAGAAGGGAGGAGAGGTGAACTAAGACTGTTATTTTAGTTCCTAAAACCTTTTTTGCTCAATATCCTGTTTGTGCCTTTCCCTAGTCATCTTTAATCTGTGCTACAGAAATCTTTTTAGTCTTAACTATCCGAAGAAAAGCCAACTTATGAAGCAAACTATTTTTAAAAAAATATAGCAATAAATCAGTGATAAGGGGAATAAAATCTCAAAAGCTTTCAATTTAAGATCTGGTCCATACATTCACAGCAGCAGAAAGTGAGGCCTCCACTACAGAAAACTCTTTACAGAAGAAAGAATCCTCATAGACATCAAAAGCCTGCAAGAGAGAGCCCACTCCCACAGGGTTAGCTGCCAGACCAGGACAGCTGGGATCTTGCAGGTCCCTCCATGCATGCTTAGTGTGAAGCCTGTTAGTTAGATTCCTCGTGCCTGAAACCAGGAGCGTGCTTACACACACGACTAAATGGAGGTGCTGGTTAGACTTACAGCTCTCAGAGCTATGGCCCAAACAAAGTTATTTCAAGGACAAATGTCATGCAAGGAAATTCACTGCAAACACCATAGCAATGAGTGCAACTGCACCAAGGCCTCCAAACTGAGGAAGACAAAGGCAGGCAGTCTACACTATAGGCAAACTAGGTTGGGAAACACCTTTTTTCCATCTCACCATGTCTCACTGGCTCCCTCCCCCACCTCTGCAATACGCATTGTTGCAATGACATCCTCTGTTTGACATTTTCATCTGTAAAAGCCCTACGAGTTGACTGGCAGGCTTCTCATACTCCACACACCCTGCCCTGTCTCATCACAGCAGGAAGACAGAAATAGGTGTGGCAGCATGGCTGCATCTCAGTCCCATCAATCAACTCAGTAGTGATGATGGGGCCAAATGAAGTCTTTCCACTCATTAGATTCCTGTGGTCTGTGATGTGCCAAGAGTTTGACCACAACCCCCTGGCTTCTCTGATTCCCAGGTGGTCTCTCATCAAAATATATCCCAGGCCTGTGTCTGGTTATCTTCCCAGAACAGATGAGAATGACACAGACATGGGCTCCAAAGAGAATTATTTCTTGAAGAATACACAGTGTTTGGTGTAGAAACAAAGGTCAGCAAGCAACCAATACGCGTGGAGCCAGAGTTCATAAGTCATAGTAAACCTGAAGAGACAGAGCTACCTACCCCATTTTGTTTGAGAACAGCAGAAAAGGAAGGCTTGTGTTGGCTTTTTTCTTAACCAAAACTGTACTTTTTAATAAGACCTTAAAAACAAATTATTTTCTTTATTTGTGAAGAAGAGATACCATCACATGACCTAATCCTCAGCAGCTCTGCTCTCTCCCTGTGTTCTGGCCAGCTCTGCTCTGACACCTCTCAGGCCCAGGCAACTCTGGAATTAACACAGTAGTTTTTACTGTGACAGAAAGATAAATCACTGGTTTTTTACAAAAGCTCATTTTCAGTAGAATTTGATACTATTTTATTATTTGATTCTGCAAGAAGAGCACCCAGCTGAGCCCTAAATAATACAGAATTCATTAAGGACCTAGGCACTGGCTTGATTTCCAGTCAGAAGAACAAAGTCTCTCTCCTGTTCTCCTCACTTTTTACCACACTGTCAGCACAAAAAGGTATGAAACATGCAGAGAAGAATTGATAAATCAGAAATCAGTTGAAGGACTTGTAGCTCTTCCTTTTTTTTTTCCCCCTCTATAGAAAGATGAAATACGGGAAAAAGACCACAAGAAGCAGGGAGGGAAAACTAGGGAAAGGCAGCAGATGTTGTAAAAGATCCACTTTCATGTTCCCTGTGCACCAGAAATGTGCAGACATATGTTGGCAGAGCTACAGTCAGAGTCCATAGCAAGGCTACGTCTTACACATCTGGAAGCTATTTTGCAGGGTGTAGAGTTCAAATGTTTTCTGTTTCAGCTGGTTTCAAACATATCTTTTAGTGCCAGGTGGAGCTGGGGACAGCTCAACCTACAGGCACATTAAAGAAGGCGTTCACCTCAGCTTCAGCTTGGGCTGTTGCCAGGAGCAGGCATGGAGCTGGGCTTTGCTCTCCCCTCTTTGGCTAAAGGGTGCCCATAACACTCCACAGTGACAATGATAATGGAGAAACAGGGATAAGAGCAGGGAGAAGAAAACGGCACCACAACTCAGCAAAGCCTGGCCTTGTGTCAAGAAACAAAATGTACTTGGATAAAATCCAGGGTGTGAGTTAACTCAAGTGCAGAGCAAGCCATTCAGGAAAAAAGGTCTGCACTGCACAGGAACATGGAAGGGTCACATTAAAGCCCCACTGCTTTTTTGCAGAAATCTCTCTGGTTTAAATAATAAATAAATATAAGCAGAAAGGAAAGGCTTGGTCTCTCTGCCATGGAAGAAAGGCCATCTTAAGCTAGCAGGAAAGAGGAGGCATGTTGCTGCGTCCAGGCCTGCTGACACTGCACTGACCCAGCATGAGAGATCCCAGCAGTCACCAGAGATTAACTCTGCTTTGGTAAGCAAAGTTTCCAAGCAGAGATACACTGGGACCACTCTGTCTTCCAGCTAGCATGATCCAGTGTCCACAAGCTACCTACTGTGCCTAGTGAGGAGAGTGGGCAAACCTCCAGCGTGGTGCAGGCTTTACACGGTCAGGATGAAGAGCAGCATGACTGCTAATTGCTGACTGGTTCATCATCTCACTGCCCAAAGCCCTGTTGATGGTGCACACACAGCAAACTTGTAGCAGATCAGCACAGAGTCAGGCTTTCACCAGCTCACAGTGCAGGTCCTGGCTGTGCTGCCTGAGGAGCCAAGCCAGGGGCTTTCGCTGGTGAAGAAAGATGTCTTGTGCAAAAAGGAGTCAGGGGCCAGGCTTCACCTGTCTGAACTGACCACCACATCACACAATGAACTGACCACTTGGACCACCACACAATGTTTCCCCCCTTTCCTCCCTTCTGAATCTCAATTGTGCTGGGGAACTCAAAGCAACATGCTGATCCTCTCAATGCTCAACAGAAGTCATGTTTTCATATCCGCTTAATTTAGATGTAGAGTATCTTACACATCTCCAATTCTACCTTCATCTTCTCTGTCCAGAGCCATCCCAGAATTAAAATGGGGAAAGAGAGGAGGAATGGGACAAAACAGCATTAAAAAGTAGTGTTCCAAGATGCTATCACTGAATAACAGTCAGTGGTGTCTTGCAGAATGGCACAGCTCTTGCAACACCTCCACTTCTAGGTCCTCTCACCCTCACCCCACTATTTTTGTCTGCATTTTGTGCTCTCTGACAATGCACATGCCTACATGCAGACAAGGTTGCTCTTCTATTTTCCTCATTCTTCTTCAAAACTTGGAAACCAGCAGTAATTTTCAGTCACTCATTTTGTGGCTAAGGGCATGGGTAATAGTGAGGGTTACTCAGAGTGCATGGCAGAGGGACAAGTAGGTAGCAAGCCCCCATGCCATGACATCTCTGAGTGGCCACTATGGTCACCTCTACCCTCATCTCAGATGCCCAGCCACATAACACATTGGGAACATCCAGCAGCAGGGTCTATCAACTAGACTCAATGCTGTGAGAGTGTTGCTCACCTGCCAACTCAGCCAATGAGTCCTGTGCTGACATTTTCCCTTGATCAGTATTTCCAAATGTTTTCTCAGCCTGACCCTACCACCTCTGTCTCCCAGCCTTCTCCTCCTCTGGTGTCCCCCATGCCATCCCCCCACACACCCTGACAGCTTCTCCAAAACATTCATCTACTCCCTCCCACTCCCTTGGCTACCCAAGACACAGCCACATGGCCACCTCACCCTGGTGCTGACGATGAGGAGCTGTGCTAGTTATTTAGCTGACATAAGGAGAGGGACAGTCACGGATGAAAAAAAGCCCAAGAGAAACACTAAGATATTTTGTATCACCTTCAAATGAACAGCAAGACAGGACTTTCAGTCCACCTGTCCCATACGTCAAAAATAAGGGCAAGTCAGGAAGAATCCACACTTGTGTCTTAACAAAAATTGAACCCTGGAGTGAAGTTAATGTATATCTGATTATGGCGGCTGGAAAAGCCCAGCAGACTGTAATCCAGATAACGGGTATCTTCCCTACAAATAGCTTTACTACAAAACATACGTGGACCATAACTGTCAAATTCACTTCCATTTTTAAAACCTCGTGTGCAATACTGACATGATGTGGTGAGGCGAAGCTGGATGGTCTGCAGTGGAGAAAGCATTTAACCATGATATCCAGTGGCTCTGCCTCTGCACAATAGCTCACCTCCACTGTGCCCAATCTAATAGAATAAAAGCAAATGGTTTAAAAAAGGGAGAGCATCACATCCACTGGAAGCACCTGCAGTACCTGTGTTTGGCTTATACTTAAATGCTCTGAATTACACAGCAAGACAGGTTGTCACTTGATGATTTTTCATGTAAAAGAAGAAAAAAACACCTGCAAAACTGGAAACAAGCACCAGTCCTCCAGCCTTGCAGGTGTGGAGAGCCAGGAAGGAGAAAACAAACATCTCATTCTAGCAGCCATGAGGTGTAACGATCTAAGAACAATAAAGCAACAAGGTCTGTGAACCAATGGTAATACATTTTATTAGACCAGACCCACTAAAACAGAAGAAAAAAAAATAGACCAGCTTTCAGCATGCAAGATTTTTCTCAGGTCTGAAATGAATGTGTGTTTTCCCAGGGGAGAGCCATGACCTGCAGGGAACGCCAAGCATATGAGAAAACTGAAAGTAGGTGGATTATTCATGCATATTTGAAATATTAAGTAGAAGGGTGATTGTTGACTAGTGCGGCGCCTGGCCAATGGAACAAGGCCTGGCAGGGGCTCTCCAAAATCCAACTGGAAGCAGCCACCACTGCAAATGGGTAGGGTAGATCCTCCCATAGCCAGTCAGATTGGGGCTGGGGGCTGAGAGCCCTGGTGCCTGTGGTGCCAACCAAACCAGCAGCTGAGGAGCAAATGCTGCCTAAGTTCCCAGGCTCTGAGGGATTTCCCAACACCACATCCATGACAGCATAGTTTTGCTCACAGCCATTGTGGAAACTGTGTTTATCAGCAAAGCTGCCTGGCTTGGTGAAGCTGCAAGGGCCAGTGCCTCACCTTGTGTTAAGGCTGTTAAGGCTGAACCAGGAGCCTGTAAGGACTTGCCACTGCAAAACACACAGCAACGGGGCCCTTTGTGGCGCTTAGAACTCTGCCAAAAAGAGGTTTACAAGAGCTGATAACATTTTCTCTAGCTGTTGACAAAGCTTGACACAGCTCTATAGACTGTCTCAAGTACACTGAGAGAAATAAATGCTTTCTTCCTGCTGAGATAAAGTTCCAGTGGCACATGAAAAAAAGCCTACGCTCCCTTGGAGACATGACAAAACTCAGTGCATTAGTATTGTTGTAGCTGTGTAGAGGCCACTGCAGCTGTCCTGCCTTATGCTACATTCTCTTTTTTGCAGCCTGAACAAAGGGAAAAATCATTAAAGCATAGCCCAGACCTGCTTTCACAGTCAAAAGAAGTCAAACAAGAGTACGGAAACAGAGTTTGTGCCTAATTTTGAACCCCTACTTGCTGAGAAACAGATCTGTATGTGATAAAAGTTGAAAATACTTGGTCTTGCAGAAATGTCTAAGTACATGTCCTTTAGATCAGGAAACAAATATGATGTGAAAAAGAGGGGAGGAGGCAGCAAGTGGTAAGATCAAACACGGGGAAACTGAAATTTTTGCCATTGACATTGAGCAGCTCCAGACATAGTATTGAGTAGTGGTTTCTGTCCTTCTTCAATGGCAAGAACTATCTAAAAATTAGAACAGTCTGATACAGTCAGAAGTAATATCAACATTCCAAGGAAATGCAGGAATATGGGGTTTTTAGTCATAAGAAATCCTCAGAAAAAGAGGGAAAAAGCTATACTGAGTGAAAGATGGAACACTGAGTTGCATGGCACGATCTTAATCCGTCACCTCTCCACAATCTGTTTTCTGTGGTAGTGAAATCCCAGAACATCATGAAAAGGGAAGTCTAGGAAAGGGAAGTAATGTCATTGCAGAGTGGCCTGAAGTTTCTGATGTTCAGTTGCACTTGCAAAACATAATGTCTCAGTTAAGAGATACAGCTCACAGCTTCTTTCAGGTGTGAAACTTAAAAGTCATTTTGCTCCGTTTGGATCGCAGTAAACCAATCTGTTGTTTTTAAAAATGACACATCTGGTGTTAAGCAAATTGAAATAGGATCAACTGTCTTTGATTCTCAGGGCCTTCCTGGAAAACCAAAAGACAACAGATAATCTCACGGTTTTATCCTTCATCTTTCTTAGGATATTATCAGCTGCAACACTCTGTGGCACATCTTCCTCAAGAGGACAAAAGTGCCACAGGCTCACTTCAGGAAGAAGAGTGTTTGAAGGACTAGCACAGATGCAGTAATCCTCCTTTATAAAAGATCACGGGGAGACTGGAACACAGGTTTTGAGGCAGCCTTGCCTTTGGCAGCTCAGACAGCCGAGACTCATCGTCAGGAATTTGTAGTCCAAGTGTGTTCCTCTGATAATGGAACACTGACACCATGGCATTGATACCTGGCCATTTCTTATTGCTACACTAAGTGATTGCCTCAGAGAAAGACTGAGAAACAAGATATGTTCTTTTTGCTGGTTGCCAAAATCCATGTGAGAGACAGGGCTCTCTGCAGAGCTCAAAGATGCAAAGGAGGTTTTCCCATCACAGCTAAGATGATGGAGCTGAGAGGCAGCTGCTCCAAGATTCAGTTGCCCTCCAGCTCTGGTTTTGGCTATTCTGCTGTCTTAGTCTTGACAAAGTTTGTGTCACATTCATCAAGGACTTATGGTCAGAACCTGATTTGAGTGACTGCCACAGAGGAGGC
This sequence comes from Colius striatus, assembly GCF_028858725.1. Classification (NCBI taxonomy): domain Eukaryota; kingdom Metazoa; phylum Chordata; class Aves; order Coliiformes; family Coliidae; genus Colius; species Colius striatus. The sequence goes on along the minus strand of NC_084790.1, from coordinate 47,598,803 downwards.
ATGCTATGTATGACTTCTGATTTCAGTGTTTGCTTCAAATCCAGTGCGGTTCTGTGTTTTGCCACGTAATTTTACCCTCTTGCTTCAGGTGAGCTCAACCTTATCCTTTCCTGTTTGGAAAAGAACTCACACGAGGAAGTTAACTAGAGAAAATGGAGGCCTTTGAAAGCAAGTTTTCTTATTACCCATCATACCACAGATGGTTATTCACATCTAGGAACCAAACCCAGTGCTATAAACTAGCTCCAAAAGAGCACAGCAAATGTGATCACCCTACTCTTCCGTGGGGTGTCATGCCATGGCCCGCCCCGCAGGAGGGTGCTGGATGCCACATCACAGCAGGAGCAGGTTTTGGACAGTAAAAACCACAGAGCAGCCCATTGCCCCCTGAAGTTTCTAACTGGTGCCAGATATTAGCTGATGGATTAAAGTTTATGTATGCTACGTCTGCCAGGCTGCCTTCTTGTAGTGTCATGTGGGAGCTGTTTCCATTTAAAGTATGGCTCGTTTTGCTACTGTTTAACCCAAACCTCTGTACTATAATCGTTAAAGTATATTGCACAAACTTTACTGAAGAATAGAGGGAATCTAGCTGGTTTATCTCAATTGCTGACTATCATATTATCTCCAGAGATTTTACTTTGTAAAAGCAGATAGAGCAGCCAAAAAGCTTGCTACAGAAGTACCTGAGGAATTTCCAAGGAGCAAGGAACACAAATCCTCTCTGGGATGGTGAAGCAAGAAGACAACACCACCAAGGCCTCATCTAGCTAGAAGAAAAATCCATATCTCTTTATATAATTTCTACAAGAGAACCTCAACAGCATTGTAAACAATTGCAATCACCCTTGCCACAGGCAGTTCCATTACTTTTTTTTGTTTCTGGACTTTTTTTGGTTTTGAGACTACAGAAACAGAGCTAACGGATGCAAGGGATGGTTACAAATAGAGCTACAATAAAATAGGCAGTTTCCTTGATGATCAAAATTCAACTATTCATAATTCAAGTCAAATAGCGTTAGCCAAAAACAAAACAAAACAAAAAAATGGTAGAGAATTTTTAAACAAACTCCTTCAGGGTTTTCAGAGTGTAAAAAATAGAATATTTCATTTGAGACAAAACTAACGCATTTAGTAGCTCCAAGGCAAAATTTTCCTTTTTGTTATATGCCACCTGGGGAGGGAAGGGTGGAGGGGGAAGACATCCAAACTTGTTATTTTTTGTCTTTTCTTTTTATCTTTTTTCCCTACTTGGCAAGTGAAACATAGTTCAGTCCAAGCTTTCATTACTCAGGCCTTTAGTGTTCCTTTCTTGCTACTTTTATTGTCTATGTTAGTACTTTTGCAACAGCTGTGATTTCTAACCAAGAAGTAGCTTTGTCATCACTTGAGCCTCAAGAAATATATAAAACAAGAGCTGACCATACCAAAACCATTTTACTAATCCAGTTTATTGAATGATGGGGAAAAAATGAAGAGGAAACAAGAAAGGGAGCCCTAAGTTTTACTTTAGCTTTTCCATATGTAAGTTATGACTTGATCACTTGATAATGTCTTCTATGTCAGCCAGTATCAGTTATGAACCCGTTTGTCTTTATGATTATCTAATAACTTCATCCTCATTGACATTGCAGAAGAGACACTCTGCAAAGAGGAACTACAAGCCACGTAGGTCTCTTAGAAAGGGACACTGCATGCTTTTCTCTACCCACATTCTGTGTTTGATCAGGTCTTTAGCAGCTGCAAAGAAGGGAGAATATGAAACCAGGAGGAAAAAAAAAAAGGTGTATTTTAGGAAGCACAATCTACAGAGAATTACCCTGTCTCATTAACCATCAACACCTTTCCCCGACCACATCATCTCTACTTGAAAAGGAAGGACGACAAGGCTGTAACAAGAGTGAAGAAGGATTTATCTTTATCTGAAATGCTTATTACTGGCATGGAGCTCTCTGAGGGCCTGATAGTTCCATGGTCAAATCATCCTTTTTGTTACGTTTCACTGAAGAAAACCCAAGACATTCAAACCTTTTGAGTGTTTTTGAGTTATTTTTTTTTCCTTTTTTTACCTACTTGGCTGCCGAAAAGTAATGGAGTCCAAGATTTCACTACTCAGGCCTTTCACAATCATTTCCTACTCTTTCTATTGTCCACGCTAGACTGCTGCTGTGGAGGGATCCAGGTTTTAGGGTACCTTGCAGCAAGTATGGTGCCAAGATTATAGACTACATTGCAGGACAGATCATCCTGCTTAGCCTCTATGAAGCTGAAGAGCTTCAAACAGTTATTCTTTGAGGGACACCTTTTTTTTTTCCTTTCAATAAAATATTTCACTGAAACAAGCAATAAACTGTCAACGGGCTCTAACTGCCTCAGGGAGCAGCCCTGCCACGTGCTTGCAGTGTTAAGTCAGCCAGAAGTTTGTGGTCCACACCACAGGGTGTGTTTGAGCACCTGGGACACCAGGGTGGAAGTGCTGTTGCAAAGGGAATCTGCAGCTTGAGCTTGCAGTTAGCTAGCTCTGCTAGCTCTGTGTTTCTATTTATCAAGGCTGCAATATTCAGACCTAGTCTATGACAGTAGATGGAAGATGCAATTCCCAACTAAAGGAGGAAAGTGGTGCAGGAGAGCTAGATTGTTATCTTCTAGGATCTAGGTGAGCTCACTTCAAATGCATCGCATGGTGAAACGGTAACTGCATTGGCTCCAAGCAGCCCCTCTCTGATGGAGATCTATGGCTGGAGCCAATGCCATGTAACTGGTGAATCAACTGAGCAGTGGTTTTGTTGTTTTTCTTGTGGCATTTTGTTTTTTATGAGTTTTGCTGTAAAATTCTGATTAGGGAGGGGCTTGTGGTTGCAAAAGAACAGTTCAGTTAGTAAAGAGGAGGAAGAAGTGGAAATTACATGGCTCAACTGTCAACTAATCCTGTTCTGTTATGGGACTGTTTTTTCAGTGGCAGCCCACACTAATCCATTCACTCCTCTGCGGAGATGGTCTTTGAGCCGGTCCTGGCCACATGCTGAGCAAAATTGACAGCAGAAACTGCACACAGCTCTTCTGCATTCAGCTCTGTACTCAGCAGAGAAAAGGCACTGCACAGACTCAACCACTTCAGGAACAGACATGTCAGAATGGAGGTCCATGCTGTGTCCAAGTTAATATTTTTCAGACCTGGGTTGCAATTATCTGCTGACCAGTTTGAATGAGCAACTGCAGGAAATGGATATGTCCCAGGGCAGTGCCAGAGGAACAGAGGGTAGCCAGAGGTTGAACCTTGTTCCTTGGATAGAGCTAGTTCATGAAGACTTTGGGAAGCTTCTTGCCATTAGGCCTAGTTTGCTAACTATGTGGTTCAAAATCTGGCTTGCTAGGACAACTTTGCTTCTTCCCTTTGAACTTCTTGATGTGGAAAAGTCATGAAATCAGGAAGCTTCCAAGTGAAGCTGTGCAAAATCTGTCTCTCCCCAGCCAGGCTGGAGCATACCCCTCAAGTTGCCACTTCTTGAACAAGGTAGGTTCTGCAGCACCATTAGGTTTCCAGCCGTCTAAACATTCTGGAATCAACAATATCCCAATATTATTCTGACATATTTATTTTACTGCAATTATATTCAGCATGCAGCTGACCATGGGAAACTTGTTGGAATGTTTAAAAATAATTCAAGTGTCTCACCAGCAAAATGTTAAACTCTTCTACTGTTCTTCCTTCTCTGTGAAATTTCATGAAAATCTATCTGATTTCACAGGACTTCTCAATTTTAATGAAAAGAATTGAAATTTCTCCCAGATGGACGTTTCCATGTCCTATACTCTTTGGCATGAAACTCCAGAGGAATTGCCCTAAGGCTGGAAACATCGTATTTCATATTCTTACTTAACACATTGGACTTAACCCTAGCTAACTGCTTGAAATTTCATTATAGTACGTATATAAGATAAGCAGTTAAAAAAAAAGATCTGGGAAAGTAATTACTGCTTCAGATAGAGTACAAAGTTGTCTTTAGTGGTTAGGAACTAGCAAATCCAGTCTACCTTTCTACGTGCCCAAACTACTAGATCCCACCTGGAATTTTCAGAAGTCATTATCCCTCTCTCCTATACCAATCCACCTTCTTTTCCTCCCCCCTTTTACAGGCTACGTCTTGCCCATCTGTCTCTTTAATAAGAAAAACCACTAAAGCCACATTCCTACTAATACTATTCTTAGCTTTTTGTTTCCTCCCTAGGAGTCACAGTTTATATGTTACCACAAAACAGACTTACAGAAACTTAATTGCCAAACCAAGCTTTAACTTGAACCAAGTTCTTGACAAGTTGCATTTGATAATTACCTTTGTTCAACCAGGCTGCAGACTACAAAGTCTAGTATCATGTTGGCCAACAGACACACAAAAATAAGAGCTGACGGGGAGCAGTGACATTCAGAGCTTGTGATAAAGCCACATTAGAAGTGATGAGATTCCAAACATTCAGTCCATGTCAGACTGCAACCACAATTAGTTGCAGAAGAAATTCTTCCCCAGAAAACAAACTTCATATTTTTTTCTTTCTTTTTTGAACCACCATTCCCATGAATGAGCCAAAGCTCTTACTGCTGTGGAAAGCAAAGCATTACAACCTGGTGCTAAGCATGCCAAGCAAGAGAAATCTGAAGTCAGGTTATCGTCTCTTTCAGTTTGCTCAGTGCAAAATGCTTGTGTTGTATAATCATAGAAGTATGCAGCTCAAAAGGCAGAATCAACCACTCCAGTGTCATTAGTGGGAGATGTTTCTCCCAATTGTTCTTGAAAACTGGCACCCTGTTCCTACAGTTCACCATTACTACCATCAGAAACTGTTTCTCATTTTCAAAGCAGAAATCTCTTCACTGTTATTCACTAGCTGCCATTCCCCTACTCCACAGCAGTGCTGCAGCACTGAAACATTTCTTTCTTCCCCTGTCAACTTCTCATTCTTTAGGCTGAAAAGCCCTCAGTCTTTCAGCATCAGATATTATTTACTGCATCACTGAGGACTCTTACTATTCTTTTGTGGTCTTTTTTCCAGTTGGTACCTGGCTTTTCTGCTGTTCATACAGCTCTTGAGCTGGCTCATCCCGTCATGAGCTGAACACATCCTCCTACAACTTATACTGCTGTTCCTAACGGCACTTTTTGCACAGCTCCCTGCAACTGGACGATAATGTTGCATGATATCTTGTAACTAACTACACCTCCCAGATCCCTCTGCTGCCAATCATTTGCCCGCTTAGTCCTGTCCTACCTGTGATCATTCATCTCATTGCTTCAGAGAAAGGAGAGCTTTGGACACATCTTTATTGAGCTATGCCCTCTTTTTTCATCCCAAGCCTTTAATTCATTGAAATACTTTACAATTCAAGTCTCTCCCGAGACATGCTCACAGAACTCTCGCTGTTGTGTCATCTGTAAATTTAATAATCTGTTGCTACTTTATGAGAGTGTTGAGTAGTGATGGACAAAAACCGAGCTCAGCTAAACCTCTCACAACAGTCTTCACTTCCAATTCACCAGTTTTTCAGAGTCCCTGTTGACTAGGACAGGTTTTTTGCTAAGGGCTTCACCTATGTCTCCCATCTGATTATAAAACCCCAGTGTAGTCTTTCATATCTAGTTATACTGAATTAGAAAGAAAGATACCACTAATGAGGGATGAGAGTTTCTCATACATAAGCTATCATGCACAACTGGAGTGCTGTAAAGACCTGTTCCCAAGGAATTGCCAACACAAATGGAGAAACCTCACATTAAAATGAATCAGTAGTCATTGCTTTTGCTTTCTTTCAGGGTTTTAGCACATTTAATCTAAAATAACTTTTAAGAAACCAAACACTGGAATACTCATCCAGTTCTTTCTTTGAGCAAAGGATAAAGATAAAAATCAAGAAAGGAAAAAGTAAAAGGTCAAGAAAAAGTAAAATATAGTCTGACAGCTGTAATGAAGTCTAGAGATTAGTCTTTAGGGGAAAAAAGAGCTACTAGTTCTCTGTTGTTTGATATTTGCATTGTAAGCAGAATTTCTGGTTCAGCTTGGGCTTTTGCCTTGAGCCAGCTGTTTAAGACCTGGCTCTCTCACAACTGTTCCTCCATAATTTAGCATTACATCAATTTCTTCACACAGTTTGTTCTCTGAAGCATTAAGTACAAATAAAATAATTTTAAAGATCAATGTATATCTCTAGTGTAATCGTTGGTATTGCTCCATTGGCTGTCTTGTCTCTGCCTTATAAGAAATTCTGGCTTATTGAAACTCCTTGTGAACATCCCCTTGGAGTGAAAACAGCACAAAGCTAGAGATATCTGATGTTTCTATAACTGCTTGTTTGTTTGTTTGTTTGTTATAACAGATAATTTCATGTCCCTTGGTCAAAGCTTCTGCTCAATAACTGGTCACACTACTGGTCAGGCTGCCTTCTGGCTCCTGCGTAGGTGTCCCAAGCTGCTGATAAGTAGACTAGATAAGCTGCTCAGGCAAACTCGGTCCCTGCCCACAGCATGGCCATGGGTAGATTTCTGCACTCTGAGGGTAGATTTACCCATCCTTACCTACATTCACCCACTTCCCACAGTCAAGACTGGGCTATCAGATGAGGGAGTCAGTCTGTCCTCGTTTACCATCACACCCCTGGTCTTTGCCACAAAAGCTTTGCAGTCTACTGTGAAGCAAGGAATGAAAGAGCATACACATGGGGGAAGGACAAAGAGAGACCAAAAGTGGCCAGGATAGTGAAGATAAAATCAAGCAATGACACATAACTGCCTTTGCAAATTTAATGGTTACAAATCACCTTAAAAATCAGCTGACCTTCCAACAGTTCAGGGCTAGTTACATTGTGTGTGGTTTGGTTTTCTTTCTTTTGATTTTTCTCTTTCCTCAAAGATGTCCCAGCAGAGGTAATTCTGAATGGAAACTATCTCTAAAAGACCAAAGCTTCTGACCTTCACAAGGGTAGAAGTGAGTCATTCAGGGTGTCAGTCCAAGGCAAGAGGGGAACAAAGTTGCAGAGCATATCAGATTAGAACCCATTGGTCTAAGATGCTTGGACATCCAAGGACAGAAATCCACTCACATTTTGCTGAGCAAGAAACACACTCTTATGTCGGGACCTACCAGCTGGAAAAGGAAAGCAAATTTTTCTCCTTTTATTCTACCAGAGGTATATATAACTAAACCAGAGATACTAAAAAGAGTGACGTCTTTGAATATGGCAGTTGACAGCACAGTACAAGAGTAAGGGCAGGAGACTGAGTAAGAGGGCTAGCACGATGAATTTGCAAGCCCAGTACTGCATGGAGTCCACAGAGCTGCAGAGAGTACTAATAAATAACAAGCTGGAGACAAGGAGAGCTAGGAATTTAGGAAAGCCATAAGGTGACCCTTTCTGCTGTGACTCTCCATTTAATAAAATTAAGATTTATCCTTTTCTGTAGTTTCATGTGGCTAAGTCACAACCATCTGATATAGATTCAGCTCAGCAGATCTCTACTATTATTTCTTGCTGTGAAATCATATTATTCCAAATGCTCAACTTCATTATGGCAGACAGTTCACTGCTGTTACAGTGCCTTTTTTGTATGATATGCACACCATTGCTTCTCTGCTCTGTTTACTATCTTTCTTCATTGTCTCCATCAGGCATAGAGTAACAAGAAACCCTGCTGGTGTAATTTACTCTGCCCAGTATGTTATTTTTCAAAAATATTTTTCTTTCATATGGCATCCCAAAAATAAATAAATAGAAGAATATTACTATGGTTGAAAACTCAAGCTAGTTAGGTAATGTCAAACTGGCAGACATTCAGCATCCTTCAATTACCTCCCCCTTGTACCTATGCATTCTGGCATAGCCTTTAATTAGCGTGATCATACAATGTTTTTTTTCCAGTGAAAACATGTCATTAAGTAACCAGTGTGAGTGAGGACCCAGTACAGAGCATTCTTCTTTCTCCTTAATGTTTAACAGGCTTCTTTTTTATAATCCTCAAAACCCTTCTCTGAAGACAGGCTAATTAATTTCTGTCTGGTTTTCTCCCATGCCATTACAGTACATGACTACTTCAGAAACAACATATTAATTTTCACAGTAGCCTGGGGACATGGGCAGGGGGTAATGAGGTGTGGGAGGTATTAATTTTCATTTTATAAGAAGTAAGCCAAAGCTGTGATCCTCTGTGGGGACCAGACTCAAAGACAGTCCCCTTGTTCCCATCCCAACCCAGATCTGAGAAGCATACATCACTCAGTCCCAGGCTGGAGTGCTGGGCTTCACGAGGACAGGACACACTTTGGTTGGTGGCAGAGGCACTGAGATAGGCTAATGCAAGTCCCAGGGCACATTCCCCCATTGAGCCACCCCAAGGGATACAGTGAGTTTGAGGAGCCCAAGGGGATGCTGTCCATCAGGATTTATGTGCACACGATTTATGCTCCAAAATGGCCAAGCTGCTTTGGCTGAAGTTTTCAACCTAAATCAGCTTGACCCAGAGATCTTGTGAGGTAGTGATTGACACAGGGTCTCACACTTTATCAAAAGCTACAAAGCGGCAGAAAACAGAATTTGACAATCAGAAGCACCGGATAACCGTGATATTAAGCTCTAATTCTCGTAATCAGAAAAAACAGTAGCATATCTGGCCATATCCAAAATTGAGATTGATTTTGACAGTCTGAAAGTACAGTTTTAATTGCTGTTTATAGCACAGCACTGTTATGTACCCACATAATCAATTAGCAGAGTTGCCAGCAGCTAAACACAGACACATTTGCACATAGCCTCTGGCAAATGGACCAGCAGTCTGACCTGCTCAGGGCTGTAGATGGCCAGCACCACTGTGGCCATCATCACCTCTGCCCAAGGCCGCCCCCTGCCCTCACCAAAGTCAGGGACACAGCTACTAGCATTATATTAACATACATATGTGCTGGAAAACCCCATTACAAGAGTACAGCTCAGAGTCACATCCAGTGCCAAGAGGTTTCTACTGAAGAGATCAATCTGCAGGAGTTGGAAGGACTTCATTTTAATCTTGATGTGCAAGAGGAGACACCTTGCCCAGCCAACGACAAAGCATGATGGTGTGGATAAAGGGTGGGAGGCTCTTCCAGCCATCATCTGTTTGAGCCACAAGACGACCCCTTGGCACAGGTGTGGTTGCTATACATCAGTAACAGAGACTCTAGAGCACAAACTATTTTCTAAAGCACCAACATGAGATTTTTACCCAGGTACTGTGAATACAACAGACATAACTTGTGTTCAGTGATGAGCTCCTCACTATGAGAAGGACATTGAGGTGCTGGATCATGTCCAGGGACTGGCAGCGAAGCTGGTGAAGAGCTGGGAGAACAAGTCTGATGAGGAGCAGCTGAGGAAACTGGAGTTGTTTAGTCTGGAGAAGAAGAGGCTAAGGGGAGACCTTATCACTCTCTACAACTACCTGAAAGGATGTTGCAGCGTGGTGGGGATTGGTCTCTTCTCCCAAGTAAGGAGCAGTGCGACAAGAGGAAATGGGCTCAAGTTGTGCCTGGAGAGGTTTAGATTGGAGATCAGGAAGAACTATTCATGGGGAGAGTTGTTAGACACTGGAACAGGCTGCCCAGGGAGGTGGTGGAGTCACCATCCCTGGAGGTATTTAAAAGATGTGTAGGTGAGGTGGTGAGGGATATGGTTGGGTGACGGGCTGGCAGTGTGAGGTTAATGGATGGACTCAATGATTTTAAAGACCTTTTCCAACCAACCAGTTCTGTAACTCTATGACTAAGGTTGAAACACAATGGCTTAAAAAAAATCAGAAAAATATATTTGTGAAGAGCTGACAGCTTTGGCACATGGTGATCACCAGAGTCAGCTATATGTGGCAGCGTATGTGCTGCAGATCAAGTGCTGCAGGTGAAGCCTGCCCTGCTGAACCTGAGACGCCTTGCACTGAACCACGACAAAAATTCTGCATAGAGTTACATTAATTCACTGCTACAATAATCAAAGGCATCACAGTGCCTCACTTTTGACTCCGATAGCCGAAGACTGGAAAGCCTTGCCACAAACCTTCATTTGCCCATCTCTCAGAAACCTCTGTGACCACCATCTTTCACCCAGTGGCAAAGTCACTTCTCTTTGCAGTCTCTCACTAGGCAAAGTATGTGCCTTGAAGACATGCTATACTTATTTTGAAAGAGAGAGGAGTCAGCTTAGGCTTCAAACAGCACCTCTGGCTTTCTTCCTAAAGCAGCATCAAAGCAGCAACACATCCTTCTCAAAGTCAATGGAAAACCAGATGTTCCCCAAAGTTAAAGATTTGCTTGTAGGGCTGTATTGACAAATATGCTTAGATGTTTTCCCAAGTCAGAGACAGAAATAATTTCCACAATTCACTTCTTTTCTTGAAACTCGTCAGAGCAACAGATAGAGGGTAGTTTTCTTTGAGTGCTTGGTGTGAATGTGAGATTCAACACATCTTTAATTACAACACTCTGACTGCCATCCTCACCATATTTTCAAGGAACATGCAACTTCTCATTCTCCACACAACCATACCCACCAGTAGCAAACAGCCCTGGTAATAGCACACAACATCCTGTGAGACACAGTAAGACAAATTGTTCCACATCATTACAGCAAACACCAGCATATTTTAATCTTGCTCTAAAACCAGTCAAATGAGAGACATTCAGTTGAAGGAACTAATGGAACTGATTGAATTTAAACACCAAAACAATCCATTTGCAATTCTTACCCTAGTTTTCTAGCTAAAAGGTGGCTGCCTGTGCTCTAAGCAAGCACAGACTCCTACTTAGCAAATATAAGCAATTATCTGAGTATTCTCATGGTAAGAAATCGTGTTATTTAAAGACAAAGTAGATACTTTCTTTTAGAAAGATTTGTCTGCCAAGCTATCTGAACACATGTGCTTTGGAAGCAGGCTTGGACAAAATATTTTTTATATATCGATCAAGTGACACCAACAGTCTCAGTAAAATCTCCTGCCTCTGATTTTAAGAGCTGAGAATAAAGAAAATTACATTTTGGAGGAGCATAGCAAACCATGGCTACCAATATTCAAATGACAAAGAAGTCTGAGTGAATTCCAGATGTCAGCCATGTGTTATGGTTTAATAGTTCAGCTCTGAGTCACAAGTACAAAAATCTATTACGAAACACATGCCTGCCCATGTGTGTACATGCACACAGCAGTGTGAACTACTTAAAAAAGAAAGTCATACTTTCATGGCATTAGTGGCATGTGGCACTGCAGAAAAATCAGATCATCTGAGCTGAGGTGGGAGAAGATTAGCAAAGTTTGTCCCACATCACAGGCTAAGAGTGTGATAATTTGTAGTTTTAAAATTAGCAAAGAATGAGTTTAAACTGAAGAAATTAAATACCTGCTTGACAAGCAAGTAGAATCCTTTCAAATCCTAAAAGTCCAATCACACCCTGTGTCTTGAATAATCAGTAGCCTAAATCACCCACACCCCTGCCATGTAAAAGTCCTGGAAGCCCAAGTAACTCATGTCCTAGATCTTTCAAATGGTAATATTTATGTTGCAGTTTATTACATCTTTCAAATGGTAATATTTATGTTATAGTTTATTAGGTCCTTTTTACTTTTTTTTTTCCTTCCCACACAAAAGAAATAAATATTCATGGCACCAATGTTTAGCAAGAGCTATCAAATGCCTCATCTATCTAGTGAAGAAACATAGAGTAGTTTATTGCTCTGTGTATGTCTTGTGGCTGTGATCAGGAACACCTCAATGGGTGTTTTCAGCCATCCTTGGCTCTGGATGGTGGGTTTCTAGTGGAGATGATAAATGAGATGCTATCTCTCTGCTGTTTGCCTGCCCAAAGCAGGGATCTACACAACGGGAGTAATCTACTTTTGCATACCAGTTTTTCACTCATCGTTTCTTCCTGGAGCCAGTGTTGCCTGTGCCACGCTTCCACATGCTGTGGTCGCTCAGCTTCCTCCCTCTCTCCTTCTGCCTGGGTGGCCCTCCGAGAAGCAGTCAGGAGCTTTGAGATCTGTATCAGTTGGTCAGGGGGAATTTACACAGCAGTGAAATCCTACAGAACCTTTGCCACCTCCAGGAGCTGCACCCCCAAACACCCACAGGCAATTATGTATCTTGTGCTTTTGTAGCCAATTTCAAATGTTCATTTGTATTTGTAAGTGCACATGGCAAGTCTTTGCAGCCACTCACCCCTGCAGACCTGAGCCAGATGGGCCAGCGTGCAAAGCACACCCATGTAAGGAGCACAGAAAGTATGTGATAGGCACTCACAAAGGAACCCATGCATTTAAGAAAATCACATCTTTAAAGCTGTGCTTAAATAAGCCATATTAGAGAATTTTACCAACTGCATGAGAGGACAAGTGGGAGACTGACAATGAATTGGCCCAAGTAGAATAATTTCAAAGACGGTTTTGCTGGGAGGCTGCAGAGATGAGGGAAGACCAGCAAACTTTATCTGAGGGAACCACAGCAAGGCCAATGGCTGTCTACTGCCTGGGGCCTCCCAGCTGTACCACTCAGCTGACGGAAGGCAGTCGTCAGGATAAAGAAACTGAAATTACACTGATGTTGGTCTTGAAAAGCAAGAGACAGACGGTGCTTACTAAGTACCTGTTTGTCAACAGGCATCTGCTCCAAGGGTGCCTACAAAAAAAAGACAATTCTCTACTTAGAGGCTCCCAAGAGGTTTTTATATTTTCTGCAAAGCTCCCTCCACTTTAAGGCACAGGCTTGGAGGCAGGGAAGGAAAGACGTTAAGCCACACTGTTTTGTTTTGCTTTGTTTAAAAAAAAAACAAAACAACAAACTCAAAACCACTACCAAACACATTTACGCTTCAGTCTTTGCAAATTAACGTTTCATATGGGAATTTGGACAGGTGCAGTGTTACCAGATCTGGCACTGGCAGCCCCTGCTCTGTATAGCTGACCCTTATTCATCTTGCTGCAGTTTCCACTGAGCCAGGTCTCACAGCAGAGAGGATTTCAAGCGCTGCATGGCTGAGAAGCAGCAGCTGTCTTTCTGCTGTGGCAGGCATAGTGACAAACAGGGCCCCGGACTGGGCACTTGCTGGGAAGGGAAACATCTGGCCACTGGCTCTGTGCACGGTTGTGTGCTCAGGGGCAGGCACACGTTGCCGGCAACACCTCGTCAGATACTGGTCAGCTCCTGTGTGCAGAGAACACCAGCTTCTCGTGACAATTCCAGCACAACCCAGAAATCTTGCAATGCAAGCAGGGAGCAAGAGGCTTTCAGGATACCATCTTTTCAAGCTTTATAAATATTGCATATAAACCTGGCCCTAATTTTGATAGCTCCCATAGAACCTCCCCAGGTAAAAGCCTCTCCCTGAAGCACTGCTGTTTTTAGGGGCCACAATGGGAAAGCAGGCCCAAATTACAGGGGTAGGAGGAGCTTGTCTCCATTTTTGTCTGTGGTGTGGCTGCATGGGAAATGGGGATGATGGGGACAAAGTAGAGAGGGAACGAGTGGGGGCTGCAGTGGGGAGAAGGCAGCACATGGAAGCAGCAAAGCTGCATTAAGAAACTAGACTGGAACAGACAGAAATGCCACAGAAGGGGGTCATCACAACTCTGCAAAGGCAAGTGGCTGCCCCAGCAGGCTAATGGCTTGCAGACAGTGGCAGCGGTTAAAGGGCCAGTGGGAGTCAAAGTGCCACGTCCTCAGGCACAGGCAGTGTGGCCCCTTAGGTTTACAAGGTTTCCTTAGACATGGGAAAATAAACCTTATGGAAAGATGGAGCTGGATATACACCCCACCAGCTGCGTCAGTGTGAGGAAAAGCTGCTCTGCACACATCTGCATTCCCCAGGGAGCAATTTTTGCGAGAAGCCTTCTCACAAGCCACTCTGGCAAAATGTGCATCGAGCTTCAGTGGTTTCTGTTGGGGCTTTTTTTGAACAATGATTTTTCACAAAGGCCTGCCCACTTCAGAGATACTGTCATGGAAATGAAATAAAATATGCTGCTGCCTGCTGTTTCCTGGGGGGCTGCTGCCAAAGCCACGTTAGAATGGCTCCATCTCGTGGAAATCTGTAGCACAAGTGAGGGCAAACAACCACAAACTGCGAGAAAACCTGAAGAGAAATGTTGGTGGCTCGCTCCTTGGTGTGCCAGCAGTGGCTGTGGTTCCCATCAGCAGAGCTCTCCCCAGTCCCAGCACTCCCAGGCTTTCACTCTGAGCAGCAAGAGTGAAAAAATCGAAAAATATTCCCGTGCAAAGTCAACAGAAGTGATGTATTTTACCTGACTTTTGACATACAACTGCAGTATTTAGGTGATTACTGTGTGATCATGCTCAGAACTCTTGGGAAGGTTTGGGGCTGTGTGGCAGCTTCAAGCTCTGCCACACAGAGCTCTGCTTCAGACTGCCTCCCAAAATGACTCGTCCTCTCTCCGTCACTCCCTGCCTCCACTGGTTAATTTAGAGCCATATCTGCACCTTGCTCAGCATTTCTTTCTTGTCTCTGTCATCTAGTTTCCCCTTCTTGTTTTGCAGCTTGTTCCAGGAGTGTCTGTACCCCTACACGTGTACTTGTAAATCAGAGGGAACACCTGCACTGCAGAGTTAAAACACATTCCTGTCTTTGAAAGAGTTTCCAGTTTAGATAAGCAACTCTTTCAATCATGAATATGAAGTACAAGGCATTAAATCTATGAGGTAACATTTTTAAATGATAATTACACTCCCTTTCCCAATGTACTGTTGGATTTATTCTGCTGTTTATCCAGACTCTTAGATTTACCCTTTGATAGCAGAGCTTGTCTTGCAAATTTGTTTAATCCATGTCCTGGGGGAGAGGGGAGACAAGAAGTAGATTTCAGCATCAGGGATACGTCCATTTGGTTTTGCATTGTTACCGTCGCTTAGAATCATTTAAGAAAATACAAAATCTTTCAGGCTTAAGAGGTCTGACAAACAGGCCACAAACTGCACTAGACACTGCTTGCCAATCTTCTCAAGTGAAACTACACTCACTCACCTGCAAGGTGCACAAAAAACCATAATGCTAAGAAGATGACTTATTCCTTGGCCTTCAGAGGAGCAAAAAGTACATGAGCACAAGAGCTGGAGCACACTCCCAGGAGACACTAGCAGAAAGGCACAGCAGCATGCACTGCAAGGACCCTGTACCACTGACAGTGATGAGGTTTAGGCTGATAGAAGTCTAGAAATGGCACCTGGAAGATAAAGCCTATGGAAAATGCTGTTAACTGTACATCAAGACACAGTCAGGTTCCCTGGAGTAATTGGCCATATTTTCCTTTGGCGGTGGGTAACCCACTAAATCTGTTACCTTCTCTTTCTCTCTGTCCTCTTCACTCCAGGGCAAAACCTCCCCAAGCCCCTGCTTGCTCTACAATGCTAGATATGATTCTTCCACACCAGATAATGTAGGGTTTGGTCCAGTAGCAAACCACACATTGCTGTTTGTAGTGCTCAGGCAGCTGAAAACCAGAAGAGTCAAGTGGTAAAACTGAATGAAAGGATAGCACATGAGGTCAGTTTTGTAAATCTTGGCTGGATGACAGGATTTTTACTTTCTGCCATTCTTCACCCTGCCATCTTCCTCCAAAGAGTGATTTCCACTCACGGGTGAAAAATAGATCATTTATATGGTACTATTGCCCCCACAGCCTGTGTCAGAGAATCACAGACTCCCAGAATGGCAGGGATTGGAAAGGACCTCTAGATATTGTCCAGTCCAACGTCCTGCTGAAGCAGGTCCACCTCAATCAGGTCACCCAGGAATGTATCCAGTCACATTTGAAAACCTCCCTGGGCAGCCTGTGCCAGGGCTCTGTCACCTTCACAGTGATGAAGTTTTGCCTTGCATTTAAGTGGAACTACAAAAAAAAAGTGTTGCCACATCCTCTTGAGAATTTAGTGTCTTTGAATCAGGCCAGGCAAACCTTACTACTCACAAACAGCAGCATGTTGAAAGATGCTGCTATTTCTGTCACACCAGCACAACTCCAGGAATTGCCTCTTTGTTTATTACAACATAGAGTCACTGCCTCTTGTGTTTAAGATTCACTCTTCTGTGAGCTAAGGAGAAGATGAGTTCCATGGTGTGCTGCAGACTGGCAGAGATGTGTGTCTCTGCTGGGAACACTGCTTTAAACACGGGTTTGTCTCTGTGAGCTGGAGATGACGGCCACTGGAGCAGATCGAGTGGTGAAAAAGCGGGGTAGGGGCTGCAGATGCTGCAAAGGATGTCAGGCAGAGGAAAGGGTCAATTGTTCTGAACAGTAAACAGCAAAATAGGCAAAGAGTTAAATCAGAGCAAGGAAAATATAGCTACACCAAGAGGAAAAGGCCTATAATCGATTGCAAGCATGATTATGCAACAAGCCCCTGTTCCAGAGGAAATGCTTGCTTATCAGCCAACACCATCCCAGAGAGACTTCACCATCATTGCCTGAAGGAGGATGGAGTCTGGATGCAGGAATGAACTGAGTGACCCACTGCTGCTCTCTTCCTCTTGGGCTAGAGAGATTAGCCATCACAGGCCTTCTCCATTATGGTCCAGAGAGTGGGGTGGTTGTTCAGCTGCTCCGAGGCACCCCAGGAGAGCATAGACTGCCAGGAATGGTCTCTTGAGCATTACAATGCTTTTTTAAAAGCAGCTGCTGCTGCAAAAAGGAAGAGAAGACTATTGCTTGCTCATGGCTTTACTATGAAAGCAATTGATATTTTGGAGGGATGGCGATATGCAAAGAATGAACACCAAGCCAAGACATGATGTGAAGCTCTGCTGCACTTTCTCTGATAGCAATGAAAACAGTGAAGACTGAGTTGCCATGTGAAATGCTTTCAAAAGCCTAATCACCAACCTGCAGACACTTATCCATGGCAATACCGTAGGACATTTGTCCAGCCTGCCTCTCATCCAGATCTGACAAACTTACTAAGCCTAAACATTTGGCAGATACTTCTCCTTGCACATACCTTTGCAAATGTGGGCTAGGTATTTGGTATATATAAAAAATCCTTCATGAAAGCAGATGTTAGAGCAAGTGAGATTTCTGGAGCAAATATCTGGTGGAAGAAGTAACCTGTGGCTCCAGGTCATCAGTACCTGCAGGGGCTGGCAGGTGGAGGAAGCATGGCTGCCTTGCAAGGGCTGTTCCCTTCATTTCCACATCTCCCTGGCTGAGTAGTAAGAACTTCCCCATTCAAAATCATCTCATAAAAACAGCTCATTACCAACACCCAATTGCAGTCTCAGCCACACTGAGGAGGAAACCCTGCATTTTAGCAGAATGGCTGGTTCATTCTCTCATCAGCAAACCTGATCTGCCAAGGATGCAAGCTTGGCAAGAAAGGCGAGATTGCTGAGAGGATACGGACTTCAGAGCCACATCTCTCAAGCACAGTGAGGATAATGGAACAAACATGTACCCTGTGGCAAAAACAGATTTAGGGCATTGACATAATACCAACTTGAACAGCATGCATTTACCTTGTGACCTCACATGAGGTCATAACCTGGATAGAGGACTACCTGGCAGCTGCACGTATCCTCATCTGGCAAAGGACATTGGTGCAAAATGCGCTGAGGAGAACTCATTAATGTGAATTGGGGGATAAAGAGGAAAGAAACTTGAGAAGACAACTGATGCAGTCAAAGCCGTGTAGAGACGTAATTTCAGGCCCCCAAGCCATCTGGTTGAGCATAATGTCCCTTTTTTTTCACCTGTCACAGTAGTTTTAAGTTTCATTCCTTACTCACACTGCCCAGCGGTACAGCCTGCTACTGCAGCTCAAATCCCCTGGTCGGAGGTGTAAAGGAGGCTTCCACCTGCCCACACAGCCTGGACGTGGCCTGGGACCCTTCCAGCCCACTTTGGGCACAGCTACCTGGGTCAGGGATGCTCTTCACCAGCATTCCTTACCTGAAAATCCGGGGAAGAGGTTTCTCCTCTCTTCCCGGAGCTCTCTGTACACGGCAATTAGTGTTGCTTAGCAACAGGACTTCCCTTTAAGATGCTCTTTTGTAATTTCAAAGCCTTCGAGCCAAAAGTTCTTTAAATAGCCTGAAGTCTCCCTTAGTTTGGCTCTTTATCTCTGCCCGGTTTCCACCCACTGCAAGGTCAGTATCTTCAGACAGCCAAAGCAAATCAAAACCAGCAAAAATGCAACTTCCAGGGATCATTCCAGCCTCTCTCTGCAAGGGCCAGGCCGGGAAGTCCTTTTTCCCCAAAGTTATGCCAAGCTGCATTCAACAGAGACCAGTTGAGGAAAGAGGAAGATTGGGAGGAGTTTCATTAGGATATTTTACATGCTACTCAAGTCAGACTTACAGATGCAACCAAGTTTCTCTCCAGTCTAAATCCAGTGTGCAAGACTTGCGCAGCCCAGTTTGTCAGGTTCTGCATTGTTCAGAGAGAGGACTCACAGCTTGTTACTAATCATTGAAATATACATTTTATCTTGGCTGTATAGTACTGAGTTGACTCAAGGGGCGCAAGAATAATGGGTATTTTTCTTGCTTAGCAGGAAGAGAGACTGAATTTTTGAGAGGGCAACATCTTACAGTTGTTTCACAGAGTAACATGGGGCTACAGCAGGGAGATCCTCAAAGCACCTTCTGATTTTTTGAAAAATCACAGGCCACTGAAGAAGGGTAACACAATAACAATGGGTACAGTTTGAACAGGGAGAGTATAGTAGACATCTTCCTTTGCAGATGAAACACAGATGTAACAGGACATTAGTAATTAATCAGTTGTTAGTTCCCATCAGCAATTTCCTTCCCACATGGCACTCTTGTCCTGACTATTTTTAGTTTGCATTTGGTAGGTCTTAACAGGGCTTCACGTGTCCCATCTGTGGCCATCCCAGCTTCCTGGCCCACAGGCAGGGCGCAGGATGCAGGCGTTGAGGCCAGGAAGCCCAGCCTACCCTGGCATGCAGCAAGCTGTGATCGGCAGCTGAAAGTTTGTTCATCATGCCTACTGAAAAAAAATCATCAGCCAGGTACCTGGTGCAGCAGCAGGGACCTAGCTGAGGGCCTTTGGCATCAATCTTTTTGAAAGTTGCCTCAAATAAAATTCACGTGAGAACAAGCCATCCACAGATACATGGATGTAAGAACACTCACTTTCACCTGTTTGGGATACTTTTACATGTAATTATCACATCACGCCCCTGGGTTTTACCCTCTTTTTTCAAGAAGCTTGTAACTGTGCATGTGGTTTTCTCAAATCATGGAAATTTCGTATGAAAGCTGTGGTAGGCTTTCAGCATTAACCTAACTCTCAGTGCCAAAGGACAGAACTGTTGGTTTGGTCCTCTGCCAAGGAGCAGTGGCAGAGTAGAGAAAGAGGAACTCCTGTGGCAAAGGGATGCTGTAGCCTGGCCTCTGGTTGCCCAAAACATAGGCTGGAAAGGCTGGCATCCAGCTGGGGAAGACACCACCTGTGCAGTCCTGCAGCTCTTGTCCTACCTTGTGTCCCTCCTTGTTTCCCCTCTACCCCGCAGGGCAGCAAGGGGACACTACTCATGTGCACAGAGAGGAGAGCTGGAGAATACATCTGGCTGCCACCCCCTGCTGTGGTTTATGATTTCAGAAAGATCAATTGCTTCAGCACAAAGCAGAGGGATTTCACATAAAGGCTGGCAAAGTCTGACACTTTTACAGCAGCTTATTCTCCCTGCAGTTGATTTACACTCTTGCTACATCAATTTATCTGAGGCTTTTCCTTGGAGTGCAGCCAGAGTTCACAGAGCTTTTCCTCATGGGTTTGTGGGAGGGCAGGGCAGGTGGTCACAGTACTTCTCAGCTGCCCTTTCTTCTCTCCAGGGCATCACACAGCTGCAGTGAGGGAACAGTCATAGCTCAATTCTCTCTGCCTTAAGACAAACCCCATTTTTAAACAATAATTTGGATTCCTATCTCTTGTTTGTGAAACCAAAGACAACAACACACAAGGAAAAATCTTGAAATTCATACTTGAAAGTAATGACCGAATTTTTTTTTAATGCTTTCGTGCTATACAGACAGATTTTTGAAGCCCTGATGCGTTGGATTGTTGGCTCCTCTTATGCAAACCTATGGAATACACAGAGATTTACATAATTCATCTGTTAGTAAGGGAGCATTAACATCTCTTTCAGGAATTCTGGAGACGTTAAAGTTTAATATATATACACACAACCCATTGTAATTTTTAATTTTCATTTTAATGTCTGACAGTGATTAGAGTAATTGCATACTTTTTTACAAGGCAACCCTGGAAGAGAAGCAATTTCCCAGATTCATCACACTCCTGCAGCACACCTCAAGGGCCAGGCTTTTTGGAGGTGCTGTGCTATGTGCTCTAATCAGGAGTCTTTTCTGACACAAGGACCACGCCACCTCGATTTGACACCAGGCAGGATTTCTCCTCATCCGAGTCAGCCATCCATCTATCTTGATGGAGAGGCTTCTGCAGGACCCTATGACCTTAGCATTGAGCCAACTGCAAACATGTTGCCCATATCTGTGCCATTTGCCTGGGCTGAGGAACATGCCAACATATGAAGGAAAAGATGGTTATCAGGGGGAGTCAACATGGATTCACCAAGGGGAAATCCTGTTTGACCAACCTGATAGCCTTCTATGAGTGCATAACTGGCTGGCTACATGAGAGGAGAGCAGTGGATGTCATCTACCTTGACTTCGGTAAAGCTTTTGACACAGCCTCCCATAACATCCTCATCAGAAAGCTCAGGCAGTGTGGCTTGGATGAGTGGACAGTGAGGTGGATCGAGAGCTGGTTGAAGGACAGAGCCCAGATGGTGGTGATCAATGGTAACAAGTAAAATTGGAGTCCTGTGGCCAGTGGAGTTCCACAGGGATAGATTCTGGGGCCAGTCTTGTTCAACATCTTCATCAACGACCTGGATGAGGGGACAGAGTGTACCCTCAGCAAGTTCCCTGATGACACCAAACTGGGAGGACTGGCTGATTCCCCAGAAGGCTGCGCTGCCATTCAGCGGGATCTCGACCGGCTTGAGAGTTGGGCAGAGAGGAACATCATGAGGTCCAACAAGGACAAATGCAGAGTCCTGCACCTGGGAAGCAACAACCCCATGCACCAGCACAGGCTGGGGGTTGAACTGCTGAAGAGTAGCTCTGCAGAGAGAGACCTGGGAGTCCTGGTTGATAATAAACTAACTATGAGGCAGCAATGTGCCTTCGTGGCCAAGAAGGCCAATGGCATCCTGGGATGCATAAAGAAGAGTGTGGCCAGCAGGTCAAGGGAGGTTCTTCTCCCCCTCTACTCTGCCCTGGTGAGGCCTCATCTGGAGTCCTGTGTCCAGTTCTGGGCTCTTCATCTCAAGAGGGACAGGGAAGTGCTGGAGAGAGTCCAGCGCAGGGCCACCAAGATGATCAGGGGACTGGAACATCTTTCATACGAGGAAAGGCTGCGGGAACTGGGGCTATTTAATCTGGAGGAGACTGAGGAGGGATCTCAATAATATTTATATGTCAGTAGTGGATGTCAGGAAGTTGGGACATCTCTTTTTTCTACAGTATCTAGCAACAGGACAAAGGGTAGTGGGATGAAGCTGGAACCCAAAAAGTTCTATTAACCATAAGGAGAAAATATTTTACCAGGGTGAGGGAGCCCTGGCACAGGCTGCCCAGAGAGGGTGTAGAGTCTCCTTCCTTGGAGGTCTTCAAGACCCAGCTGGACGTATGCCTAGATGGACTTGCTTGGGCAGAGGGGTTGGACTAGATGATCTCTAAAGGTCCTTTTCAACCCCTAACATTTTGTGATTCTATGACTTCACCATTGTGGTCTCCTCTAGGACCAACATCACATCACTGGTGGCTTTTAAGGGGGAGAAGGGATGCTGCCTGCAGGCACACATTGTAAGTGACTCACTCAGTCTTGGTGAGCCTCCCGAGCTGTTCTTCCTGTGTAGTTTAAAATGGAGAACCTCTGGGGGATGTACAGCCTTCTCTAGGGACTTTCTGAATGCAGGGCAGAGCAACATGTTTGTGTGGTGGCATGGTGCCAGGGAAGCAGAGCAGAGCGAGAAGAGCGCCTGGCCCCCAGCAGCAGTTAGCATCTCACACACTGAAACCCATTACTTCCACTGCCATTGGCACACTCTGGAATTTCCACTCATCATAGTGAGAAGAGGTTCAACCAAGCACAGAGAAAGTGAAATTATTTGCATAAAAATAGTCATGAGAGGACTCTCCCAGCAACCTCTGCAATCTGACAGCCCCCTGAAGGCAGTGATGGAGAAAGGATGCACCCAGTGCCTGGGAATGGCAAATGCCAGCATGCAGAATCATAGCACTCCCTGTTTAATGGGAAAGGGAAATCCACCTGCAACAGCCCTCACTGCTGCAGTCACAGAGGAGCTACAGCCTGCTCCATGCCCAAGCCCACAGCTGGTACCCAGAGCAAAACTACCTGCCGGCAGCGAAACCTCCTCCCACTAACAACTGTCATAAGTTCTTACCCCTCCCCATTTTGCTTTACAAGCACAAAGAGCTAAATTAATCAGATGGGGACACGTAATGAATAATTCAGATACCTCTAATCATTAGTCATTTTTATGAAGCTCAGTGATTGCTTGTGCACATGGATGAGAAGGGGAACCTTCGTCACTCAATATCGATTTCATAATGAATTCTCTATTACCCAAAATTGAGGGAGGTACTGGAATTCATTATTTGTAACATAGGGTTTCTCATTTCCTCAAAAAACACCCTCCACCTCACAAAAGATAAATCTCTGGAGATGTTTCTGCTTTGTTATATTTCACATAAATTCCACAAAATATAATACACTTAATTGCAGAAAGAGGCATGATTAGCTTTGGCTGACATCCCCTCCTGATTCTGAGGATTTTATTTACAAGAGAACACATTTACCTTAAACCGGAAGTTTCTGGCACAGGTGGTTTGAGGTGCCATTGGGGCTTGAGGCCTGCCAGAAGCAGGACACAGAGTGCAAGTGTGAGCCCAAGCTGCTGCAGGCCAGGAAAGCAAAGTGAGGGTGACAGGGACATATCAAGCCCTAGCCTTTGAGCATTAGCACAGAAAACACCAAGTAAGCAAGAGGCAAACAGCCCAAACAAACACCTCTGAACTGCTCACTACCAGCTGCGCGGCTAGCAACATTTTTAGCAAACACGGAGCTGGCTGGGAAAGAGGCATGACTGTTGGTGGAATGTGGAGTGAGCCTTTCAGCTTATTATTCAGAAAACTTGTTTTCTTTTGTGTTTTATAAATGAAGGAGGAGGTAAAAACCCTTGTGCCAAATCAGATGGGCACAGAAGCATCCTAGCAGCAGACAAATAGAGCAGCTGGGTACTGGTACCATAGCATCTCCATGCATGCCAGCTCTAACAATCCACCTGAGGTTTTGGCAAAGGTACAAAAGGGACTGAGCTCTGCAATGGGTTTTAGACTTTGCTCCTGCCATGTTGACCACTCCCCTCTTCCCAGCCACCTGCAAGGATGAGCACAGTGCAGATCAGGCGAAAGCAGATGGACACATAGCTCCAGCTACCAGTGCAGCCAAGGCTGTTGTACACTATTTCAGAACCAAAGCTGCTGATTATGTACACATCCTTGGCACAAGAGAGGCCCAGATGTCTCCATCTTCCCAGGTGTCGAGCTTGACGTGCTCCAGATGGCATCTTGATTGCTTGAAGCTTTACTGATTGAGTCACCAGGGCTGAAATGGCTCTTTGGCTCAGTCTAACCAGCCCCTCCCCATAGTGCCAGGACACGTTTGCCCAGTTCAGTATGTTTTCATCACGCCTTTCTGTACTAGAAGGTGAAGCCTTTTGTAAACTAAGTTGTCAAGCTAATAACTCATCCATTTAAGAAGGAAGAAAAAAATAAAGCAGATTGAGGTGTCTGGCTAGAGCTCAGTGCAATCCCATGCAACAAGGACCAGATACTCCTGTCCTGGTAGCAAGGGATCCTCTACTGCCTGCAGCTGCTACACACATGATCATCTTAGAGATGGTTAGAAACATTGCCACCCTCTAGAAAACCAATCATAACCCATAATCTAAATGCAAGAGGAAAAGAGTTCCCTTTCAGGTTGAGCTATTGCTTTACTGTTTTCACTGATTGAAACCCATTTGAGTATTGTGATCCCTTTCTGCAGCAATATAGGCACCTATTTCAGCTGTTTTACAAGTTGTTGTGACTTTCATAAGTGATTTGTCAAATTTTGTCCAACTCAAACTTCCCATTGCATTAAATCCCCCTTTGCTGAGATGCTGTAGTCTTATCTGCTCTTTTCTTGCTCTGTCTCCTATGTCATGCTGAGCCACCGTGTATATAGTGGAGACTTTAACTCTATATGAACATAAAGAAAACATCATCTCAGTTTCCATTCTTTAAAAATCTGTTTTGCCCCAGAAAAGCATCAGTGCACAGTAATTTGGCTATATTTGAAGCAGGGAACTTCCTCTTTAACTCCGAAACTACTGTTTTGCCCACACCGAGTCACAGAGGTTCATCATGCAACCCATTTCCTTATGAGTTGCCTTCTAGCCTGCTGACTCAATTTGTCTGACTTTTGCTGCTCAGTCTCCCTTTCACTGAGAGAAGACAGTACGAGACCACCATGCATTTTAGCAGCCCGTCTCTCTCCATAATGACCTGTGATGTATACCTTTTGATTTTCACAGTGCTTGCCTGTGTGAGCTGTGAAGCGTCCAGCAGGGCAGAGACAACATGTGTGGAGGTGAGTGACAGCTGCCGGCTCCTCTCGAGGTGTGGGAGCTGCATATGGTCTCTGGTGGGTGCTTGCCTGGTTTCTCTCGGGGGAATCTGAAGGCCTTTATCAGAGAAATAAGACAGGTGCCTTGAGATGTGCTCAGTGATGTCAGTCACTGTCCTCTCTCCTCCTACCTGCACATCTGTGCACTCTAATGCTCTGTCCTACTCTGGCTGAGGGCTTTGGGAGCCAGCATCACACTTTGCCTACCAGAGAATGCAGAGGATAGCAAAGTTTCACAGGGTTGTTAGACAGGTACAAAGACTTTAACCCCTGAGCTGTGCTCTACATACAGGACTACCACATGAGAACTAAGAAAATATCAGGATTTTTCCAGGGAAAGGAAAAAAGGGTTGATCCATAATGAGTTTTCTTTTCTAAGTGGGAGAAAAGGCAGCAATTTTGATTCAGTGAAGAAGCATTGTGGAAGACCAGACCTACACAGCACGCATTGGAGGCCAATAGCAAATTCCTCACTGGATTCAATGTGCAAATCCCCTAGGACTGGGAGTTACACAGTGGAATCTCCCAGGGGGTGGTTGCTCCTCAGCTCCCTGGGAGAGCCTCTTCATGCTCCAAAGCACATAGGTAGAGCTGGCTTACTCACTCTTTTATGTGAACGGTAAAACACAGGCACTGTTCCTATTTATAGTGACAGATAAATACTTTTAATGAACAGCATGTTGCAGCAGTCAGCTCCACAGGTTCTTTGCCTATCGGTATGGAAAGCATCATCTTCTCTAAGTCTGTATTTTGCCTTTTCTACAATTACTGGCACTGTATTACTTCGGTGCTTGCAGGCTGTCTCCAAGTGCCCATGCTGCATGTTCTCATGACAGGCATGGGGCTGGGTCTCTGCTCTCCAGGTCAAGCCAGACACTCACACATTGGGGGCTCAGCATAGGCAACTCCAGCCTGCTCCTCACTGTCAGTGCCACCTGCTCAGCCCTGGGCTGCAGGCAGGATCCAACACACTGGCGGAGCCTGGCATAGGGGCCACACTCCCCATCCACGCATGGCATTCTTTTGTGACTGTCTCCTTTCTTTTCCTCTGAGCTCTGCCACACTGCTGCATGCAGCAGCCTGGGGCCACAGCATCCCCCTGCACTCCCTGGCTACAGCATTTGTGCTTACAGGAAGGAAAGAGTGCGTCCACCGTATCCAGCTTCTGGCTTGCAATAAATATTGCTCCTCTTCCCATCTTCCTCTTGCCATCTCTGCCCATCTGCCTCTCCTAAGCCACAGATGAGAGGAAACACGGTTTGGTCTCAAATGCTCACAATCTCACATGAGTGAAAAGACCCCAGCCCTGTGCACTGTTCCCCAGGGTCTATGAACCTGCACCTCAACAGAAGTCCAGCGGGCCCCGTGCTCCTGCCCTGTGAGGTGAACATCTCCAATGTTTCCTGCTCATCACAGACTCCAGGACTCAGTGTGTTTCTCTCTGGAAAACCCACTGCTACCTGTGCTTGGTTTCTCCCAGCTATTAGAATAGCTTTTGCTCTAATGAAAAGAGATCAGCTAAGTAGGCAACACGTGTGTTTACTTCCCCACAAGCAGAACATCTCCCAGTCTTCCTGACAGAATATTGCCACAGCTGTATCTCCCACAAAGCCCCGAGGGCTCTGCCTCTCCATGGCTCTCCCTATGACCATCCAGGCCAGGCCATCCACTTGCCCTTTGGGAGCAGGGCTGGGCAAGGGTCTGGCTGAGCCCACACTGCCCACTCCAACCCAGAAGCTGGGATGAGTGTGATGTCCTGCGCAACTCTGCCACCTTGAGCAGCATGATGGGCGATTTTGGGGCGGCACTTTCCCGCATGCCACAGTCTCAGGCCCTGGCTGACTTTGATGCAATGAGCTTCAGGTCAGACAAGTTTAGCAAATTTCCACTATCCACAGAGTAGACTTCTCTATATAGCAGATTGATTTATTTTCAGTTAAACTGGAAACTCTTTATAGAAATTTTAAAGACAGACTATCAGACATTACCTTCACCCAGCCTGAGCAAAACCTAGCGCACCCTCACTGCGGCATGTAACTGCAGTTCAGATCCAATTAATTTGGACACGCTCCTTCCAGACACATTCCCAGACTTGCTCTTTTCTACTTTCTCTCTGCAAACTTTTCTTATGATTTAGACAAGCTGCTGCTGAAAAGCCGAATTTAAAACTAACTTGGGGGGGATTCATTCTTAGGGGTTAATAATTCATCCAGGAGAGTAAACAATACCTGTATGTGCTAATTTTGACAAGAAAGTACTACAGATGAAACACACGTCAAACTAGTACAAGAGAGATTCAAGGCATTTGTTTTAAAAAAAAACCCACAGCCCACAAAACCTCAAGGCTGCGCATCAGAAGCCTGCGCTGAGGCCTCCTAAGGTTCTGGCTGCTACTTTTATAGTGATTAAAAATGTTGTTGGGGTTGTTTTTCGGTTTGGTTTAGAGGGGTGTTTTTTTTGTGTGTCAGCAGGAGGTGTTAGGTGCCATAGCTTCCTATTTATGTTTGTAGTACATTCCTCTTGCAGTTTCACTATATATTTTCTACAGATTACAGTAAATAAAAGCTATACCTGTGAAGGTTTAGGACTGAGAGAGATTCCTGAAATACTACCTGCCACTACAGAAATCCTTGACTTCAGCTTCAACCTACTCCCTTCCCTCCAGAATTCGACTTTCTCTGAGCTGAAGTCTCTTCTCTACTTGGACTTAACAAGGTACAGAAGGATCATGCTCCTGCACCCATTGGTGAACCCCACCACCCTTGCCAGAGCACACGACAGCAGCATCTCCCTGCCATCAAAGGGAAAACCACCAGTAGTACTTGCAGACAGCTGGGGAAGCATTTTACTAAGCAGAGCTTGATCCACTTGGGCCATATCCAGGCTTCTCCTCTGATGACAATAATCTGTGGGACAGTGAGTGAAATATGCATTTTCCAGGTATTACTGTTGCTGACAGTCACATAGCAGTTTTCAAATTCACTTTTCTGTAATGATGTTGTTCACTAAAATCTGGAGAAAGATAGGTTTGGTCTTTGGAAATGCACAGCTTTTTCTATAAGAAAAGATACATTCATTTTATTAAGCTGGACACTAAAAACCTCATATCTCCCTCACTTCCACTAATGCCTCCTTCATATCCATCACTTCAGGGCAGGGTTTCCTTCTCAGCAGGAACCCTGTACTTAAACGTGAATTTACATGCACCAGTCAAGTGTCACTGGAAAAGTCAGACACTTTTGTCCCAGTAAAGGCAACTGGTCACAAGTTTGTTACAGGCATGAAGTACAGTTTGGGTCATCTCATATAACTGGGAGAGTTTTGCAAGACATGCCACTGATGTTGGTTTGTTGCTTTCTCAAGGTGTCAGATCAGCTGGGTGTATGATGGCGCCTTTCAAAGCAACAGGCAGTTGAAGACCATCGTGCTGACAGGGAATCTGCTCATGTTTCTATCTGACATAGCATTTGCTGGCCCACGGTCCCTGAAGCAGCTTGTCTTAACACAGACAGGAATAAGCAGCATGTCCTTTATTCCAATGACAAATCTGGACAGCTTGGATACCCTCATCTTGGGTAGCAACCACATATCTTCGCTGCAGCTTCCTCCCAACTTTCCCACTCTAAACCTCAAATACCTTGACTTTCAAATGAACAACATCAGAGCAATCACAGCAGAAGACGTCCGTGTTCTGCAGAAGACCAGCAATATAACTCTGATCTTTAAAGGCAACGACATTGCATACATTGAATCTGGTGCTTTCCAGTCCCATTTCTACAGCTTGGACTTTGGAGGCTGTACTGACATCCCTGGGATCCTGGCAGGGATACGTAACTCCACAGCCCAGACCCTTTGGTTGGGAACATTTCACGGTATGGAAAAGATGACCTACCTAAGCCCAGATGTTTTACAAGGCCTCTGTAATATCTCTGTCAAGGATCTCTACCTGCAGCTACGGCATTTCAGAAACTTAAATGCTGACACGTTTCAGTGCTTGACCAGACTTCGAAAGCTGGACCTAACTCAAACCCACCTCAGAGCGCTGCCCTCCGGCATCAGTGGCATGAGCTCACTAATGGAGTTAGTTCTCAATGCGAACTCCTTCGAGCATCTCTGCAACATCAGCTCTACCGCCTTCCCCTCCCTCACCCATCTCCACATCAAAGGGAACTTGCAGGACCTGCAGCTGGGCTCTGGTTGTTTGGAGAAGCTGGCAAAGCTTCAACATCTTGATTTAAGTAAGAGTCACATTGAAAGCTTTGACTGCTGTAACAAAGCACTGAGCGGTTTGACCAGTCTCCGGCACCTGAATCTGAGCCGTAACAGAGGGCTCCACCTCCAAGATGTGCTCATGAAGGATGGTGCTAACCTGGAGCTGCTGGACCTAGCTTCCACTCCTCTTCACATCCACACTTCACAGGGCCCTTTCCAAAATTTGCAACTCTTGCAAGTGCTGAATCTTTCCTCCTCAAACGTTAATGCTAGCATTCAGCATCTCTTTCAAGGCTTGGAAAACCTCATGCTCTTGGACCTTAGCCAAAACAACTTTGACCTGGAGATTGCGACAAAAGACAAATTGTTCCAACAGCTATCCAATTTAGAGGTGCTAATTTTATCATCCTGTGAACTAACAGTAATAGGTGACCAAGCATTTCACAGCCTCAAGAAGTTACGACATATTGATCTGAGCCAAAATAAACTTACTGCATTCAGCACAGATGCATTTTCAAACCTCAAGAGCATCTATCTCAGTTTTGCCTACAACAGGATCAGTGTTGTACCACGTGACAAGCTAGAATCCCTGACTGGCCACTGTGTTATTAATTTAAGTTACAACCCTCTGGACTGCACCTGCTCCAATATTGGTCTAATCACCTGGTACAAGCATAATCTGGACAAAATTGAAGACCCTGAAGGAACAAGATGCTCTGAACCCAAATGGCTAGCTGGGGCTCAGCTGGCCACTGTCTCAACCTACTGTGGAATCAACATGTCAGGAATCACTGCCATTGTCCTGTCTATTTTGTCCTGTGGTGTCCTCTTCATTTGGGGTGCTCGCTATTTCAAGAGAAATTACCAGCAAATATAAGTTTGATGGAGATACAAGATGTACAGTAAATGCATTAAGAAGAAAGACAACTTCCTTTTATTTGTGCGTGACTAGTATTTTCTTAACTTCTGAAATACCTTTTCCTTTTATACTGTAACTTTTAGAAAAATAATGAAAAAAAAAAAAGGGAACTGGAAAAATAAACTATGATCTGAACCTTGAACATGAATAACTTTTACCAGAGAGAAATTCGAGTTTAACTCAATGTTAGGTCCCAGCTACTATGGATAATACACTTGTAAAGGGCTAAAAATGCAAACATTGCTCTCTTTAGAACAAAAACAAAACAAAAAAAACCCAGAAACCAAACCATCACTGTTCTCAATGAAAAAAAACCAACCTAAAACATAAATCAACCAACCCCCCATCCTCCATCAAATGCCCTTGCATAAAAAATATTGCTTTAAGAGCTGGCAGTAGTGTCCCCTCTACGCAACTTGTTTTTGATTACTGTACCTTCAACTTGGCATTTTAATCTTTGACTTAGTTTACAGTGTCATCTCTGCTTTCTTACTCACCTGCAAAATACCCTTCATAGGACACCTGTAAACAACATTGCTGAACAGCATACACTGTAGGTTTAAGGATACACAAATCCTAAATACAGGGAACTGATTATTTTGAAGGAAGATTAATACATTAAAATGTCTACATTACATGTCAATTTTTTAAGTCCAAAGATTTAGTCCTCTGGGATTACTTAAACAAGGATATATATGAGACACAGTAATTTACTTTTCATTACGAATTTCTTTACTCCCTCAAGCTCTGATCAGATGCAGTCCTTGGTTTCCAGTCAGGCCTTTTATCTCGTATTTTTTAAATATCAGTGGGGAGCCGATGCACAAAGAGCGCAAAGGACTGCCTGAGGAAGGGAATGGTGCCTAACAGGTTTGAACTCACCATCCTGGCTCTTGGGCTGCAGGTATCATTGAAGTCATGGTACAATACAGTCCTGCAGGAAAGCATTTGTCCGCAACAGCCACACAGAGACAAAACTTGGGCAGATCTTAAACTGCATTCCAGGGCTGGTAAGCACTTATCTCTATTTCAATTCATAGAATGGTAAGGGTTGGAAGGGACCTTTAGAGATCATCTAGTCCAACCCCCCTGCAGAAGCAGGGTCACCTAGATCAGGTCGCATAGGAACATGTCCAGGCAGGTCTTGAAGACCTCCAAGGAAGGAGCCTCCACAACCCCTCTGGGCAGCCTGTGCCACTGCTCCGTCACTCTCACAGTGAAATAGCTTTTTCTTCTACTGAAGTGGAACTTTTTGTTCTCCAGCTTCATCGCATTACCCCTTGTCCTGTTGCTAGCTACTATAGAAAAAAGGGATGTCCCAACCTCCTGACACCTACCCTTTAGATATTTATAAATGTTAACAAGATGTCCCCTCAGTCTCCTCTTTTCCAGATTAAACGGCCCCAGTTCCCACAGCCTTTCCTCGTATGAAAGATGTTCCAGTCCCCTGATCATCTTGGTGGCCCTGCACTGGACTCTCTCCAGCACTTCCCTGTCCCTCTTGAGCTGGAACTTGACACAGGACTCCAGATGAGGCCTCACCAGGGCACAGTAGAGGGGGAGAAGAACCTCCCTTGACCTGCTGGCCACACTCTTCTTGATGCATCCCAGGATGCCATTGGCCTTCTTGGCCACGAAGGCACATTGCTGGCTCATGTTCAGTTTATTATCAATCAGGACTCCCAGGTCTCTCTCTGCAGAGCTGCTCTTCAGCAGTTCAACCCCCAGCCTGTACTGGTGCATGGGGTTGTTCCTTCCCAGATGCAGGACTCTGCACTTGTCCTTGTTGAACCTCATCAGGTTCCTCTCTGCCCAACTCTCAAGCCGGTTGAGACCCCACTGAACGGCAGCACAGCCTTCTGGGGAATCAGCCAGTCCTCCCAGTTTGGTGCCATCAGGGAACTTGCTGAGGGTACACTCTGTCCCCTCATCCAGGTCGTTGATGAAGATGTTGAACAAGACTGGCCCCAGAACCCATCCCGGTGGAACTCCACTGGCCAAAGGCCTCCAACTTGACTCTGTGCCATTGATCACCATCCTCTGGGCTCTGTCAATCAGACAGCTCTTGATCCACATCACTGTCCACTCATCCAAGCCACACTGCCTGAGCTTTCTGATGAGGATGTTATGGGAGACAGTGTCAAAGGTCAAGGTAGATGACATCCACTGCTCTCCCCTCATCTAGCCAGCTGGTTATGTTCTCATAGAAGGCTATCAGGTTGGTCAAACAGGGTTTCCCCTTGGTGAAGCCACGTTGACTCCCCCTGATAACCATCTTATCCTTCATATGTTCAGTGATAACATTCAGGATGAGTTGTTCCATCACCTTTCCAGGGATGGAGGTGAGGCTGACCAGCCTGTAGTTTCCTGGGTCATCCTTCCTGCCCTTTTTGAAGACTGGTGTGACATTGGCCTTTCTCCAGTCCTCAGGCACTTCACCTGTCCTCCATGATTGTTCAGAAATGATGGAGAGAGGCTTAGCAATCACCTCAGCCAGCTCCCTCAGCACTCTAGGATGCATCCCATCAGGACTCATTGACTTATGAGCCTTAAGCTTGGCCAACAAGTCTTTAACCTTTTCCTCTTCCACCCAGGGCAAGTCCTCAGCTGTCCAGCCCATCCTGTTATCCTTGCCGGACTGGGCTTCCCGAGGGTCAGCCTTGGCCGTAAAGACTGAAGCAAAGAAGCCGTTCAGTAGTTCAGCCTTCTCTGCATCCTCAGTCACCAGGGCACCCTCACTGTTTAGCAGCGGGCCCACATTCCCCCTCACCATCCTTCTGCTGCTGATGTACTTGAAAAATGCCTTATTGCTG
This sequence comes from Colius striatus, assembly GCF_028858725.1. Taxonomy (NCBI): domain Eukaryota; kingdom Metazoa; phylum Chordata; class Aves; order Coliiformes; family Coliidae; genus Colius; species Colius striatus. The sequence goes on along the minus strand of NC_084790.1, from coordinate 47,566,050 downwards.
TCCTTAATTTCCCTAGCTAAATTTAATCCTAGAAGGGCTCTAGCCTTCCTAGCTGCACCCCTGCATGCCCTGGCAACGTTCCTATACTCTTCCCAAGAAGCCAGCCCCTGTTTCCACCAATTCCACCCTGTTTCAATTCTCTATTTCAATTGGACAAGCCAAGGCTTAAAGCCAAGTTCTTCCCCAACCGTGCTTAAACAAGATACCACGTAAGAACCATGTCAGTTTCTGAAAGAGCATTTTACCCTGAATAGGGTGGCTGAAGAGGCCATCTTCTGAATCTAAGTATCCTGATGTCAACGATAAATCCTTTAATAACTTTCTCTCCTTCACCAGTCTTGTCTGTACCTGGAAAAAGAGCAGGTGAGATCCCTTCCCAAGCATTCACTCATGCCATACCTCTCTTACAAACACACTGGAAATTCTTCTCCTCCAGCAGACGACATCATTCTCTAGCACATCTCTCAGACATTCTCTTGCCCCCATGTCTAATTCACATCTGCAGCATGAAGGCCTTGCTATGTGCTAAAACTTACCTGCATTGTTACTGTTATTTTACCCTACAGTCTTCTCTGTCTTCCTGATGCTTCTCAAGCCTTTGCAGCTCAAATCATAACCTCCACTGCTGCTTCCTACCCACAGCTCATTCAAACTTATCCTTGCCAGATGTCTGGGAGATTGAGCTGGTGGTCAGTGCTATTCGAAGACTGTACTAAACAGTCAGTGGAAAGGAAAACTACCACTAATCCAAACCATGACCTGGGATGTGTCCCTACAGATGCTCCGGTATCTTCCTGTCATGCAATTTATTCTCATCTGCCATCTGTGGTAGCATCCAAACCCAAGCTTACCACTCCTGCTAAGTCTTGCAAACTACATAAAATACAGGGTCTAAGGGAGCATAACAAACTGGGAGCTCAGCACTGTAGAAGAGAGCTCCAGTTTCCCTTTCAGACTGTGAAAGCATTCCATGCCAGCTGAGGTGCAGGCTACTCTTATAAGAGTAGAAGTTATGGACGACAGGCCATGCCAGATGGATATTGGTAGCTCTTCTCTCCTGCCATCTTCCTCAATGCAATCACCTTACACCAAGCCCTTCCCCTGGCCCTGAACACTATGGAGACTCACCCTGAGCAGGGTTTCTCTGCCTCTCCAGGCAGTGGTGACTGCCATTTTCTGCCCCCGAGCTGACAGATCCTGCTCTCTCCTCATCACATGCCCTGTCAGGGAACCAGTTTTGCAGACTGCCTTCTGCTGGGCTGCAGCTGGCAATGACCTCCCTCACCTACCAGTTTCAGAGAGCAAAGCAGCAAAAGTGATGTTGTATACTGCTGCACTTGATTTTGTGCACAGGAAAAACATAGAGGAAACAATGCAATAAAAAAATACGAACAAAAATAGCCCACCCTGACGACCAGTTGTGCAGAGCTACCAGCAACACAACAATAAAAACATGTGCACTTTAATAAATTCCACTTCGCTGCAAGAAGTGGATAGATGAAAATCAGGGCAGTAACAGTCCTGCCCTGTTGCTTCTCCTGCCAAACGGATTTTCCTTCAATGAGGTCACTGGACACTAAGGTGTGCTACTCCATGTCCCCCGTTTGGCTCACTGCATCTATTTCATCTTCTACTATAACAAAAAAAAAAAGGGAAATGTGATGACTTTCAAGGGGTAGAGATTTCTGAAGAAAACATTGCATTTGCAAATGCTCCAGGAATTTGTTAAGGCCGAAAACTCAGTGCATATTTTAAGAAGGTACTCAGACACACTGACCTATTGAATGACCATCCAAGGTTTTGGAGAAAAATGCCATGTTAAGAGTCTACTGTCATTGTTGGCTACCAGTCAGGGTATGTGGTCCCTCATCACCCATGCCTGCCTACCTACCCAGCAGCACAGCGGTGGACTTCACCACTGCTGGTGATGATACTTGACTAAGCAGACCTCCTCCGCTTTCAGGCCAAACCACATTACCTCACGCAAAATCCTTGGCCAGTGTGTGCCTTACACGGTACGGAGCTCATCCCAGAGGGAAAAAACACACCAAACTCAGTGCAGAGCAGAGATGGGCTTTAAGTTACAGCAGTGAAAGCAACTCAAGGAAAAATGCTAACACCACTGCTTCATGCTGAATTTTTATTTCAATGTTATGCAACTGCATAAGTATAAATAATCGTATTCAATATACAACAATTATGACATCCATAAGGAGTTCCTTAGAGAAAATAAGACTGCAAACACTTTATTGCACAGACCCTAACAATTTTTTTTTCTCTTTTTTTTTTTTTTTTTGTTGGTAAGCCGAGGAATCTATAGCAGGAAGTCTACAAAATAACACATCAGATCTACAATCACGTGAAGACTGACCAAGTCGAACACAGCCAGGAGGATCTCTTAACAGCTCACCGATAAGGTAAACACCAACAAACATATTCTACATAAACACAAGCTTAAGCACTGTTACACTTCCAAAATGCAAAGAACTTACTTGTCAGAAGTGATAATGAGATATCCAAAATATACATAAAGGTATACCGTAAACAAATAGCTAGATGTGCTTCAAAGGAAATGACAGTTGAAAAAATGCAGAAGAGACTGTAAACTAGGAAATACCTCCCCGACAGAAATGTTATTTTGAAGTGCATCAGCGTTGATTGGTAATAACTGCCAAAGCACAGATGAATTCTAAATGTCAAGACCATTTTACCTTTAAAACTGCTGAAAAAAACTATTATCTGTTGCTCACTGGCTCCTCTGTGAATGCACTGAAGGCAGTATGAATGTTCTAGTGCCACACAAAAAAAATCAGGACTTGTTTGTGATATTATCTTTCCATGACAGGTTCGCTGTAATCCAACTCAACTAATAAGTACAAAGAAGTTTTCAGCAGAGGGAAGTGAATTCTGCACACTGTCAGCTGTCATACAAACCTCCAAGTGGAGATTACCCTATGCATTTATGAACAATTTTCTAGCTTTTGACACGGAAAGACAATCTGTAAGCCCTGATGAAACAAGTAGGGGCCTAGCTCTAATGTAGGTACATATAACAGAAAAAAGCAAAGCCACCATTCTGTTGATCCCCATTGTTGAAACACACACACCTGCAAAGGTATTTTGTAGTGCTTCTGTATACTTTTCAAATTTTTCCTTTCATCCTTCAAACCAATCTAAATACCTCCACACCAAAATGACTGAAGTCTAGATGTACCACAGTATATAAAATAAGGCTTAGCAAAAGCAAAAAGACAGTCACATTCTAGCACCAAATAGCTCCAACAGGTTCCTTTGTTACAAAATGCTTCTTTTATAACTACAGTATTTAATTTTTTTTGCATACAAAAAAAAAAAAGATTATGTTATGAAATGTATGGAGCTACTCGATGCATTTAGAAACGAATGTGAAACCTGGAACTACTTGCTAAAAACAGCAAGTCTACAACATAAGGCCCCAGCTATGTATTAAAATGTATCAAGATGTCCTGAACTGTTTTTGAAGACAGGATACCGAAACTGCTTTTTTTTTTTTCCTTTTTACCTTGTCATAAAATAGAAAAAAATCCCAACAGCTACGGCTGTATGAAGCTAACTATGCAGATCTATATGCCACAGTAATACCTACTACAGAAATGGACTGAAAAACAGGGATGAAAGTACTAGTACTGCAAGTCATGTGCTTATACTTGTGCCTCACACTGTAAGGGCCTGAATTTAAAAAAGCTCAAGAAACTCATGAGAGGATTGCAGCAAAAACTAAGCACACAGTGTGCACGCCTCAGAGTCTCTGGCTTGTCTGAGGTGAAAGACACAGAATCCGCTTCCAGTAGACAAGATGAGAAACACCATTTCACCAGAGAACATGACTCTTGCTGGGACACCCTGACAACCAAGCAATCTTCCTGTAGCAATCTTCCTAACAACACTGACTCCAAGAGACAAGCTTTGTGTGGCAGGGAGATGCACTTAAGTCCTGTTAGATCTGGTGAAGCAGTCAGCCTAGTACAGTACTATCAAAACTGGATTATTAAAAATACATGTAAAAACTCATGAGTCACTATTTATGCTGTACTAGTATTTTTTTGAACCTCTAGCTGGGATTTTTAGTAAGTAAAAATGTGGCCTGCTTTTGTTTTCCAGTCAGACCAATGCTTGTGCACGTCTATGCCAGGTCTGAACTTTAATAACTTGGTTTTGTATTGGAGTATGGCAAATAAGTGGCAAAGCGACTATCTTAAAAAAGGGAAGAGTAAACAACGCAATCAGCAGCAAAGTATATATGCTACATTCAAACCCCAAACACGTTGCTAAGTATTTACAGAGGAAACTTTTTCTTCACCAGCTCTCAGCTGTAAAGGTATTTTTGTACAAATACTATATGGTAACAGTTTTACCGGTTACAATTGGGAAGGCATTTTGAAAAAACAAAAAGTCCTTTCTTAATATATCCCCTTATTCTCTCTCTTCAGTGACATGAAAGGTTTGCCGCACAAAGACACGACAGTGCTGGTTTAAAGGCAGTCTAATATACTTGAGCTAGTCTTGAATTGACACCTGACAAGTCTCAGAGTTAACAGGATTTCTTGGGAGGGTAGCTCTGTGGAGCTTCCTTTCCACGCTGCTGATGAGCTGAGTCTTTGTCATCAGAAAGTGCGTTAGGGCGGTCAGGTGTGGTTGCCAATCTGGATAAATCTTTACCTGCGTTCTGTTTTCTTGAAGCAGGCTGCTGAGCCTGAAGGGCATCTTTTCCCTTTACATCCACAGTGTTAGCAAAGAAAGACTTTTCTTGATTTCCAGGTTTCCCCCCAGTGTTTGAAGCAGGGTGGTGGGCTTCTACTACAACTGCAGCACTGTGCAAAGTCATCAGGGAAACACTTTTGGTCATTTCTGGCTTACTGCTTCCTGCAGAAGAGGTGTTTTTCTTATTTAGTTCCTTGCAGGTTGCAGGAAGCTCAGATGAGCCTGCTTTAACCTTTGCTGAAGCTGCATCACTCTTCACTGAGGACAAAACAGATGCTTCTTGTCTACATTCAGAGAAACTGGCTGAGTAGGTCAGTGGCTTTCCTGGTGCTGCAGCTGCACGACATGAACTCTGTCCGCTGGCAGCCGACAAATGCTTTATTGCAATAATCTGTTTGTTTGCCTCCTCTGGCTGTTTTTGATTAACTTGTCCCTTCGCTTTTGAATCTTGAGAGCCTTTGCTACTTGCACTCACTTTTTCTGCTCCCTTCCCCCTGGCATCACAGTTTGCAGCAAGGCAAATGGTAGGCTCTACTTTCTCACTGTCAAGCTGAACATAAAGTGCGTCAGTGCATATTTTTCCCTCGGGTCTTCTGTCTGCAAAGATTGTCTCGTTACCAGGACTTCTGTCTGCCTGTTTGCTCAGCAGGAGACAGTCTTTCACAGTGGAAAACTTAGGAGATATGGTTTGTTTTTCACCGAGGTGAAGCTGCTTTTGATTAGCGGGTTCCCCCAAGCATGCTGGCTCTTGCCTCTGCACCTGCTTAGAACTCTCTGGGCCTGCTGGTACCAGGCTGACAGCAGAAGATTTGGGTTTGGTGTCAGGAGTGATGCTCATTTGGAGGGTGGCTACTGAGCCATGCCCCAAACTCACAAGCTTTTCAGCTGGCACATGTTCATTGTTTGTTTTTCTCAAAGGGCCTGAAACAGAAGAAAGCAGATCTAGTACATTTTTGCTAGCATGTTTCCCATCTTTCCGGGAGCTGGCAGACACCTGAACAATAGTTTCATTTTCTTTTGTGGTCGGAGTGCATGGTTTTTGTGACAGTGTCTGTTTATCCAAGTGCTTAGACTTAGAGGAACTTGTATCAGAGGCTGGCCTGTGTTTATTACTGCTGTTTTCCACACAGGTGGCAGCAGGCTTCACGTGCTCTTGAACACCTCCATGAACATCTACAGCACAGCTTCTGCTACCCGTTTCTCTCACAGCAGGGGAGCCTGAAGTGCTAAGTTGCTGCCAAGGAACTTGGATGGATTGTTCTCTCTCAGCAGTCTGAAGCCTTACATAACTGAGCTGCTTCTGGTCTTTCTTTACAAAATCTTTTACACTGCCTTTCTGCACAGATGAAACTGGTGCAGACTTCCCATTTTTAGGATCACAATCTATTGAGGGTTGTGTGGGCCGTTTTGATGGAAGAGCTTCGCTCTTTGACTCTACGATTACTTTCTTAGAGTCACTGAGAACTTTCTGCTTGGTTATGTCCTGTTCCACAAAACTACTAGCAACACTACTGTCATCTTTGCCTACCAGTTTCAGTGACTCTCCAACGTCCTTAGGTTGTGCCTTGGGGACAGCTGCCTGCATTGTGCCTTGCATCTGAGGTGGAATAGCAAAATCAGTGCAATTTTTTTCACTGCTTTTGGAGTAGGTCGTTATTAGGACATCCGAGATGGATACCTTCAGAGATGACTCCCTGATCACCTCCACCTTTGCAGTGATGGGCTCACAACTTCTCTGGGCTACTGGCTGTTTGGCAGGCAACTCCTTTTGTATCTGTTTCTCTTTCCTGATAGCCTTTTCAGAAGTGCTTTGGACAGCAGAAAGACTGGAGTCTGTTAGAGTAGTCTTAATGCTCTGACTGTTAATAACACATGACTTGGCCTCCACTGAATTATCCTTCTGTCTTGAAGGCAAAGTGTCTTTCTTTTGAATAGCTTCGATTACAGAAACACTGCCTTTAATAGCTAGACTAGAAACCTTTTTATCTGTCATTGCTTCTGCAGCCACAGAGATGGCCGGAGGGTTTGAAGAACTCTTGCTTGTTTGAAGAACCTGAGGCTCTGACACGTTGACTTTGCCAGGTTTTGAACAGCTTAGCAACGGCTCTTTCTGACAGGGTAGTTCTGCCTTCCCACCACTCACTTGTGGTGCTATAGGCTTAGGAGATCTGCTGTCACTGATGGTGCCCTGTCCTTCCAGCAGCACACACACAGGCAGTTCAGCCTTCGAAACCTGTGGTCCAGAAAGTAAGGCAATGTCTAGTGTGCCTTCTATAGGCTTCAAACAGGAAACAGACCGCCCATCAAGTTTATATTCTGATGGACTCTTTCTGACAGGAGTGTCAGGGGAAATAAGGCCTGATTTTTCCACACTTATGTCTGCTCGGCCATTCAAGGCCTTGAGGGGAACAAAAGAAGCTGAGTTAATCTGAGCAGAATGTGCATTGCCAATAAACGCTCTCCCGTCAGCACCTGCCACGGAGTCCTGCTGTATGCTTATGGATCTGCCTGTGTTCAGCTGAAGACTTTCAAGAACATTTGATGGCAGTTTGGGTTTTAGCACTGGACAGACACTGTCATCTTTTTCTTCAATGCACATTTTCTTTCTGAGATAATCAATGTTTGCAAGTTTACCATCTAATCTTTCAAATTTGACAAATTCTTTTGTTGGTACATTTTTATCTGTGTTTTCTCCCTTTCCATTTAACATCCTGTCAGAGGATTGAGGTAGCACATCTTGCGGTGTACATGGAGGTGAAATTCTTTTGAAGTCACAAGAAATAGGACTGAGTTCATTAGGCGGAGGCCCCTGACACATCATCTGTGCATCTAAAGCAACACCATCATTTGATCTCAAGTTTGCATTCTTTTGAAGGGTGTCTTTGAGTATGCCACCAGCTGACTGGGTTTCCAAAGCAACAATTTTTGTTTCAAACTGATTTGATCTTTCTAATACCTTCTGGAATGCTTTTTTGTCTCTTTCTTCCAGTCTTAAGGCATTGGGATTTTCTGGTTCACTGCTAGGTTCATGCAGAGTCCCATTTGCTTTTTCAGCAAAATCCTGCTTTTTCATGACAATCTTGACCTTCAGCTTCTCTCTGTCTAGTTCATCAATGGATTCTTGCCTACCTAACTTTCTTGAGATGGGTCGTTTCAAGCAGCCCTGCTCTGCAGGCCTGACTCGTGTGAGCGACGGCACATCACATACATTCTCCTCCAGGCTCTGAAGAGTTACTTCCCTTTGGGACAATTCTCTATTCACTTCTTCCTGTGTCACTTCCAGGCTGTGTTTTCGTGAACATAAGTGTTTCTTATCACTGCCATAGGAGGGTGCAAGCTTCTCTTCAGATTGGACTCTCTTTAACAGTGGAGATCTCGGTGGCTCTGCACTCTTTGGCCTAACAATATGCCTTACAATAGTTGGAGGGGAGTGCATTTTGCTAGGAAAAGATTGAGATAATTTTGTACTTCCAATTGAATGTCCTAGCAATGGTGATGGAGATCGCTGAGGGGACGTCGGCTGGGGTGTTGGAGAGGGTGTACGTGCCAGAGGAGACAGAGGAATGCTGCCAGCTGATTTGCGTCTTCCTGATCTGTATCTTTGTCCACCAAGCTTTGGACCCAATCCATGAAGAGTGCTGGGTCTTATGTGTCCTGAACCAGCAGGAGAATTGGGAGCACTTGAACTAGGGGAGCTACTCTGGGAAGAGTTAGTACCTATAAAAAGAGCAAACAAACAAACCAAACAAATACAAGATTAGCAAGACTTTTTTCCATCTTGTCATAAACGCTCTTGTGAGACACAGAACTTCCACAAGTCCAACAGGCCTACGTGCCATCTGCTGCCACAAGGTTCCAAAATTTGGAAGGGGCTGCAAACCCCTCATCATTCTAATTACATTGTTATTATCTTCTTTGCCCTGATGTTCCTTCATCTTCTTTTAAGTTATCACTTCTTCCTATTTAACTAGGATAGCTAATGCATTCTGCTACTTCAAAGCAATGATCAAGACTGTCCACATGATTTACCTTTGCCTAGGGAATGTACAACAGTAGTCAATTTTAGTACAAAATAAAATCATGACAGAAGTAGAACAGGAAAAAAGGGCAGGCCTTAAGGAGCCAGAGAGACAGAATTTTAGCACTCAGCCAATCTTTTGCAACAATCTGCATTCATGAGTGCCCATGACAGTTCCATTATGTAGCAACTTTGTCATCAGTTTTGTTCATTCAGGAAAGAAACAATGGCAATTAGGGGGAACATGAATTCACCAAGGGTAGAGCCTGTTTGACCAAGCTGATAGCCTTCTATAAGTGCATAACTGGCTGGCTAGATGAGGGCAGAGAAGTCCGTGTCATCTAGAATCATAGAATGGTAGGGGTTGGAAGGGACCTTTAGAGATCATCTAGTCCAACCCCCCTGCAGAAGCAGGTTCACCTAGATCAGGTCGCATAGGAACATGTCCAGGCGGGTCTTGAAGATCTCCAAGGAAGGAGACTCCACAACCCCTCTGGGCAGCCTGTGCCACTGCTCCCTCACCCTCACACTGAAATAGCTTTTTCTTCTACTGAAGTGGAACTTTTTGTTCTCCAGCTTCATGCCATTACCCCTTGTCCTGTTGCTAGCTACTATAGTAAAAAGGGATGTCCCAACCTCCTGACACCTACCATTCAGATATTTGTAATGTTAATAAGATCTCCCCTCGGTCCGCTCTTCTCCAGACTAAACAGCCTCAGTTCCCCCAGCCTTTCCTCATAAGGAAGATGTTCCAGTCCCCTGATCGTCTTGGTGGCCCTGCGCTGGACTCTCTCCAGAAGTTCTCTCTCCTTCCTGAGCCCAGAACTGGACACAGGACTCCAGATGAGGCCTCACCAGGGCAGAGTAGAGGGGGAGAAGAACCTCCCTTGACCTGCTGGCCACACTCTTCTTGATTAATCACAGGATGCCATTGGCCTTCTTGGCCATGAGAGCACATTGCTGGCTCATATTTAGCTTATTATCAATTAGGACTCCCAGGTCTCTCTCTGCAAAGCTGCTCTTCAGCAGTTCGACCCCCATCCTATACTGACATCAAAAGCCTTGACTTCAGCAAGGCTTTTGACACTGTCTCCCATAACATCCTCATCAGAAAGCTCAGGCAGTGTGGCTTGGATGAATGGACAGTGAGGTGGATGGAGAGCTGGCTGAATGACAGAGCCCAGAGGGTGGTGATCAATGGCACAGAGTCAAGTTGGAGGCCTGTGGCCAGTGGAGTTCCACAGGGATGGGTTCTAGGGCCAGTCTTGTTCAACATTTTCATCAACAACCTGGATGAGGGGACAGAGTGTACCCTCAGCAAGTTCCCTGATGACACCAAACTGGGAGGACTGGCTGATTCCCCAGAAGGCTGTGCTGCCATTGAGCAGGATCTCAACCGGCTTGAGAGCTGGGCAGAGAGGAACCTGATGAGGTTCAACAAGGACAAGTGCAGAGTCCTGCATCTGGGAAGGAACAACCCCATGAACAGTACCGGCTGGGGGTTGAACTGCTGGAGAGCAGCTCTGCAGAGAGAGACCTGGGAGTGCTGGTTGATAATAAACTATGAGCCAGCAATGTGCCCTCGCGGCCAAGAAGGCCAATGGCCACCAAAATGATCAGGGGACTGGAATATCTTTCTTATGAGGAAGGCGACCTGATCTAGGTGACCTGCTTCTGCAGGGGGATTGGACTAGATGATCTCTAAAGGTCCCTTCCAACCCCTACCATTCTATGGTTCTATGAAAGGCTGACGGCACTGCTGAGGGCACTGAATCTGTTTAGTCTGGAGAAGACTGAGGGGTGATCTCATTAATATTTACAAGTAAATAAAGGGTGACTGTCAGGAGGTTGGGGCATTCCTTTTTTCATTGTACCTAGCAACAGGACGAGGGGTAATGGGATGAATCTAGAATACAAAAAGTTACATTTAAACACAAGTGGGAACTACTTCACCGTAAGGGTGACAGAGCAGCGGGACAGGCTGCCCACAGAGGGTGTGGAGTCTCCTTTTTTGGAGATCTTCAAAACCTGCCTGGACACGTTCCTGTGTGACCTGATCTAGGTGAACCTGCTTTGGCAGGGGGATTGGACTGGATGATCTCTAATGGTCCCTTACAACTCCTACTGTTCCATGATTCTATGATTCTTTTATCAGTCTCTTCCAGGCAAGACTCCACTTTTTTTTTTTTCCTCCAAACTTGGATTGTTTATTACTCAACTTATAGCCACTGAAATTCTTTTTAAACACTGAGACATACTTCACAGACAGTTCCATTTTAGGCATGCTTCTGATTCATGAAAACACTTTTGATTTCGCATCAAGAATCTTTTTCCCTTTTCCAGATAGAAACTAGCTGTTAAATGATTATGCTTGTCAGAGACAACTAGTCTTAGCAGACTGTAACAGATCTGGGGGGCTAACAAGAATACTTCAAGCCCATTTCCTCTGCCCTGCACTCTTTCAAACCCACTCACCAGATGGAAAATCAGGAGTGGAGCGGTAGCTTGGGGTAGGTGATCTAGGAGACAAGCTGTGGGTTGGAGAACCAGGCAAGCTCTCCCCTGATGAAAGTGAACGGTTCAGGCAGGAGAAACTTCTGCTTGTGTGAAGAAGAGGAGAAGGTTGCTTGGCCAGCTTTTTAAATAGACATCTTCTCCTATTGTGGGAAGAGCACAGCATTAATCAGAGGTTAAAATGCACAGAAGGTATTGCTACCACAGGCAAAACTCTTGCAAGTTGACATTATTTCCCCCTCCCATTACTCACAGAAAAGCAAATATTAAATCTATGCTTACATGAAAGTAAACCACACTGAAGAGCATGAGGTTTAGAAAATATCCTGATTTGCATATAAGTGGGATGGATGTTGTAAATAAATCTATTTGTACGAAAATTCAGCCCCTGTATTTCAGAGAAACAGTTAGCTCCTTATAAATCTTCATTTGCTTAATTGAAGCATCTACCAAAAACAAATGACTATCTTATAAAGTACTAGCAATGTATTTACAGAATACATGTAAACTTACCAAAGCAAAAACATCCACAAACTTAGCACTAGAAATTAAACAAGTAAGAAAAGATAAAGCAAATTGTGATGCACCTCAGCTATTCACTTTCCTTCCCATACCTCTGTGTGTGTCATGCAAAATTTTTAGGGCTTATTTCAACAGACCTAGCTTAGATAAAACAGGATTAGACCTAAGACTTAAGTAGAAGAAGGTAAAAAATGTTGAAAATAAGACAGAGAATGGTATTAACTTCCCACTTTAGATTGTTATGTATACACATACAAAGAAATATATTAATGTTGAAACTAAAGCAATCCTCACCTCTCCAAACTCTCTTTCTTCTTTGTTTTTTTACTGCGCCTGACCATTCGGCTCCTGTAGCTGTTTTGCCTGGCAGGTCCTGTCTTGATGGAAGTGTTTTCAAAAGGGGTTGTCGTTACTGAGACTTTGTTACCACTCTGCCAAAACGGAAGAGGAACCTGTAGACATGGGTAATTCCTAGACGACTTTGCCTTCAATTGAAGCCACACCACAAATGCAAATGCAATGAGACAGAACTCCAGCACGAGAGGATGAGCTGGCAATGTTAGGAGCAATGTTACGCAGGCTTTGTCAGTCTAATTTATATGAGAGAAACAATAACTGGAGAGTTCTTAAATTCTACCAAATTTCCTGACTTTCTCCACTCCAGCTCTGGGACAAGGAGAAATTTTAATAATTGTAGCTAGACAGATGTCCAAAGGTTGATCAAGATTGCCATTTTCAGGATGAAAGCTTCTACAGGATCATTCCTAACACTGTGTGTGACAGCCACAACTAATAGCCGTCAGTGTGCAGTGGTCCATTCACTGGCCTCACGGAGTCTCATGATACTGACTGTTACAATGACGGTTGTAATAGAGGAGAAAACTTAATCTTCATTACCAATTCTTTTATCTTGTTTAAACGAGATAAAAGTTAAGCCTTTTAGGAATATCTGCATGAACAGATGACTTGAAAACATACAAAAAAATCTACAGTATGTTTTAAAAATCCATACTTCCTGCCCAGCATCACATCCCACTGCACTGAACTTCTTTTCAAAGGAATTCTGATACGCAAAATTAATTTATGATACAGCATATATGGATATATAACTATCTCTCATTTTGAGTTTGCTATTCCAAGTAGTGTGCAGGGTTGTCATGTTTATAATCTTGTGTGTTAAATACAGAAAAAAACTGGACACCTGTCTAAAATTAAGAATTTTCTTACACATTTCTTGCAGGATTGTAAAACTTGGAAGTTCCTCCTGATTTCAGAGAAGGAAAATAAACTAAGGAAAATCATATTTTGTATCTTTCCTTGGGTCTTTTTACTTTCCCCATTATTCCATTGCTTTCCAATCTCCTTTTATAATTGACTACTCCCTTTGATAGGCAAAGCTCTGCATGTAACCCTGCAAATTATTAATATAGAAAGTAAGCATAGAGCTGTGTAAAATAATCCTTACTTTTGTTAGTCTGTGCTGAAATCTGCATCATAACAAGCTAAGTTGAAAAGCTAACATATTACCATTCATTTTAAGACATTTGAAGTCTTGTTTGTTTTTAGGGAAAAACTACAGCTTTGTGATAGGGGAGAATATGGAAAATTCTATGGAAGAAAAATCTGATACATTATTCATCAAAGTCCAACTGCACAATCAGAACTTCATTAAGAAGAGAAGCTCTGTGGGATATGTCTGTTATCTATATCTGTATCTATATCTATATGTCTATATTTATACACCTATATCTAGATATCTATATGAGAGAGAAAAACCTTTTGGGCCTTAAAATTAGGCCAGATTATGTATGGCAGTCAAGAAAATATTTCACATTATTTGTTTCTGCTTTTCCTCATTGATTTAACTTTAAGAGTAGAAAACGAGAAGTAGCATTAGCATCAAATGATTGAATTACATGATGAAGATGGAGGAATTCAAAGTGCTTGAAAATGCCAAATCTGAGAGGCAGGCACATCAGTGCCTCGATGTATTTCAGCAGCAGTGGCTGTTCACTGCAAAGAAACTAAGATCGTAGCAGGATATATGAAACCACTGACCTTACTCCAGACCTGTGCAGTAGTAGCTTAGTTTGTACGTAGTTTCTAACAACCACGAAATCTGGCAACTGATCTCTGAGGTGAACAAATGTAACCCCTCCATGCCTGGTGACAACAGCAAGCACTTTTATAACCCAGTTTTCCAAGAGTTACCTTTAACAACAACTCAATGACTTCTGTATGAACAAGACCATGCACTGGCTCTCCGTTGATATGAGTAATCAAGTCTCCAGCTTTCAAACCCGCTTGGTAAGCTGCACCTCCTTCTTCCACATTCTGGAAATGACAGACAAAGAGGATACACACAAAATAAACTCCAGTTCAGCTTGCTTTCTCTCATGAGTAGGCTTTCATTAATCAATTTTTTCTATAAAACTATCTGACAATGAAGAAAACTTACATGTATTAGGTTATATGAAGAAGAGAAGTCCTTTCACCATCGTCTACTTACAAGTTTGTATTTACAGAATCTAGAATGGCTTCAAAGCTCACTGATTACTGCCACTGGTATCAAGCAAGCTTTGTACAGCAAAGCAGGTCCCCACATGAAAATTTCAGAAAGTAACAAAGATTTTCAGCATCCAACACTAAGATATACTAACATAATTAAGGCAGTGGTCACATGCAGTAGCCTAGTCATGACACAAATTAACTTCACATGTGTAAAGATGTTTCATTTTGTTCTAACTCATCAGCTTGCCATAGGAGGGTGCAGTGCAGCAAAAAGGTGACAAGAGACCAAAACAAACTGAACTGGAAATTATTTTGAAGGTGGTTTAAGTAATTTATTATATTTTAAAATAAGCTTTTGAAGAACATTAGGTCATGCAGCCACTAGAGAAGCTTCCAGTTCTCATAAGTTAAAAAAACTCCCAAGCAACAAACCTACAGTATTTTGAAAAAAAGTCAAGGTTTCATTTTTACTGCAATGTACTGTTTTAATTTCCATCCCTTCACTGATGTGATACTACATCAGTGGCAAGAAATCCTATTTTTTAAATTTATTCCATGACCAAATGTACCTTGTTCTCCACAGTCAATGCTCTTAATAGGTCTCAGACATGAGACAACATGAATGAAAAATTACTAATACACCAGCACATCAGTGGCATTACTACTTCAAAACCTACCATACATATTTAAAACAAAACTTCAAAGATTTTGTTATATTTGTAATTGATTTTTCAAAATAATTTTAAGGTAGTTAAAAATTTTTTGTTTATACACACAAACACAATATTTATGTATGATATGTAAAATATATAATTTGGTAGCAACTTCAATTGTCAAATAAATATTAATACATATACATAAATTTTTCACAGTTAAGGTGATAGATAACCAACAAAACATGAGAACTGCTGTATTTTCCTTTAGTCTGTCTCCCACTACATTCAAATCAGTGGTGAACAGAGGATGAAAAATACATGATTTTTGCAAGACAGTCTTTCTCCTGTGCCACAGAATCCTCAAAGGTATTCACAATTCCAAATAATTTGCACATTTCTACAACAAAAGGAAGTCAATGCGTCTGTGCACAGTAAAATATTGTTAACTTTCATGATCCCTTAATTGACTCAGTTTAACAAACTCCATGAACATTTCAGCAACTTCTGTTTACAGTCTCCTGGTTTTGCAGATCTTGCCCCTCAATTATAGAGTGGTTGCACCTTCACTTTTCTGTCAACAGTACTGTGAACAACTGCCAAACTTGCTGAAAGTAAGTGATGAGGACAACATCATACAAAGGTACCACTTCTGTCAAAGGTGGCTTGTATCATCCCTACAGCCAGCACTCGTCTTGTGCAGAGGCATCAAACTCCTTCTAAGAAAATTGACACATCATCCCAATTTACAAAGTAATTGTCAACAAAAAGGTAACCATAGGTACAAAAATCAAAAGCAAGTGCATTATTACAGTTTTCTGTGGCTGTATGTAAGCAAAAAATATATTAACTTACCCAGACAATATGGTGCACAGTGTAGATATCACTGTCACCCACATACACCCTGATTGCTCGGATGGTGAAGCCAAATTTTTTTCCAGAACTGTGAATTACTATTGGCTGATGAGGACTTGCAGCAGCAATGGATGAATCACGGCTGGGAGATGAATCTCGGGAGGATGAAGGATCAGATGATAACGAGTGAGGAGACATTGGACTTCCCAAAGGAGAAACACCAAATACATCTGGAAGGAAAAAAATCTTCCTATCAGAATATATTCAGAGCACACAGAGAACAGGGTATTTTCTTAGCTTTATCACATCTTTGTGTCAAAACAGACCCTTGTCTTTGCATAAACACTCTCATTGTCACAATCAGTGTGTATCCTAGAAAATGAAAAGTTTTATGCACAACTATGTCTTAGAACTAAATTTCTTTTCCTATAGTATAAACTGTATTTTTTAATGCAAAGGTTAACTTTTTAGAAGTAGATTGCTTTTTCCTGTTTGGTGGGAAACATACCCATTGCTAACTCTTGAAAGAACAATTCCCAGCTTCTTCCTAATAAATACTCAAGAAAAGAAGATCAGACTTTGGTAGAGATGGTATGGTGGGTACATACAAAACCATCCCCCTATATCATTCAATACTGCTGAACAAATTGCTAGATGTTCAGTTTTGGCTATCTAGCTGGTACATATGACAGTAACTCAACACCTGTATCAACTCTCTATGTACAACTCTCTTTGTACTACCTCATGTAAAACCACTAGAACTTCTTGCAACAGCAGTATCAATTATAGCTTCAACTTATTTCATTATTTTGAAAGCACTATGTGCTCATGCTTGCGCAAATGTAAACACAATTGCAGAAGCATAAAACACCCTTTAGCAACTGTAACAGGGTGACAGCTCTGCAAAAGAATGCAGCCCATAAAGATTCCAGGGTTGGTGTCTCTGTAAAGCCCTGTCAAACAGGCAGAGATCCTCTGACAGCAGAGGTGTTGCTCCCTGGATGCAAGTCAGCAGAGGCTCCTAGAGATCAGTATCACTGTGTTAATGCTGAAATCTCTAAGAACAGTCAAGCCCTGAGGAGGCTATCACTCTCTGTTCCTAAAACATGCCCAGATCTCCCCTCTCTGATTTCTGCTGCATGTGGGATATCCTGGGACTGAGCTACATGATTCAGGTCAGGAACACTGGCCATCTGTTGCTGAAGTTAATTTTATGCATAAATGTGCATAAGGTAGGCTTTTTGAACAGTATTAGGTACAGTTAACATAGAAGACTCTGCATTAGATAAATATCACAACAACTTTTTACATGTAGGCAAAGCTAGGTTTGTATTTTATAGGATGCTGATATTAAACTGAAATGCAGTTATTAAACTAAGCACAGTAACTCAGCCTATATCAACTGTGAACTTGGCATTCTAGTAGTTCTTTCATAGTTGTCAGGTAAGAATCACTAACTGATGGCTAACTCTGGAGTGTTACTCAGCTATGTAATTACCTCTGTGTGTATCATGCTCCTGTGATAGCTAATCTCAGTAATTAGCATAAACTACAGGCCCTCTACAAGCAGGATAAACAAGCATAGTGCTAGCCGTTACCGGGGTATACAAAAAAATGCACTTAAAGTAACATTTGGGAGAGAAATACTATTTTGAATACGGTGTCTACACAAGGAGTAAGCTCAGAGTGTCTGCAAGCCACTTGCAGTTTTCACTGTTAACATAGCCCTGAACAGGCTGAGTTATCTTTCTCATTGTAAAATAAAATCACCTTCCAATGTCTCATACATTTTGTAAGAATGATCACTCTCGTTCAGACAGTAACACAGAAATGTTAAGTATTCTTTTCAATGTCATCTAGATAGCCTTAATTCGAGCAGGGGCAGAACACTTTTCAACTGGGACTCAACCTCTTCCTCTTGACTTCTCTTGTGAAAAAATTCCTCATGGCTAGATGCTGGAATTACAGGTACTGCACAGGAAGACTACACTGTTCTTCAAACTGTTTGGTGAAGCAATAACAGGGATCAGACAGATCCTTCAACTCTCCAAGGTCTCCAAGACACATGCACAACAGCATTGTGCTTGCTCACCATGGTATTAAGAAGAAAATAAGCACATGCGCTTTACAACCCAAAGACAGGTAAAGTCTAAGTAAGAACAGAGCCAGAAGCAACTCTACAATGCTCCACTGGCCAGAGGACTCAGCAACCTGCTGAAGTTACTGTCAAAGCCACCTTTGAATATATGGAGCAAAAGTAGCATAAGGACAGTGCACAAAATTGAAATGTAAACCCACTTTTGGAAAAGAACCCTCAAGGTTTAGGTTATTTGGACATGAATTCTGAACCATTAAAAAGCAAGACACCAATACTTCATCTGGAAACAACACTACTGTTATACTTCCACCTACTTACAGCACTATGTCTAGCTTCAAATTTGGAGCACTACATGGAAGTCATCACAGTACAAACAGGAGCCTACAAGCTCTTGCTGTGCTTACACAGTCAAACACAAAGTAGTCACCACTAAGCTACATTTTTGCCTGTCAGTGAAGGTCCCTCAGTTGCCGACATGACCACTATAACTGTTTGATGAGATTACGTTCATCTGCATTACTAGATGAGACAACATACTAAATCCATCCTTGACTGTCCAAAATCTTGCATTTACATTATAAGCTATCAAGTATGCATAAAACATTACATTTCAAACAAAAAGGTTTATCTGTACCTCCTGGGATCATGAGGGACAAAGCACTTGCAGAAAGAGACTTCGTGACTTTTCCAGAGATCTTCTTCTCTGTGCTTTCTAATCGCTGACGAGCCATGTGAGATGTAGCTTCACTGGGGGGCTTTGAGAAGTTATCGGTACTGTCCACATTCTCACTTCTTCCATTCATCTGATCTAAGTGCTCAGAAAAACTGCTAACTGTACAAAGAAGAAGAGATAAACACACTGAGGGAAAACTGAGAGCTAGGGAGGGGAAATGGTAAAATTATGAGATAGAAACGTTTCTTCCTGTTAATAAGTTCATAAAACAACATTGTAAAAATCTGGGTAACTCTTCCAGAATGATTAAACGTTAACAGACTTAACTGAAGCCACATATTTTTGTAGTCATTGACTGAAGTGAAGACAAACTGAAGCAAGACTGGTACCTCAATATGCAGCATTCACCTTAAAAAACTTAAACATATATTTACTTTAAGAGGAGTTCACACGAAAAATAAACATAAGGTTCCAATCCCACATTAATGTAAAAAAACCATCACTGACATCCTAAGAATAATTTTATTTTTAATTACTATCTTTTACTCCTTGGGTGGTTATCTACTAGACTGGAGAAAGATACCTGGCACCACTAACTCAGTACTATAATCACCTTGGTAGCAGTCTGTAAAAGGTAATAAACTTCAACAATATGAAGCGCAGAAAGTTCAACAAGGTTGCAATTCATAAAGGCCTTGTATCACATGATATATGAATTTGAAGATATCACAGGGAAATTGCATGACCTTATGAATCAAGCGCCAGAGGCTGATCCCTTGTTTCAAGATTTCCCAATAACTCCTGGTATTCCTTTAAGGTCACTGAGTATCTTGTTGCTAATGGACCACAAACAAATTAAACTACTCTTAAGTGTAATTGGTAAGTAACAGAAGAGGATCAGACTTTATCACTGTAACTGCTGTGCTAATGCTGACACCATCGTGGGTTAGGGAAGAGTGAGTAAGACTTGGGACACAGCAGTCACAGTTTTAGACAAGGGCAGGAGATGGAAATGGTTGCACAGCTGGATGAGCCTGAGATTTGTTTCCCAGAAATGGAGGGGAGGAAGGGGGAGGAAAATGCAGACTACATGGGAAATCAGAAAACCTGGTGAGGTACAAAGGAAAAATAAGCTCAAGATAAAAACATGTAGAGAGAAGATAACTGGAGTCTATATATGGATACTGACATAGGCCTAGATCTGTGTTAAGCAAGTATCATGTGTCCCAACAGTCCAAACAGAGAGTTTCCAACAAAACTCTCCCCTGAAAGTAAAAAAACAGAAAGATCCTAAGGTGCTGCATCCTACTGAAATGCAAGCAAATGGTTGAGCTGGGAGAGCAATGTATAAAGTAAAGAAATTATTTCAATTGGAATTGTTTACAACACTCCCTCCTAGTGACAAGTCAAAGGTAATCCTGCCAACTCTGAAAGGTGTACACCATTAAGATGTCTTCAATAAAAAACACGTAACAATGCAGCAGAGCATGTTAGAAAAGAGCAATATAGATCAGTTGGAGTGACTCCAGGATGATCAATCAAAAGATCACCAACTTCACCTAAAGAAGGTACAAAAATAATGCTTTACGTGCTCAATGGATCTAAGACTCCTTCCTTGCCACAGACAGATCCTGTAGGTCAAGTCACTACTTTATCACTTGCCTAGCAGTGCTTCAGAGTCAGGAGAGGTAAACGCTGAAATACTAAATGCTGGCATTTCCAAAAATGTCAAAGCTTTCATACACATATATTAAAGAGATTTCATTAGCTTGAGTCTGAGTGAAAACCAACAGGAGTGCCCTTGGGATGGCTATAGGATGGCTATTTTTGAACAGTTTTGAAATACAGGACTTTTATGAATCCTACTGCTAAATAAAGAAGGTCCAAAATTGTATCTAAAGTCATCAGTTAAGAGACCCACTCTGAATTACCTGATAGTGTGGAGCTGCTGATCGTACTTGCTGGGGTGGTTACTTCAGGTTCGTCTTGCGCTACTTCCTCGCTTACCAACACAGGTTTTTCCCGTTCCTCCCGGGGTCCCACTAAGCTGGTAGAATCATCCTGCTCTACTTCAGCTGATATGGCCAACTTCGGAAGCAAACCAGAACTGTGTTGCTGTCTGCCATTCTCAGTGTCAGTGGAGATGGATGTAGATATCTGTTGTCTGCATTAAAAAGAAGAAAACTCTCATGCAGTAATTGAGAAGGTCTGCTACCTGGCAAGCAGAACATGGACCACTTCAAGCACCTTTCTACTTACATTTCAGAATATTCTGAACTCCAGCTTAGAGATTCCACAGGTAATGTTACACTTTTCGGTTTGTCACCTGAATCTTCCTTTTCTTCACCTTGCATTTGAGTCACTCGATCTATGCTACTGAAAACCTATTACAGACAAAAAAAACCAAAACATCCAATCAATCACTCACATATTTGATACAAAAAGATATGTAGGAAAGCACTTTTCAGGTTGTACTCTACATATTTTAAATGCTTATATAGTTTTTCAGAGGCAAACTTCAAATTTCTTGAGCCTGTTTAAAATTTCCAAGATTTCTTTCCCAAGTGTTCTTAAAATGCTTTCCTATTTCGCTTTCTTGGTTCCTCATGTGCAGGGTCACAAATTACTTTGTAATGAGAAGGGACGCCATCAGCTTTTTTCCCTGCTTCAGTAATGAAATCAACAGTCTTATGGCCTCTAGGTCACAAGATTTACTGCACATCTTGGATTAATTCACAATCATAAAGCAAATACAGATAAAAAGGCCTTAACCCAAAGACACCGATTCAGTATCTACCAGTCAAGTCTGGAAAGCAGAAAAATTCATCTGAGTTGACTTCAAATTTAAGAATAAATTACTCAGTTGAAGAATTTAACTGAGCAATTTGCAACAAAAACCCTTGGAGCACTGGAAATCTGTTGTTTGCTTAGCTGAAAAAATAAGAAACACACAGAAATTGTCGGCTGTATATTCCACAGCCTGAGAGGAACAGCTAGAGATGCAAAGACATAACCACATTAACAAATCAAACTATTGCTGTTGCTACAGCACTTTCAAAGGGACAGAAGTTCATAGAATCACAGAATAAGGTTGGAAAGGATCTCTGCAGGTCACGTTGTCCAACTGCTCTGCACAAGCTGTGTCATCTACAGCCGGTTGCTCAGGACCATGTATACATAGCTTTTGAAGACCTTCAAGGATGGAGGCTCCACAACCTATCTGTACAATTTGTGCCACTGTTCGATAATCCTCTAATTAAAAAAGTGATTCCTTATCTTCAGATAGAACTTCCTGTGCCCATTGTCTCTCATCCAAGTTATCTCCAAAGTGGCTGTGTCATTTACTAGTATATGAATTTGAAACATACAACCAAGTCAAAATAAGGAGTTTACATAGAACATCATGATTCCTGTCTCTGTTGTTCTATGCTATCACAGATACATGTGTGGTACTGCAGAGTCAGTATAAAATCCACCAAAACCTAAAGCATAACCCAGGACAAATAAATACAGATACTTTCCAAATACCTTTAAATAGCTCCTGAAGTAGATTAAAGAAGACTTTTAACTAGAAAACTTCTGAAAATCCCTGATAGATGCTTTAAGACTAAAAGTATGCTAACTAGGCATCCTACTTCCATTATTTCCTGACAATTCACCCTCTATGGTATTTCCTGAGCACTTCTGCTCTACTTCTACTGGCATACCATGTCCAGCAATACTTAGCTCTCATCTCAACAACTAAAGTATACTATCCATTAGACAGTGTGCTTTATCTTAAACTTACATTATTCAAATCACCCCCCAAATCCACATCTCTCCTTGGCCGAATTACATGCTAACCATTTCTTTGCTTTCCTCCCTCAGTCTAATACTAGAGACTAGTCCTGTAATTCCATCACCTGCAAGATAGTCAGGATGCAGCTGGAGCAACATGCAAACAATATACAAGGAAAACAACACCAGGAAACACACATCAGCATTTAACAGAAGAGTTTCCCTAAAATTTCTCTTATGCTATCATGAATTTTCTACGGAAAATGCAACCTATACCATTTTCTGTTATCTTCTTAGGATTCAAGAAACAGCTTTTCTATAGAATCTTCCCATCTTTTATTTAAAACTATTAATTCCAGTTTTGCTTAATTTCAGTTAACATTTCCAGAAGAAACATTCTATACATTTCTTCCATAGCTACTTCCAAACTCTGTAAGAAAGTAGCAAAATGTTTATGTACACAATACAATATATACTAACACTGCATCAGTTTTTACTTACTTTTGAAAATCTGTGTGAACATGACGAAAATTGTCTTATCTCCAAACTAAAGTCTTCATCATTGGTATCATCTTCTTCCTCAGTTTCCATATGGTGGTACTTCTCAGAACGAGCTACAGATAAGGGAAAGAAAAGACTTGAATTTATCATGAAGTACAGGTACTAACTGTTAATATTGAAGGCATAATTTTATTAAGATTATTTCTGCTGAAATGTCAAACTGCCCACAAAATTGCAAGCTGCCAGTGGTTCTGATAAAGGAGATGTGCAGAGCAGTAAGCAAAAGTCAAAGGCAGTGATTATTTAAACAAGGCATTTGTAACATTTTTTAATACCATCAAACACCTACTGTCAAAATAGCTTGTGTCATCTTCAGACTCCAATTGTGGAATAAATTCTGCTTTCTGCCTCAGCAGACTGTTCCAGTCAAGGCTCCTGAAGAACTGATGTTGCTTTACTTCATAAGCACCACCTGAGGGAGCCAGAGAAAAACACAAAGCAAATTAATTACCAAATCAGTTCACCTAAACCCCTGGCCAAAAAATGCAAATTATGATCAAATGGCACAGTCATCACTGTAAGCAGGAACATCTAACTACCCACTTCCACTAGAATGTCCTCAAACTATTAGAGCACCTCCTTGTCCCTGTTTTGCTGTTATTATTTCTTTAACAGTTGCGGCTTTGCTTTATCATCTTGCTCCTTTCAACATTTTTCTGGATATACTAATTATTATCTGTCAGCTACACATTAGTCAGAGGCATCAGATGTACCAGTAGTAGTCACAAAAATATAAAGATCTGCACTAGATGAGTAAGTACAAGTTAGAAATTAATAGAGAATGATTCGTATTAGTTGCTCAGTGTACAAATACCACTGCCAACCAGGACCTCCTTTTGGTCTTTTAAGGCAGTAATACACAATTCTATAAGAGATATCTTACTTGTCTTCTTACTGATTACTGCTTACCACTTATATTGCGTGTTAAACAATTACACTAATTTCCAGCTAAGGAATAGCTATGAAAACATAATGAAATACTAAAATTTTTGTCCTGGGGAGGTGGGCGATGATCAGTTCTAAAAACTGAACAAGTAACCTACAACACATCAAGAGTTACTGCCAACTTGAACATATTTGGTTTACACGGTACATCCAACTCCAAGTCACTAGTCAAGGAATGAACATTTCTGCGAGCACAGTAATGGGGTAGTACATCAGAATGGTATAATTCTTGATTGGTAGCAGACACTTTCAAGCCAAAGTTGTCTTTGCTGTTATTTTCCTTCCTCAAAACAAGTATAGTAGCTATCTCCCTTCAGCTTGACTATGTTACTCAGGTCTCCTGAGCAAATACTCAAATTATAATTTCATGGAGTGTTATGCAGCTAGCAAACATGTATTAGATAGATGGGGCTGTCATTTGAAATGCATGGTGGAGCCTGGGACAAACTGTGCTATCTTCCCGTGCTTCTGTGGGACCTGTCACACATTGCAGCACCCTATGAGTTGCTCCTGATCCTTAAACAAAAAAAAAAAAACCAACCAAATCAAAACTTTATTGTAGTTTTTAAACACTCCACTGTACTTAAAAGGCTGCCTGATTGTCTTCTTCAGACTGCCAGCTCTTGAGAGACCAAAAACAGTAGAAAGAAACCAGTCCATAAATGAGCTGCACAGATGCTCTATGTGGTGGCACTGACCATTACATTAGTTAAGCCAATCTCATTCGAGCCAACTCACTTTCTCAGCCAGCTGCAGTGAGAGAGGCAGAATTTGCCATCTACTTTTCATTCAGCCTCTCTCAGAGTGACAGTTTTGAGTTTACACTGTCTTTACCAGGAAAAAAACCTCCTGGCAATGTAACAGTGCCTAAAAGGAATACACTTAAATGGGAATGGAACTAGTTGTGGCTTTGTTCTGCCCTTGCCCTTGTCAGCAGTGCCTTTTGCAGCAGATGAAGCATATGGAAAAGCTGACTGGTACATGACACCTCCCTCACTTTTAACTGGTTTATGAAGCAAGGGTGAATCACAAACTTTGTTGGATGTCACTTACTCCAGACCATCGGCTACAGTGAAGTCTAAAAGCTGTTCACACAGATCCCAGGTACTTAAAAGGCAAGAGAACACACAGTTTGCTCACTTCAGTCACACCATCACATCCCAGAGGAAGACCTGTTATTTGGGACTGCGTCAATAGTCTGGGTTATATGCACATTCCCCTTGAGTAAGGTCAGTTATGAACAGATTCCTAATGCTCCTTTTTATATTGTCATCAAAAATATGCAGCATAATTTGAACACTGGACTCAGTTTTGCCAGTTTTCAAAGTACTTTTGCACTGACTCAACCTGCCCCTTGGTTTCCTTAGCATACCCAAGGTATTCATATTCATGGTATATGGTGGTCACTGTAAGACTATACATCTGTGCTCAGGCTCTTCCGTGTAGGAGGCCTTTTTGCTGGGTTTACATAGTGGCAGTCAGTGACACAAGTTTCTATACACTAACACTCAAAAGTCACATTTAAAATTTTCACTACTGCCTCTTGCCCGAATTTCCAGATAAATTCTGCTCCATAAACTAACAAATAAACTGTATTGCATAAAAGCACAGTGCTTCCATTCACCTGTGCAGGCTCACTGCTCCTAATAATACATGCT
Source organism: Colius striatus (assembly GCF_028858725.1). Lineage (NCBI taxonomy): Eukaryota > Metazoa > Chordata > Aves > Coliiformes > Coliidae > Colius > Colius striatus. The sequence goes on along the minus strand of NC_084790.1, from coordinate 47,540,525 downwards.
AGGTTCTTCTCTCAAAATGAAATGAGCATGGCACTGAATGATCCACGGTAGAATAAGACAGGAGCTTCTGTTCTCACTGATATCCATTTACTTCCTTAACAGTCACACTTTTGGTTTTGTTATTTTTCGTGCAAGTAGTGCTTGCTGAATGAAAACAACTTTCACAATACAAACTCAGATAGTTATTTCTGAAAAAATAGTGCAAATACTCATCACCCACCCTAAAACCTGGAGCAACTAATTTGCCAGGCTAAGATACTGGTGAAAAAGGAAGTATCACTTGTATATCGATTTCCCTTCTTTACTTCTGTATTTAGTTATTTAATACTGTAGCTAACTGGGTCTTTGAGAAACTTCTATTTTTGTTTACCAAATTAGAGTAAACGTGAATGACCACATATGAACTCAAGAAGACAGGGAGAGTCACCATCTTAAGCTCATATTACTGGTCTGAATTTATAAAATACCCTCTTGCTATAATGGCATGTTGTCATGTTACTTACCCTGACAGGTGTTTCCCAGGCAAAACAAATAGCTGGACAAAAGTTCCTAATGTCAAATATAGAAGCTGTTTCTAGCACACTAACAATTTAAAATAGTGTCTTCCTAACCTGTTCCTAGTCTTTCCAAAGGATTCTGTCTCAGCAGTAGGGTAATCAGATCCTGGGCATCCGGAGGTGGTGCTTCATCTTTTTCAGGCCAATTGATTTCATCTAGCAAAACAGAAAGTTGTTTGTTATTGCTGAAGTCTGATCCCAACATTCAGAACACGCTGTGTGAAAACTCTCATAGTGAGCTGGCAGTAAAGTCAGAGTTCAGGCAAATTTTTCAAGGTACTCTGTTGTACACCAATTACTTCCGATTTTTTTCATCCTATACAGATTCCACAAACATATTATGTTCCTATTTTCCACAGAAGTATCCTTTAACCATGGAGTGTTTAACAATAGAATACAAGAATGCTTGGTGCATGGAAAACTATTGCAAAATAGTGGCACAACTTGTAGGCCATTCCTTCTTCCTGTCCCCCTAAAAACATGGCTTAAATTTTAGTTCTGCTCCATGGAAACTGCTGTTAAGACGGACACAGCTAACTCAACTCAGCAGTCACTGCTCGCATCTGTAATCCTTCTCTAATGCTAGCAGACTCACTGAAGTCATTACCACCATGACTAAAGCGCCAAGGTACTGGAACCTGGAGAGATATAAATGCCAGTAGAGCTTTTTTCCAAGTGTCTCACACTTCAGAGGAAAACCACTTCACTCTACTGACTCTTAAATTATTAACCCTTTTGCACATCATAGCAAGTTGCACTAGAATTGTTCAATCAAGATACTAAACCCTGCAAGTATTCAAGTAAAGATGATTAAAAACTCCAAACTTTCATTTAAGTTAAACTATAGAAAAATTTGCCAGTTTCAATATAAAGACAAACTCTGTAGCAGGTTACATAGAATATTTTGTCTGACTTAGCAGATGCTGCCACCACTAATGTAATGCATTGCCAGTTTGGACAAATCTCTGCAGAAGTTTCAGATAAAACTGGCATCAGAGAAACAGAACTCTAGGAGCTCTGGAAACACAGAAGGCTGCTGAGCATTTTGTTGTCATCGTATGATCTAAACTTTTCCTTCAAAATGACCAACACTGGAGAAATAATCATCAGAAGCTACACACAAGTTTAAGCTTTTTTTTTTCCATACTTGAAGGAAAAGCACTGAAATAAACAGGCACATAATGTAACCTGTTTCTGGAGCACTGTTTTTAAGCTCCATCATTTTAGGCATCTAGCTTTACACTGAGGCCTCCCATGGTTGTACTCACACAACTTGGGGACAGGCAAGGCAACTTACAATGAAGAAGCTAGGTAAAATGAGAGGGCAAGACTTTAAAGTAGACTTTAAAGTAGGAAGGAGATTTCAGAAACAGAAAATAGAATGAAAGCATGGGCTATAGTTTGCCATTTTAAACATAGCTTTTACAGTTGAATAAAAAGAGATCATATATTTTACCACAGGAACTTACACAACAGAAGACTTCTCCTGTAGATACTGACAGTAAGAATTATTTCAGTAAGGATCTTTAACATAGAATAAATTGACATGTCAACATCAAAACAAGAAACTAAGCTGGACTAACAGTCTTGAAGAGTGAGAACTAACAGGTTAGGTTTATAAAGATATATTTCTATAGATATTTTCTCAAAGATAAATTCACACATTCAAATAAAGTTATTTACATAAATATTACCTAGATTGTAACATATGAAGTTTTGTTTGGTTTTTGGTTTGTTTTTTTTTTTAACAAGACCTAAAGTTAATGCTGCATGCAAAATCGTGTCCAAAGTCCAAATTCTGTCATTAATTTTAGATTCTTCCCTCCCCTTCTCCCAGTCAGAGAGCAAGAAGCTAAAAACACATGTGCACATGTCTGGAAATGCAATAAAAATGTGAGTTATGTCCATGTTTGCCTGCCTACAGCTTCCACTGTTTAAATCTGACTTGGAAAAATCAGCATGAATATGCATCACAGCCATGAGGCATCCATGAGAACAAAGCCAGGATTTGCTGCTTGTGTTAATTAAACAGTTGATTCTTGCCACTCAGCCCTCGGTGTATCACATCAGAAAACATGGTTATAAATCCATGAACAGCTAAGAAATTTTATAGAGAGATCATACACTAGAGGCAACTCACAAATTTCATTACAGTTTACAAGTAAGTCTGGCTTTCAACTTTGGAGATGACAGAAAGTGAGACAATGACAGAGTATCTCCTTAAGTTGAAACAGAGATTTGTTGCATTTTCAGACACAAGAAACTAGAGGTGTAGTTAGTTTTGTGTGGAGTGTGGGTTCTTTGGAGGTGCTGCATTTTTTTGTGGCTTTTTTTTTTTTTTTGGACAGCTACTGGACCTTTTACAGAGATCATAAAACTGACTTGGAAATGCTCAGTAACAGAGGTGTCATTCTGTTACACTTTTGGCACAAACAGAGGTTCTCAACATCTATGCATGTGGGAAATCTATGGAAACAGCAGGTAGGATAGTAAACAATTCTGTTTAACTATCATTTAGTTTTGCCACAAGCCACATAACAATACTTAGGGTCAGCTTGCAGGTTAAGATCTAAAAGGCTATTGAATTTTAAGTGGAACAAGAACAGCTGCTAAAGAAATAACACTACACTACAACAATCACCAATGAAATCATTAACAATCTGTGAATTGAATTTGTTCCCTTATCTTTCTCATTATTTATTATTTGGGAGACATTTGTTTTAGGGTTTTATTATATCTTTCTTTATTTCTTCATTGTGCCAGGAGGCATTTTTCCCATTTATGCAAATTTGTTTTAACCAATTCTTCTCTGGTGTAATTTATTTACTAAAGACTGAAATCACTGTGCCATAATGGCACTATTTCTCGACTAATATTGCTTTTCTTTTTCAAACAGTACAGCCTTACCATTGCACTCAATTGCATTTCTGTAAATAGCCAACAATATACAGTGTCACGGAACCACAGAATGGTAGGGGTTGGAAGAGATCTCTAAAGATCATTTAGTCCAATTCCCTTGCTAAAGTAGGTTCACCTAAATCAGGTCACATTCAGCTTTTAATTCAGATTTTTTTTTTCTTACTGCTTTGGCAGCAAACAGTGTATTACATTACCATGACAATAGTGGGTTTTTAAGCCAAAGTAGCTTGAAAATCTATCAGTGAAGTTCTAAGTATCTTTACTATTAACAGAAGTTGAAGTGTTTAACAGCAGAGATCTGATTTTTTTAGATTATGTGATGAACCTTACCACTGATTACTTGTCCAAACAGCTCTTCTGGTGTATCTCCAAAGAATGGAACACATCCAACAAGAAATTCATAAAGGATAATTCCCATAGCCCACCAGTCAACTGGTTTTCCATAGCCCTGTCTCAATATCACTTCAGGAGCTATGTATTCAGGCGTACCACAGACCTAAAAGAAATAAAATAACTATGATGGTAAAAACATGTCTAATTTGGCTGTCTCATCATTTATAATTCTTTACATGTAAGATATTATGGAAACATGTAGAAATGGAATTTGGCAGGGTTTAGTCTCCTCAGTTTTCATAACAGAAGTATTTTCAGAATGACCTAGCTACATCTGCAGACATCACTGTGCAGAAGGCAGACTGTATTTTGTACACAGAGTCCATCATGGCAATGATTTTATTTAACTTAAGCATATCCTTATCTTCACATGGAAGTTATAATGGTTTTATCTTAAGTAACTTTTACAGCAGACAGATTGTGAGCAATGGTAATGAGCACATTTAAGGCAAAATGGGCCATAGCAAGGATTTTAGCATCCTTGGTTGTACAATGCATCATGAGCTCCACAAGTACTCTGCTGAGATTTCTGATTTCCTTATAAAAACAGTTTACCGTTTGTCTCTCTCACACATTCATTTGCAGACAATTAGGTTGTTCATCTTACTAACAGATCCTAATGTAGAGAGAAAGAGGCTTAGAATAATCTGCAGGGCATCAGTAAAAATAACTGATATACACACATTTGGAACATCAATGCAGAAATAACAAGAGTTTATACCACAGTATGGAGTGATATTGTAGCAGAACGTAGCATTTGAACATTTGATATAGAGATGAAACAAGGATGTGTCTTACTTGTTTGTCAAGGAATTCTCTGGCGTCCTTTTCAATGTGGCCCTCATACAGATTGGTGGTCAAACTCATTAGGCCCACCTTTGACAGGCCAAAATCTGTCAGCTTTATATGGCCCATGGATGTTACCAATAAACTGAAAATTAGAATTACATGTAGTTACTGTGACGTAATTCAAAACTACATGCTTATTGTAAAACTTGGAAGAAAATATTGCATTAGCACTGAAGAAATACAAAGACTAAGCTTAAAAAGTAATTTAACTAAGTACAAAACAGGTTACCAATCTGTCAGTCTTACATTTGTTACTATTATTATCAGATGTAAATAGACTTTTTATATGCAATTGCCCAACATCTTAAAGAAAAGCTGTTCAGCTGTTGAGCTGAATGCTAGATGCTTTGAAGAAAAAGAAACAGCATTTGAAAGGCCTAGAAGAGAACAAATATAGCTTTTGAAGTAAGGTGAGCATTTTCTGTCTGTAACAAGCTGGGTTATCCATTTGGAACAAAACTTAATATCTGAAGTTAGTCAGTAACTAATGCTATACTGGCTAGCATACCATGCTATGAAGGTATTGTCACTCAACAGGCATAACTCCAGCTCTCTTTTTTAGAATGTGGAGCAGAAAGAAGATGAAGGAAGCTGCACTAGTCATACGTTTTACTGCAGCTACTTGCTGTAATGTTACTTGCATGTATAGGAGCAACATTGTATTTCTAAATATTGGAGGAAAAAAAAACAACCCACAAAATCAAACCCCATGCAACAGGAAAAGTGTCTCAGTCTGGTCATCTTGTCTTCATATATACAAGTGTCTGCAAATTTTTGATACTTTGTATTAGACAGTATGTTAAGTATATTTTCAAAGATCTTTAACAACCAAAATGCATTTCTTACTAGATGACCCAGATGGAAAATTATAACGAGTTCTTTTGAAAAAACAAAAGCATTTCCTGCCACTTTAGGTAATGAAAATTCAAATGTTGTGCAGAAATTTTGAATCCTTATAACACTGACAATCAAAAAAAAAAAAAAAAAATCAAAGCAAGTTAACACTTTTGACAGCTTATCTGACAATTTCAAAGTCCTCTTGTCGTTATACTCTATATACGTACTTGTCTGGCTTCAAATCCCTGTGTACAATTCCATAATTATGAAGGTATTCCAAGGCCAGAACAGTCTCTGCAAAATACATTCTTGCCATGTCTACAGGTAATGGACCCATATTCTTCAACAAAGTAGCACAGTCTCCACCTATGAAAACAGGACAAATGTTCTAGGTGATGCTAGGAATTGAGGTGTACCAGTACAATCTCCATATGCTGAGAGACAAACTGTAGTCATAAATGTTTAATTTCCAGTTAGATTATTGAACCAAACGTAACCACACCAACTACTGTACTGAAAACACAGTGTGAAGCTGGAATAAGTAGTATGAGGGTTCAACTAGGAAATAATAGTCTGTGGTGCTACTTAAAAAAAAAAACCCCTCTCTCCCCTCCCCTCCCTACACAACCACAGCCCACCTATCTCATCCCGCACTACCTCTGTCCACTGTTCTCCTTCAGCATCAACACCTTTTCGAATTACTTACTCTTCCCTCTTCCTCCTTAAAAATAATTGCCCCAACATGTGCTAATGAAGATTTTAACTCCAGAAAAGCAAACAGCATTTCTCCATAAACTTTGAACTCCAGAACACTTATGACTACAGTCTATGAGGATCTTATGCACTGAACAGCTACTTCCCATTACAGCAGGAGCACAAGCATTTTACAAGCTGTCACTGGGAGAATGACTGGGAAGAAAGTCACCTTGTTGCTGGATTTAGATGCTACACATTTATTGCCAAAGTAAAAAGGACACACAGTGATTCTTTCTAATACAAGTACTGCACAGGTTATTTTTCTTTCTTAGTCTAAGAAAACTCTCCTCTTTCTCTATAAAACGGAACAAACATTTTACCTTCTACGTATTCCATGACCATGCATAAATGACGTCTTGTTTCAAAGGAGCAATACATGCTGACAACAAACGGATTTTCTGCAAACGTCAGGATATCACGTTCAACAAAGGCCTGTTGGATCTGGTTTCGGAGGATGAGATTTTGCTTATTAATTTTCTTCATGGCAAATCTTTGTCTCGTTTCTTTGTGCCTCACAAAATAAACCGCACTGAGGAATTTCAAACGGGAAATAAGAAGAAAAAAGTTTTAAAAAATATTTTCAAACAAATAAATGAATATATTATTAAAAAATACTTGGGTTTAATTTAGTGCAGTTGACCCGCCTTTCATATTAGAGAATGGCTAAGAATTTCCTTTTGTTTCATAACCAGGATGAGTCTCAGTCAACACAAATTAGTATACAAACTAAAAACACACCCACCCACTCCCCAAAGCAAACTACATCCAAATATAACAAATGCTTCTCCCCACTCCCCATCTCATTCAGTATAGCAACTGCTCTCAGGCAGATCTGGTGTGTTCACGTCAACAAACAACTGTATAAAACCCAGCTGTGGCACAGTGTAATAAATCATTTAAACAAATGCTTATTCTCTAAGTGTCCTGTCAGATAATTATGACTCAGACTCCATTCAGGGGATTTTAAAACATGTCACGGGTTTCTCACGAAAATTACTCAGAATTTGCTTGTTGAGGTGACTCCCTCATAGCCAGGTGCAGAATCTTCTGTTCTTGTTCAGTCCCTGACATCAGCATTGATCCATATCTGAGCTAGGTCACCAACAGGTAACCAGAAACAAAGATCACTGTGTTAACCACATAATAATGTGGGACTGAGAGGTACCTTGACACACAAAACTTCCACTGGGGTACTCGGTACAAAGTTTTCTGTAAGCTCTGTTAGATAAGGTCAAGCAAGGCAGTGAGAGATGAAAAGTGATAGAAAATCTTCCATGGACAAGCCTTCTTTCTTTCAAGGCTCAGCAGAAGAAATCAAGCTGCCATGAAACATTGTCACGGGACACTACTGCTACACTTCTCAAAATACCTTGAGGCAAATTCTGAAAATGTCTGCCTTCCTTGAAATCCACTTTGTAGCATTTAATGCTTACAGCATCTCCAATATATAATTCCCATAGCAGAGAGTGTTTATAGAAAGAAAGGATTAAAAGGAGAAAACACAGAGAGAAAAAATAGGACCCAAGCACGTAGTTTTAAAAGTCAATTTGTTGTGCCAATGAAGTCCAATATCAGCATATAATTATTTATTTAAACACCTTCCTATTTCTCTGAAGATCCTCCCACAGCCATGAAGGTTACAGGCACTGAACAAAATCAACATGTTTTTTGCTTTCCTTTGTTGAGGAAAACTTTTTCTAGGCAAGAAAGTAAGAAAGTTTCTTTTACAGATTCTAAAAGCTTTCATTAATCCCTTGTTCTTGTCTAAGCAGTGAGCAGGTAAAAGTCATTATCAAAGTGGGTGAAAATCACCTTGGGTAAAATCCAAAACAAACCCCACCCTTCAAGACTCCTATTAAGTCTCACTTCCTTCTGCCCCTCCCAAGCTGGAATAAAGACGGAATTATTCAGATGCAGTACTCCTCTCTCATGGCTTCATGCCTTTTGTCCTCCTGCACTTCTTCATACAGCTTCTCTCATATTCACTGGTCTCTAAGTTCCTTCACTACAACACTTTTCATTTGCTTTTCTTTCCCTTACATTCTGTTTTTCGTCTTTTGCTGTCTCCTTTCAGTCAGTGTTAGCTTCTTATTCTCCTGCAATTTTGTCTTTCCTTTTCTCTATTGCACTCTCCTGGCACGTAGAAGAATGAGCCCTTTAGGTGCCTAAAGCCACAATCCTTCAAAAAAAATTAAGTTATATAAATGAACCGAGGACTGCCTGAGGACTCAGGCCACAAATCTTTCTCAAAAGCTTTAATTTGGACTGTGTGGCAAGGTGAAATTGAAAGACAGATGTTAAGCAGAGCATATTATTACAGTGTCTTAATAAATCCTCTCTGGAGACCATGTGGATATGGAGGGTCATTACAATGACATTTAAAGATGAAGAATCAAGAAGTTCTAAGGACTATCGAGCCTAGTAAGTGTCTGGAACATGTCAGTTATGTTTCCCCAGCTCTTTAAATTACATTCTCTTGTCTTACAGTCACAGGTGGGTAACTGGTATAACTCTCCACTACGATTCAGTAATCTACAATTCCTCAGAAAAAAAAATGTTTTGTTCAAGTGTACCAAATTCATAACTGCAATACAATTCTGTCTCACGTTTATATGGCAGAAAAGTGTATTCATGTGTAAACAGTTCTTAAATTATCCTCAACATAAGAAAATGTCTAACAACTTCTCATCCTCTGATCACAGTAACCCCAGCAAATAGCATTATACTTTATGAAGATAAACTATCCTCTATCCAGTAGCATGTTATTCCTGGATAAGACCTCCTTTTTTCCCCTAGGACACTCCTAGTTCACAGCAATTACTACATTTCACCAGCCTACTAGTACACTAAACTATACACACTGCAACAAGTGTGCCTGGGACTGTCTGTGACACTGGTGATCTCAGCTCCCACAGTTTGAAAGAGCATATTAGAATTTGCTGAAATGTCAATAAAATGATAAATACAAAATTAAATCTCCCCATGAGAACAGTTAAGACACAAATTGCCTGGATGTATGAAGAGAGACGAAACAGGAAATCTTCCATGTTCCTGCACAGAAGTGGTACTGATCTAAGTGGAAACCTTGGAGTAAAGCACACATCTGTTGAGAACTTTGAGGTAAAATAATTGAACAGTGAGTTCCAGCATGTAACTTTGTCCTGGGTTATTCTGTACCCTGATCCGCCACCCTTCAAGTATGCTTCTGTTAGGGTATAACAACGTATGTGGACTGTGATGGCCCTGAAGCTGTCATCTTGCTACACTCCCCTAATCCTGGCATTGAACTTGTACCTTTTTGTTTCCTCCCACAGGCCAATTTTCTCATATCTATCTCCATTTTTCATTTTTCAGAATGCTACAGCTGGAGCACAAGACAAACATTTATTTGCTTTGCATGTGCTTTGGAAAGAAAGCACAACACTTCAAGTCGTGATTTCTCAGCCTTGTCCATTAAATGCTGTTCGTGTCATTATAAAGGTAACTGTAAATCTGAGGATTCCTTTAAGACAAAAGCAATATATTAAGAACATGTAGATCATCTAATTGCCCTGTCAATCCATTCAAAGCCTTGTGTGCCTGAAAAGCCACAATCAGCCAGAAAACCTCCTATTGTTTTAAATGAAGAATCTGCCTTTCCATCTACTTCCTTTCTGTTTTGATAACATGGCAACAGAAAGTTTCCAAAACATCCTCCAAATTTACTGTATTGATCTCAATGGGTACACAAGTGCTCTGTAATTTACTGTTGCTGTACTTAACATAGGAGTTTACTGTTCAAGAAAAATAAGAAAATTTACAAATTTTGGCATTGTCCAAACATTACCTTATTACACTTTCAACATAAATTGCAGCCTGAAAAAAGTATCACTAAGTACCTTTATAAAGCTAGGTACAAATACAAAACACTGTGCATATGCATTAAGATGATCAAAAAAGCATGCTCTGGTGGTTTAGCCCGATGTCCACCAAGTCATAAAATCACTCCCCCTCCTAAACTGGACAGGACAGAGAGAGAAATACAACAAACAGCTTGAGAGTTCAGGGTGGAGAGATCACTCAGCAATTAGCATCATGGGCAAAACAGACCCAACTTAGGGAGAAAAAGGTTTGATTTATTAAAAAACAGTAAGAGCAGGGAGATGAGAAATAAAACCATCTTAAAAACACCTCCCCCTACCCCTCCTCTTCCTGGGACTCCCACTCCTTCCCCCCAGTAGCACAGGGGAGGGAGAATGGGAGTTGCAGTCGGTTCATTTCAGATGGACTTTGCTGCTGCTTCTTCTCAGGAAGAGGCCTCCTCACACTTCCCCTGCTACACTGTGGGGTCCCTCCCACAGGAGACAGTCCCTCACACCCTGCCCCAACATGGGTCATCCACCGGCAGAACAGTCCTTCGGGTACCGACTGCTCCAGCTTGATCCCTCACAGGATCACAAGTCCTGACAGCAAACCTGCTGTTGAGATGTTTTCATATTCTCACTCCCTGTTGCTGCTGCAGTTTTGCAACTGCACGATAACTTCTTCTTCTCAAATATGTTATTCACAGAGGTGTTACCTCCATCACTAATTGGCCAGGCCTGGGTCAAGTTCAGGGTCCAGCTTAGAACTGGCTGGCCCCAACCCTGTGAGCTACATGTTGCTCTGGCAACTCTTTTTGTTTAAAGAAATCACTCCTGTAGCCCTTTTGCTACCAAAAAACCTGGCCCAGGCAAAACCACGACACATGCTAAAACACTTAACTAGGTTCCTGAATCGCTTCAGCTTAAGATATTGTGTGATTTTTTCCCCTCCAGTCTTATAAAGAAGATTCCCCTTTTTTCCCTCTAAATTACAAGCTTCAGGATTAGTTTACAGCACTTCGGTAACTTAAAACTTCTACATATGTTTCTTGAGGCTAATGTAGATACGCCACTTGCTTTGACCTAATTCTCTAATTTGTTAAAGGATCTTGAACTCCTTGTGGAAACAAAAGTTATCATACTTGCTGCTTGAAAGTTACAGGTGTTCACCAGGAGTCATGGTTCATTTTCACAAGCAATTTCCTGAGATGTCTTTTAAATTCTGTACTACCCTAGAATTACATCTGACATTGCCTCTAGTGACGAGACATTTCTAAGGCTGTAATGTAAATTGGCAAATATGGCAAAGTTTATGGACAGTTACTTAAGATCATCATTTACAAGAAGCACTACATTATCTCCTAGTTAAGTGATGCCCATGACTTGATCAGGTTTATTTGGGAGCAGAGAGAACTGCTAACCATAGCACTGCAGCATCCTAACATTAGCGTCCAGCGCAATGTGAGTCTTCTGAGCCCTGGCAAAATGTGTACAGTCTCTTCTCAGCAGTATTTCACATTTGCTTTTACCTAGAAGCAAACGAGAAGCTAGTCATCTGGAGAAAAGAATAAAATGTGATCCTTCTCTCACAACTGCTACTAGCCCTAGTTGTTCCAATATGTCACAAATTTTTACTAATAGAACCACTTCTCTACACCTAACAGTAGCAATGTCTTCTATCTTTTTGGCAGCTAGTAAACACAGATGCAAGATGATGAAGCTGCTGTCCAGACTTCCTATGGGTAAACTGTTTGGTATTTGCAAAAGAAAACACTTAAGAAATCAAGCTGCTTGCCAATTTGTAGCAGGCTGCACCCTTGGAAAGCACAGAATTCAAAACCTTCACCACAGTAACGAACTTCTTTACCACCAAGAGGACTGCGCTACCTGCCAATATTAGATCCTCACAAATATATTAGCTACAGAAGAAAGATAAGGCACTTGGCCTGTGCTGTACTCGGAAGAGTGGCTCACTCGAGGACAAAAAAGCACAAGTTCAAAATTCATAGTTTTGAGTAAGCCCACAATGAATGACGAATGTAAGATCCCTAGCATCAAAACTGCCAGCCCCTGCTTTCTAAATTGCTTTTTAAAGCTATGTGCTTCTAGGAATCAAAGTCTCTTACTCTGCATAGACCAGTAACCCACAGGGGTAAACAAAAAAGACAGAAAGGAATACAGTTTATTAGACCTGTAGTCCATTCAGAACTGACACTGCTTAAGTCAACCTACAAAGTCACACTTACATCAACCCCTTCCACTTCTGAATTAGTGGTTGCCAGGCTGATGATGAAATTAACCTGACTGAAGGGATGTAATTCTGCAGCTGGGTAACCCTCTTAGTTCCATTCCCAACGCACCTACACATGAGCAAGTACTGTCAGCGGAGTGGAGAAGGGATGGGAATGCATACTCACAGACCAGAGACAGCAAATGCTCAAGCCAAAACTGTCTCAAGACTTATCAAGCAGGACCATTACCCAGTATGTCACGTATGTATTGGCATTACCATTCAAGCAGGGATAAAAGTGGTATTATGTATGTGCTTTAAGCAGATACAATTATACATTAATGAAGAACAACTGAACTAACATCATTCACTTTCTTGAAATCAAATGTAATCTTCAATTTATTGAGCTGGTTCAGGAAACCAGAATGATGCCAACTTGGATGTTACCTCTCGCATTCTGGAATATGGAAAAAATGTTGCTGTGACTGCAATAAAATCTTTAAATTTGGGAAGTAAGAAAAGTTTTGGCTGGCTGAAAAAAACCAAATCAGACAGCTTGTGAATCCATTAACAAGCTGGCGAGCCTCCTACATCTTCAGTGATTCACAGCTTGTTTAACTCCTTGTATATTCCTAGTCATTCCCAAAAGCCTGATACACCTCATCTACTATACAGTCACTTAATTACACTACAAAGGAGTTTATCCAATCAATTAGGAGCAGAGAACTCCTAAGGTATTCACTCAAACCTCCACAAACCCAGTAGTTTATATTTAAACTCATCAAGTTCAACGTATCTGACAAATCTCTGCTACAGCATGCCAAGACCAACAATTACCCTGTGAAGCAGTCAAAGCTTTCCACTTCACTACAGAAGGCAAAAATGCCACAGTGAAATCCAAGACAGCAGAATGTGTGGTTTTTAAAAAAAAAAATAAATCCCAATTACAAACCTTCCATTAGAGTCCCAAAATAAACAAAGTATTGGGATAGCCCACTGAAGTCGGACCACAATATATGCCCACTGACATTTTTGAGAATAAATAAACGAAGTAAAGGCAGAATTCACACATATTAGGGATATTTTAAAAGAAATAATGGCTTGGAAAAACATAGAAGAGAAAAAAACCCCAACCCTTGTAGCATAACAACAATAACTTTTATTTCAGCTGCTTATACTTGTAAATAAACCAGTAAATGCCTATGGGGCACTTTATGGCTTTGTATTCACAGGTGGAACACATTATTGCTTTATGACACTCCATTTTGTCGATATGTTAAAGAGCATTTAGGTGGTTGTGATGTGTTCCCCTCTGAACTTGACTTTAACTTTTGAGTATATTAACCACCAGTTGTATGTGATAGCGGACTCATTCAAGTAAGTAGACAGTGTTGAAAAAGCACATTCTGAGAATTTAGGAGCACAAGCTTTCTCAACTTACAGTAGTTAGTAAGAAGTGACTAGGTGCTAAAACAACTTTTAGTAAACACTTTTAAATGTTTATCTTAGTTCACTGAGTGTGTTCCTTTCACTCTACATTTCATTAATAAGGGCCTGTACCTTTGTTTTCCTTCTTGCCCTTAATTTTTTTCTAAAAAGTAACCATTTAAAATAAAAATGTAAACCAACAAAATCTACTTTGTTATTTTTCTTATTTATTTATATTTTATCTATAAATACATATAATGTATAAATATATACATGTATGAATATTTATGTATATATAAAAATAAATATTATTATTGTTATTTATTAAGGATGGAAGCACTCTACTACATAAATGCAATTTTCAATTTCCACCTCTAGTAGAACTACAGTATAATCTACCAGGCTATCCGAGTTTTAACATTTGCTGAAGACAATAATGATTTATGCTGAATACTGCAAGCTGTTCGCCCTCTATCAACCCTCCTTTTCCTCACAAATTTATCAGGATATCATCCAATTTTTTCCGACATTTATGTTGCCATTTTTTGCATCCTATAGCATTAAAAAGGTGCTGCCTAAGTATTGCTTCTCCCTGCCAAAAACATAAGGAAAAAATCCTACATGCATACATTGTATGTGCCAGAGAAAGTCATGGCTTTCTCTCCTTTCCAGCTTTTTGGATCCTTACTAGCGCCTGTTGTAAAATGGACAGTTGTCTCCACTCTGTATTTCTTAATGGTTCATCAAGGATTCTTCTGACTCACAACTATGCAGCGAGAGCCACAGATCTACAGAATATCTGACTTTAGATGGCTGGCCTTGTACTGCTGGCTTCATGCCCTTACTTCTGCAGCTGCTCCCTCCTCTCCCATCCCTCAGCATCCTAAAACTGCCCAGAATCTGCACAGGTCTAGTGACTCAGACATTATTTTTTTTGTCTGATTGGGATCTATTCCACATGGTGGTTCTTATCGTCCACCAATAAGACAAAGAGGAAATTGGGTAGGAGATGAAAGGACGAATGGAAGGGACTTAAGCATCTGCCAAGAGGAGAAGACAGGGATGCACCCAGGGAGGAGTGCAGGAGCTGCTGCTGACCGCGGGAAGAAAGGCTTTGAAGCCCTGGGGTAATTGGAAGAAACTGGCATATGAAAGTAATAAGTTCTACTAGGAAGGAATTCAGAAAAAATGAATTGTGCAGAGGTTGACTAGTGAGAAGCTGTATTTGGTTATTTAGATAGCTTTAATGCAAATTAAGTTACTCTCTTCAGGCTTTTTGCTGAGCTAGGTAAGCAGGTCTGGACACCAGTAACACAAGTTATCACAACCAACAGTACTAGGCTGTACTAAATACCTCCTGTTCAGAGCTTATAGTTACCTTTAACTAAAGATCATCAGAGGGTATTACTGTGCCCACCAGCCTCTGGTCATTAAAACAGTACACAAAATTCCTGTGGGTAGATTGCAGGTGATTTCTCTGTCTAAGGTCTCCAGGAAGAGTGCTCAGTCCTATCATGTTGCTGCAGCTTCCTAACTCAAGCAGAGTTAGAGCATGGTACAGTCAGTCTAATGGGCTCTATGCTGGAGAGCAGCACAGCCCTCTCCACTGCTGGGATGTGACAGTCTCATTCAGCAATGGGCTCCTCACATCAAGATAGAAACCCTTCTTTTTTCGAAATAATACATCCCTCCTTTTACTGCAGGTTACATAAATCAACAGTTTCCGTCTTGACACTTCAGTGCAGATGAGGAGCCCATCAAGGGTGTACTAGTATATTACCTGATCAGAAAAGGTAACTGAAGACAAATTTTTGCCTCCTGATAAGACACAATCCCTCCACAGTACTTCCATGAAACAAACTGTATTCATTTAAGGCCCAAGCTAACATAATTTCCTCTTGGTCTTCTATGGTATTTCCAGATGACTCGTACCACTAGTTAGTAGGCTGTGCACTTTCCAAGTAACCAGAAACTAACCAAGTAACAGCAATTCCTTAAAAGCTAACTGGTTTGCAGTTAGATGACAGAAGTGTGTCCATGGAGAAGCAACAAAACAGGGCTGCCCTACTTAAGGAAATATGTTTCTACTTCACTAATATCGTTAGGTCAAATAAGCACTCATTTTTAACAAGCTGTCTCCCTACAGATGCAGTTTATTCTATTTTACACCTGCATTAACACAGGCTATATTCCAGTACTATAAATGTAGCTTAAAATTTGCCTTTATTTATTCAGATTTCATCTCTGGCATTACGTGACACCTACTTCTAAAAAATTCTGTGATTCAGTATTTTAATTTACTGCAGTACACAGTAATTATTGCCTACCAGGCTGTGTTTTTCTGTGAAATTGAAATACTAGCAACAAAGCAGTAAAACAGAATGAAAACAGCAGCAGTACAAACAACATCCCCGTCACACAAACATTCCTACAATAAGAAATAATGGGAAGTTAAGCAGAAACAAAATCCAGATGAGCTGTTGCACTTATGGATTACTCACCCATAGGCTCCATTACTAATCAGTTTAATTGTTTCAAAATCACTTTCCCGTGGTTTCCTCTGCAGCTTCAGAGAAGTATTAGAGCTCTTCAAAGTAAAACAGGAGAAAGAATAAAGTTAATACAGTATATTTTACAAAATTAGGGAAAAACTGAAAACATAAGCAGAAAACAACTATCACCAGTCTGTCAAACCCTGATGCTCTGGCCAGTTACCCACACAGCTAGCACAGAGAGAAACAGACAAGACTCCTGAAGCAAATTTCCTTTGTCATCAAAAAGGTATCTGTTACACCACCGCTAACTGACTGCTTATCTGCATGTACAGGTTACAGCAGATAGCCAAAAAAAGGCTTCTGGTAAAGGAGTTACTGGCAATTCCTATCTAGTGTTCAAGAGTTCTGGGAATCTCACCTGGTACTCGTTGGCCATTTCGTTCTCAGTTCAGTAAATCTGACTGTGGTAGCACAGCCTGGTAGTCACAAAATGTACATGAGCTCTCTCACTTACTCAAAACATCTTTTGTATATTTCTTTGATATAATTTAGGACAGACTGAAGGGAGATACAATATGAAATATAAATATATTGAAAATAAATATATAGTAATTCTACCATGCCAGAAGTTGTACTTGCCTACTTGTGTACCAGGACATTTTAAAAATAGAGTTGTCCTAAGCACTGCACAATCTTTTTTCTAGCGTTAATTTTAAATTCATCTTTAAGATGAAAGTGTGAAACAGAACTGGGGTGCAGGGGGGATGATAAGGGTATGAAACTCTAAATTCAATATTCAAACCCATATGACCCATTTTTCAAGGTGTTTTTCAAATCTCTGAAAGGTTCTGCAATCCCTACCCAGGCATTCTGGTAACAGTTAAGGTTGAAAGTAGACCTGGTTGAAACATTTTCAAATAAATGCTTGTTAAAGAAAATTAAGTGCAAGAACACTTGTGACTATGTTAATATAACAAAGTAATAGCAGCAGAGAGAAAATTTATTAAATTGTTTAACCCACTTACCTGCCAGTACAGGATTTCTTCTAATTGCACACTTATGATGATTTTGAATGGTCCTGTGCTTTACTTGTAAGTTATGCTTCCTGTCATTTCCCATGTGCATTTATTCCACAGCTATGCTATGAGAAAATGTTTCGAAATATTCACCCTATCTTCTTCTTCACTGGTTTCATCATCTCCCCTACTTAGATTCCTTTATTACACTGTAGTACCCTTTCTGGGTTTCTTCAACGTTTGTGCAACATACGGAATTACAACTTCTTAGCTACTGCTAAGCCAGTTTGCATCTAAGATTCTCCTAAACTCTTCAAGACATCCTTTAAGTTTTCTAGTTATTATGCTTGTCTTTTCTCCAATTTGTTAGTATCCATCCACTAAATACTGCTCAAGCCTGATAGAGTATTTTAAATGAACAAAAGCAGCAGAGTAAGAAACATCCTTCATGACATAACTGTGTAAGCCTTCACAGGTGGCATTTTGACAGTCAGAAATTACAGATGACACAGATCAGAGGATGTAGCATATCAGAGCTAGTTTAACAGATACTTCATGTATGTATTTTGAACTCTACTACCATTGGTAAATACAGGTAAAGTGTGATGCATTACCTATGCACCTCCACAAATTGCATTTACTTCTTCTATGCCCTTGCACTGAAAACAGACGCTAAATTGTTGGAATTCCACCTACACTGTTGACTAAAAAACAAGGTATACCAGCCAACTTTTAAAAATAAGAATTTAAACTGAGAGTATTTAAGCCCTCAGTATTCAGCCCAACTAACTCCTCCAACTCATTTTTCTTCTGCCAACCTAAGAAGCATCTGATAAAACATTACCATAAGACACTCATTATTTTAGACAAGTATTTTCAAACATAGATTCACAAGAATGATGCACAATCTTTTAGACTACAAACTAACTTTCTGAATTCAGGCTATTTGCTAACTTGATCATTTCTTCCTTGTCTCATCACTGGATCTCTTTAGAGTCTCTCAACTGGATCATTAGTTGCCTGTGTAAATGAACTGTTTTAAAAACCATTTAAAACATTTCTGTGAAACAATTTAAAAGTACTTCTAAAAGAAAAATAGAATACATTAAGTAAACAAAGTAAAGGAGGCAGTGGTAGATTTTACAGGAAAACAATTGCCACATGGTGAACACTAACTTTGTAGAAGCTAAGGGTACTGAAACATCTAGAAAAACAAGTAGAAAGGTTTGTTGTAGTGTTTTTTGAAAGCCTTTTGTCTGCTGAGCATCAATCATGGCATTAGTCTGAGAATTATCTGCTGTTCTGTTCAATTTATTTACACACACGAGGAGAAAATATTATATTTGGTCAGATTCAGCAAAAGTAGCACCATTAACAGGCAAACTTACATTTACTGATTCATCCACTTCCAGAGTTTCTGCTGTCCCACTGTCACAGTTAGCTAGCTGAGCTATTTCTAGAAACAAAGATTAGAATCTTTATTTTAAACTACAGCAAACACAAAACTAAATAAAGCACAGAAAACCTCAGAAGTGCCACTTTTCTCGACTACTTAATAAATATATTGTCTTATTTGTAGTACATGTCAAATAACTTTTAGGGCACCTCTAAGCATATATTAAAAAAACCCACACAGAAAATGAAGATCTGCTATTCTGTGCCCATGTAATCTTCTACTGAAGAATTCAAACAGCCATGAAGCAATGTAGAGCGACTCTGTTATCACCAATGAGATGTGGAAATTCTGATATCTGTGGTCTGAACATTAAAATAAAGACACCATTGATCTGCTGCAACTCCTGAGGATCCCAGGCCCCGAGTGATTGAACTGTGGACTCCAATCCTTGCTGGGCTCCTTCACAGTTAAGAGCAGAAAGCTTCTTGTTTAGACAGACTTAAAATAGTTTCCATCTTCTACACAGAAATGTTAACACACCTAACAGAATAAGCCAAAAGCCACTTTTAGAAGCTTAGAATTCATGGAGTCACTTATACAGAGACTTCTCTCTAAAGATTTTGAGTCTAACAATTTGATCTGGTTGTCATTGCCAGGGTCAATCTAAGCTGCTGAGCATCTAAACCAATCTTGTTCTTCTGGGTTCCAATAACTAGGAAATTCACTTGGGTCATAAAAGCTAAACACGACAGCTGGTAGCTAAAATATCGTGGGAAACTTATTATTAATAATAATATATGTAGTTAATGATATACTCCACACAGAAAAATATGTACATTTTACTGTAATTATGAGCTAGAGATTACAGATAAGACCACCTGAAATTTGTGATGTGTATGTCTATCTTAAGACTTGTTAATGGAACTTAGTAATATTAAAAGTGAAATTCTGTACAACGTCTAAGAGCACAGGAAAGTTTATTTTGGAAGGCATAACTCTTCCCTGTAATGACTAACCAAAACAAAACATTTGTGAAGTATAAGAATCAGAGGTACTGAAAATATCACTTCAAAAACCAAATCTTTAAAGTATTAGAGAAGCTAAAAACACTCCAGTGATTCTGAATATGAAGTCAACATGCAGTGAAAAATATCTCCACTAAGAACAAGCAAATCTTAAAAGTAACTACAAAAAAAAGACTGAGCTACAATAACACAGGAAAAACTCAAAACTGGAGTGGATTTCCCTGGCAAAAGTCAGTTTTGTTAACATGAGGCTTGTAATAATAAATGTGTGGGCGAAACCTTTATAGGATCGGTGAGAACCAAGCAAGCTAGAGTAATACACTTTGACAGGCTTCTCAAGTTAAATTATTTTCATGAACAGCAAATTAAAGATAGTAATTTTTAAAAAATAACTTTTCCAAATACCATTATCTGAGAAATATTTATTATTTACATGTAGTAGTAGTAATGGAATGGAATGAAGAGTCAGCATTCAAAACAGGAAGCTGTGGAACCATTCTGCAATGCCTGAAGAGATTTTTAAAACTCATCTAAATACCATTAAACATCTGTCCTCTACCTTTCATTGATTTAAACAGTTTCTGAAGACTCATGATTCAAAAAGATAAAGATGGCAATTTAAAAGCCATGAGGAAAAATTTCTCCCTGTGGAACTCTTCAGAAATGCAGCCACTAGTCTGCTAAGTGATGAATCTGTTGTGATATTGCTTTGGTACAGTATAAATTTATCTGGCATTATCTCCACATAACACATGCATCAGTTTACTCAACGAAATGATACTACAACTATGGCAGCAAACAAAGGAGGTAACTAGAGAAAGGTCTAAAGAAGTCAGTTGCTTTTCTCTGCAGAGAAAGTAAAATCCTTTAAATGAGCATTTCTGAACATTCCACACAATTTAACATCTTGGATGAAAATATAGTTCTGTGTTTCAGGATAAGTGGTGTTACTGAGGTGAGTTATGGGTTTTTTTTGGAAAGATTTGGTTCTTCTATTTAAATCTCTTAAAGTGTTTTCTATTTTTGGATACAAGGAATTTAAACCTCTTGCAGGGATGATCCTAATGTAGTATTTTTTTGTTTTAGTAATTAATGCAGCATTTCCAAATAATTCTGTTAGTAAACAAGTCATTCCAGGACATTAACTCAAAATGTCATTCTTATTTTGGCGTAGGAAATGTCTTTTTTATATATAGGGGCACTAATTTAAAATCCAAACCATATCATTTAAGAAGTCATTCTATGATGTTTCCTAATTCTTATCATTTTCTGTAAGAAGGCTGGATTAATAGGAATCAGATTGTCTAAATTATCTGGTGACAAATCTACATACACAGAAACTTTAAAATGATACATAAAATAATTCAAGATCACTTTAATTTCCAAATGAATCAAAGATCTGCAATCCATACATCATACACTCCTTCAGCATTTACTGAAGATATACATATCCTATTTTTTTCCAAGACAAAAAACCGCCCATTTCAATTATGGAATTATTCAAATTTTGTGATATTAATATTAAATTTCTGAAACATAATTATAGAATGTGTCCTTAATGAAGTACACTCATAAAATACTCTGAGAAAACAGTATTCCTTATCTGAACATAGCATTTATCTCTAGAGCTCTCTCACATCAAGCTTCTTGACTCAGGCTGAGGAACATTTTTATCTAAGTGGCCAGAAAGGTCCAGTCAGTAAGGTAAAGTTCAAGTGGTCAGTAACACTTAACTCTGAATTCACAACGCAAATTCAGTCTTGAATACTTGAGCAGCGAAGTGGCATACACTTCTTCATCTCGCAGAGAATAATACCACTACTTGAACTTTTCCAGTACAACATGGAAAAGAAAACACTATTTACATACATTTTCTCAATATGTCTAGCATCCTTTCTGCACTGAATCCAAGGATGCGCTGAATCCAAGCAAGAAGTGTCCAAGCTGCTCAGATAAAAACTCTACTAATTTTTGATAAGGAAGTTCTTCTATGAAGAATAGGAAACAGAGCACTAATAGGCTTGATTTTCTTTAAATCTGCTAATATAACACGAATATCTGTTATAACGACATCCAATGTAACTGAATTAGATCTAAAATTCGCAACACTGCTGAACTTTGCAAGCTGATGAAGTTGAGCAAAACATGAGTTGTCCTTCAACACATAACATACTACTTCTTTGATTTAAGGAAACTTGATTTTTTCAGAATTGGTTAAAAACTTTATCATAGTTTTTTGCTATTATTTTGTGTTATCAAGTCCTCTCCTGGAGATACCCTTTGTCCTCAGTCGTAACATAGAAGACAAGCTAAATGCAACTACTTAGTTTAATTTTTCATGACAGCATTGCTTCCAATTTCTTTCAAACTGGAGAACTAGTAGTGAACACAATGAATCAACTTCCATTTGTCAGCAGTGATGGACCCTGGCCTCAGGATGGAAGATTGTCTGATTAGGAAAAAGAAGTAATTTTAGTTTTCCCAATACTGTCTTTAAAGAAAGAATCAGGCAAACCATGATTCTCCCACTTGGCACGGGGACCCAAGTTCTCTCCACAAAAGTTCTCAAATGGATACATAAATTATGCAGAAAAAGAAACCTCTACAGTTTTAATAGGGTTTAGAGATATTTTCTCAGAGACAGTAAGATGTGGGAGCCTGGGGGTACCAAATGGCAAATAACAGCTCAGACCAGTTTCATTTACACCTACAGTTGGATAAAAATTGCCATGAAGTTATACCAATAAATTTCAGCTACAGCTTAAGTAAGAAAAGTTGTATTGCCAGACTAAAAGAAGATTAAGGATCACTGTCACAGTGTATTTGTGAGTGACATTCACAACAGAAAAATCTGAAGTGACCCATGCAATGCCTTTGAGTCTGAAAGTACAGTGAGTGCTAGCAAATGCTTATTCTGCCACCACCTTTACTTTGACCATTTTCAGCTATGCACAGATTATGAACAAATGATTAAATCCATTGAGAAGGAAGGATTTAGTAGCCTATAACCGGATCAGGAGATACACTTACCTTCCAGAGGATCTTTATTTAAGCCCAGTTGGCTAATAATATATCGAGGGATATCTGTTTTAATGCCTTGCCCCTCTTTAGCATGGCCTTCAGCTGCTTCCAAAAGATAGTAAAACTCTTCTGGATCAAATTCCTAGAAGAAAAATAACCACCATCATCCTCTCTGTAGAAACTGAAGTCTTAAAGCATTCCAGAAAAAAAAAAAATCTTCTGTTTCTTCTATCACAAATATTTGACATTTCCCTTATTACTATTTATTACTAGTAGTCTATTACTCTAACATGATTCTTCTGGGGTGTAACATGCTGCAAACAACGAAATTTCATACCATTATTTCAAAGTACTACTTTATAATTGTAAATTCTTTGCCCCCAAAACTGCCTATAGTATTCAGAGTGAAATGACCAATAACCAGCAGCAATAAGCCTACCTAACTGCAGATACTTGCATATAAAAATCTACTAATGAAATTTAAAACCACTCAAACTATGTAAGCATATTGCTCTCCACTTTTACTTCTAAATGAAAATGCCAAGTATTTTTAATCAATACATATGCACTGTATAGAGAGAATATAATGGAATAAATCAATAACTTTAGAAATAAGCCAAAATCGCAAGTTGCAGAAAACAACATTTGAACTTCATTGATCTAGACGGTCCAAATCTAGAAATGAAATATCCTCTTCCTTTGGGAATCAATTGTATTACAACTATCACTTATACCATGCCTAAAAGGCATGCCTCAAATACAAACAAAAATATAGAAACTCAAAGCCCTGCTTATCACCCAAATCCCTTGAAAACAGCAGCTTTATAGTTAATAAAAATAGGGAAGTATTGAAAGGAACAAGAAGCTTATTTGAAGGTTTGGGTGTTCTTTAAAACAGGCTTTCTCTGTGTATCAGTATGAATTTATATCAAAATATTTCTCACATAGCCATTACCTCCTTCAAGATGTTTACGCTAACCATGGATCACAACAGGCACAATGCTTAATAAAGGGAGAGTCAGGTCTCATGAAATACTGACAAAACAGACTTTTTGCTCAAGCAGGTCAGCTCTGTCAATGGTATCTGTGGAAGCCCAACAGACTGTTGAGATAGTTAGCTTCCCTCACGGTTGTTTCATAGCCCATCATAATGCACGCTTTATAGTTTGCATGCCAGGTCAACAAGGCCCCTGACCAAGCTCCCAGGACTTGGGAACAAAATGTCCTAACCTGGATGATATCACCCAAACTACTGCAGCTACCAAGAGGAGTTGCAGGGTATCTGAAATGGAGTATCTTTGTAATTTTCAGTCACGTGGAAACAAACTCAGGTTTTCTTTTGTCATAAACCAATTTTCATCATCTCTAGGTTACTCCAAAAGGATTTACCACAATCCATGAACTGCTCAAACTCTCTCATTTTGCTCAAGTCTCAGGATGCTGCTAAACTGCTTAAAAATCTGAAGAGATTAACTACACATTACATGGTATTTTAGCCTTACTCTCCTTGTCTAACATGCTGTCCCCAGCTATACCTCCCCTAAGTCGCTCCTTGGCATTCAAGAACACAACAGCATGATGTGTGCCAAGACTCCTATCTACTTTCACCATGAAACATCATTTCCTCACCTACTGCAGTGAGAAATAATACAGCTTCTCCTCCCTTTGGTGGTAATTTCAAAAGAGGTATTTTAACCACATCAATGTGTGTATATATAGAACTGCCTAAATATATACACATGCATTATACACAGATACAAATAATTAAAGCAACAAATTAATTTTCTGATCTTTTCTTCCAATTCTTTCAGTTTCCGATGCAAATCGGAGAAAAAGCTTTCAGTACTTGTTATTAGCTTTCGGTACATATGAAACTCCAAAAGCTTTATTCTTTAACTACCATTATCAACTGAATAAAAGCCAAATTTACCTATCATGAACACCTGGGACAAGATCACCATCAGAAAACAGACAGAATTACTGTCAAGTATCTGAAACTTCTCATGAGAAAAGTACTAGATTTATTTTCCCTACCATGCTATGAACTTTTTTATAGAGGCTGATTTTTCCTGTATCTATGATCTATTTCAGATAGACATTCTAAAATATCAGTCAATAATGTTCAAAAGTTTTCAGAGAGAAGCTATAGAAAAACAACAAAATTGTTTCTGTAGGATTACCAGTTAATACCTTGTGTGAGGAATGTATTGTCTTGGAACAATTTGTTCAAACTACTTGCCTTTACTGTGCGGAGTTGTTACAGTCTATCTTAAATTTCCTAAACATCTCATCTGAAATAAGAAAACTTTAATAAAGCAATGCTGGCCTTGTCTGCAATTGCTACTCTGAAATTCTCAACCAACAGACACAGTCATCTCCTGGCCTTGCAACACCTTTCTTCCACTCCCATCAGCAAGCCCAGCAGAAAGAGTGATACAGGATGCACAACAGCTCTGCTTGAAGCATGGCAAGGCAGAGCAAAATGATGACAAAATTCCAGAGGCAGAAACTGGAAACTAAGTGAATGGATATTTGCACTAGATAACTATAAAACTTAGCATTTAGGGATAATGAACTAATGGACAAATGGGTCACTAGGAGAGAACCTGAAATAAAGAGAAAAAAGACAATGAGGATAGAGGCAGGTGAGAGAGATCCAGTAAGCATGGAAGTGAATGACAAAGAATCATAAAAAGCCCCAGTTTGCCAGCCCACAGGATGTATATAAGGATATTTTTGGATGTGTAATGATAGAGAAGGACACAGACCAGAGAGAAACCAAGACATCAAAAAAGAAATTGGGTGAAGAGCTAGAAAATGATTATGTAAATCCTGGGAACAGCATAGGGAAGATCACATTAGATATGGAATGAGCATGTCAAGGTTTGGAGTAAAGGTGTAATGCAAGTTCGGATTCAGTGGCAGAGGCTAAGGTATCCTGTTCTCTAAAGCTTGCTTTCTTTTGTTTTGTTTTGTTTTAAATGCCTCTCTCATGCTGATTCAGAGCACATAACTTATTTTAGATTCCTTCTGAACTGCAAATTATGAACACATTGCATACGGTAACACTGAGACTTGATGTTTCCAAAACAAAATAGAGGCAGCACTCAAAATGCCCATGGCTGAATGAGCCAGGTTGTGGATTAACTGTGCCACAGATGATGAGATAACAACACAGAGCCAGAATCAGATTGGAAAGACTAGCTCAGATTCAGTGCCATGAAAATGCAGCTATGACACTTTCAGACATCACTTGAGCAGTTAGCAGCTCCCACATGAGCCCTGCCAGCCTCAAATAGCTCTATGCAATATCAACACTGCGATCCTGATATTGGCAAAGGACAGTGGCTAAACAAAGTCAGCTCAGGCTGCCTGCCAGCTCTGCTGGACTCAGGCTGGCTCTTACATATTATTTGGGTGTCTACACTATGCTCTTGAGTACACTGTGTCCCAGAAGGATTTATTAGTTCCACTGAAACAACTGAAACACGTTGGCTCTGTGCGTAGGAGCAACTTCCTGCACCTGAGCCATCCCTAGCTGCCACGGCATGCAAAGCAGAAACATGCCCATATGGCCTCAAACCAGCTAGCCCAGTCTCAAAACATCACTGCTATGCTCATGTACAAATAAGGTAACTCTTCTGCTTCCTCTGGTCCCCAGTGTAACTCTGGCTAGCTGTATATCCAAATGCCCTAATCCCTCTACTGCTGTTGTTCCCAGATCAGGTACAGCAGAGCTAACTGCAATCTGCTTATAGCTCTGGAAGCTGTTGAGTGAAACAAAATTATGAAACTTGGAGGAAGAACAACAGTAACAACAGGAAAACCACCAAGCAATTACCATTTCACTGCAGTCTTAAGGAACAGTAAAATCTAACCAGATAACAGGAAAATCTAACCAGCTTTAAACTGAAGCTTCCTTGGCTGATAAAAGTGGTATTTTTTTTTGGTAGGAGATTCTAGTATTTGTCCTAGCAGGGAACTAAATACAATTGGAGGATCTCTCTGCCACTCCTGTATTCCTGAAATAAAAGCAGAAAAGATCCCACCAACAATAAAGCCCTATTCCATTGTTTGACACATTTTTTAAAAATGACTGTATAGAGCCTTGAATACTAAAAGCCAGAAATCTTCATAAACTAACAAGTTAAAAAACTACTTATAGTAAGCATGACCTTACCAGGCATTCCAGTAAACGAGCAGGACGAGCAATAACTATCAGGATTTTTCGGACAAGTTGCTTAATAAATGCCATTTCGCTACTCTCCGATCGTTCTTGAGCCTAAAAGATGAAAACAAAGTGATCATAAACCAAATTACGTCCAGTGCACCATTCAGAAAAGTGTATATGATATTTGGAACACCTTTGAGGGTCTGAAGCATGTACTTAAGACAAACAGCATGTCAATTTCAAGCTGCCAGCAGAGAAAACAAGGATTTCAGCAACTTGTAATTTCACATTGAAGTAATCCCATTTGTACAATTCAATTACTGTTACAACAAAATAAAAGTTCCTACAATAGACATAATACCTATATTTTTGAGGTTTTTTGAATTTAAAGATATTCTTAGTAATAGTTTTGCAAAAGGGACATTTCAAAACAACTCACATTTCTCTACATGTTCCATTGTGACTCAGTAATTTGTAGGATTAAATTCAAACTCATCTATGTAATATTAAGCAAACAAACAACACTCATGCCAAATTTGTACTGATTTCACTTGATCTCATCATGTTAAAATAACATTAAATTAACAATAACAATGAAATATAAAACCATATTTGCAGAGACACTCCATGTAAGGGTACATATAGAAAGAAAAACAATGAAAAATTGAGTTCTACGAAGATTACAGAGGGAAGAAAGGTTACACAAGAACACATACAGAAATAAAAACCCACTTCTACTAGAAGATTAGGTGTTTTCACCATGCTCTACACTGCATTTCAAATTTCTTTCAAGTGTTACCCTCTAAGAAAACATTTAAGGATGCTAATGCATGTAAAGAAACCGTATCATTCTGCTTTGATTAAAATATACTAATAGCCTTTCACTCAAATATCAAAGCATTTCCTTATTCTGAATAGTAGAAACTGCAGACTTCAGTTCTTCATTTCCTTTGGTTATTCAAAATCAAAACCAAACTAATATTTAAAAAGTGATTGATTCAGACAAGTAAGTACTTTTCATAAATCTTATATAATTTGAAATTTTAAAACCCTATGAAAAGATGAAACTGCATATTGCTCTTAATATAAGCACTATTAAAAATACACCAGATATCTGAGAAGAATTAATCTGTGAAGCTTAAAGCAGAAAAAAAAAAAGAGGCACAAATACCATATGCAATAGGTTCTGGAAGAATCTTAATTGGACACAAGCATGTGTGTTCTGCACACTTTAAACCAAGTCCAAAGAAAACTCTTCTGTGAAGCAAACACCTGTCTATTTTAATCACCAGCAAAATCTGAGGCATCTTGGTGGCAGGAAAGCATGCACCTTAGAATTATAAAAATGTTAGGTGAACTAAGTTGCTCAAACCTCAAAGGAGTCTTACCCTGATTATGAAAAGTAATCTCAACCTAGGAGATGCAGTTTTCTACTGCACATTGCAGCTGAGAATTGAAAACAAACGGATCATATTACACAGAATCACAAAACCTTAAGGGTTGGAAGGAACCTCAAAAGATCATCTAGTCCCAACCTCTGCCCTCTAGAGTAGGACCTCCTAGAGCAGGTCACACATGAACTCATCCAGGTGGGTTTGGAATGTCTCCAGAGAAGGAGACTCTATGACACATCTGAGCAGCCTGTTCTACTGCTCTGCCACCTTCACATTGAAGAAATTTTTCTTTGTTTCTTTGGAACCTCATATGTTCAGCTAGTACCCACTGCCCCTTGTCCTATCATTGGACATCATAGAGAAGAGTCTGGCTCCATCCTCCTGACACCCACCCTTTATGTATTTGTAAACATTAGTAATATCACCCCTCAGTCTCCTCCAAGCTGAAGAGCCCCAGCTCCCTCAGCCTTTCATCAGAAGGGAGATGCTCCACTCCCTTCATCATCTTGGTGGCCCTGTGCTGAACTCTCTCCAGCAGCTCCCTGTCCTTCTTGACCTGAGGCGTGGATACAGTAACTAAGAACTGAGAACTGAATACAATATTCCAGATGTGGTCTCACAAGTGCAGAGGAGAGGGGAAGGAGAACCCACTAACCCCTGCTAATACACCCCAGGATGCCATTGGCCTTCTTGACCATGGGGGCACATTGCTGGCTCATGAACATCCTGCTGTCCACCAAGATGTCCAGGTCCCTTTCCCCTGTATTACTCTCTTAACAGTTCATGCCCCAACCTGTACTGGTACATGGGGTTCTTCTTTCCCAGATGCAAGACTCTACACTTGCCCTTGTTGAATTTAATCAGATTTCTCCGTGCCCAACCCTCCAGCCTGTCCAGGTCTGGTTGAATGGCAGCACAGCCTTCTGGTGTGTCAGCCGCTCTCCCCAGTTGCTGACAGTGCTCTCTCTTCCCTCCTCTCTTCCCTCAGCAAGGTCATTAATGAATATATTGAACAGCATCAGTCCCAGTATTGACCCTTGAGGGACTCCACTAGACACAGGCCTCCAACTAGACCCTGCCCCACTGATCACAACTCTCTGCCTTCTTCCCTTCAATCAGTTCACAATCCACCTCACTACCTGATCATCCAGCCCACACTTTCTCAGTTTTGCTGCAAGGATGCTGTGGGAGACAGTGTCAAATGCTTAAATCAAGATAAACCACATCCACTGCACTACCACCATCTATCCACCTGGTTACATCTTCATCTTCAGGTAGGTCAAACATGACTTCCCTTTGGTAAAACCACATTGACTGCTCCTAAAGACCCTCGCGTCCTTTAAATGCCTGGAGACAACACTCAGGATAAGTTGTTCCATCACCTTTCCGAGGATGGAGGTGAGGCTGACTGGTCTGTAGGTACCCAGCTCCTCCTCCTTGCTCTTTTTGAAGATTGGAGGGACATTTGCTTTCATCCAGTCCTCAGGCACCCCTCCTGTTCTCCATGAACTCAAAGCAGAACCGAGTGCCCACAGCTGAGCCGTGCAGATAAAGTTTCTTTACTCTCACAGGTATTATGTATTTGACTCAAAAGCTGTTGTTCTATTTTAACATATTATATTTTTGCAGAACAAAATGTTTAGATTATAAAGAACTGGCATCACAGAACACCACAAGACAAACATTTCAGTGTTTTTATTAATAATTCACTGCTTTATATGCAGATTGGAGAAAAACTTGCTAAAGTGGTTTGTGAAGTGCATTTTTGGGAGTACTACTGAGTGAACGTGTAATCTCTACTTAACTGTCTGGCTACTTTAGGGAATATATTGTTAACAGTGAAGAACAGTGTTAACAGTGAAGAACAGTGTTAACAGTGAAGAACAGTGTTAACAGTGAAGAACAGTGTTAACAGTGAAGAACAGTGTTAACAGTGAAGAACAGTGTTAACAGTGAAGAACAGTGTTAACAGTGAAGAACAGTGTTAACAGTGGTCTGGGATATGTCTCCTTATATTTTGACATTATTACTAGCATACCATAATTGACAGTCAGATATCTCCAGTCAACTGGCCAATTTGGCCTGCACTTTGGCATCATAGAAATGTGATTATTTCACAAGAAGGTCAGTAGTTCAAAGTGCCTCTGGATTAGTACGCAAGCTCTATGTGTTTTCTCTTTTTAAAGCATAGGGTTCTCATAAGTCAGAAATAAACCACTGACATGTTAAATTTTGCATTGTTTGATGAAGAGTTCAAAATAAAGCAGCTGCAGAAAATCTATTTACTAAATAGAAATTAACAAAAAAGCAGCATAGAAAAAATTAAAATCAAGCTAACCCTTTAGCAACTCTTTCTGCATTAAAAAGAAAGCAGAAGACGTAAATTAAGATAGGCATAGTATCTTGACATCTCAGTTGGGAAATTTCAAGTCAATATAAATATGCTGGTTTACCACATTAACTTTGGCTCATAAGATGCTAACAAATCCCACACAAACAAATGAGTACATTATATGCTGTATTCACTGTTTTAAAAATGATACATTCATAAACTGCAGTGACTTATGTCCTAGCACATTTATTTTGTCAAGTTCCAAGTTCACCTTAATTCATTCAGCTGGTTATTATATGGAAGCCTCGACACTTTCATAAATTACATTATTTCCATTAATAAACAGTTTAATTATGATAGGGATATTATAAAAATTTAAATAAAGAAATAACCTCTAGCTAATGGAGAGCTAAGGGTTGCTGCCTGCTTTCCCAGCACAGCAGGCAATTAGTAGGGTTGATAAAGTGGAAAGTGTGTATGCTTCCTCATTTATCCACAGTAAATGGAATAGCAAGCCTCCTCACTTAGGGCTTATGCACACACTGCTGTTAAGTAATTTATAATTTGAACGGCATGAAGAAATGCTGTTGTTTCTGAAATCTTTACATTCCAGCTATTTCAGACTAGTACAGCAGAATGCCTTATAATCTTTGCAGCAGTGCTTATGGAGAATGAAACTGCCATTAACACGTCTTTGACAATGAGAGTTAACAGTCATGATCATTTCAAGACACTATCTTTTAGGCAAACGGACTTAAATGATTTTTCAAGCAAACATTAACAGTCGTCTCATGGCTCATACCTCCTGCAGCAATTTGTCCAATTTCTGCTGTAATTCAAGGAAGTATCGTGATGTGATGAGACCCTGGTGAGATTTATCCAAACAATCTCGAGCCAGTTCTGTGATCTGATGGTGGGTAAAACTGAGTACTCCATCTGCCAGGGGAAGGACGTTCTCTGGAGCGTGATTTTTTATAATGTCCTGAAGCCTCTCTTCCATCTGAGCTGTGGCCTACAGACAAATAGATATATGATGCATTAAATCATCTTTACAGGAAACTAACAGGCTTAATCTTATTTCCGATTCTGCAACATTTCTGTACTGCCCAAGCTGTCCCCTAGCTGGAACATGTGAAATGTCTGAAGTAAAAAAGCAAGGAAACAGAAAGGCAAAGTGATGGTGATGTTTTGCCTTACTGCTAGTCCACAATACTAACAGTCTTACTGTGTTCTTCCATGTAGATCTTCCCTTTTGTCTGCCACCAGAGATTGAACTGTGCAGTAATCTTTTGATGATCACTAAAGAGAACTAAAGGAACACCCATGACTGTAAAACCTTAACTCCAAGTCAAAAAAACCAACCTAAATAAAAGAACTCATGGGGGTCTCCTTAGTTTAACTAAAACTGCAGATTCTGCAGACCAGAATATCTTCCCTTCTTTTATATACGTTATACCATGAAAATATTTCACTGGGCAGACTTTGAATGAATACTGACTGATTAAAAGCACCACAGGCTGACAGGTCCTGCTGGATATGTCTGCAGGTTGCTAGATGTGTCTGTTTTATAGAAACAACTGTTTGGTTCTCAAAAACAGCAGATGCTTAAAAAAACCTTACAGATATTTTTATTATCGAAAAGTAATCCCATGCCACTTAGCTCATATCTTAAACACTGGGTGGGTCATTCCACACTTTGAATTGCTGCTCAGCCTCTCTGCACATCCTGACAAATCTCTCTCTGTATTTCTATGAGGAAATATGAAGACTTTTTTTCTATTTGTAGGCAGTTTTTGGAACAAGATCAGCTTTACTTTTTTTCTCTCTAAGCACCATGAAAATCCTTGAAGTCACCAAGAGCACAGTGCTCCAAGCTACACATCTGCATCTAGGAACTCGTTTGTGTTTCAGACCTCTGGATGTCCTCATTTGGTATCCCACAGTCAAATCGTCACAATTGTGTACTCATCAGTTTAAGTAAGTACACAACAAGGATTTGTGAAAAAGAATAAATACCACTAAAGGAAGGAATTTGCAGGTACTCACTAGCAGATGCTATGTGAGTCTAAGCAACATAAACTGTTTTCAGTTTCCTAATTGCAGTACGTATCTTACCCAAGTACACAGAACCTATTGGAATCTAAGGTACCATCAGTTTCCCATCAGCAGAATGTTTACCAGCATGATTCATTCCAAAATCATTTCAGCAGCTTTGCTGAATAAATGTCCAGTTCTCAATGTGGATTTTCATTATTGTGATTTTATCTCTGTACTAAGAGCTTGGTGATGCTTCATGAAAGCGATTACAGGGTTAGACCGTTAGTTCCCATAAGAAAAACACCACTTAAAACCTATGTAGCCTATCAATTTATGTACTAGGTATCCTAAACACAATTTATTACCTTTGGGAACCTTTCTTTGTAGACGTGGTTCATCATAATTATTTCGTTGTCACAGCAGGCAGGAGAACGTCCAGGGCTGCAAGCAAAGCATATTATTCTTTTAAACTTGTCTCAGCATAAATTACAATTAGGCATTATATCTTTGTACCATTTATTTACAATGAGAAGTCAACATAGGCTTCACTGGGAAAGTACAATCTCTCATTAGTGGTTCCTTTCTGCAATTTCTGACCAGGCCCTTGTCATGAATTGACATGGCAGCCATTTCTGGTAAGGCGAAAGGGGCTGTAAAGATGGCTCCTGGAAGAAGTTGCTTGAAACTCTTCACAGCTCTGAGCCAGACCCACTTCTGGGGCCCAGCCACTTACATGCCTCCATGTTAATTAAGAAGCCCAAAGAGAAAGGTTCTTCCTGTTCCCTTCTTTTTCTGGCCCTTTTTCTTTTCTGTCTGGTGGTGGTGCAAGGAGTGGGAAGAGAGATAAGCAACCATGCAGACTACAAGGTCAGTGAGGGAAGAGAGGAGGAGGTATGCTGGAGCAGTCTCCCCTGCATCCTGTGGAGAGGACTGGTGAAGCTGAGATTTGCTTGCATTTCATTAAATACTCCGCATCAGGGGCAGCGACTATGGCCAGAAGAAGCCATGTCCCATGTGAGGGACCCCGTATTCACAGAAGCTGTAACTATGGGGAAGAACCCATGCCAAAGAAGCTCATTAAACTTATGCCCAGAAGAGGCCATGTCCCG
This sequence comes from Colius striatus, assembly GCF_028858725.1. NCBI lineage: Eukaryota > Metazoa > Chordata > Aves > Coliiformes > Coliidae > Colius > Colius striatus. The sequence continues at coordinate 47,506,718 of NC_084790.1, read as the reverse complement.
TGCGAGAGACTCTGTATCTGCAGAACCTGCAGAACCTGTGGGAAGAACCCACACCAGAGATATTCATTAAGGACTGCATCCTGTGTGAGGGACCCTGTATCAGAGCCGGAGAAGAATGCAAGGAGTCATCTTCATCTGACAAGAGAGAAGCAGCAGAGACCATGCTGGCTGGGCTAAACCACAACAGCCATAAAGATTATTTTATGTGCTTAACACTTAACCACATTTTGGGACAGGCAGTTTTGCAACATATGTGAACATCAACTTTTTTTCAGAGGGGCAAAACAGTTGTATTTAATTGTTAATTACGGCTATACTTGACCCTTTAAAGGTTACATAAAACCAAATAGAAAGACCCGACCAAGACCTCTGCTAGGTGCAAATGAAGACGTTGAGAAGAGTTAAGTTGTTGTCTTATTTTTCCAAAACAGATCATTAAAAATAAAATCAAATCCATCTATTATCAGTACATAAAGACAGTAACTTCCTATAAATAACGCCGTACAAATACTGCGGCACTATGCCTGTAAGAAAAACACAAGACTTGCAGCAAAATAATCCATGAAAAGTACCTGGGGCCTCAGCTATTTTTCAAAACTGCCTTTTGCTATCATGAGCTTCATAGTCAATTATGAATTCCTTTGAAAAACATCCATTTGATTTTACTGGATGGTGAAACTGGCCCATGCAATACAGTCTGAAAGATGTGGGCTAGGAAGAAGATCTGACAAAAGGGATGATATCCCCTAGGAGTGATTTTATCTTAACATGTACAGAGAGGTTTCTGGCATGAGCAGAACGCTTGGCTTTTGGCTTTCAAAAAGGCAAAACTGAACACAAAAATGTGTCCCAGGTATCACAATGGTGGGTCTCTTAACTGGTATGGACAACCAGTTATAGACATCCACAAGGCAAATCCAATGAGGACAGGGTAGGTGCATAACTGAATCACAACACTTCTGCAATATAATTCTCTTTCTGATAAGGCTTGGCTATTGTTTTCTACCTGGGGCATTTGTATACATTCTGAAAGATCAAATGGAAGATTTTGATTTTTGAAGTGTTAAAATTGTAATAGAAATTTAAAAAAAAATGAAGATGTGGCAATACAGTACAGATTTAACCTCTAACTTTCTAATGAAGAAATGAGATTTTTTTTTCTTTTTCGTAATCTTTGTGCAGTTTCACATAGACAGCAATTTTCTGCAATTATAACTGCAATTATAACAACATTCTACATAGATTTTAAAATAATCAATAAGCAGAGTTAAAATATACTGCACTAAAAACCTCAGTCCTTAAGATTTGTATACCTGTGAAACTGTTTTTAAACTTCTGAAAGGATTAATACAACAATCAGAAATATAATACTTGCTTATTTTCTTGCCAGGTCCTGAAAACTTGTACATAAAATTCATCTGTATTTTCCAACCTAAACTATTCTGACAGTTTAGAATTGATCTTGGATAAAATATATCTTACACAAATGAGCATTGTAAATGAAATGCAGAGGCCTAGTGTTTGGGAAACAAGAAATTGAAATTCACTTCAATTAAAGAAAATAAATGAGTGCATGCTACCATCCCTCCCTGCCAGTCATTTGTTCTTTATCACATTTCTTTCCAGACAATCCTAGGACATAAATACATTTTGAATTAGTTTTGCAAATGAAGACTTTATTCTGTGAACAGTCTGAACTCTGGAAGAGAGCCAATGCTATAGCCACAGCAGTAATGACTAGCTCATCAAGTGAGTTCATGCAGGTTGGTTGCAGGAAATTAAGAATTTAAAAGGACTATTTGTAGTTGAGCCTCAGACATGTGCTATTTGCATTATACTTCAGCAACTTCAAAAAACCATGAATGACTCCAATATACCAAACCTGCACATTCCAGAACACGTGAATGTAGATCCAATCCCTATCTCCAGATAGGCAAACTCACCTGAGACTTCGGGATCGAGGGCGCATTGCAGTGGTCCTGCACCTGTTGTCACTGGCAATACTCTCAGTGGTACAGAAATGTTTAGACAAAAAGTGTAGTTCATCAGGTGTTGGTTGGTATGGTAACTGGTGTAGCTTCTCTTGGGATGAACAGGATGACTAGAAGAACAGAACACAAGCTTCTATCAGAGTGAAAAAATATTTTCAAGACCATATTTAACTGTTAATGAATAAAGTAATTTAATCTTAAAGTTATAGTTACCGTTTCCCAAGCTTGACTAACTATTCAAGGAAGGAAATAAACAATTAGTCTCAACTTACTGAACTAAATATGGAGCAAGTATAAAAAAACCCAGATCAGTCCCAGAAGAGAGAAGCACTCCATTCCAAAAGTTCAGATCTTCTCTATGCAAAGATGACATCTAATGTCACACATCAATATGTATAAATAGCTAAAATCGAATTTGCTGAAATTATTTGACTATGATAAGTGTCCTTCATCTGCACACTGGGCTGAGATACAGAAGGCTGATCACCCTGAGAAAAAGCCAAACCGGGGAGGAACCTCCTGCACCCGCCCAGGGGAACCTGTGTGTTTGAGTAAGCCCCTGCGCTGCCTCTACACCAATGCACACAGCCTGGGGAATAAGCAGGAGGAACTGGAGATGTGGGTGTGGATGTGGGGCTACGACCTCATTGCGGTCACAGAGACGTGGTGGGACAGCTGCCATGACTGGAGCACAGCCATGGAGGGCTATGGATTGTTCCGGACAGACAGACTGACAAGGCGTGGAGGTGGAGTTGCTCTCTATGTGAGGGAGCAATTAATGTGTACTGAACTGTGCCTGGGTGGGGATGAGGAGAGAGTAGAGTGCTTATGGGTAAAAATTAATGGCCAGAGCAAGGCAGGTGATATTGTTGTAGGAGTTTGCTACAGGCCACCTGATCAGGAGGAGGATGTGGGTGAGGCCTTCTATGAACAGCTGGGAGCTGCCTCACAATCACAGTCCCTGGTCCTCATGGGGGACTTCAACCACCCTGATATTTGCTGGGATGGCCACACAGCCAAGCACACGCAGTCCAGGAGGTTCCTACAGATTGCTGACGACAACTTCCTGTAGCAGATGATCGAGGAACCAACAAGGAGGGGTGTGCTGCTGGGCCTGGTACTGACGAACAGAGAGGGTCTGGTTGGGGATGTGAAGGTTGGAGGCAACCTCGGCTGCAGTGACCATGAGATGGCAGAGTTCAAGATCCTGTGTGGAAGGGGCAGAACACAAATCAGGACCGTGACCCTGGATTTCAGGAGAGACGACTTTGGCCTCTTCAAAGATCTACTTGGACGGATCTCATGGGATATGATTCTAGAAGGCAGAAGTGCCCATGAGAGCTGGTCAGTCTTCAAGCACCACTTCCTCCAAACCCAGGATCAGTGTGTCCCAATGCACAAGAAAGGAGGAAAAGAAGGTAGGAGGCCTCCATGGATGAGCAAGGATCTGCTGGGACAACTCAGGCAGAAAGCAGCCATCTATGAGAGGTGGAAACAGGGGCTGGCTTCTTGGGAAGAGTATAGGAACATTGCCAGGGCATGCAGGGGTGCAGCTAGGAAGGCTAGAGCCCTTCTAGGATTAAATTTAGCCAGGGAAGTTAAGGACAGCAATAAGGCATTTTTCAAGTACATCAGCAGCAGAAGGATGGTGAGGGGGAATGTGGGCCCGCTGCTAAACAGTGAGGGTGCCCTGGTGACCGAGGATGCAGAGAAGGCCAAAGTACTGAATGCCTTCTTTGCTTCAGTCTTTACAGCCAAGGCTGACCCTCAGGAAGCCCAGTGCAGCAAGGATAACAGGATGGGCTGGACAGCAGAGGACTTGTCCTGGGTGGAAGAGGAAAAGGTTAAAGATTTGTTGGCCAAGCTGAAGGCTCATAAGTCAATGGGTCCTGATGGGATGCATCCTAGAGTGCTGAGGGAGCTGGCTGAGGTGATTGCTAAGCCTCTCTCCATCATTTTTGAACAATCATGGAGGACAGGTGAGGTGCCTGAGGACTGGAGAATGGCCAGTGTCACACCAGTCTTCAAAAAGGGCAGGAAGGACAACCCAGGAAACCACAGGCCGGTCAGCCTCACCTCCATCCCTGGAAAAGTGATGGAACAACTCATCCTGAATGTTATCACTAAACATATGAAGGATAAGATGGTTATCAAGGGGAGTCAACATGGCTTCACCAAGGGGAAACCCTGTGAGGGACAGAGTGTACCCTCAGCAAGTTCCCTGATGACACCAAACTGGGAGGACTGGCTCATTCCCCAGAAGGCTGTGCTGCCATTCAGCGAGATCTCAACCGGCTTGAGAGCTGGGCAGAGAGGAACCTCCTGAGGTTCAACAAGGACAAGTGCAGAGTCCTGCATCTGGGAAGGAACAACCCCATGCACCAGGACAGGCTGGGGGTTGAACTGCTGGAGAGCAGCTCTGCAGAGAGAGACCTGGGTGTCCTGATTGATAATAAACTGAACATGAGCCAGCAATGTGCCCTCGTGGCCAAGAAGGCTAATGGCATCCTGGGATGCATCAAGAAGAGTGTGTCCAGCAGGTTGAGGGAGGTTCTCCTCCCCCTCTGCTCTGCCCTGGTGAGGCCTCATCTGGAGTCCTGTGTCCAGTTCTGGGCTCCTCAGCTCAAAAGGGACAGAGAACTTCTGGACAGAGTCCAGTGCAGGGCCACCAAGATGATCGGGGGACTGGAACATCTTTCATAGGAGGAAAGGCTGCCGGAACTGGGGCTGTTTAGTCTGGAGGAGATTGAGGGGTTATCGTATTAACATTTATAAATATCTAAATGGTGGGTGTCAGGAGGTTGGGACATCCCTCTTTTCTACAGTAGCTAGTAAGGGGTAATGGCATGAAGCTGGAACACAAAAAGTTGCACTTAAACATAAGAAAGAACTATTTCATTCTGAGAGTGATACAGCAGTGGCACAGGCTGCCCAGAGGGGTTGTGGAGTCTCCTTCCTTGGAGGTCTTCAAGACCCGCGTGGACATGTTCCTATGCGACCTGATCTAAGTGAACCTCCTTCTTTAGGAGAGTTGGACCAGATGATCTTTAAAGGTCCCTTCCAACCCCTACCATTCTATGATTCTATGACTAGGGCACGGTAAGATAAGCATAGAGTACAGCTTCTTGCCACAACACAAACTGTACATCTACATAATGAAGGTATGAAGACATTGATTCTTTAAAAAGAAAATTAAATATAATCTAAATTCTTGATGGAAATTTTTCTTATAAAACCCAGTATATTCAAAATTATGTGGAAGAGAATATATTGATCAAGACAGGTTCTAAGGCTGACAAAATTGAAAGAGATTACACTCAACCATCCATTTAATGTAAAATTGGAAGATACAGTGAGATATGAAATTGGAAGTGCTACCAGTAACTAGCCTTGCAAAATCCTGTGCATAAAACCACACCAAGTAAGCAGCACAGATGATCACGCTATCATATTTTACTGCCTTTTACACTGTGAGGCTAGCTAACCAAGCCACACTAAATGTTTAGAGGCAGAATTTTGAAACTAGTTCCTCTATCCTGGATTTGATGTCCTTGTAAAGAACACGTACATAACTCAATGCATTAACAACTTGTCTTGCTAATCTGGACCAACAAACTCTGACAGAGAAATGCTCTGTTTCTGGTATCAAGACTAGTTTTCAAGATTGCTCATTTGCAAATGTCCTTGTATGACAGTACAGAGCTGCTTGCAGACATTCCTTTTATTCCACTTGTGGGAGGGGAAGAAATCCAAAAACTTGTACAACTTTCAGGAGCTCTATCATCTTCAAATGGATTTTTCAAGAAAATTAGTTTCTTCTGTATGTCAGTCTTCATGTCCACATTATTGTTCCGTCATCTTATGAAACAAAGGTTTCTGCCTGACTGATCTTTATTGGAGATCAACACAGTAAGAGCTTCTTTGCTATATCATCCCAACTGAGGGAAACAGATAAACTTTTGTACTGTATAAACATTGCTGAGGTCAGTAGGTAGTGTCCCGTATGACAAGAACAGAACTAGACAGTCTTCATAATTCCCTTGCAGCTTGTGTGCTAAAGGCTGCATATATCCTAATTCCTCAAGAAAAGGTTACTTATGACACTAGATCTCATGATGTTGTCTCTAAAAAGAAAGAAAAAGAAGGAAACCTAAAGCATGCATACCAAGAATTTCCCACAGTTCACATGATAGGTAGTAACTTGTCAAGTCACAGCAACTCATTTATGAAATTTGGCCTTAGCATATTATCACGCATAATTCAGCACACAGTATATACCATGAAGTTAACTGCAACTAGTTGCTGTCCTGTGAGTGAAAAAAGAACTTGTCTATTTCCTACAGTCACGTTCCAGAAGATAGAAGATACTCTAGCACAGGGAAATTTCCCAATATGGACCATCACAGATGGCTGCTTCTATAAAATCGGTCTCTACATCTTCATATTCAGAGAATTCTAAGAAAATCGGGAGGACAGTAAACTGTACCACACTTTCTTTTCACACAAGGTGTCAGAAAGTCAAGATTCAACAGGAATAAAGTCAGAATCTTGCTCTTGCTAATGAATCTCAGTTATATCACGACCATCACAGGCATAAAGCACATTTTCTTGGAGGTCTGATTTTTAATTTTTGTACAAGTCCAATTCTTATTGCAAAACTGTTAAAATATTAGGTCTCCTAAGATTCTAGAAGAGCTGCTCCAAAAAACACATAAGGTTTAACATATTTTTAATATGCACAACCACAGTTCATCATGGCCACACAAAATTGTTCTTCCATCACAGAAAAGCCTATCTGCAGCCAGTATCAGCTAATGTAACCACAAAGACTTCATTCTCAGCCTTTACCCTATTTTCCCATTCAAATAGAACTTCCAAGACTATTATCTGATAAAAATACGCAATGACTATTCCCTCGCTAATCATTTTTACAGATTTGCTATCCTAGAAGACACACAATCAACTGCATCTCATACAACTTTGCTGGAGTAAGACACAAAGAGTTCAACTGAGTAATCTTTTCAGGAGATACCTTCATTTGATTTCAGCTTTGTTGTGAGAATTGGTACATGTGCACCTGCAGCACTTCTAAACCCATTGAATTGGTAATTCCACCAATCTCTTCATTTGCAATATTAAAAAAAGAAAACTAACAGGAAATGGTGAGCTATGCTCACCTGAGCATGTGATTATAATCGACTCTTCTGCCCCTGCTTCGACTTTTTAGTTGCTTGTAAATATCAAAGTTTTCTTCTATTAAGATGTATAAAAACTGTTTGAGTCCAGCTGATTCTCTGATTAATGTGACTCAATTTATCTATCATTGAAAAGTGATAGTTCTGAATATACACTTAGGCTATCACGTGTTAAGTAGTTTTTTACTGCCTCTACGAATTTATATAGATGTGGAGGAAGAGGCTGCACAGTGATATCTATTACAAATTCTGACTAAGTACATTGAATTAGTTACATGGGCACACTTCCTGTTTTCCTTTTTTTGATACATGTTTATCATCCAGTGGGTAAAAAGATAAAGTGAAAGGCATCTCTACTAAGCAGCAAAGAAGGAGTGGCTAGATTTAAAATTCAGAGGCTGTCCCAGCCCTTTTGCAGGGCTCATCAGTAGTAGAGGACTCTTGTGGAAAAAACCCACTCAATTAACCATATGAAATATCCTGACATGAATTCTCTACTGTTAGTTTCTTCACAAAATTCAAAATTCTTCATGGAAAAACAGGTTCCTTTCCACAAGTCAGAAACTATTTGTTCAATATTCATCTATTTGAATATTCACATTATGTCGTCTAGCCAGGAAATAAAGCGAGCACTCATCAACAGTCTATTACAACAGTTAAGATATTCAAGTCCACAAATGACAGTGCTGTATCTTTTCATAAGAAATGCAAAAAAAAGGTACAACTGCTCCACATTCCAGGACACATACCATAGTTAGTTAAGTTATATGGGGAAGAGGTGTATGAACCAGAATTACCATTTTAAAATTGAAGATGTCAAAGATAAAGCATACAAGTACGAAACAAAAATTAAAACTGTTTTGATGTGTTTCTGACACCGGTTTTAATTTCCTTTCTAGCACAAGCCTGTTTCTTGTAACAATGACGGAGTTACTATAGCAATTATTTATCTGACATAACCTCCTTTACATCAACATATTTTAAGTGAAGAGCACAGCATATCTGATCTAGTTCCAACAAGACGTGTACAAACATGCACTTTGGAAAGTCATTAGGGAATTAATGCAAAACCAAACAATCTGCTTGGCAAATGTAAGATCCGCACAGGAAGGAAAGCAAAGGTCAAAAATCACTGATGCTGAGGAACAATTCGTAAGATATATGAAATCCCATGACTTGATTTGAGGTCAGGGAAGAACTGACTTGAATTTCCAAAAGCCTTTGTGGACAAGAAGAAAATGAATTCATCGAAACATAAAAATTGTCATGTTTCATCAGTGTACAGGATGTGGAATTTTACTATTACACAATAGAAAAAGAATACACCCAGGGAAGACAAAAGCTTTCTTAAATACTGAAATAAACGTTTTGATCCTTTTACAAAAAACCTAAAAAGATACAAAAAGTATCACACTATCAGGTGTCCAGAAATATGTATCATTTATAAATGACAACCCCAAAGGTAAAAAAAAAGGCTAGAGACAAAACCATTTTTGAAGACTCATAGTTGGATCTACAAGGACCAAGCACTTCACTACAGAAGACGTAATTATCAAAAGGCCAACTAACTGCCATTGCCAAAGCAGGCTTTCTCCACAGCTCTGTCTCCCTGGTCTCTCAGCTGTGTTTGTCACAACAGACAGCTTAGTTCCAGGTTGTAAAACGACCCAGTACTTCTTCCCCAGTATAGGTGTGTAAGGTGTGCAGAACTACAGATTCAATGCTTCTCTCGCTGTCTAGCTACTAAGTATTAAAGCAAGATCTCATGCATTGCCATGGTGCATATCCTGAATCAGACGGTACGTGCATGGCAGGCAGGCTAATATAAGATCACATCACAAGGATTGCTCCAACAGGCAAAACTTAAAATTACTTACATTTATCCTATTACGTATCCCAAAGGACTCTTCTATTCTAACTATGCCCATCTAAACTGCTAAATAGCTAACGTATCATCATGCACTAACGTTTTACTATTGCTGATTAAGACAGGCAAATGTGTAACTCACATTTTAAGAAAGCTGTCTAACATGATGGATGAATCATGTCAGAGATCTTTGTGTTATTAGGGACCCTCACTTAAGTCTTGACACACAACTGCTACATAGTTATAAAAGTGCAGTATATTTCTCCTCCTACTGCCCCACAGATCAAAACGGGGCACTTATACACTACTCATTGCTAGAAAATATTTGTAAGCAAAGCACATACTGGCTGAAGTTTTCTTCTCTTCCAGTTAAGTAAAGCCATTTCATATCCCATACTAACTGCAGAATCACAGAACAGTAGGGGTTTCCAAGTGACCTCTAAAGATAATCCAGTCCAATCTCCCTGCTCAAGCAGATGCACCTGGATCAAGTCACACAGGAATTTGTCCAGGTGGGTTTGGAAAACCTCCAGAGAAGGAGACTCTACACCCTCCCTGGGTACCCTGTGCCAGAGCTCCCTCACTCACAGGAAAGAGGCTTTTCCTTAAGTGGAACTTTTTATGTTCCACCTTTTGTTGCTATTGTCCACCCTAGTCCTACTGCTGGGCATGCAGTTGCTCCATCCTCTTGACATATACCTTTTAAATACTTTTAAGTATTAACAAGTTCTCATCTCAGTCTCCTCTTACAGCACCAGAACCAACAGCCCTTCCAAATAAGGAAGATGCTCTAGTCCCCTGATAATCTTGGAGGCCCTCCACTGGATTCTCTCCCGAAGTTCCCTGTCCCTCTTGAGCTGAGGAGCCCAGAACTGGACACAGGACTCCAGATGAGGCCTCACCAGGGCAGAGTAGAGAGGGAGCAGAACCTCCACACTGCTCTTGATGCTTCCCAAATTCACAGTCTGTCAACAGTAACAAAATCTACATTGCCTTCTCCTAAGTGAAGCAAGCTGATTTGAGAAGATAGAGCACTTAAAAGAAACTGTCAGTCCAAAAACAGATACTTACAGAAACAGTTGAGCTGGGCGTATTTGTACCATAGCCAGAAGAAGGGAGAGACGCCAAAGACCAGCGACGACCATCAGTCCTGTTGTGAAACCAAGGTTAATCAAATGAACACTGCAGTATTCTAAAACAAATACATCTGTGGAGGTATTATCGTGATAAAATTGCATTTCAAAAAGCGCCATATTAACAGTGTTTTTAATAAAGAGTAAACTTTCAAAGGGGAACAAAATAAACAGGAGCTCAGTAAGAATGACTCAGGCTTACAGATTTTAATGTGTTTTTCTAGCTAAAACAAAATCTACGAGATGAAACAACCAGAAAGTGAACGCAGAGCTCGACCAAATTGATGTCTCACTAATACACAGAAATCAACAGTGAGTCTTTTCTGAGGTCCATCAGATGAAAATGAATGAGAAGTAAATTAAAAACTTGTGAATGAATGCAAACCACAATGCTCTGAATCACAGAATAACCACCACAGACTGCTTGAAATAAAAAGGTAGCGCTTTCTTAAGTTATACTATTATAGCATAATGGCAAACTTGCAGGCTAATTTCATAACTGCAAAGAATGATAAAGTAAAAAACCAAATTTATTCTATGCTAGATATATAAGTTGGGAAAAACAAGTTTGAAGCAAAAATCATGCTTACTCAGAACAAAAAAAAACCCAACAGTCCCAGCCAAACACAATTTCTGCCCTTGACCACTGCAGGTGAGCAAGACAATGTGGAACTTGAGCATTCAAAGTGACAAGCTAAAAAACAAGGATGGGAGCCGTGTTTACATTTTTGTAACATTTACCTGTCATTTCGGTGCCCATGACTGGAGTACAATTGTATCAAATATGTTAAAAAAAGAGCAAAATAATACATAAATAACAAAGCAAGACAACTTTATTTAAACAGAAGTATAATAGCAGGGGAAAGGAGAAGGGAAAATTGAAGCTCTATTTTGCATCCAGTACAAAGATGATCTCTCAAGTCTGATTTACAGAAAAAGTGTAATTCCATAAAGGAGAACCAAAGTCATAACAAATGAGTAACATTAAACTTCTTGATGCAGCTTCCCTACACTTCAAGTGGAAGTGTCTAAAAAATCCCTTGCTTTTCTCCATTTATCCATCCACAAGCTATAACCCAAGACCGTGACTTTGAACACATGCAGAATAAGAAAAGAAACTACAGTACATAATTAGTGTTAAAATATAAAGGTAGAGGGACTACTGACAGTATCAAGGACTAAACTCTAGAAAAAAAAAAAAAAACCCTTACTCCTCCTCCACAATTTTGGTTTACATTCATTTTCTTCCTCCCAGGTACTCACGAGCTACCTCCAGATGAATGAACAATTCCAAAAGTAGTTCTCCTCATTTTGGTTCAGTTACACAGGCTAAATATGTTCACAGTTATAAGAACTTGGAAAGAGACTTCCAAATCACTTCTTTTGCCTCTCCCTCTCTTTCCTCACACTCCTGTAGCTTTTCAGTATCTCCACTGATGAGAGGCAGTGGGTGGAAAAAGAATATCCATACATCTACTACACAAACTCATCTCTGCTCCTTCAACCTGCTCTATCACAGAAACACACTGCCCTGCCCTTCCTTTCCTTTTTATCATCACTACATTTACAAAACATAACAGAAAAAGCATAAAGTGTGAGAACTGCTCTTGTTAATCACAGGTCATTTTACTACCAGAATGCATCGTTTCACAGGTCATATGAAGACAACCACAAAAACACACCAAATTCATGACAAAATTTTATATTGACGTTGATTCAAGTTTGGATGACAAGCATTTTCACTATAAAGATAGAACAAAATCAGTTTTCAAAGGAAATTGCTCTTAAGAAGTTTCTTGAATCTGAGTGAGGCAACAAATTATTCTGAATCACAGAAACTTCTGTATTAGCACTCCCTTTAATTAAATATTTTATTTAGAAACCAATACAGGGCTCTAAAAAAGATCAAAATCCAAATGACACACCGCTAAACAATAATTCTTTTTCCTCTTTATTTTTAAGGTTTGCGATTTAAGCTTTCTGTTGATTATGGGTGGGAAAGGAAAACTACTTCCTGCCCACTGTATTTCTAAGCAATGCTTGGTCTTCCACATCTGATTTTTCCATTAGGTGCTATTTCTGTATTTAATGAATCTTTCTAAAAATATACTCAAAACCAAATACAATTTAGGAAGAGATAGCTTTCATTTATTTAAGGATGTTATCAAGAAGAAGAAAATTAAAACAAAAATGCAAAACTTCAAGGTGCTAATTAAAAAAGTGATATCATATGCTACCAGATAAGATCTACTGTCATTGATAAATTAGATTCGGATAAAAGGAACACATGAGTAAAGTTTTCTCCCCTTTGTAGCTTTTTACAAGAGTTACACCACTTCCTGGCACTTACTTTCAAGTGTTTGCAAGAGCAATCTTACTAAACTCCCAAAATAAAAGAAGTAAAACTATACCAGCAACTGTCATTTCAATGCAAATACAGCAGTTCCATGCCTAGAACTACTCAACAGTAAGGAAAATCAAAACATTCTAATTTCATTTTTTGTGTGTATGTCCTAAGGTCAACCTATACACTCTGCCTACACTCTCCCAGGCTTAGAGTTAATAAACGTATTATTCGAGGTAGGCTGGTAAGGTGTTAAGTGACAGGGAATCACATTGGCATGAACAGGCAGTCTCCCACGACATGCTATCAACTTTGGTTATGCTTCATTTAATAATAATTTACTAGCTAGGTCACTTTAAATTCACTTTAGATCTTTAGAAATTCTACCAGTATTAATTAATACTCATATCACTCCTATGACAGAGCTGACTGTCTCAGTGGTACAGATAATGTAACAGGTCAAGGTCAAGTTTTACAGGTATGGTGACAGCACTGCTGTTGCCAGTAGAACCAGGCCCTAATATCAGGACCATCATAATTGTGCTCTTATAAGCAATGTACTTCTTATAGTAAGGAAAACAAAAAGAAAAAAACTATATGTACCTCAAAACTTTCCCATATCTGAATGGATGAGGAAAGTGTGTCCGAATCGGATCCACTACAATTAAATCATTGATTTATTTCTTTTAAAGGTATAATTGCATTGAATCAACCATCCAGTACAACTTTGCTGCAACTGAGGCTTAGGAGTTTACATAAGCAAGAAAAGTCTCATCACTCTAATTGATATATTTGACAGATGTATTTGAAATTAGACCTGGGTTTGACAACATTTCCCCTACATAAAATGTAAGCTGTGTTAGACAAGCAACCTCTTACCTTCGTGCAAAAGAAAAGTGGGCTGAGGCACTAGGAGAGAAATTCCGAGGGCTATCTTGAGGACTGTTTCCTGCTGGGGAAGACACACAAAAAATTAATTACAAAGGGGGAAGAGCAATTAAAAAAAACACACTAAAAAGCATTCAGACATACTAATCCAAGCATTTCCAGACAGCTTAGAAACTAATTTCAGAATGTCTTCTCTCTCAATCTCAGAGAAAAACTCAGAATCTTATTCAAATTCACATTTAATTTACATTTGATTTTTAGTTATTGGATTTTGTAACTCATAGAAAACTCTCTACCTAGTCTTTTAATTTGCATATATTAGCTTGACAGAAATTTGAACTGAAAATTTTCATGTCATTTTAATAGAGGAGTGGGTTTTTTTTAATCACACAGAACACTTGAAAGTTAGAAAAAAAAAATCATGATTAGAATGACTTATCCCTTACACAAAGTCTCTACAGAATTTCCAGGGAGCTTTATTGTGATTTTTTCATTATACTTTTTTTCTCCTAGCTCTGAAAGAAGCAGACAAAACACATTAAATTGCTTATTTTTTTCCCCCCATAGATCTGTTGGACAGAGAAATAGAGAAGGCGACCACCCGCTGGGATGACACAAGGTAACTGGACATTGTGAACACGTTCTAACTTTAGGGTCTGTTACTTCTTCATATTAAAGCACTCCACTTCCTGCTGCCCAGCATGAAGGCAGAAAGAAGGCAGGTGCTGAAAGCAGCTCCTGGCACCTCTACACCTTGGCACCTACAGGACACACAGTACTCTGGAGCAGAAATAAAGAAGACATCCCTCTCACCTCATCCCCCCAAAAAAAACCCATCAAACAAACTAAACACAAGCAACAAAGAAATCACACCAAAAGCTAATAGGGTTCCATTTCAAGTAGCACTGCCACATGTTTTTCCTTAAATAGGGAAAAGACCTGAAACAATTTTAAAGAAAAGTAATGTATTCATTGTAGCATTTTATTTTTGAAAATGATTGAGACTGCAACATTAGGCAATAGATAAAGAAAGCTCCTATTTGTGCCCAGCTAGAATCAACACAGTTTTTGAGGAGAAAATTAACTACCTGTGGAAAAAAAAAACCAGTACAATAGAGCACTTTGGCGGGCTTTAAGTGGCTTTGATTTCTAAACAAATTTTTGAATTGACATCGCATTTATCATAGTGAGGTCCTTAACAGATTCTACTCATTCAAGAAAGCATAATCATAGAGCCATTAGGTAGGAAATGCAGAGTACACTCACCCTGATTTTTTTTTTTTTTTTTTTTGCTAGAAACAGATGCAAGATGCTTTCTGAACTTTGCTTAAATCACATCTTCACCGCTGCTCTTCTCACGGCTCCCAAGAGACAAGGATTCTACTCTTGATGGACAATATCTCCAACTTGTTTGTTTTGCCTGTTCATCACAGCTGAATGATGTAATTCTGACATTACCCCTCAAGACCTTAGCTTCTTTGTCACTCTTCACACAGTTCAGACTGTCTCAATAATTAGAGGGTGGCAAGGATTTTCATTCCCTGAAGAAGGGTGAGGAAAAAGCAGAGGGAACCTGGAGCCACACATGTAGCACAGATTTTAATCTTTATTTGGGAGTCAACACAATTTACTCTTCTCCTGAATTAAACACTGAGAGCAAGAGTTTGCTCAATTCAACAGCTATTTTTTTTTCTTTGGCTGGTATCAGAGCTTATTTAATAAAGAAAAGCTACACCAAAAAAAAAAAAAAAAATTAGCAGTGTGCAGATGAAACACAGTCACAAACTTTAGCTACTTCACTAGAAATAACGAGCTGTAATGTAGTGTGTCATGTACTTATAAAAGAGAAAAAATACCAAAGAATCTACCTTCTAGTTGGCAGAAGAGAATTAGGCTCAATGCAGTGGGACATAAACACTTTTGACAAATAGTTTGACAAATCAGTATACTGAGGTTTATATACAAAATCCTTTCTGCTGACAACTATTTTAAAGTTATATATGGATATAGATATACACACATGACCTCTAAAGGTCCTTTCCAACCCTACCTATGACATGTCAATACCATGTCAATGTCAATGACATGCCTAACTGTCCATCAGTTAGTCAGAACATATGTGTAAACTTCACAGAGAAGCAAAAACCATAGCAGAATAGTGCAGTAATTTTATATTTTTCATGTGGATTTGCGGAGATACATTGCTGCAAACCACCTCATTAGTGTCAGCAAAGATCACTTCCTTACAGACAAAATCTGAACAAGTCAGCATCTTACTCAGGAAAATCACTGGATCCTGTTATTAGCAGAATCAATTTCCAAGCACCATTTCCAATTGCAAACCACTTTTTCAATGTAACAAAAGTGGTATACCCCAAGTGACTGGAGACACACCTAGTGCTGTTTTATATTTAAGGTGTAGTATTCCAGAAAAGCAAGACAGGTTAGAAGCAGAGTCCTATATGTGACCTTCATCCATCACAGCATTCATCTACCCATCTGCAAGTCAATACCTGGGAGACTTTCAAGTAAGAACCAGTGCCAGTTAATTCTCTGTCCATATGTGCAGTGCTTGCTTATTACACCAATCCTGCTGTTCTTTGGGACTTTCTGGCTGGTTTTTATTTTAGTCCTACAGTATCTCTATGATACTGAGATTACTGTCAATGTTTCTGACCTGGTAAAGCAAACCTGACTGGTGGTCGGGCATTAGGAAAGTAATGAACACCAGCATCCTCTGGGAGATAGAATGAATATGCAATCAACATACCAGAACAATACTCTACCTCGTGACACCACATAGAGTAACTCATTTTCCAAGCAGCTATTGTTAGGAAAGCTAGGTTGAGACTGACTAAATTGTGATTGTTTTGTTAGTAGCTTTTAAAAGCACAGTAACTTCAACACAAAGGGAAGCTGTTCTAAATCTTCTAATAAGGCATATGTTACAGTCCCTGTATAATTATTAACGTATTTTTAATAACTGTCTACTTACAAAGAGATTCAGATGCAATGACTTTCTGTCAGTGCCGAGGGAATAAGAGGTAAGTGGCACTTTTTAGTCCAAACTCCTGATGGATCAAAGACAAATCCAGTTTGAGGTCTTGATGTTAACAATTGATTGTCTTTTAAAATAAGTCACAGTACATCAGCATCACAGTAACAGAATACAACAATAGGTCATATATTCTGCTGTGGTAGTTTACCATCCACAGTTACAGGTCTGATTTCCATACTATAACAAACAGTAGAAGCTAGCAGAATACACAGCTGGGCAGTAGAATATATTTGAATACTGCCTCAGGTGTTTTCCACTGAGGTCCACTCAGAGGTGAGGAATCAAAGAATCACAGAATACCAAGGATTGGAAGGGACTTCAAAAGATCATCTAGTTCAACTCCCCTGTCAGAGCAGGACCACCTAGAGTAGGTCACACAGAAGCTCATCCAGGTGGGTTCGGAATGTCTCCAGAGGAGACTCCACAACTCATCTGGGCAGCCTGTTCCAGTGCTCCGACACCCTCACAGGGAAGAAATTTTTCCTGGTGTTTCTTTGGAACCTCTCATGTTCCGGCTTATACCCATTGTCCATTGGACATCACTGAGAATAGCCTAGTTCCATCCTCCTGACAGCTGCCATTTACGTATTTGTAAACATTAATGAGATCACCCCTCAGTCTCCTCTTCTCTGAGCTGAAGAACCCCAGTCCCCTCAGCTTTTCATCATAAAGGAAATGCTCCAACTCCATCATGTTTGTGGCCCTGTGATGAATGCTATTTCAAAACCTGGATTAGTTATGCTTCACACCAGCAAATGACAGCAAGGAAGATTTCCACCCTACTTAAATCCATTTGCCAGGATGCTTTGCATGTTCTGACCACTATCTAAAATATTGGCAGTGATATGTTTTAATGGGATTTAATTTAAAAGTCAGTTGTATCTGCATTTAACTTATCATCTACACTTTCACCTTCCATCCCTAAACTAGTTAGAAGATCCTCTGGAATTGCTAGAACAGCTTTACTTTTACCAAAAGCAAGACTAAATAACAAGTTTATTTCAGCAAAATAATTTATATTATTCTAAATGTGACAAGTCAGAACTCGTGTGACCAGCAGGATCAAAAAGGTGATTCTCTCCTTGTATTTGGCACTGGTTGGGCTGCACCTCAAGTGCTGTATTCAGTGTTGGGCCCCTCACTATAAGAAGGACATTGAGGTGCTGGAACATGTCCAGAGACAGGCAACAGAACTGGTCAAGGGTCTGGAGAACACGTCTGATGAGGAGCAGCTCAGAAAACTGGAGTTCTTTAGTCTGGAGAAGAGAAGGCTCAAAGGAGACCTTATCACTCTCCACAACTACCTGAAATAAGGTTGTAGTGAGATGGGGGTCAAGTCTCTTTTCCCAAGAAATTATAGGAAAAGAGGAAATGAGCTCAAGTTGCAACAGAGGAGGTTTAGACTGGAGATTAGGAAGAGCTTTTCACTAGGAGGTAGTTGGACAATGGAACAGGCTGCCCAGGCAGGTGGCAGTCACCATCCCTGGAGGTATTTAAAACAGGTGTAGATAAGCTGCAGAGGGACACAGTCTAGTGATGGGCTTGGCAGTGTGAGGTTAATGGTTGGACTTAAATGTCTTTACTATGATTCTGTGAATGATATATTGAATTGTTTTCTTTTCTGTAAATACCATCTTTCTTTAAAAAAATAATATTCACAATCCTACTTTAGTTTTCAGCATTCTTATGTTTCACCAAGAAAACACAAGAAGGCCTCATTAATTTACAAATCTAGTCCTCCTTTCCCAAAATCCAGTCAATGCAGACTGTAGCTAAGCCAGAAAAACACATAACCTGCATATGAGAGATTTGCTTCAAATACACTGCAGTAAGCTAGTATTCAGTATTGCCTATCTTGGACAAAAAACACAGGATTAAAACAAAAAATCCAAGGAAACTAACAAAAAATCCAAGGAAACTAGCTCTGAATTTGATACACAGGCCCAAATGCCTCCAGAGTGATTCAAAGCCTAATACAACTAAAATATATGGTGAAAATAGCTTTATTCATTAACATACTTCAATGTAGGTAGCTGAATTACACATATCTAACAAAAATAATTGATGCAAAGACTAAGTCCTAAGGTTGTGAGCGCAGAGTATCAGCAGTCAGCACTCTAACAGTGTCTGCCTAGAGGTCTATGCAGACCTAAGTAGAAAAAGGATTACAAGCAGAAAAATTAATTCCTTGGCCTTAGTTTTGCTTTAGACAATTGCATCATGTAATTCTGTTCATAAACTTACTGAACCTAACAGAAAAGGTCACACAAAAGGTTCCCACATGCACAAAAGGTTCCCACATGCTATCCTACCAGCCTTTCTCCCCACATAATTCCATTCAACCATGTATGACCATAAAAGCACACAGTATTCCAGACTAAATAAATCTAACAGCAGCATAAAATCTTCCCAAATTCAATTGAAAATTACTTCCTTTATACATATTCAGAGATTTATCTTCAAAGCTTGTGGTGGTTTAGCCTGATGTCCACCAAGTCATGAAATCACTCCCCCTCCTAAACTGGACAGGAGAGAGAGAGAAATACAACAAACAGCTTGAGAGTTGAGTTAGGGACGGAGACATCACTCAGCAATTAGCATCTTGGGCAAAACAGACTCAGGGAGAAAAATGTTTCACCTATTAAAGAAACAGTATGAGCAGGGAGACTACAAATAAAACCATCTTAAAAACACCTCCCCCCTACCCCTCCTCTTCCTGGGACTCCCTTTTCTTCCCCCATAGAGGCACAGGGGATGGGAGTTGCAGTCAGTTCATTTCAGATGGACATTGCCACTGCTTCTTCTCGGGAAGAGGCCTCCTCACACTTCCCGCTGCTGCAGTGTGGGATCCCTCCCACAGGAGACAGTCCCTCACAAACTTCTCCAGTGTGAGTCCTTCACATGGGCTGGGTGCAGCTCCTCACGAACTGCTCTGGCATGGGGCCTCCCACGGGGGCAGCTCCTCACACCCTGCCCCACCGTGGAGAACAGTCCTTCAGGGACAGACTGCTCCAGCTTGAGTCCCTCACGGGATCACAAGTCCTGACAGCAAACCTGCTCTGGTGTGGGCACCTCCCCCTACAAACTCCTAGGTCCTGCCAGGAACTTGCTCCAGGATGAATTTCTTACAGAGTCACAGCCACTTTCAGGCATCCACCTGCTCTAGCGTGGGGTCCTCCATGGGCTGCAAGTGGGTCTCTGCTTCCCGGAGGCCTCCATGGACTGCAGGGGGACAACTGCCTCACCATGGTCCTAACCACAGGTCACAGGGGAGCCTTTTCAGTGCCTAAGCACCCTTCTCCCCCTCCTTCTCCACTGCCCTTGGTGTCTGCAGAGATGTTTTCACATTCTCACTCCCCGTTGCTGCTGCAGTTTTGAAACTGCACAACAAGTTCTTCTCCTTCTCAAATATGTTACTCAAAGAGGCATTACCTCCATCACTAACTGGCTAGGCCTGGGTCAGGTGCAGGGTCCAGCTTAGAATTGACTGGCCCTAACCCTGTGAGCTACACGGGAAGCTTCTGGCAACTCTTTTTGTTTAAAGAAGCCACCCCTGTAGCCCTGTTGCTACCGAAAAACCTGGCCCAGGCAAAACCACTACAAAGTTATACAAGACAGGTTATTGCAAACCTAACCACTGAGAAAGAGTAAGAGGAGGGAGGATCCTCCCTAAATTCCTTGTAATAGATGTGTATACAGCTTAGAGCAGACATTTCTGTTACTGGTCCTTCAGCACAAAATGCTGCACGTTGCTATGTAACTTAATAATTTTTTATTCCAGTTCTCAAGACTATTCAGCCACTTCAACACAATTTCCCAATGCTGTTGCATACTGGATGTCTTCCAAATTTAAAAACTACCACTCCGACTTCATAATATTTCTTATTTTAGCACAACCTCCATCTTCTCTCCTTTGTACCATTTCCTACTTATCTTGGAACTCTTGCCCTAGTACCTTAGTGGCACTTCATTAAAACATTTGCAGACAAGTTAGATCTACAGCATTGCTCCTAACAACTAAATTTTGTTTCTACTGCAGACCACTAAATGGTACCACATGTGACTATTAACCATTCAGGGTTATTATCACCCACAGGTACAAGCTTTTGTGACTACTGAGGTGGGGCACCTGAATGCCCTGACTTGCTGAGATTATAATAAATAATTTTGTAGGCTGTGTGGCACAGAAGACCTGTCTACACAGCAGGAGGCAGTCAGTCAGCTGGAAAGTCCCATTAACGACCAGGGCATCAGATGTTGTCCAAGCTGATGGTGCAATCTTTTGTTTACCAAAGCTCTGAACATATCCAGAGTTTGTGCAAAAAAATAAAAAGATCTTTCAGCAGATTTAACAGCTTCCAGCTCAGATAAAGGCAAAGAATGTCCAAACAATTTCCCTAAGACAGTTACTAATAATGATGAAGGTCTGAACTCAAAGAGATGGCCTGGTATAGATTTGGTTTCTATTTTCATAAGAGAGAGGAAGACTTTAGGTAGGGAAAGTTGATATTATTCTTGAAATCTCTTATGGTCTTTACATGTATTGTGCAAGGCAAAGGGGGAGCTTAAGCTGCAAGCCAAAATATGACCTTCCACCAACACAAATTAGCTCTGCAGATAGCTACATAGACACAGGAAGAGAGCATTATACATACTGTATTAGTAATTAAGGTCTTTTTCCTATCCTCTTTTTAATCTTTGGTCTCAGACCTTATACCTCTCTGTGCACTCCCAAGCCTTGACTATTTACTGCTATAATAATTCCTTATATAGTACGAGAGTCTTCACAGCCACCGATACTTACAAATTCATCTGTCACGTTGCCATCACTACTCATGCACCATTTGTGCTCTGCACAAAATACTTAATCAGTGTGGTGCTGTCTCACTTGTATCACCCTCCCCTACTATCAAAATGAATCCAAGAATGACTGAAAAGGTAAGGCTAAAAATTAAAAAAATCCATGTTAGTATTCACAGTTTGTCTAATTCAGCTGTAAAAATTAACAGATTCCTGTGTAGGTACAATCCACTGTTACCTCCAGATCAAACACTGAAAACTGGAGAGGGGGAAGAAACTTGCCTGAGATCTGTATGACTATCTCATACAGGGCAATTATCATCATCCGAAACCTGGGTCACTAGTCCTTCGCAAAGAACATCTATTCAAACCCGCCTCCAGTGCCTCCAGTTCAGATCTTATTTGGGAGAAAAACAAGGAACAAGGTGGTTACAAAATACATCTCAAATAAAGATGTTCAAGAAGCTTTTCTTCTAGAATACAGCAACAGAGCTCACATCAAGTTTGCTCTGGCTAACTCCAATCCAGATTGTTATGATTACCTATTAGCACACTGTGCTTTTCAGGCAGTCTGAAGCAACAGCATACTGTTTCTGAAGGTGCAGCCAGATCTCTAAACAACTGGTCTGCAGATATCAAAGATGAAAACATTCTTGAGCAAGGCCACAGACATTAGCTGAGTGCTAATGCAGGGTACTCTAAGACAGCTCCACCTTGATATTCATAATATGCCTTCACAGGCCTTGCTTCAGTTGATATGGAGGATGCATAGTGCTTTTTGCCCTCAGGGATGTGATATCTTTAGGAAAAAAAAACCCCAAAGCACAACAGGTAGCTTAATCTAATGGTCTGAATAAAACTCATCTTAGCCAAGAGGTGCAGGCAAAGGTAACTAATTAACCAAACCAAAGTGATTTCAGAGAACTTTGAAAGTGGCCTCAGATATCTCCATTCCACTCTCTCATCTTGAAGCAAATGTGATTGTTCTTCAGTCTATGTTAGAAGACAGGTTGTGGCAGAGCAATCTGATGCCTGCCTGACATCTTAAGCCCAAGTTCAGGTAACTTTTCAAGACAAGACAAGACAGTAAAACATTATCTTGTCACATATGGATAGAAATCATTTCTGCTCTCACATGCTATTAAATATTTTAATACACTTGGACACAGTGATGTATACGTCCCACACTTGTCTGTCTTGTGGTTCTCTTTAAAATATGCCTGGAAACACTTCTACTTGAGCCAGGATTCATCTGGCTGACAGATTAACACGTTCTGACTCCTAACACTCAAAATAGTTCATCTTCCTGTTATAGTACTACAAAGGACCTGAAAGTATTACCCATCTTTGCACCAGAACCAGAAGAAAATTCTGTGTTTTCAACATAGTCCTTGAGGTCCCTAAGGAAGAGGGAAGTTAAGAGAGATTAAAGCATAGTAAAGTGGAACTCTGAGCCGACGTCTTCATCAGTGCTTATGATTTTTTCAGAGACTGCTTTTTCTAAAGAGGAAATCAAGGTAATGAAGACAGACACAATAGAAAAAGAAAACTGGAAAGACAGTTCTCTCTCAATGCATGTGTAAGGATGTTGAGAATATAAAACATGACTGAAGACACTAGGCAGGCTGACAGCCTGGGCCTTCTGCAACCTCTCTCCTACAGTGAGAAGCACTGATGCAGAGAACTGAGTGAGAAAAGAATGACCCAAAGGTTCAATGTGAAGGAGCTAAATGTTTCCATGAACACGTGGGACTGAAACTTGAGTTCAGTGGCTCAAGTTCTCAGATTTGTTATCAGTTAGACTTGGCCTCTCAAAAGGCAGACGCAAGAAACAGTTTCTAACTTTGACAGCCCAGTAGTAAACACTTGTGAAGTTTTTGTTAAAAAAAAAATGAAGATTAGCTGTTCACACCTAAGCAGCACGCTGTTGCACCTGCACTTACCGAGGCAGATTCCTTGCATGAAACCGAATTCTGACAGCATGCAAAAAACACTTTTCTAGAGCAGGACCTCTCCAATGAGTGATATTTTATGTATCTGTCAAAAATGCATGTTATTACCATGCTTCAGCCAAGAACAGCCTAAGGAATAAACCTGTGTTCAGGTTTCAGGAATGCAAGCACTAATACTTTGCTATGCATTTTGTCTTGCACCATTCTCCTCTAGGACTGAAAGCTATCTTGTTTTCCTCTCTCTCTCCTGCTTCTATTGTTTCTTCTCCAACAGCAAACACTAATAAGAAAGATATCACAGTGTTAAAAGTCCTTTCTAGTCCCTCTGATACTTGGAGCTTGCAGCTTATAGTCCTGGCAAGAGGAATAACCATAAGGCTGTCTCTGGTCATATCCTTCTGCTGCACTTCACAATAAACCAGGCCCCTGCAAGACAGCAGGGAGGTGAGGTGAGCTGGGCATGCAGATACAGGTAAGACCTGGTAGCTCCGGCAACACAAGAATACAGCCATCACTAAAAATCCACGATGTCTCTTAAGACAAAGGTTATCAAGGATTTATAGGTGTTAAACACTTGACAAACTGAACACCTACTGTATATGCAGAGGAAAATCCACAACCCACATGGTTTTGCTGTGCTTTGAACCATGAAGCTTGCATCTTTTTTATTTGTGTGAATTAGAATTGACATTCACAGTGATTCAAATTGCAGGTTAAAAGAACAAATTCTGTCTACCAAGTCCATTCCAGTCAGTATCCAACTGATCACTAGGTACAGCAGAAAGTCTGTCAAGGGTGACTCTGAGTATGCTTTAACTTCAAATTGTCCCTTTGGGGTACTAGTTTAAGCACACTAGTCAGCTGAACTAGGAGCCAATGACTGTGTGAATATTTACTGTAATTAACTACACATAGAAGCAAAGTAATAACAGAGTCAGTTATATGCATGCAAATTTTTATCACATATGAGATGTCCTAGTGCTGCTTAAGTATTTGTTATGCAGACCTTAAGCAAACTTATCAGCATTAAGAGAATCTACTGTATCCTGGGCAACTGGAGAAGTTGCCAAATTTCCACAATAGGTTTTTGAGTACACAGTACATACTGCTGTGTTTAAGGAGAAGAATAGCTTACACTTAGCCTTTTTCATCATTATAGTATCAGTTTTCCACCTTCAGAGCCACTTGTCAACAGCTGTCATACAGCAATAATATTTCCCTCTTAGGGTTTGAGAAACGATTTCAGCAAGATGAAGCAACTTGCTGAATGCACGCCTCCACTGACAGATAGAACTCTTGGGCATTTATCAAATACACAAGCTATATTCACATCTCAAGTTAATGCATGCTGGTCACTCCATACTTATGAAGCCTGTTAGGCATTATTGGTCTAAACCATTGGTTTCCACATAAGTGGCAGAGTCACTCATAGCAGCAGACATGGTAGTTCTCACAGCTATAGCTTTTATCAAGTCAGCACAGGATAAATGAAGGTCTTTTTCCACAGTCACCATAGACACTCTGTTCCAAATGGTGATTTTTGCATTTAGAAAACCCAGAAAGAGATCTCAAATATTCCAACATTTCACTTGTCAGTTCTCAAGTAGTCAGCACAATGTTTTGGGGTTTTTTTTCTTTTTTTTAAATCTCTGCTGCCTCAAACTCTTCACAAATATTCGCTTTGTCTTGCTTCCTGGCTATAACAGCCTGATCCTCAAAATGAAAACCACCACGTTTTCTCTAATATTGTTGCTTCCACAGGAAAATGAAGATGCTTTACAAACTCACCATCCTCTGAAAAAACAGAAGTGAAACTCTGCACATTCTCTTCTAGTATGTGTCTGAGAGCAGTTCTCCAAAGCATTTAGTGTCATTGCCTACATAAGGATTGGTATGAGGCTTTCACTTTGGCTTATAGTTACAGCCAATGCCCAAAAACCAGAGACAAGAAACCTTTGAGGAACTGTGTTCTGACATACTAAAAATGTTCCTTTCTAACATGAAGACATTAGTCATCAATAAAATATTTATTTATTCAATCTTGTAGCACCTCAGGTGTTTTAAAAACAGAACAAAATATTCATCAATTAATTGCCATGTAAAGCAAATCACAGAAATTTTCAGCAACGTGCCTAACACCACAAATCATACAAAGCAAAAGCATAAAGAACCAGGAAGAGAATGAAATAACCCCACTCATTCCACAACATTTATCCTAAGTGGAAGCTATTTTATATCCTTTTCACACAAAGCTAGGCCCAGAAAGGGAAAGGCAGGGGATAAAATGTATCAGAATACCAGAATGCAAGGTGGATTAATAAAAAACAGCTACACCATCTACATTATGTTATTTCTGGACAGCTTCACAACATAATAAAGGATTTATGGATCGAAACATAGAAGAAATTTGGATGGAATGATATGCCAACTTTTTGCTATTACAAACAGTGGAAAGAGATTGAGAATCTGTCTGTTTTTCCTTTCTTCATAAAGACATTTTAAGAATCTGATAGCAGCAGTAGTAGCACAGAAATAAAAATCACCTGCATGAGCTGAGAGCGGTGAATGAGGCCGAGGCAGAGCTGGAGACTGGCCATTGCCCATCAAATTCTTCCTGTTGCTTGTTCTACAGCTGTAGGCAAAAAGAGAGGAAAAGACATTAGCATCATGAATACAGCATGAACCGCATATGGACATTTTGAGATTCTGATACTTTGTTCCTTCACTTCCCAGTCTCCTATTAAAAATCAGAACTATCGTGTTTTGTAATCATGTCCAGGAAGTCTATGATCATACTGGATAGTGACAAAGGCAGCAGTTTCCAAAGAAAATGCACCATGGAGACTTTTCAGGCTTGCGCGCCTGCTGTTGGGTGCAAAGACCAGCATTCCCCTGTACAGTCATTTACAAAGGCTCTTCCCTGACTGCAGCTTGTTTCTCTGCCGTACACGTTTCACAATATACAAAAAAATATACAAGCATAATGTGAAAACAAGTCTCAAGCTTAGAATCCCCGTTCAATAAGTAAACCTATTTCTGTTACGTGAACTGTAGCTCGAAATCACATGCCATGAAGTGAAATGATTTATCAGAGAATGATACAACAATTAGATTTATAATTATTGAGATATATTTCACATCTGTGCCTTTTGTCAATGGAACAGATGATGCCTAGGAAGAGAAATGCATTTTTTTTTTACTCATACATTTTTCATCTGCAAAGCCACTAATTTCCCATATCACAAGATCATTAGGGGAGATAAACTGTAAATTAACACATCTATTATACTTTGGAAATGAGACATTTTTCTTAAATGCATCATATAGTTTTCAAAAACGTTGGCAGAAGTGTTCTTCTTTTCTCCTCTTTCTACTATAACGAGTATTCTCACAAATAAATCCCTAACACTGCAAACATCCATGTACAAAGAAAATGGTATGTTGAAGTCAAGTTTATACATGGTTACAGTCTCTAAGTAAAGCTAATGTTTACGTCAGAAATTTTTTTCCTGTGAAGCCATTGAAAAGGGAAAATATTCATCAAGTCATTTCACTAATACAGTAGGTTCTAATGGAAGCAGGCTAAGATTGTATCTGTAGAGGTCACCAAAGACGAATTTTGATCTCTGTGTAATAGTCAGAAAACAAGAATGTTATGATATGGTGTAAGTTGAATAAAGTGCAAAAGAAAGGATGGAGTTTAATAGCACAGACAGCTGAGTAAAACAGATTCAAAGCCAATCCAAAGTAATGCTGAAAATAAGGAAAATTAGGGAAAAAACCATACACAAAAGCCTACAACACAGAAATAAAGAGGAATCAGCAGTGCAGAAGATGCCTGTCTCTACTTGAAAAATGTTTTGGGAAGCAGAACCCCATTCCCACATGTTTAGTGGGCTAATATAAAGTTCATTTGCATAAATTGGCATATCACTTAATTGTTACAACAGTCAATTAAACAATGAATTAACTCAGGAGTATATACTAACAAATACTGCAGATCTATGTAAGAGAACAAAGCATGAAACAATTGCAAGATCCACATTTAGAGCATTGTATGAGTCAAAACTTATGATAAATTCTGTAATCCTAAACTGAACAAACAAGGAGAATTTTAAAACATTAAAAATGCTTGTAGAAAGCAGAGCTTAATCTAGATAGACTCCTAAAATAACATGTATATAACTTTACCTCCACAGCAATCTAGTTTTTAA
Source organism: Colius striatus (assembly GCF_028858725.1). Classification (NCBI taxonomy): domain Eukaryota; kingdom Metazoa; phylum Chordata; class Aves; order Coliiformes; family Coliidae; genus Colius; species Colius striatus. Next base: position 47,479,276 of record NC_084790.1, on the reverse strand, counting down.
ACAATGTATTTTGATCAGATATTTTGTATTCCACGCAACAATTTAAGTCATATTGCTGCAAACTATTTCTAAATTCTGTCCAGCTAGAGATTAATATTCAATTCTTCTCTTATCCCTTATGGTTCTATATCTCTGTTTCTCTTATGATTCTATACTTATGGTTCAAGCTTTTCCTTTTGGCACCATGCAATATCACTATTTGGTAACTCGTCCTGTATCATATTATGACAAGTCACACTTTATCTGCTGTACCTGTTTTTAAAAGCTTGAGAAACTGTTCCTTTGCAATTCTCCAATCTAAAACTGAACTCAGTAGAAATACTTGTTATTCACTAGGTCTTTGTTAAGACACACAGACTGCATGTATCCATGATGACACAATATCACTACAGCATGTGCTGCAGGCCAAGGACCACAGACCCAATTAGGTGACTTCAAAGCAGCTTTCCATGGCTGAAGTTTCTGATCTAAAGGATCACCACATCTCCTGTCACAAGGAGGGAATACATTTTAAGCATCTAATCCCTGGGTGCATTCTCAGTAAAACAAATATTAACTTTCAACAAATTCTTGGCACACTTCACCAATTTTGCAAAAAAGATGATTCCAGATACAGATTTATCTGTACCATTTACCCCTATCTGTACAAATCATTTGCCAGACTTTCTTGTGTAAATAAATGACTGCCTTATATTCAGTTTTATATTAAAATTAAACCTTGACATTCTTCAGGTGAAGTTAGGACCACACCTTTCACATATAATTATCAAAAATACCCAAATCAAGTTATCTTGATTTTTTGGGTGGTTATTTTTAGTAATTATTTTTAGTGAGGAATGGTACTACCTTCAATATTAAGATCTTAACATAGTGAGAAGACTTCATTCATTGCTATTTCAAAAAAATCTCTATTTGCTCAGACATGACTACAGTTGTACAGAGAAATATCTTTTATCACATTCAAATGAATTGTCCTATTGAAAAATTTAAAATAAAAAATATGAAGTCTTCTCTGTTTGCCTTACTAGTAAGGTAAGACGCTAATCACTGTATGAAATGACAAATACATTCTAGAGCCCTAACTGCAGCTTTATTTTTTCTGTTCTGTTCTGGTTCAAAATCTTTGTGAAACGATGTTATCAATTCTCTATAATCTAAGAAACACAATTCCTTCCCCCCAATTAGAGAGGAAGCTCTTTGTTGGGAAAAAAATACAAATCTTAGGGAATCTTGAAAGATGACCTAAGCTGCTAGAACATGGCAAGTGGGAAGCAAGGACACACTAAGGAAGTATCAAAACATTACTTACTGAACTGTATTTAGTCTTGAAATGGCAATCTTCCATATACAAAAGAATCTCTGAAGTTAAAGCCATTCTGAAGATAAAATTGTTTTTCCTAGATCTCTGAACATATGGAGTAACTTTCCCCTTCTATTGTTTTCATAAAACTATTCTCCCATTCAAATGTGACAAGATAAACCAACTGATAAGAGGCAGCCCTGAAAAAAAGCCTCTTTGTCTGCAGGAAAGTTACAGGGATTGTAACTGAGGGAGAAACATAACCCTTGGTAAACCACAGAGCACTACACACTTAAATGCAATTCTCTAAGCCTTGGATTTAATGCTGTAATCAGGTTGCATGGCACAGAGAAGAGACTAGCAAGCCAGGCAGCAGATGCGACATTTTAGAGTGATGAAAGGAGAGGAGGAAAGACGGAGGGAGGAAAGACGGAGGGAGGAAAGACGGAGGGAGGAAAGACGGAGGGAGGAAAGACGGAGGGAGGAAAGACGGAGGGAGGAAAGACGGAGGGAGGAAAGACGGAGGGAGGAAAGACGGAGGGAGGAAAGACGGAGGGAGGAAAGACGGAGGGAGGAAAGACGGAGGGAGGAAAGACGGAGGGAGGAAAGACGGAGGGAGGAAAGACGGAGGGAGGAAAGACGGAGGGAGGAAAGACGGAGGGAGGAAAGACGGAGGGAGGAAAGATCTTTCCAAAGAATAAAAAGGCAGCAGAGGAAAAACAAAGGAATAAACAAAAAAAATCGCATTCAACAATAATTAAAATTTGGAGTGCATATGAGATATGAATAGAACATAAAGTTTACAATTTTTGCCCCACAAAGACCTGCCTGGATTTTGGTCTGTTGCCCACAACTTAAAGTGGTAGTCCTGGATGACTACTTATCTGGAAGCAGTTGGCATTACACTATTTCAGCCATGCCCTGGACTACTGGCATTGTTCCTCATCTTGAAATCCAATTCATAATTTCCTACTTGGTTTCCAAATCCCACCCCCATACAGGTTCTTCCTTCCCTCCTGCTCTCTGCCACTCCTGCCCACTCACACCTCTCCTCCCTATCCTGACTTCTCACATCTTCCTGCTGGGGAACTACTTCCTCATCCCAGCTCTAGTATCAAGCTCACCACACTAACCTGTAATTCACTCTTCCTCCTCCAGTTGCTATAGATGAACAACACTTCCCATGGAAAGTACTCATGATAAAACAAACAGATGACACTACATGAAAAGTGCTCTGTGCTCAGCTTTGTTTCTCACAAAGTAATGGTGAACTACAGCTGCTGGAAGACACAATCCAGTTCTGTGAGGCTTGATTATTTTGCTCTTTAAACAGACATAATTCTTCCCATATCAGACAAAAGTAACTTGGGTAAAAATGATGGGAACTGCTAGACTGAAACCAAAATGTAGACAAAAGCACTAATGTGACTGTTAAGATCATGTTACACTCCACAAGCTCTAAGAAACAGTGAACAGAATAAAAATTTGAAGCACATACCCAGCTGTTCTAGGACATGCAGTACATAATTCATCCAGAGATGAATCATTAAATGCAAGTTCCTTGACAATCAAGAAATGGGAAAAACTGCATATGCACTGAAGTGGAAGTTTCTTCCTCAGAATAAGGGCTAATACATGAGTAAATTACTGGCAGTAAAGGTTAATTGCTTTCCCCCCAAAAAAAGTAAGTAAAGAAGGCTATATAGATAGATTACCACTCACCATGCTTTTGAGGGCAAACCTAGCATTTGTTATAGCCATTTATAATTATTCCATTTCAACATCCCCAGTTATCAATATTTACACTTGTAATGAAGACAGATTTGGCCTGTAAGTTATTATGACAGTTCATCACCTTTCACAGGCTATGCAGAGCACAGCACTACTCCACAACACAGCTTCTTAATTCCAGTACCAGTGTAACGCAGTGGGTCACCTGAAGGTAAAGATCAAAACAAAATTCCTCCTATTTTAAGAGGCTCCAAACAAAATGTTTTATTTGCTAGTGCAAAGAAATTAAGCTATGGTTGTACATAGACTGCAAAGCTGAACCATGTAGATACAAGACAGACTACTAATGCAGTCTCATAAAGTCTCTAGGGACCAAAAAGAGTTATAATTTCTCTGGTGTTAAAATTGCACAGCTGAAAACTACCTCTGGAGGTACACACTGTGTCTCCAGCAAGACTTGAGATGTGGACACCTTGTTTATATAAGGATCTTAAATTTAAGTTATATTTCAGTTATATTTAACTTGTTATGAAGCTAGATAACCTATGACTTCATAGTTCGTTATTACCTTCATGAACAACAATACTGAAGAGTCAGTGCAAAAAGCACGGACTTTAAAAAAACCAAAACATTTAAGGCAAGGAATTTAGCTTGCTTTGGTTTGGGCTTTTTGTTTTTAAAGAAAATAACATTTTGCTTATTACTCACTCTGGTGAGTAACTCTTAAGCTCTCAAGATTCCAAGCAAGTTCTGTGAGATATTAACTTGAATGAATGCAAAAACAGCTGCCATGAAAAGATGATACATACTGATACTGCAGCAGTCAAAAAAAACCCTTTAAGTTTGTATTTGATGAAGCATCTCATGATCTAGAAAGTCAAAAGTAACACATGGCCTGCAGTTCATGCCAGTTTCGCATCAAGACTGCTTTATAAAAAGAAAATGAATCCACCAAGGGTGTTCCTCTCTTAATCCTGTGCAAAATCCACAGACTCCATTCAATTCAATGCTATTTGATGCTACCCTGCTCTATAGCTAAGAGACTGAAGAATAAAGAAGCAAATGGGTACAATTTTAAGAGATATTTCCTAGACTGAAGTAGGTAAATACTCAAGGTGCTACAAATCAGATAAAAATGTGCAAGTCACCTAAATGCAAGTAAAATATACTACCAGGAACACTCAGAATTGTCCTATCCTTATTACCACCTAGCATTATTTTCTGATATATTTTTACTATATCTGCATATATACTTTCTGAATGTGTTATATGTATATAAACGGATGTACAAAATACATACATATCTTTACATAAAGACATATTTATGTATAATCCTGCATTTAGAAGATTACAAATATTCTATTTATTATATATCCCACTCTGTGAAGAGTTTTCCTATCAGTCTTTAATGAGCTTGGTGTGGAAAAAAGGTGTCTTGGATGTAAGTTTCAACATCAGAATTAAGGTTTTACTTTTGTATCTAAAGTTCAGTCAACTTAGATGAAGCCAGATTTTATCTAAAGAAAGTAAGAGTCCAACAATGAAATACGACACATCAAAATAAGTACACAGCTGCTGGTAGCCCTAATTTGGCAGTCTATCACAACACTACAGTGAGTGTTCTGGCTATTGGCCAAGCATTCACAGCAGTAAGCTAAGGGCCTTTGCTAGGTACTCATGCACTTCTGTCCTTCCCTGCCATCACTATCACCTACCAGTATGCCTCCAGAACTTCACAGTTAATCAACTATACAGAGATTTCGGTCTTTTTCTTAATCTTTCTTTTAAAAAAAAAAAAATCTACAGGGAAAATAAAACTGGAAAATGCAACTAACTGGAGGTATAATCATCCTCTGCATGGACCGCCTATATGGCTCAAACATATATAAGGCAGCATCACTGCAAAAATATCTTAACAAAAGAAAACAACTGCAAAAATATCTGACAAATCTCTGCTGTTTAGACCTGAGAAAGACTGCTGCAAAGACAGACTTCAAGCTGTAGAAGGCCTCTCAATCACTAGGCCTCCAGTGCATTGCAAAACAAATAACAAGATGCTTCATTAAACCTTCTCACTGTACTTGCCACAGTGAGGTATGTGTTCAGTGTATTCAACTCCAGTGACTGCTCTCACTTTTAGTCTAAGGAATTTTGATACATAATTTTTCTTCTTCTCAAACACAAAAAAAGTGACAGTAGAGATCCACAAAATATTTCTTCTACAAAAACAAAATGTCATATTTCCCATTTTCCATTCCTTCCTAAAACAACTGCTTCACTTTTAGCTTGTTATAGCAATAAGTAATAAATTACATCAACAGAAAAGAGAGTATTAAGCTAACTACTAATGTCATAGTTGTATAAAATTCGTAAAATAGCTGCATACAAGATAAAATCTGCAATACACACAAGACAGGCCACTAGTGGATAGTAGATAAAGCAAATACTCAGGATCATAAACCAGCCCACTGCACAATTCTGCTTTATTATCTACAAAATGCAGTATTTGCATCTTTGTATTGTACAATCTATTAAGAACATGTCAATGGGATTATTTAAATCCCACCACTTCTTGAATTCTTTTTTTTTTTAATCTTGAGCCCTAGGAAGGGACATAAACCAAGTTATTAGGTGAACAATACATTTGCTATCATACTGAGATACTTAACTAAATTCCTCAATGCACAAATATTATTCTTTCAAAATGGAAAGGTAAGCAGGAAGCTAGTACCAGAAGTAGAGGAAAAATACACAGGGCTGGCCTAAATCATGGCTAAATATTATTATCTTTATTCCAGATAATTCAGGACCTTAAAAAAAGGTCAGAAACATCTCAGTGGAAAAGCATAACCATAGTAATAATAATAATGAGTTATTGTGATGGGTTTATATTATTTAAAAGTTTTATCAAAATAAGTGTCATGCATCACATCACACCTGTGGAGACCACAGCATCAACAGTTCTCAGATGTTAGCCAAATTAAGTTGTGCCTTCACTTACACACTAGATAACCCAGCATAAACCACTTGCACTAGAGAGGAAATACTCTATTTACCACAGTCATGTATATATGTGTTGTAGCACAGACAAGAAGTTTAAAACACAACTCTCACTATGCTGTTGGCCATCCCCAGCATTTTCACATTAACTCCAGCTTTTGACTAGACTACAAGATCCTGGTGCACCTCTAGGGATAAGAGGATGCAGCCAAACATTTCTAACACATTGTTGTCTCAGGTTGAGAGTAGGATGTTTCTTGCTGTCTCCTTGCTCATTGTTAACAGACTGGAGAAAAAAAAAAAAACAAACAAAACCCTGAGATTGTAGGGAGAAGAGGGAGGTGAGTTGAGGCTGCTGGATGCCATTCACTGTTGTTGCTCTCTCCAGAGCCTCCACTGTGCCTTAGACTGGAGCTCTGTCTGCCAGGCTGCAGCTCAGACACTGTCACAGCTGATGTTTGCCACTGGCTTTGTCCACTATTTTGGAGGTAGGATGATACCTTGTGGCTGCTGCAGCTAACACCACCAAGTCCAGACTCTGGCAAGGAGATGATATGGGGATTCTCCTTCTGCCCCTAGCTGAAGTGAAGGTATAGAGTGAAAGCCTTTTTTTACACTTACAGTGAACAGAGAAGACAATCTACTGGCAGTTTTTACCCAGTCCAGTGGGGGGTAAACAAAAAAACCTCCATCAAAACCAAGAAACGAACAGGTCCTTTTCCTGCTATATTTCCTTGAACAACATCCATCCAGACTTGAGGACTAACCACAGCCAATTCCCCAGGCCATTTAAGTACTGCAAGGGAGCCAAGCACATACCCTGAGCTTTCTGTAACTGGTTGAAACTGAGGCCAGCATAGCTCGGAATTAAGATAAAACCTGGGAGTGTCTCCAAACTACTGATAGAAACCTGTTCATCCAGATACCTACCACAGTGAAATGCTGTCCACCTTCTCCCCAGCTTTTTGATTCTGTTTTCCACCTCTTGGCTTTCACTGTTGTTGAGAACAACCACCAGCAAGTTAAAAAAAAAAAAAAAAAAACCAAAAAACACAAGTTTGAGCACTCCTTTTTGTTAGGTCACCATATATTATGAAACCTGTAGGCTGGGATGGTAATCCAGACAGACCTCCTCACAATGTTGAAAGCACTCCCCAGATAGCATGTGGAGTAGCTTTAGGGAGTGTTTCATGTTGGCCAAAAGAAAGTGTATGGTGCCAATACTCGATTCAAAGGATTAAAGTCAGCCATGATCTGACATTACCAGGTGGCTGGTTATATACACAGCCTGCCTATAAAGTCTGGTGCCTCAGTTGACATGTAGGAGACACCTCAAAAACTATGAAACGGAAACACCTGGGAAAGGAAACAAGAAACTAGCCTCCTCTGACTGTTGCTACAGAAACTGCTTGTTTCCTTTCAACCTTCTCCATGTACTTGTGCCCATCAAAATAATTTATGTTATCAAGGCTACTTTCACACAAAAATAATCAGAGGCTTATTAAAAGTCCACACAGTACCCTTTATCACACAAAACAGTCAGCTCTGCACAGTACTCCAGAGACTCACGTACATAGCATCTTTAAAAACAGGTGGAGTGATGGTGAAGTAGCACAACTGCACAAGCTACCTCTTCAATCAACTAATTCAGCAGAAAGTGTCAGAAAACAGTTTCAGAAAAACAACAAAAAAAAACAGTGCAGTTGGAGGCAAAAGCATTCAAGGATGTTAAGTCTCCAGCAGACACACTTTCCCAGTAAGAGTAGAAATTCCTGAGCATTGCCATTCCTTAACCTCTTGAGAGCCAGAAGTGCACATCCATACACTGGAAAGCACTGTGATGATGAAACACAGCGGCCTACTGAGCAGTAGACACTTGAGGGAAAAGAGCTTCATCCCTGTCACAGCACTTTGGTACTAACATGTGAGAAAAAAGGAGAGAGGGAGTTGCCCAAATTTTAAATAAATGGTTGATTTCAAACTAAGCAATGCAAGTTTGCACCCTTTCTTTAAAGGAATTCATTCAAATAACAGGAAAATGATCCTGTTCCTTTTAAAAAGGCAAGAGGCAACATCATGCAACTGAAGTATCAAACCTTCTGTACAAGTAATACACATTTTGTAATTCATGTTCTGTACTGTCTTTTGCTTGGACATAAGCAGTCAGTAGTGGTTAAGTACTTAATACATGGAAACTAAGGAAATATAAATACATTTTTAAAGTAATATTTAGGACAAGATACAGGTGCTTGAAAACTATGGCCCTTACTGCTTAGGAGCCTGAATACAAACAATTAAGACCGATGCATTCAACTTGAAAACTAAGTCTGTTCCCATAAGAACTCTGGCAGCACCATCAGTGCCCCACATTTGAGCACAAACACATAGACTGCCGTTCAGAAATCTGGTTTGCAAACAAAGGACTCCCTCTCTTTACCAAGACCCACATTTTCCTTCTCTCCCACTGTCAGCTGATCAAAAATTTTTCAATTAAGTCATAATTAAGCATCTAGAAGCATTATTTTCCAGAGTAGGGGGTGAATCCTTTCTCTGTGCCCATTCAGCTGTTGGTGTCTGTTGAGTCTGCAAAGGGGGGATCAACTAATGCCAGCTATGGTGGCTTTCATGAAGAGGCTGTTTGTTCAGTAGGAATTGTCTGTCTGCAAAGTCATGCTGAAAAGTAAGCAAACAAGAACTCTACCATCACACAGTTAAGACATCACTGGATACATACATGCAGCCAGCAAGGTGGCATTCCCCTCAGTCTTGTGGAGCTATAACAAATTACAGTCTTCTTTGCCCTTGGTGTTCCCAAACACAGCTCCATCTCTTTAATTAGCAAAACAAATAACCAACTAAAAAAAAATTAAGTACATCTAGTTTTTCTTTTCTTCTAGATGAAAAATGATCTTATACAACCAACATAAACAACAGTTAGAGCTTCATGAGAAATTTCAAAGAAAAAGATTAAATATGTGCTGAAACACAGCTGCTGCAATTTACAAGACCAGAAAAAGTACATCAGTTACCTCTTCCCACCACAACTTCTTATTATACAGTACCTACACTTAAGTTAACTGTCTATCTACACTAGTATAGTTACAGGAGCATATTCTCCTTGCTACATCATACTATATTCTCCTTGTTATATCATAGAGTGGAAGTCTTTTACTGGTTCAGATTTCCACAGCTGAAAATAAAAATGAACAATGAGAATGTAAACTTATTTCAGAACTGTAGTTGAAATTAATAAACTATAGTGCACTAACAAAGCTATGTCAGCAAAATTAACTGACCATCAAATAATTATGCCTCTATAAATCCTAGTGTGCAGACTAGGTCTGTGAGCAAGCTTCATCTCCACGTAGCAGTATATCTACCGAAGAAGGTGATGTATTACACATGCAGATCACACTACTTTGCTGCAAAGTCACAGTGAGGTAATTGGAAATGTCTGAGTCACCTCCCTGTGAAGCAATGCAAACATCTCCAGGCATAGTTATCAGTGGAGATGACAACATCAGGCTTCATACATCCACTTTTTTTTTTTTTGGTAATGCTTAATCATCAAGCACCATACAAGCCAAGAAAGATCAGACAATTTATGTGTTTCAGTTCGCTGCCACAGACCTGGCACTTACATACACATGAACGCATATACTATTAAAAACAGTGTGGTGCAGTATTAAAAAAAGTTTCAGTGATGCACATTTCAAGCGTCCAGATTACTCAATGGTGACATCAGAAACAAATTATCTAGGCCATCTCAAAGAAGTACTGATAAGGCATTCATGTTAAGCCACAAAACATTCCCTTCCCCATGTCATGCAATGTCACTTCAATGATCCAAATGTCCAAGTCTCTAAACCAGAAATATTGTATGACTTTAGAATCCTTTAAGCCTATAAAAGAGGTCTGCTGGACACCTAACTACAAAAGCGCAAGGTTGCAATCTCTCATGCAGGCTCAGAAAAGGGACACCACATTATCCAGGAAGAGATGAATTCTTCTTCTCTGCAATGGTATACTTCAAGTTCTTTCCCACAACCGGTGACCCAGTACACCTATAAAATAATCTGACCTTAGATTTTTCCAGTGTCACAGCTAATGAAAATCTGCTGAGTGAAATTAGAAAGTAAGAAGCATTTTCCCAAGGAGAGGAAAAAAAAAAAAAAAGGGTACACAACCAACACAAGTCTCCAAGTAGAGCTCAAATGAAATGTACCTCCAGGAATTGATCTGGCCCATAAAATTAATCCCTACTTTTCATCCCTACCTTTATCAAGGTTTCTTTCTGTAAGTAATGTTTTACAGACACTTGGAATTCTCAGGACCAAGTAAGCTTGATTTCTCATTTACTGTTCTCCAGATTCCTTCAGTGGCTAACACCACCCTATTTTCTCATCCAAGAACGAAGAAATTAGGCAAAATGACAAATTAAAATTAACTTTTATCCCTAGTATACTTTTCTAAATTAGATTTAAATCTATACTATGGTACAATATCCAACAAAAACATAGAGCAAAGTCTAAGTCCCTCCTAAACACAGTACAGAGTATACAATTCATGAAAATAATTTTTGCATGTGTTTTGCTCTGTAAAAACATTCATACCAGGAAAGGAGTACTCAGGAAAGGAATATTTTACTACCAAAGTAATGTACTAATTGCTCAGAAATAGAAGTAGGTCACAGAGGATTCATGAAAGCAAATGTCAGTGACTCAGTGTAGAAGAAGGAAAAAAAAAGGAAGAAAATGAGTGCAAGGATATGATTTATAGTGTGCAAACAGCTATGAGCTAATATTGTGAAGAACAGTTTCACAATTTTAATTCACCGTGGTGTGTCAAGAATGAAGTATCACATAAAATGACTAGTAAAGCAACATCCACTGTAGAGACAAAAAAAAGCAAGCAATGATAATTATAGTTAATATTTTAATTTTGAACACATCAGTTCAACTTACTGGCCACAGTTATGAAAGGCTACCAACTACCTGACGCAACAGCAGTAATAGCTTTAGGTACCAGATCTAGTAGTGGTGCTGGCAGTAGCAAGAACAACAAGAGACACTACAGGAAATACTGCACGGTTTGACAGGAAACACAGAATGGTATAGCCTACATTAAAACTTAAACATTTAAATAATACCTTTTCCAACACAAGTAGGATTGCAGGCAAACTAGAGGAGAGAAAACTACTGAGTGTGTGGTCAACTGTTACAACTGTATGATCTAGTACATGCACTTATTCTTCAAGTTCTAGCTTCTGGATTCAAATAATGACTCAAGAGTTCCAACTTCTCAGTTTGATGGTCAACTTTTGCAGTTGGTGGGTCCAGTTTTTTGCTTTGAGGTTTGTTTGGCAATTTTCTTGGAAGTTCACATTTCAAGCACTATTTTGGCAATGGAGAGATTTAACATGGACCCTGAACATCTAAAAACAGACAAAAAAATAATTTATACGCATTAACACTTCCACTTCACAAAACAAAGTGTGAAAACATATACAGCGGTAATGAATTCCAAATGAAAAGGCATGCTGGCTTGGATGCACGTAACAAGGTTAAATACTGCAATTCAGCAAGCAGTTTTTCTGCTTTGCACATCAATTTCTGCAAGAATTCTAATATTACATAGATTAAAAAAGTCTGTAGACTTCATAATCCTGCAAGAACAGCTATGTCTGTCTTCCTAACTCCTGTTAAAATTCCACCTTGAAGCGGCAATGTCTGGGACAACAGAGATGATGGTGGAAAGAGTAGATCAGAAAAGAAAATTGTGTCAAAAGTTGTCAGTGAGATGAGCTGGAATCCTCCTACAGAAAACAATTTTACAGAAGTCTTCCCTGTTCATGAATGGATAATTACACAAAAGTTGTTACCTCAGACATGAACAAGGTATTCACGAGAAAGAAAATTCACATCTTTTACTTCCACAAATCACAACTGTGTTGAATTAGAATTTGTGCCTATGACTTACATCAGATTTAGATGCAAGAATCACTCAAATTGTAATTAAAACAGCATAATGTCTTCAAGTGCTGGCATATTACATTACATTCCTTGAATTCTTCAGATATACTACTATGCTAGCAATTAACTCTTACATGGACAGGCTAAATCAAGATTGTCAACTCATTCATAGAATCATAGAATAGTAGGGTTGTACTGCCACAAGATTACACCATCATCATCATCACTGTTCTAAGACTCACATCAGTAATTCCACCACAGAAGGCAGTTTTGCAGATTACTCACCATCTTAAACAGCACAGATGAAGAGAACTGAAAGCTAAATCTGTATTTTAAGATTAATACAGAACTTAACACACAACTACTGTTCCATTGAAAAGTTGCTTTGGCACAACTTTCTCATACTGCCTGAAGTAATGGAGACAGGTTCAAATGGATCAACAACACATAGCACTCTGTGATCCAACCTCAGCAGTAAGGAAGAACATGCTGAGAGTTTGAACATTCATCCTCATTTCCTGGACTTTGGAAACTCCTAATTTGGTTCAGTGTTTTAATCAAACTAATATTAGATTTTCTATTAACATGAGCTCTAGCTCAGCTTTCCAAATAATTGTTACAAGTCACCTCAGTCTGTATTCTTCTTGAAAGCCAAATGTAGGTACGCATCTGAAAGACAAATTGTCAGAAAAACCCACTTCCTCCAATATCTTGAATATGAAAGAGCAGAGGCATTCATTGGTATTATCCACTCTTCAAATCATAATTGCAAAAATTACCACTACCTATATACAGAGATTTTTACCTTTGAATTATCAAGCTTTCACACAAGTCAATGTTAACATAATCACATGCTTCTTAATAATCTCCCTTCTACAAATCCATAACTAAATATTAAATTAAAATTATTTTTCAGTCTTTCAACAAGTCAAGAAAGTCCATGCAGGTAATAGCAAACAGTTTAAAAAGCCTGGACAACAGGTTTGACGTACATATGGGTGTGTGACCAATTAGAAAGTGACCATTTTCTCAATCTGGCTTAAATTGATCACAGAGCTCAGATTTGGTTTTATGAGTATATATAATTTCTTGTTTCATTGTGACTAGCATCAATTTAGTTGATACAGGAAACCAAAAACAATGAAATATTTAAAAGTGATCATTAAACCCTTCCCCATCCTCAAGACTCTAATTGGTGCAGTGCTACTCAACAATTCATATTTACTTCCACAATTTGGTGAAACAGCAATGTAATCTGACCATCTCTTCCTTTTGAAGTGCTACATTAGATTTTACACAATTATGAAGACTGTTTACTGACAGACATTGATTCTTTATTTCCTTGTATTCTTCAGACAAATAGCATACCTGGCTTTTGTATTTTTTCTTTATTGATTTCTTTCCCCCAATAAAATAATTCAAACACAAGAAGAGCAGCTCCTTGTCTATTTAACATACAAGAAGTACATATTATTTGGCTCAGCTATGCTGAGCTCCCAAGACTTTCTGTAAGGCTGAAGCTGGACTGAACACAACATGTCTGATACTCATAGGTTTGAAATTGCAGCTCAGCAAATAGACGATGAGACATCATCTACTCAGAGCTGTGAAAACGAGTTGTGGTAGTAATTCCAGAATATAATACTCTGCCTTTAAATTCTGACTATTCAATGTTATATTAACCCTATCTTTAAAGCACAGGTAACAGAATGACTCTCTGCAAAGAGCTAACTCTGGTATTCCTATTCACTACCATCTCCCACAGGAGTGGGAATAGCACAGTTAGTTTATCATGGTATAAATGCATCTTTCACCAGTGGAGGAGACAGGAATCAGGCTGCAACATGATACAAAGCCACATGTCACATCCTTTGAAAGTCCAGCTTTAATAGCCTAAATGCCTGTAGCCATATCACCTCATACTGCGATTTTGTCACGTCTCAGGCTACGTGGCATTAGGCTAACCGGCTGACCGGCTGCTGCAGGAAATGATGATGATCTCTGAGTCAGAGCTAAGCATGCACCCCAGTATAGTGCTGCAGGGCACAGTGCTGTTTTGCAGATGAATCTGAACGTGAGATCATTAGGGATCACTACTTTTGGTAAGTATAAGGGTAGTCAAGCATGCACTTGTGAAAAACACTACTGAACATTCAGGAACCAAGAACAACTGAATGTGTTTACTTCGGTTGTCGGTTGCTCTTCCAAGTTCTCAGCAAGCTAATTAAAGAAAAAAGTTTAATCATTCTGACAGCATATTTGCATTAAGAAAACCTCCTGGTTACCTTAATAACATTAAGGTAATCTGTTCTCTACTAATGTTTCGTTTAAAATCAACATATCTTTCAATAGAATCAAACTACCGAAAACTACCAAAACTTACAAAAATACATCTGTTACATACTATGTACACACAATTTCATCATTCAAGAGAACTTACAGCCATCAATAAATTGAAATGAGGATGCCTGGAGATTAATTTTAGCAATACATAATTATCTAGTTTAGTAAATCAAACTCCTATAAAATCACAGGCCAAGGATAAAAAGTAGGTAAATTATATTGACAACCTCTTCATAAGATTATCACCATTCAGTATGCAGAGAAGCATGGAAGTTCTCTCACAGAAGCGAACAGGTGGTGTGTGACCGTGTAACAGATGAAAAGTCCAGATTTTCCTTGTTAAGTAACTAAATCATACCCTCAATTCATATACAGGTATTTTCAGTAGAAAAAGTACTGAGTACGGTCCAATATTGTAGTTTTAGAAATTCAGTGTGCTAGGAGAGGGAAGGAAAAAAATACAATAATCCTTTAACAATATCACTGCCTTAAGAGTGTTACAGTGTGGTGCTTTCCCACTTTTTTCCAACATATCGAATCAATTTAAATTAATCGTATGTTAAACATCAGGAAAATGTACTGAAAATCTTGGTAACCACTAAACTCACCAAGTACATGAACATTGCTGAGCCTTTGCTATTCCAATATTAAAATGCAGCCAGTATGTGAAAAAATAATCTGTAGGTTTTGTTTTCTACATTTTTTTTTCTAGGAGGACATATGAAAACAGAAAATTTCATGTACTTTGTATGGCCCTACAGCCACCTGGGGAAAAAAAAAATTAAATACAACAATTATATCACTACAGGTAGATATAACGGTGCTTTTTGGCTGAAAATGTCCTTGGAGTATTTTAATGTTCTTACTACAGATTTTACCTAAAACTAAGCAGTGACTCAATTTTTTATTTCAGATCGCAGCCTCATTCCTTTAGGCTGCAATGGAATCTATTTGCAGGAACTCTGGACAACTGGAGTAGGTCAGCTTTGTTACAACACTTTTACGGAAATTTTTTTTTGAGGGAAGACTTTTCATAAATGAGAAACTCCCACATTTTTCTGCACTCAGGAGCAACCAAAATCATTTAGATCAACATGCAGAAAAGCCAAGTGGCAAGAAGCATTATTACTCCTTTATATATGCAATAGTGCCATCGTTGTTCTAGACTTCACACAAACATAACAAATGACAGCCTCTGCCCAAAAGAGCTTACAGCCTCCAAAACCCCAGGTATAACACGTAGATGAGACAAACATCTCCAACAGGTTAGAATAGGGTGTGGATGAAGTAAGGTGACAGAAAAGGGTGTGCTACAATTTTTGGCCATCAGGAAGAGAAATCACCTCAGTACACATCCGGCCCATTAGCCCATTAACTAATTTAAGGTTTGTATTTGCATCACAGCCAAAGTATGCCTGAAGAAATGATGTGCAGAAAAAATAAAATCAACATTTCTACAGTCTTCAGTTTGTCTGGAAAATATCTTATGCCTTGTGAATACCACTGTCAGAGGATTCAAGAAAAACAAAAAAATTTGAGACTGGTTCAAAATCATTTCCAGTCCCCTCAGCTGTAGCCAAGTCACAAAGCCAGGAGCAAAGTTATCTTTCCTTTGTTCTGTTCAGATTTTTGAGGCAGTAATAGCCCTCGCTTTTGACAATTGCCTAATAAATGCAGAAGTCAGTAGATTAAAAGGAGCTGTTCTTGTAAATTGAAAATTACTAAATAATTTTAAAACATCTTAAGAAGTCTGATAATGCACACTTCTTATACAAAGAATAAAGCACAACATTTCTTCAAATAATAGTACAAAAATTTTATTTTAACTACTTGTACTTCTATTGTATTTGAAGCGGAATTCTTATACATACTTGCCTTCACTTTTTCTTCAATAGTTGTGTTGCTAATATATTTCCTGTCCTTGTGCCCGGGATGGCTATTATCTAGTGAAAAGTGAAGTTATCCACTCATCATTTATGAGTTTTAGGTTAACAAAATCTTGTTATCTGTCAGAAAAGTGGTTTCATGAAAATACAAAGTTTTCAGCGAAGAAAGATATTTTTCACAGCACAAATTGTTCAGATGAAATATCTGTAAATATGTATAAAAACTAGAATGAAAACTCTTTCCATCCCTGCTTTTGGTTGTGCAGCACTATGTGCATTGCTACTGTGCCTCCAAAGAAGCTACCATGTAATGCAGACCACTGAGCTAGTTCTCAGACTCTAATTCTTCCTCTGATATTAGCAATGCCCATCATTATTTTTTTCATATTAACTATTCTATAAAAATTTTAAAAAGAATAAATAAAACTTATTTTCATAATTCTGTATGTTGCTACATGTATGTTTAATACACATAATATTTAGAATTGCAATACCTTCATGTAAAAGAATAATAATGCTTTAAGTGTAATTTTAAATCATCTAAGATTCAGAAGATATTCTAATACTCTACATACATATGCTACCCTGTACCAAAACTATACTCAGTCACACCTCATTTCACTGGGGTTCTGAACTTCTGGTATGCACCAGGTGCTCCTGACATATGTTGATATTCCAGCTCCAGGACCTTGGTCTTCTGATTGCCCACACTGCATGCGCTTTACTTTCTTCCTGTGCTGTTTTGAAATGATCCAACTATTTACCTACGAGATGAAACCTGGGAGAGCAGCTCTTAGAATCTACATGAACAAGACCAAGGGGACACTTTTGTCTCCCATTGCACTACAGTCTTCCATCAGCACCTCAGCAGGACATTTTCCTTCATACAACTCCCACACACTTCTACCTTTTCAGACAGTCTGTCCCACCCAAGAGAAAAGCTCACAAGACTGCTGGCATTCACATTCTTAGACAGGCCCAACTCTCCCACCAGGACCTGGACTAAATGCTGGACCGCATGGACAGAAGCCACATTGTGCTGTTGGCCAACCTCCTGGGACAGGTACCTGCCTTTTAGAAAACACGTTATTGTTCCATGGGTATGAAGGGAAAATACATTTTTCCATACTGACTGAGACAGAAAAGTAGATAGTCCTTTGGATCACTTTTCTGATTGTTTCCTTTTATTTAACATCCATCGGTTGACTGTGGACTGGATTAAGGCAGCCACAGTCCCAAAGAACATACAGAACGTTTATAAGGAGACTAGTTCAATGTCTGTAAGCCCATTACTACGTTGGTGAGAAAGACAATAACATCAGCAATACTTTAGGGGTAAAATGCAACTCACTTATGGAACAAGAATCAAAAGAAAGCTGGTCAGTACAGCGGCAAACTTCTCAGATTTTCTCAAACTTGGCAATGATTAAACAAACACATTACATTGTCTGGGAGGGTCAAATTACTAAACCTCTAACCCTATTACTCTGTGTTTTGTTTCCTGTAGACTGTCAGAGTACGTGATCCTACTGGTTTCTTCTTGCCTTATAATTTATGAATCAGAAGAAGGAAACACACGATGGTTAAAAGGTATTAATTTATAGATATCGCTGAACGCTTAGGTTTGACCTACACAAATAATTTGCATATTTAATAAAAAATAAATAACATACTATGTTCATATATTCTAGTATGTTTTTTTTATTTCCTTTGAAACATTTCTTTTACAGTAAAGGGAAAAAAAGCAGTTTGGTGTTCTAAGAATTGAGGAAGACATAAAAAATGTGAAGAACTTAATTTTTAAGCTTGAAAAAAAACCAAAAACAAACAAGGAAAAAGAGAACAAGACAGAATATAAGAGATTCCAAAGAAACACAAAGAAGATTTTCTTCACTGTGAGGGTGATGGACCACTGGAACAGGCTGCCCAGATGGGCTGTGGAGTCTCCTTCTCTGGAGACATTCAAAACCCACCTGGATGACCTACTCTAGGTGGCCCTGCTCTGGCAGTGGGGCTGAACTAGAGGATTTTTCAAGGTCCTTTCCAACCCTTAGATTCAAAATAAAAGGTGAAACTTCTTTGCAGAATCTTTTCTCCACCAGTAGAAATCAGAGACTTGCAAATTATGGTAATATTTTGACATTTGGCAAAACAGAATAGCCCATGTGAGACACAACCAAATATGAAAAAAAAAAATAGATAAAAGTGGATTTCTCAACAGAATTCATGCTCTCTCATTAGTGACTGCTCACAGATGGGGACCAGATGCCTCCAAACACAACAGTTCAATAATGAAGACATGGCAGAAGGGCCAGAGAAAAAGGCAAATCACCAAGCCTCTGGTAAGAGAGTGAAAAAAAAAACAATGAAAAAACTTCTTACAAAATGTGCTACATACTTTCTTTGTTCATTATATGGGGCAAGCAAAAAGAAGATGTTCTGGCAAGACTTGATGGTACAGTGAACTAACAATCATCCTTTTGCGTGGGGTGTTTGTAGACAAGGTGAACAGAGTATATATTGAACTTGTTTGACTGCCTTTGCTTCTACTGTTACAGCACTTATGGAAATTCCCTTAACATACCCATGCATAAGAACAAGCCAGGCAGGCCTAGACTCACCAAAAAGGCAAATCTGTAAAAAAAATATACAAAATGTATGGTTTATTAGTTAACTCCAAGAAGGTTAACAGTATCAGTAAAGACTTATAACTTCTCACTGAACAGCATTGTCAGACAAAGGAGTTAACACTCAAGTAATCTTCTTCCAGTTCCATAAAAGGGAATAAAAGAAGAGACATTATGAAAACTATCCTAACAACAGATTCTGGTAAACATCGAGGCATTTGTTGGCAGAAACATATGACTGATTTACTCTTATTGTCATTGTCTAACTTCCATTTCTTCAAAGTCTGAATAATGATGTATGTGTTTGAACTCCATTAAATATATAAAACTATCTTTATCAACTAAAACTTCTCATAAAGATTTTTCCTCTTCTCTCAGTCAGTATGGATTGCAATCAACAGGAAACATCCATGACTCAAGGTAGAATTTCACTGTACATTGCTAAGCTCATTGATACTAAGTTATATATTGTTAAATTAAATGACATATCTGTTAAGTAATTCTGACAACAACCAATCAGTGAGGCTGTTTCGTGTGGTTTCATGTCTTCTCCTTGAATCACAGCACTACATCTACAACCCTTAAAAATTTTCAAGTCTCATGGTCCATTCACTCTCCAAATTCCCTTTAAGGTCACTTTCATTTTTGTTTATCTATCCAGAGTGAGTGAAATGCTTCCTGCAGTCACTGCAATGTCATCTCTGGGACATTTACCCACAGTGCCACCACCTCTTGGCTGGAAGAAGGAGGTCCTGCCTCCCACTGACAAAGATCTTTGTGCACTCATCGGGCACATCATGCAAGTTCTGATGTTCCATTGCAATTTTCTTTGGATTTGAGGAGGGTAGGTTTTGCGGTTAAAGTACCTTTAAAATTAAAAATTTTAAGACAAACATTAAAAAATATGTTTGTCTTAGGCTTTTAAAAATTTATTTCTCTTACTTTCTCCTTGTGACGTTTCTGCATATTTTTATTTCGGAATACCTTTTGAGAAAATTCCAGCAGTTAGTCCAAGAATTGATAAAACAGTTGCTCAAAGACAATTTTGAGAAAAAGAGTTTAAATTAGAAGTTGACTCATTTTACTCAGTATTTACAAAAGGATGCTCAGATAGTTCAAAGTAGTATACCCATCTTTACTATAGGAACTTTAGGATTTAAAATAAAGACATAAAAGCATCATAGCTAAATGTATTTCAAAACCAAAGTAAAGGTTTCTTATAGCATCCATCTCCAACGAATAGCTTTACTAAAACAAATAATTATTACATGAAGCTCTCCCTCCCAGGTATAAAAAAATAAAAACGGTCAAAAAAGCACTGCAAATCACACCACATGTGCAAATCCGTTTCTCGTGTGAAGTGAGATACTGGTCAGAAGCCTGTGCCAAATCTTCTACAGGATGGGGGCCCAGCAGCTCATGGAGGGAAGACTATGCAGTTTCCCAAACATATGCAGCTGGAGAAAGTAAAGTCTATCTTTCACTGCTATTTCAGTTTTGAACATTTAGAGTGCTACTTAAAACAAGAGAATGAATGCCAGCATCTAAACAAACTAACTTTTCATTTATTAGACCCTCTCAACTTGAGCTCCACAGATTGATACCCACAGAACCACCTCAAAAAATAAAATATTACTATAAAGTCAATCCTTCCCAAATTACTTAAGGGGGGAGATAGATTTCATGCTAGTTCATAATGTAAATGCTACACTAGTTTGAATTAGTCAAGTTCATAAAAAATGCCAAGAAATAAATTTGTTTCTTCTAGTGATGGAACAGAGCCTAGAATCTTGTTCAATTTCCTAGATGTACACATTTCCTAGAAACAAGATTATAAATGGCTGCACTTTGGGAATTTTCAAAAGCAACAGTAGGAATGCACACTTTAAACACCATAAATACCCCTTTGGTGTTTGGATGGAAAAGCGTCTATTTTACTTATGTCTGCATGTGCTTTTGAATAAAGCATAAGTTCTTCCAATTATTTATCTGACCTCATAGTATCAAAAAACAATGGTTGGTCTCGATTACCTTAAAGGTCTTTGCCAATTGAAATGATTCTGTGATTCTATGATTCTAATTGCATTCAGCTTCTCAACAAGTATTATTTCAACGCTACTGCCTGAGTATTTGCACATCTAAATGTCTACGCACTCTTATAAGAGTGTATTTACTTGTAGCCTGCACATGTTATTACAATATATTCAAAAAGAAACATAAATATTGATATTTCCTCTCCAAACTTGCAGCAGGTAAGTTTACACACATGCAAGTCCCTTGAAATGAAAAATCATGAATTTTGTCAGATGAAGTGTTTATATCAATATATTCCCTTTTTGACACACACAAAAGAAATTAGAACTTGTTTCATAACCACCTGATTGCCTTGAGAGAAATACTGGTTTTTAAACTCTACAATACTACAATCAAGTATTATGAAGACTGAGGGTATATACATTTTTATTGAACATGTAACACTTTGCATTACTACTGGTTTCAGCAAATTACACAGCACTAGGAAAGCTATTTCTTCAAAAATCAACACCCTTTTCACAGGATTATCTTAGTTTACCCACCATTAACACATAAAACTGCTTTCATGTAAAAATGTTTACATAAACCTTTTTTTTTTAAAAACTGAACATGTATACCCTTGATTTCTCTGTAATTTCTGTGGATGTTAATGTTTTAAACAAGTCTAGTAAGAAAAAGGCGCTTTGATCATAAATATATCCATTTTCCTATCAGTAAGCAGTGCCTCATTTAACATCAAAACTTTCGAGGAGAAAAATACAACAGACTAGTGGGTAACCTTTTAACAACTTTAATTATAAACCGAGGTTAAAGCCAAATGACATTGAAATCAGACTACTACATGCTAGAAGATGTACACAATTACTGCAAGAACAGGTGGGATAAGGAAATTGCTGCAGTTTTTGCTTTCTGATCACCGAATTGAACATGCCAGTATTTCATGGGAATAACATTCTACTTAGGATAATAACTATAGTCTTTCAAGAACAATAGAGCATGACAGCTTTCCTTATTCCTAAACAATTATTTTAGGAAGACCATTGCTAACGGAAAGAAAGTGGGAAGAAGCCGATACATGTATTCTGGCATGACCGTAATATTTTGTTCTCATCTGTCCATGGCAGGAACACAAGAAACACCCAGTCTGTAGTTTTGAAGTCTCTCTGTTGGATAGATTAATTTGAAAATTGTTCCAGTTTACAGTATTTCTAAGATATGTTTCTATTTACTGTGAACCATGCCAAAGAGATTTTTCTAGTTCACCACTATTCGATTTGCTTTGAGCATTTTAAATGAAACCTCAGAATTGACCTTCTATGAGATTTAAGGCTGCACTAGAAGTGTGAGGGTTTTATCCTGAGTTTATTCAGATGGAAGAGTCTACTAAAAGAGATCTAACATGTATCAATAGTATGTAGAACATGCACTGCTACAAGAAAAAAGGAAAAAAAAAACCCAAACTCAAAACACTGATGTTGAGAAGTATGTGGTCTCAGAAATGGACAGAAAAATCACAGGTATATATGTGATCTCTTTATGATATGAGTGATAGCCTTAAATGTACCAGTTATACAAAAAACTAAGTCATGTGATCAGTGTTACAAAGTAGGCTCCCACATCAGATGGAATTCAGAATCTAATATTTGATATTTTGTGTATTATGCCTATACACAATTTTATGTATTTATACTGTATGTTCTGGGGGGGGGGAAGCTTAATTTCACACTTACTGCAGGTAGTGAATTTGCAAAGGTTCAGAGACAAAAATCCTCTGAAAAGTTCCAAAGAGAAAATCCAGGAGCCATCAACGTAACACATCTCTCAAGGCCAAATCAAACACAAGGGAACTTTCTGGTTTTCCTCAGTTGGGGAATACAGTATGGCACATACACATCTGTCCTGCTGCCATCACGGTGTTCCTTCCAAAGATTCTGCCTCCTACAAAACCTTTTTCTAATGACATGTAACATGACGTTTTGATCCAGGTCTATGGCCTACAGATATATGCAATATATGCAGAACTGTATGCAACACTTCTAAAACCTTATTAAATAAGCTTCATTAAAAACATTCAACCTAAATGTACTAGCAGTATCTTCATATTTTAAACACAGTGGCTCAAAACATTGAATGATTTCATGCCTCACAACTAACCAAATCATTTACAAAGCAGGAAACCTACGTGGAAGTAATACACATTGACACACGTAACAAATTCTCCAGGAACCTACCCTGAACACCACTTATCTGCCCACCATTTCCAGCTCTGACAAATAACTACCAGAGGCAAGCCCATCAATCACTATATACAGCCTCACTGCTAACACAAGTCTGAAGCTCTCTGACAGAAGGTGCAGCAGAAGAGAAAACTATTAACCACTGCATGAGTAAGCTACTGTGTGCTTAAAAAAAAAAATTACATGTGAGAAGGATCAGTCAGCTTCTAATACAGCAAGAACTGTAATATCTTTGTAAGACTTCAATACCAGATGTAAGCCAAATTCAACAGACTGTGAGGACTAAGTCTCCATGTAACATGTGCTGATGACATAGTGTCCCAACAACCACATGTCACAAACCACATGTCTGGACTACTGTTGATTCCCTGAGAAAGACAAAGACTGTCTCCTACACTGTAACAGCAGACATTAACAACAAGAAAGTGAGGGAGGGAAGTGGGACAAGGAGAAAAGAAAAAAATAAAAATCACAGCTCTTTCAGTATGTTCCAGCACTTTCCTAAGCATCTTTTTTATTTTGTTCTTATTTCAGCTTTCCTCAAGTTTACTACAGCAAGATACTTCAGTCAAATTCAAAAGATCTTCACTGAATCATAACAATTTTTATTTTTTTTCCCCCCTCGAGTAAAAATTAAGCAACGAACAAGAATATGACCAGATGAATCCTCACCAGTCTGGCTGAAGCTAAGAAACAATGATGGCTCATTGGAGAAAACCAGTTGCTGCCAACATTCAGATTGTAAGCAGAACTTGAAATACATTAACTGCTTGAATAAAAAGATTGGCCAAGTAAACCAAACATAACAAGAACACATTCACTTCGACTGAGAGACTGAAAGATTATCCTCCTAATACAGAGGCCTTAAGTGTGACTCAAAGGAAATACAATTACCATGATACATTAACACTTCACCGTGTAGCACGGAAAGCAGTGCGATCATTAGTCCAACAGATTAACTTTTAACAAAACATATTCAATGACAATTTGTTTTGAAAGCACAGATAGCCTGCAAAGACATATTTCTTATTCCTTTCAGTTAGGGTATATTCTCTCTAAACTTATTAAATCTCTACTAGGATAACAGTTCCCTCTCTTTTGCAACGTAGGAATTCAGGTGAATGAAGAGGACTGAAAGAAAGCAAGAGCTAGAACTCCTCAAATCCCTGCACTCCATAACATATATTAAAAAACCCCTCACAAATACAGCAAAAACCAATAATTTTTAAACTTTTAACTGACGTTTACTCCTGTGTAACAAAAGTAAGATACCTTAAGTTGGAGCACAGAGATTCTGCTAGCATCAACACAATTATACTTAATTTCTGTGGCTGCTTTTATGTTCCTACGTGTGCTTGGTTTTTCTGTGTCACCAACAGAACCATTTTTAACATCAATTATTAAACAGTCCATTTATGGTATACTTACACATGATACTATGTTGACAAGGAAAAAAAATAAGACCTACACAAGAGCCAATAGTGAGTGTGCTTCATAACTTTAAAATCATGGCATCTACTCAAACTACCATCTCAGAGAAGTTCAAAAAGCCTACTCAACATTTTCCAAGATGCATGCTGTCCAAAAACTAATAAAACTGCAAGTCTGATAATGCAATTTTCTCAGTTTCCAGTAAGAGTTGAAGTTTTCCTTTAACATTTCAAAAATTGTTATGAACTGTTAGAATGTATGAATGATTACCTGATGAGTGATGAATATTTTAATACCGTATCAGGAAAGTCTCAAGGTAACTCCAGTGACTGTAAGCACACAATATGAAGGTTCAGCACAAATCACCTAGGAGTCTACTTTGGCTGAGAAGCAATTGAACAAGCATTCATAATTCCATGCCTTTGAAAAACAAAACAAAACACAGTCTGACTGAAAGACCAATCGCATTAATATCATTTCAGTGCAACTACCACAAAGAAACAAAATAAAAGCACACAACACACAAAAATTGCCACCTGCTTGTCTGTTTTGTAGAAGATACAGAGAAAATCAGAGACAGGAGAAAGTGGCAGAAGAGAACCAAATACATAGCAAAGCAGTAACTATTTAGCAATTTTTTCCCTATGAAAAAAATACGTATTTGCACATTTATGCAACACATAGATCTACACACTGATCTATATAAATAAATTTATACACATACACAGCAACACAGCCCCCTGTCCCACTCTTGCTAACTGTGTCTCTCGTTCTTTACTCCAGACAATTCGATTTCAGGCAAGAACCTGAAGCTCAAACTATGAAGGGTCCATACATCTCCAGCAATAGCAAAATAAGTTAACATATTGTACCTTAGACACGTTTCTTCTTTCTAAGAGGACATGCTGTAATCTATGTGATTTATGGGCTCAGTGATGTAACTATCAAATGCCTCAAATTCCTAATTGAAGAGATTTTTTTCTACCTGACAGTCCTGAAAACCCACTCCATGACCTGAAAGTCAGCCTGGGATACTTCTTGTTCAGGTATCACTTTCAACTGCAGCAGCTCTTTCTGGAATTCAGCTAAGTCTACTGTTTGAAAATACAAGTCAAAAAGTTTTTAAGAGAGATTTCAGTCAGCAACTAAGACCGTAAACTAAGTTTTACGTCCATTTGATAACTTAGCTGCCAGACTCAACGACAAGGTATCTTCAAATTCTTTACTTCTCAGAACCTTGGGAAAGAGGTTCAACAAAGAGAACTAAATGCCTACATCAAGTGATTCTGTACAAAGAAACAAAATTCTCGGTGCTAGCAGTGCCAAGTGCCAAGAAGGTGGGCTAGTGCTCATGGAAAGGAGAGGGCCTAGCAGGCCACAACAATCCTGGCAGCATAGGTAAAAGTAATTCAACAAGTAAAAGGAACATATGCAAGACGCAAAAATGCCCAACATAAAATGAATGCTTGCACATCAGCAAGGAGTCCCAAAGCTCACTGTGAATACAATCAGAAAGAACATGTCTCTTGTATGGTTTTCATGAAGGACCAGCACTTGTCACTAGCTGGGCAGCAGTTTCATGGCAGTGTTACTATCAAAGAAAACACCCGCCAGTTGGTACTTTAATTGCCTCAAGACCATTCCTGCAGCAGAACTAGGAGAATCTGCACTGTCCACATATTTTTTTTATTTCTTCCAACGAGATTTATCATCTACATTCGTAGACGAATTACAAGTATCAGGTACAGCGGACAGGTGCACCTTTAAGAGCAGCACGAGAGTATGGAGTCAGACAGCTTTCTCCTGGAGATAGATGGCAGTGCAGCAGATGCCAAGCTCTCCACTCACATGAAAGAAACAGCCTAAGAGGGTACCTGAGCACATTAAGCAGCCTTGAAACTCCAGTGCTTGCTTTTTAGTTTCACAATGCTATGATATACTGATCTTGCTACAGAGAGGTCATTAAATATTAAATATCCCTGTAATACACAAAACAACCGCACATACAGCATGCACTGTTCATCGATATGCCATGTATGCAACATGCTGAGACAATATTCAATGCAACTTTAAAAATTCTTTTAAAAGATTTCAAACCCAGTACAGTATTAAATGTGTTTGAACACCAGGAAGTCATCAAAAAATAACAAAAAAATCCAAACAAGAAAACCTTAAACAAGTAGTAGACATGTGTTTCATGTTTCTTGTGAAGTCTCTCAAGTTGCTCTCCTTGACCAGTTAAATAGTCATACACTTTATGTATGGTATTTTTAGGTCTTCACATGTGTGCAAACATACTAAAGAAAAGTGAAGATGATTTGAAAAAGGTCCAGCATGTTCCCTTCTTTAAACACAGATGTATCTGCAGTAGAAAAAAAATCCATACAGCTTATGTGGACACTCGGGTGATGCCATGTCACAATTAAAAAAAAAAAACCAAACAAACACACATTAAAAAAAATCAAGATAAGGATAATAACTACTGTAAAATAACTCAGCACTTAGAGCTTCCTCAAGAGAGAGACAAAGAATAGATATACACTAAAGGAATGGTTTGCCAGTCGTGTAAATTCACTGATGTGAACAGGCAGCTTGATTTTCCTATTTTAACTTTTTACAATTCAAGTCAGACTTTTTTTTTCCTCTTGAAAAATATCAGTACATAAACATTTAAGGCTTAGGAACAGCCAGGTCTGCTAAGCCTCTATCCTGCTTCATTTGTGTCAGCTTTTCAGCCGGCAAGAGAAGAAACATTTCTCATGCGTTCTCCAAAGACAATACCTTAGCTAGTAGCCCAGATAGTTTCATAGCCAGAAGCTCACAACTGATGTGTCTCAGAATGACATATGTGGTACTCATGAATAAAGCTACCAACCTGTATAAAGTTTTGCTATTCCTTGTGACAGAGGCATGCACTTAACCTCAAGGTATACCACAGTACAGAAAAAATGACCAAATGACCAAAGTCTGGCAGCCTTCTGTTCACTGATGGCACAACCCTTGTACTTCTCCTTAGCATTTACTATTTCTAAACCCTTCCGAAAATAATTAAAATGCTACAAAACTAAAAATGCCATTCTTGTATTAACATATGTCAGGTAGCTTGTCACAAAAAGTAGTTACACAAACCTGTCTCTTTAAGAACACCGAATAAAGTAGGCTATCCTGACTTGTCCATATAAAGTGCATCCGCTCCAGATAAAAGGTCAAATATTTGCGAGTGAAATGAAACCGTCTTTAAGATTAAAAGGAAAAAAAACCCAAACAAATAAAAATCAAACAGACAAAAAAAATTACCCAAAAAAAAGGGGGGAGTGGGCGAGGGGTGGAAAGCCAGAGGAAAACAACAACATCTTGTCAGGAGGAGACAGAGTACGACCAACAAAAAACCCAACGGTAAGAACCCCATCGGGCTCGCGAGGAGCGCCTCGCAGCTGCCCCTGCTGAAGTGCGAAAGAGCTCCGAGGCCGAGGGTCTCGCCACCCGCCCCGCGGAAGAGCCCCGAGGCCGAGGGTCCGCCCGCCCGCCCCGAGCCGCCGGCCGCGGCCCGCTCGCCTCCAGGAAGTCCGGCGCCTCGGCCCGGCGCCGCTCACCTGGCCGCGGCGGGACCCCCCGCAGCCCGCCCTACCTCTGCGTCCGGCGCAGGCGGCTGCCGCTCCGCAGGTGGGGCAGCGTGAAGTTGGAAAGCACCGTCCAAAAATTCGGGTCCGACATATCCATTTCCTTCCGTGTGGATCCCTAAACGCTTGGTGCCATAATACGAGAAGGAAAGGGCACAGCCCGCGTCCGGTCGCAGGACACGGAGAGCGAAGAGCGAGAGCGGGCGACGCTCCGGAGGGAAGGGAAGAAAGAGGCGGCAACAGAAACTCTGGCGGACGGCAACTTTGCCGTGCGGCTGCTCCAACGGGCAGGGCCCCGCCCCGGCACCGACCATTCGCGCCCGCGCAGAGGCCGCGCAGAGGCCGCCCCGCCCCGCCCCGCCCCGCCCAGCACCGCGCGAACGCACGGTTCCTCGCCGCCGCCTCCCTCCGCCGGCCCCATCAGGTGCGAGAGCTGCTGACCCAGCCCGGCCCGGCCCGCCACAGCCCCGGCGCCCACCGGCGGCGCTGGCAACGGCGAGTAGAGACCGCGCGCAGTAATTATTACTGCTTTTCACATTGGCTACCTGCCCCTCCAGACACTAGGTGTTTGCCACAGGAAGCTAGGACACCTGCCTCCATTACCTCCCTTTTGAGAATTCTGCCCCTGAAACACAGGCTGGTAGAAGAAGGGTACGGAACGTCTTCCAGTACCTCTTCCACTCGAAACTGACTTAATCGCCCACGTACTTTGAATCTCTTCCTCCTCCCAACTTTCTTCCTTTGCTTCTCCTTCACTGTTCCCCAGCTGCCTCCCAGCTCATAGTTTGCTTTCTTGATTTATCTTTTTCCATCACCGCACCTTCTCGTTTTACCCCCATGTGTGCTGGCTGCTATCCTCAGTCTTTTCTCTCCGAATCCCACCACCACCCTCAAGCCCTCTCTCCCTCCACAGCTCTGCCGGGACTGGCATTTTTCCTCACACCTCTACTGCACACAAATAAAAGTGTTACTAAAATTATTTCTGTCCATTCAGTAATTATTTCTTCTGACAGCTCAGAATTATGATCAGGTATAGAAAAAACAGTCGCTGTGGCTTCAAAAGAATTACCGGGTTTAACATACTTCAAATTTCCGTTTGGCCTTTTTGTTTTTAATAAGGTCACATTTAAGGACTTGGTCGCATTTATGGTTATGGAAAGATCACTGCAAGTTTTGTCCTAAGATTGTTTTCTTATTTTACTGTGCAGAAATCTTGTTTTCAATTCTAACACTTAAGGAGCTGTACCTTAGAAAAGCACCAACTATTGTGATAGCTGGAACCACTGCACTCTGAGAAATTATTTATCACTGTGGTTAAATTTCTCAAGGACAGCTGCAATAGTAGGAGGAAAATAGTGGGAAACAAAATGAAACCCGATGTAAATACAGACTAAGCTGTCGCTTGGGGGAGAGAAAAGTAGTAGCTCAGAATGCTGCAGAGCAGAGCTGGAAGGGCTCACATGACACCACAGATGAGGCAGCTCTCAAGATACCAGCTCAATATGTGACACAGCATTGCAATGCTAGCCCTCGTTTTGAAAAGCCTCCAGAAATATGCATTCCAAAGAAGGCACTAGTGTCCTCTAACAAGCTAAAACATGTTTATTTTTAGGGTGCAGAGGAACATTTTCTTGGCATAGTTTTAACAAGTCTTAAGTATAAACTTTATCTTGTTCGGGAAGTGGGTCTCGATGGACATTTAATAAGGCATTCACACAGCAGTAACCACCTAAGGCCTTAGTACATATCACTAACAAACACTACTTGCTGACATGGAACTGTAAAAACGGCAGTTTGACACTGATGAAACACAAAAGAATCGTCTAACACTTCCCTAAAGACGTCTTAATTTTAGGAGAGACCAGTTCCACATGAGAAAGGAAAACAGACCCATCTGGGCCTCAGGTCAGATTTTCTCTTATGAGTAAGGCTGAAATGGCTGGGGAAGCTGGTACAAGGGCAATCCTCCACCGGTGCCCCTCACAAGGGCTCAGCAGAAGGATGCTTCCCAGCTAGCCTGACACCAGTTCATTTTATACTCCTCAGTTAAGGCGGACAAGTAGCAGTCACATCTACTTCACATCTAAGAAAACCTTTCACCCATGTCATTTTGCTTTGAGTTATGCTTGCCCATACTGAGGGAGAAGTTTTAAAGCTTCATATGAAGGCAGGCATGGTTGGCAATGCTCCCTCCTTAAGAGGGAAATTCCCAAATGTCCACATAAGCACTGAGAAACATCTCCTCCACATACTCCACTATCTCATCTCTCTGCTATGTTCTTAAGTTTTTGCTTGTAACCTGTATGTTTGGAGAAAGAACGTACTCATGAAACCTGAGAATTTGCCCATCCAACGTGAACAGTATTGGCTAAAGAACGTGAAAGTCTTCCACCTGTCATGCAGGAAAAGTTTCAGTGTCATCACCCTACAAGTTCTCCCTTCTCCTCACCCTTTTCTAAGATGCAGTTAAAGAAGTACCTTCTCCAAGTAACACAAGCAGTTCAGTTTCCATAACTCAGCCAAGCACATCACACATGGAGTGATTGTGGAGTATGGAGATCAAAACTCATTTCATATCAAGGCCAAAAATTATGAGTCTTCTTTGCTGCAATGCTAGGCTGTAATTTAACTAAATTCTTTGCAAGAACTGCAGCACACTTTATCAACAATGATGTGAAGCCTCCAATTCTGAAACATACCCTAAAAACTGTCAAAAATCAAGCAAGACTACCCTGTCATACAAGGTGGGCAAAGACTCACCTGAAAAGTGATGATTGCTGCTTGCAAGCAGACAAATTCTGATTGAAAAGAAGTTTAATCCTTCCAAGTGCAACTAGAGAGATGATTAAACCAACTGCCATTACACAGACCTGGCTACTGCAATACACATTTCTCAATCTGAAATGTTAGAATTTCTTTTTTTTTGCAAAAATCCAAGTAAAAGTTACTGTCCATTTACATAGCAGCAGAGGGTATCACGATCAATGCTGAACACTGTTGACTTTTACACTGTGGCTTTTCACAGTCAAATTCCTTGCCAGTAAATCTCTAGACCCTGGCACAGATTGCTATTCACAGGCAATAACTCCACGAGTTACATGACCTGTGGATTCAAACATAGTTTCACCTAGGCATTCTCCACGTAATTAGATGCGCACACAGTCCTGCTAACTAGTTAGCTGTTTCTAACATGGGGTTGAAAGTAAGGAGACTTGAATAATTATTTTTCTTAAGTGTTCAGTGGCGAAAGACATATTAAGGCACTACAGAGACTGTGACAAAGGCACAGAAATGGAAGAGTTATGAGAAGTACAGCATAGTCCCCAGCCTTATTAAAATTAATATACTTCATAAATAGAAATACAGGCCTTATCCTTAAGAGCATGACATGTAAATGATGGTGAAGACTTTGTAATGCCGTCAACAACATAGTTTCTGAAGCAGTGCCTGCAGTTTGTGACCTTCCATGGTACAGAATTGTGTGACCAAAACAAACATCTCAAGGTTCAGTGAGGTTTGCAAGCTTATGAAGTGGATGCTACGCCGCTCCTAAGGGACCACCTTCTGCTCCAGTTTAGAGAGCTGAATCAGCTCAGTGAGGGACGGGAGCACACCCAGTACAAGGGAAGCAGGCCAGGCAGAGACAGGGCAGCAGGACCAATTCTTTGGCAGCAGCTACCCCTTCAACCGGAGCCTCTCTCACTATCAGTAGTGATAGTGCTGTTTATCCTCTACAAACACAGGCTCAACAGCCAGATTTTGTCTTATTTTTTAAAACTGTACAATTTACTCACTTCTGCCACGTACAGCTGAATAAAGACAGAATTAACAATGCAGATGATACAGTGTTCCAAAATACATAAAACCCAAATTATTACAAACAGATCTACAGCATCCTGATAAATGCATACTTGACACCCTGCAACATAATCTTATTAATATGTTCAGCAATGGTAAATAACTCTCCCTCAATTTCCAATTAAAAACATTGTATCCTGTAGTTGTCAAAAATAAGTAAAACACAACATTTAAGAACATGCAAACATGTCCTTAACAGCACTTATTTCTCATGTTTCTGGCTATACAGCCACTCCCAAAACAGTAAGCAGCTCAGGCAATTTCAGCACTTAGAAAATACTTTACTATGTAACTCAGATAACAAGTTTTATTTATAACAAAGCATTACATAAGGTAGCACATATCCAAACAAGTGATAAGGATTATTAAGTTTTCCCTTTTATACTAACTAGAAGATAAAAGCATCAATCAAGGCTGAGAAGGTGAGTAATCTACCCTTGCTTTGACAAAAATTACATTTCCAAAAGCTAACTTACAAAAGGCATCCCTAGAACAGTTTCATTCAATACATAAACAAAAAAAACCCAAACAAACAAACAAACAAAAAAAAACCCACCATGAAACTTCAAAATATCAACATCTACTTCCACTGATTAAAAGCAATAAACATTCTTCCCAGAAACATCTTGGGTAACACCGATTACCAATTTTAACTACACATCAAAATTATATACTTGGTAAGTTCAACGGTGTATCTTTAAAACCAAAATGCAATACCAACACTAAACCGCTATTTTACACACAGTATCCCAAAGCAAAAGTTATCCAACCTGCCTTCTTCAGGTTGATAATTACATAAACATGCATTGGAATTTTTCAAAACATTAAAAAACGAAAATGTTCTGGAGTCATTGCCTAAAAACACTACAGACTGCTGAAGTCTTCCTAATTTTATAGCAAGATGTACGCTGACTGTCATTCAGCAGCAACAGTACAGATAGTAAGTTTGTTAAAGACCCTAAGACTAGTAAAATCTTATTAGCATAGGCTTCACACTGAATAAGGAGGGTAAATTTGTGAACCATGAAAGCAAAAAGTTTGCTTTAACACGTTTCCTGTATTTGTGGGAAAGGAAGATTATGTAATCACATCTTTTAGCAACAAATGCTTTTTATTTCATCAATATCTTCCAGGATGTTAGATTAGAAATGAGTTTGTAGGCAGGTTGAGAAGTTTGGTTTTAGTTGAGCCATTTTAGTCAGATAACTTTTATCTAAGGACTAAAAAGGAACTGGTTATTCTGCTCATTTAATTATTGTTATTCAAACTGTCTTGGAATATCTTTAAATTCTACAACACCTAAACAGTCACCCACAGCACTCCTTTAAAAAGACAAAAAGGAAGTTAGCTGCCAAGAGGAATGAATACAAGTATACTTTGCATGGCTAAACACAGTTTTACACATTAAAACAGATCTTATCTGAAATGTGATTTCAAGACTGGTCAATAAACATCTCATTTGACAATACATTGAGACCCTTCTTAAACATTCAAACTATCTTCTCACAATGTCTTAACTTCACTGCACACAAATTTACTTACAATTGACAAAATACTAAAACTCACCAACAGATTAGAAAAAGCAACTGCACAGGAAATGTTTCTAGTGATCATACAAGGTTATGTTCTTTGCTTAATAGAATTCAATACTACTATCAGTGATCTGGAAAAAAATGTTTTAACCTTTCTAGCAAACAACACAAGAGGTAAATAACAACAGGAATAAGATAGTTTATCACTGGATAAAGCAGTGTGCATTCTAGTCTTGGTAGATATCAAGTCATATCAAAGCACAAAAAACCCACAGGCATAATATATGGCAAGATTCTGAAGGCAGGAACAATGCAAAGAATTTAGGTACTGTCATAGATAAACAGCTAAATAGGAGCTTTTAACAAGACAGTATACTTAAAATAAGCAACCCTCCATCTACAAGCAGGAAAAATCTCTCTGGAAATAAGGAGATGGTGCAACTAAGCATTGAAGGGCTAAAGCACAGTTAGTTGGGATGTTTCCCAAAAGCTGCAGAAAAGTCAGGAAGAGTACTAGATAAAAAGGAAAAAAGAAATCTGAACTATAGCGTGCAGCTTGCAAAACTTTACTTATTCCGTTTAGCCAAGACTAAAGGAGTACTTTGCTCCTTCAGTACTTGTAGGCCCAGCAAGAGAAGATGTTTGGGAGAAGAGAGGTTGTAAAGGGTAGTGAACTCTATCCTGGCCTCCCCTCGAACATAGTAGAGTTAGGGGTTCAAACTGCACGAGTCAGGTGAAAAAGTAGTTTTATAATTTTTCACCTTACCCACTGTAACACAGTGGATTTCCCAACGTTGTAAGTTTTACATTATATGCCTTTCTAACTAAAAAAGTAATCACACCTCAAACAAGAGTTAGAGGATGAATAAAATATTAGTACACAAGGTTCTACAGGCTATTTTATACAGGAAGCCAAACTAGAACATCTTGCTATTCAATCCTTAAAAGGTACAAATTATTTTTGTATTACTCTTAATTACAATAATTGAAATCTTGCTCCCTCTAGCGGCTGATGTTTAATTACTGACTTCACACAACGTCACTGTCGGATTTACGGTGCAAACATAAATTAAATTAATAACAGAAAGCAAAGAAGTAGGTGTCAACTTTCTAAGTCTTCTGCCAAATTTCTAAGTTTAATTAGAACTGCTTATAAATACACGTAAAAACACCATTGCTCTAAGCAGTTCTGAATTAACATACAAAATTCAAATAGACCTCCCACTGCTCTGGTTTATTATAGCTCATTTAATATAAACACATTTAGGAAAAACAACGGTCCCAGCATTTCTTTTCTGAAAGGTTCTACATAGGTGCACAATACTAATTCGAAGTTAAATATATTGTGTAGCTATCTCATCATGCTGCCAACTATTTGCTCTGGTCCCAAAGATTAACTTCTCTGGGCTAATTTAGCAAGCAGGCAAACTAAGGAGAATGTGTAAAAGAGCAATTTCCCTTTTTTTATCACTGAATTTATATTTATCTTGGCAAGCAGAGAAAGCACTGTTACAGTACAGAAGTGCTACTCTACACAGTAAGCAAGGGAAAGAAAACAGAAAAAACGCAGATATTTTTTGGGGGGCAGGGAGGGAATACCGCATTACACACCTAGTATTAACTTGTCTTGCTATGTTTTCCTTCAAGTGTCTTTTGGCCAGCCCATAGCAGCATCCTCAGGACTATACCATTTTTTCATTTCAATAATTAACTATTTCTGTGGCTGCAGTACGACAGAATAATTTCTTTAGAAAATGTGGATAATATCATTGTTCTAAAAGAGTGTGCTGTTATACATTCTGCATCACAGCTGCAGTCGACTAAGCCTTATTTTGTTTTTTAAAACAAAAGCTTTTTGTGTTTAAAAATGTAAACTTAAAATTGTGTTCATAATTATTCTGGTAGGCTGAATAAACATACATAGCATAAAATATTTCTGTACATTTTCATGATTAAAATATTCCAAACATGGTGGTTGTTTTTTTTTAACTAGAGGAAACATTGTTTAAAATAGAGTTAGAAATACCTAAAAAAGGTTGCTCAGCACAAGTTTTGTGTGGTTTTAACAACTTGTTAACATATGGAAAAGAAAATCTGAAACCCATTACCTTCCGAGAGAAAGGCAGTTAAGTGGAAAATTTCGTCTTGCCACCACAGCATTCTGGTTTGGGGAATCTCAAACAACATATTCCAGTGAGAGGAATACTTATACAGAGACATTTTTTTGTGTTCATCTCTGCCCCTGGCCACGCCAGTGCCATACTCAGAGTAAAGACTTAAGGGATTATCTGTGCAATCTGTGCAAAAGTCAAATGAACTAGGGAAAGAAATCAAGCTCAATACCCCTTTGATAGCATTCGACCCTGAGAGGTTTCGGAAAGTTGTCCTGATGAGTTGTAAGTTTCTCATTTGTTAGAACACTTCGGAGTGTGGGTGGAGGCTTAATGGAGGTTAGCACTGGGAAGGACTCAAGCTAGTCAATCAAAGACTATAGAGATTGATTCCAGGAATACTGAATTTAAAAGCAGTTATTCAGAATAAACGCTGTCTTCAGTGAGACAGAAAACATCATCCTCTGTAATACTTACATACTGAATATCCTAAATTAATCGCCCTATCTGCATAAGACTGATGGCTATAGATTCATTGCAGGTCTCTTTCAGAGCAAGGAAATTAAATGCTCCTTTGCAACATTGGCAAGTACTGTGTTTATTTCAGGTATTTAAACACACCATTTATTTTCAAATCACAATTTAAATCATAGTGAATAAAAATCAATGCTAAGAATTCAGAGCTTTGTAATATATATACACCCAAGTAGATGCATTTCCTGAGCTTTGCCCTGCACTCATCTGGATTCATGCTTTAGCTTATCTATGTGATGGATCTGTTGTCAGCAGAACAGCGAGATGGAGCACCCCATGCAGTGCAAGCCAGCAAATTGGAACTCAGAGACACAGTAAGTTAAAAGGCGAAATGTTATGCTTAAAAGAATATTATGCGGGTTGCCATTAACCTTACCCTTGGTATTTCAAACAGTGAGCTTACTACAGGGCAGTACAAGTTGATAACATCCTTAAATCTCTTTAAGTGTCACCCTTAATACACTCCTGCTCAAAAGGCTAACTGGTAAATAATAACAGTTCTATTTCGGTGCACATCCCACAGTTTAAATCTGAATTTCTGAATAACCCTACTTACATTCAGATCATACTCTTATGTCTGTGATGTTTTCTGAACAGTTAACTACCCTGTTCCTCAGATGGGATTTTTCAGTTGCAGCACCAACTGTACATGCAGATGATATGGTTGCTCAACAGAGCATCACTGGAAGCAGCAGAATGAACTACACAGAAAGAAGGTAATTTTACAGAAACAAAATGGGAACCAAGCATCTAGACATGCAACAGTGGTAAAGACTATTTTAATTAGTCATGCTGGTCAAAATGTGAGAGAAAGTTCTCAAAATGAAGGACAAAATACTACAAATGATCTCATGGATAAGGTGCCTCAGGGTCTGGGACCTAGTGCTGTCTAGTCATCTAATGTCTATTTGTGCTTTAGTTCACCTGCAAAGCAAACATAATGATGCCTTACTGCTTCTTGGGAGTGCAGTGAAGATAACTCCAGAAGTGTTTGCATTAAGTGGTCAGATACTAAAAAAGGAGGTCAGAAAAGGAGTAGACAGGGCAGAGAGATACAAAAAAAGATGGGAACTAGTAGACAATAGCAGGGAAATCTTCAGGCTGCCTTCTTTTCCAATTCAGAGGTACTGAATGATTTCTACAATCCCATCCTCCCTGCTGGCAAAGGCTGTACAAATGGCAGTTGAGAAGAACTCCTATGAGTTAAGAAACAGTCTTAAATTTCTCTCATACACATCAGAGAAAATGACAAGAACTACAGAGGACAAAGTGACAAGTCACAGGCTTCCACCTTCCACTCCCGTAGACAGGCAGACTACATTTCATTTTAGCTTTGAGGAACTGAGAGTGCATGCTATACAAACTACAGCTGGCATCTCAATCAGTCACCAACGCTCTGTCAAAACCACGTAAAACAAGGAGTGCAGGATCAGCACAAGCTGTGCTACTAGCTGTTTGTACCTCTAGTATCCTTAAAACTCAGCTACAGTGGAAAGGAGGGAATTAACTCCTCAAATTTCAGACAACAGTTCACACCACTTTGTAAGTGTCCCACTTTCACTGATATCAGACCTGATTGTTCCATTCACGTAACTGCAGAGAATGTTACTGTATGGAAATATCAATACCTTGAACAAAAGGGATTTAAAACCATTTATTATTTCAAATATATATTATTCATATACCAGCAATAAAGTTTTTTTGCAAAAAACTCAAAACTCCTTCACCATTCTGTCAGACTCTCCTTTAACCATCTCCAGTCATGTCTGGACATAGCTTACCATGAATTTTAATGATCCTGAACTATGTGTATAAAACTACCCGTCTCTTTCAAATCACCACACTCATTTATACAGGAATTCTGTTTGGTTGTTTTTTTAATAGATAGTTTTTTCAAAAATTATGACACACTTCAATTCTGCAAAACTTACAAGAAACCACACTTGGTATTGTCAAATGATTATTCCAACACATTTCAATAAAGGTATAATGTATTCTCTATCCTGTTCTTCCTCAACACCCATGCTGGCACACTTCTACATCTACACAGGAGATTTCATCAGTCCAGTGGTAGACAGTCAGGGAGAGATTAAACATTCTTCTGGCCAAGAAACCACAGTATCAAGGTGAAGGAGGAACATACCAGACTGCTCAGAATGAAAGAGGCACTCATTTGATAGCTACCTACACCAGCACTTATCATGATCTCCTCCTCTCAGGTACTACAGCAATTTTTAGAGGTATTTCCAGGTTTTATCAGCCTGGAAGGTCGCAGAGCGTTAACCACCTTCCCAAACACAACTTATTTTCCAGTGCACTTGCCAACAGAACAACAGCAATCAGACTACAACTTCTAAAATACAACAATAACGTCTTCCAGAGGTCCCACAGGCATGTCTTTTATAGTCTTTTTGTTATATGAAAGTTTTAAGTCCATATTTAGTCACAATTTACTTCTCTAATCAATTTTAAAATTGCCTTCCTAGCCAACCAGTATCATGTAATCACCCATCTGAGAACCCCTCTTGGAACAATCCCACCTAAACTCCGAGTTCCATGTTTTGGCTGTAAGGCACACTAACTCTTTGCTAGGTAGCACCCAGGCTCTAAATTCCCATCAGCTTCGCTCTGATGGTCAAGCTGCTAACTGGAAGCTATCTTTTCTTCCCTAACCCAAAGACAGCCTTGCTGATTTCTTCTAGCAACAGCTCCAGAGAATTATAAAGAGCAGCCTCCATCACTGTTGGGGCCTGGGCTATAATGAATGTTATGGAGTCAGTCAGAAACTAAGAAAGTCTGCAGTTTGTCTTTGAATTGCCTTCTGCAGCAAAAAAGGACAGAAAGGAATGCCTATGTGATAGCAAGTTTGAGCAAGGGGAAAACCGAAACAGCAGATTGTAACAGAAACAAGGTCAAAGCAAGAAGATAGGACAGGACATTAAACTAAGCATTGTTAGAAGACTGAATAGAGCATTCAATTTAGCATTGTATGATTGATTGTACTTGACTAATAAACTGTAACATATGTAACTAACAATAATATAAAGTTAACTAAATGTAAGGTAAGCATAACCATAGTGTGAGAGAAAATTAACTGAAGGCCGAACAGATGGGGTGATATTTCAGACACAATAAGGCTGATGTTTAAAGCACAATAAGGATGGTGTTTTTACACGATGAGGTTGGTGTTTAAGTTGCTATAAAATTGAAACTTTGAGGCCTTATGCATAGCGTGTGATGCTTAGTATTAACTAATTGTCATGAATTGTAGCACGTACACAGCACTTGGAAAAGGTATATAAGTGATGATTATGTGTCAATAAATTGGAGTTGATGCACATCATACTGGTGTCTGGTCACTCCCGTTTCGCGCAACAAAGAAGTAGAACCCCTGCACAAAGAAAAAGAAACCCTGAACATCACTCCTGGAATTAAGAGAAAATGAGCCATGCTTTAGCTCTCTAGCTGCTGCTTTCTTACTGCCAGGAAATAATTTTGCAGGCTTAGTTTGTTCTTTCCCACAGTCTACAAAGCTAACAGTCAGTCTGCTGCAGATGGCCCTGTGGATTTAAGCATTTGACTGCTGTAGTATGACATCAAAAAATCATATTGCTCAAAGCCAGACATCACAACATACACTCAAGACAGCACAGTAACACATGAATACTGACATTATCATGCACCCACAATGAACGTAACACAGATCAACAGACACACTAATGTTTAAAAGTAAGGTTACTAGGAGATAGAGAAAAGGACACTTTGGAGTTGGTGTTATTCCAATATCAAGTTCCTCAGCACCACTCTCTAGCCCAGAACTACTTTCCAATATCTTCTAAGAAAACTAGTGTCCCATGCAGTAAGTGGAATCACTTCCTTGGAGGTGCTCAGGATTACATTCACTACATTGCACAGCATTGTCCCAGAGCCATTTACAACAGGCCAGTTGCATTTCATCTCATAGCACGGGACAGAGTCACTGGGACAGCTAATCAGTTGTGCCCTAATCATGGCATGAACTGTCCTCTCCTTACATGACACAGGCAAATTGCTCTTCTGTTTAAAGCCAAGAGACTATTTTGTTGAATAACTCCTTGGATCAGGAGTACTGGACATCCCTGTGCTAAACACTAATGCATCTTGTGGATCAATATGACAAACTACCCTAAACTGAAACCAGGAAAAGGACTGCTAAGTCCCAAATATAGCCGTTTGGTGACATTCTTTATTTTCTGCACTGCTGCTAGGAATCTGTATGTACACTTTTCTTCTGAAATGGTTAGTGGCAAGCAAAAAGAGCAAGAAAATACCTGAAAAACGAAAGGACTGAGAAGATTTCTACTTAGAGGAGGCTGGGTCTCATGCTTCCTCGTTCCTATTTATCACTTCGTTTCCAAAACATTAATTTTTAAAGGGTTTCTACAACTTGCAGCTGTGTAATTATCACTTTAGTAGTATTCAAGAATAAGCTAACACCAAAGCAAGGTGCTTTTCCCAGAGGATCAACTTCCATCGCAAAGCAATGTTTCTGTACAGCAGAAACAATGAAGTTCTCAAAAAAGGACACTGCAGGGAAAGCAGTGCCTTTCCAATACACATCTTCTGCATTCCCCACTTAAAGCTTTGAGCATCTCCAAGCACCACTTCTGTTGGAATTGTGAGTCGCAGGGAAGTCTGATGCATGCAGTGCTACGTTCTGTTCTGCATCTGTTTTTATCAAGGTGCAGTAACATAATGCTGCAGCGCTGGCACACAAGGTTGAGAATTTCCATCTCAAGAATTTAGTATCAGGCAGCTCATACAAGGACCATCTGAAATCAGTCACTGCGCTGTGCAAAGACCGCAGAAGTTCTGAACTTGGGCTAACAGCAGTGAAATTACCTCAGAAATTCCTCTCCTGGAAGAAGTAAGCTGCTGACATCCCTATCAGACCAAACTTTCACACAAAAGTAAAGGACAACTGACAGGCTAACATAGGAGTTTCTCTACAAGAACTGATTTGCAACAGACTACAGACAGTAGTCACACCTTAGACAATAAACAGATCTTGAATTCAACATGTTTTAAATGCTTTCATATTGAGTCAGATGAAGCCAATTACAAAGGCATACTAGAGAAGTTACAGACCTATGGCCAGTGGAGTTCCACAGAGATCGGTTCTGGGGCCAGTCTTGTTCAACATCTTCATCAACGACCTGGATGAGGGGACAGAGTGTACCCTCAGCAAGTTCCCTGATGGCACCAAACTGGGAGGACTGGCTGATCCACCAGAAGGCTGTGCTGCCATTCAGTGAGATCTTGACCAGCTTGAGAGTTGGGTAGAGAAGCTCTGCAGAGAGATCCCTAGGAATCCTGGTTGATAATAAACTAACCATGGGCCGGCTATGTGCCCTGACGGCCAAGAAGGCCAATGGCATTCTGGGATACATCAAGAAGAGTGTGGCCAGCAGGTCAAGGGAAGTTCTCCTCCCCCTCTACTCTGCCCTGGTGAGGCCTCATCTGGAGTACTGTCCGGTTCTGGGCTCCTCAGCTCAAGAGGGACAGAGAACTTCTGGAGAGAGTCCAGCGCAGGGCCACCAAGATGATCAGGGGACTGGAGCATCTTCCTTATGAGGAAAGGCTGTAGGAACTGGGGCTGTTTAGTCTGGAGAAGAGGAGACTGAGAGGGGATCTCATTAGTATTTACAAGTATCTAAATGGTGGATGTCAGGAGGTTGGGGTATCACTTTTTCTTCTGTTGTATCAAGTGACAGGACAAGGGGTAATGGAAAAAAGCTGGATCACAAAAAGTTCCATTTAAACATAAGGAAAAGCTATTTTACTGTGAGTTGAGGGAGCCGTGGCACAGGCTGCCCAGGGAGGGTGTGGAGTCTCTTTCTCTGGACATTTTCAAAACCCACCTGGACATGTTCCTGTGTGACCTGATCTAGGTGGACCTGCTTCTACAGGGGTGTTAAACTGGATGATCTCTAGAGGTTCCTTCCAACCCCCACCATTCTGTGATTCTATGAAGACTGAATTACACATGCAGGTTGATACAACAGAATGTCACACTTATTACTAATAGATTAACATTGTCTGATAAGCAAAGCCTCTAGGGTCAATAGGTACAGTCACCACAGCGACTAATGATTGCTGTTCACAGGTAATATTCATGTAGGTGTAAAACCTTGGACCATCTCTTTATTATGATATCACCCATAACAGTTAAGAGAAACCAAAACTTGACTCAAAGGTGAACAAAAATCTACCCAAAAAGTAATGGCAGGTTTTGCTTTTCAAAGGGGACTACACAAGGTCATTTGTGTTTAAGAGCTGTGGGGCAAAAATATCCATGGCTTATCCAGGAAATACAAACACTTTAGCAGCACATCAAATTATGTTAAAAATTAACATTATAAGGGTATCACTGGAAAATACTCCAAGAGACTTTCATTCTCTGATTTAGAAAGTAGTTAGACAGTTAAAGAAATATCCATTCAGGTCATTCCTATGACTGTGCAGCCTGTGTTCCCATGTTACAACACCACTCCACAGTTACTGACTCAAACTCGTATTATTAACTTCAAAATTTAACACTCAATAGTATATACAAAAAAAAAAAATCCAAAAGGACAAAAGATTTAGCAAAACTAGCGCACAATTGCTTTGGGGGAACTTTTTATGAGAGTTCAGGGACAACAGAGAGACAAAGTGGCATTTAAAATTATCAGGCAAGTGCTCTCCCATAAATGAAAAAAACTAGCTTTCAGACTACCACAGGAAATAATTGTCACAAGAACTT
Organism: Colius striatus; assembly: GCF_028858725.1. Lineage (NCBI taxonomy): Eukaryota > Metazoa > Chordata > Aves > Coliiformes > Coliidae > Colius > Colius striatus. The sequence goes on along the minus strand of NC_084790.1, from coordinate 47,436,276 downwards.
TCCTTGATTTCCTAAAATGCAAACCCACAAAAACAGAACCCTAGCACTATGGCAAAGAACCATATTTCTGGTAAGCTCTCTAAAATTCTGTTATCAATCCCTCTAAGTTGTAATATTCTGTAGGGGCTGCTGTTCTTGCTTTACTTGAAATCAAAAACATATAAATAAATCTTTCTTTTGAATTGTATCAAGCAGCACAAGGAACAAACCAAATTGCCTTATTCCACGTACGTACTTAAAACCAAATTTTTACTATATCAGCAAATCATTTTACTCTAGTCCAGAAGCTGCAGAAAACATTGTAGAAACACTGTAAAAACACAAAGATTGTCTCTGTGATTCTGCATGAACATGTGGCAAATAGAATTGCATTTGCTTCAGTGCCAGCCCCAAAAGCCCCACATGGTATCAGAAGTTAACATCCCCATATCCCTTTTGGGTGGGAAACCAACAAGGGACTCATGCTTACAGAGGACAGATGTGCTGCTCTTGCAGTTCTCAATTGAATCCTCATTTACACCTGTGCAACTCCATTAGGACAGTAATAGGCTTACACAGACCTATCACTCAATAAAACACTGATGATTCACAAGAAAAAACAGAAATAAAATCTCCTTTGCTGTGAAGGAGGGCCCAGAAAACTAAAAACGTTTGAAATTATTTTAAAAGCTGAAGTTCGTATAGCCCGCTTAGGTGCACAAGAGATGAGATCTGCTGAGTAAGAGTCTGGTTTTACTTCTCAGTCCTCAAAAACCGGTTCTGTATCACAAAAATATTATATGTATCATGAAGCTCTTTCTTATCTTCAGTTTTCTAAAGTCTCAATGGAAAGAGCTCTCCCTGTGACCTGTCACAATTCTTAATAGGAGAGCATAGGAAATAGCTGAGGAAAATGTGTTTTGTATGGTTAAATAAATGCTCTAAGAAAGAGTTCAAAGAAGAGCAAGGATGTAACAACAACTTCTGAGTAAAAAACTACTTTGGGAGGAGAAAGACAAAGATTAATTTTTTTCACCTTGAGGAATTTGTGCTTTATGCTAGGTATTCATGAATAGTAATCAGATTATTCTGAGGTACAAAACAGCAGGACTTCCTATTTTTAAACAAAAATGAATAATTTGAGAAAGAAATGGAGCCATGTGACTCCCTACCTCATCCACATCAGCACTTCTCATGACCTTTCTGTTTCAGGGTAACAACAACTACATCTTGCAGCATAACCTCAAGGTCAATGTACTTTATACTGATCTCAGAAAGCAAAGGTAGAAAAAAATTTTAAAGAAAAATGTTTGCTTGATCTTCTCTGAATATGGCAGCTGTGGCACTGAGACACAGGGACAGGAAGCATCTTCTGACATACACTCCTCCCATGCCTTCCGGTCAGTGGAGCGCCAGCCCAAGGGCACACTGCCACCACACGAGGCTGAAAAATGTCACTTTGCTCTCTCCTCACTCCTCTCCTAAAGCAGGTGTGTTCTCACTCACAGCACAGATTCAATTCAGGATGCAGTCATGCTACTGCAAGAGCTAATACAGAAGAGGGTAAGAGCATAGTTTTGGTGACAGGGTCAAGGACAGAGTCCTATCATCAGGTCAATTGGTCATCAGGTCATGTGGTCATCAGTTAGGCTGTGTGAGTCCCCAGGGGCAATTTTGCCACAAGGAACTGCCACCGTGCTGCTGCCCCCCACCAGCTCAAATGCCCCAACCCAGCACTCTCGCACCACAAAGTGGAACAGATGAAGGCTGACAACACGACCTTCCTTCCCAGTGAAATACAGGATATATTGGCAAATTTTAAAAAATACTATTTTCATCTGTAATGTAAAAGCGAAACGGCAAACTAAATTTCCACTCAATCGTTCTATTTTACACAAAGGTGCATATGCTCACATGTATACACAGTATCATACAAAGCTAGAAAACTTTTAAAAGCTCTTTAAATGTGCTCACTTTCAGAACAACAGTAAAAACTTATCAGAAATTTTCCTGCTTATTTTTCTGTAAGATCCATCCATTTCATAGAGGCTTTCATGAAACAGATTGATACAGTTGTTAGAAACAGTTGTTAGCTATTTCAAACTTTTTGTCTTTACCATATTCAGGAATATTAGGGAAGGAAAAAATAGAAGATGCATGCAGAGAAAGTAGAAAGAGGACACAGAATAGATTTTTATTTCTGTATTCAATAACTAGTTAAATTAATTTGAATACCGTTTCAGACAACTTTTATAAAACTATTAAAAATCTGATACTAATTCTTCCTTCCAGAAGCTGAAACATAAGAGGTTCCAAAGAAATGTAAGGAAGAATTTCTTCACTGTGAGGGAGACGTAGCACTGGAAGAGGCTGCCCAGATTGGTTGTGAAGTCTCTTTCTCTGGAGACATTCCAAACCCACCTGGATGAGTTCCTCTGTGACCTACTCGAGGTGGTCCTGCTCTGGCAGTGGAATTGGAATAGATGATGTTTCAAGGTCCCTTCCAACTGTTGAGATTCTGTCAATCTGTGACTCTATGGGCTTGTAGTGGTCATTCATATTAGAAATTCAACTTACATTTAATGATTATGTGTCAACGTTTTTTGGCAATTTCCAGCTATAAAAGCTAATACTGAACACCAATCAGCGGGTGGCTGAGGGCTCCTGGCTATCTGTGAAACTGACTTTTTTCTTCATTCAATTCAGTTCTACAGGATGAGGTTTAATCCATGCCAGTTATACTTCTAATTGCTGCTTTTGGTAACATACATATAGTCAGCTGACAAAACAACTTCATCAAAAATGCAGCCTTTGACATGACACCCTCACAAGCTTTCCAACAGACCACAAGGTATAGTTAATAATCTTACTTTCTTGCTAATTTCGAGTTTCAGATGCAGCAAGCTGAACTGGAATTTCCTAAAGAAATAGAGCCACTTATAAAAAAATTAAAACCATTAAAATGTACAAGTTTGGGCTCTTTACTTTCCACTTCCTTTATTGAGCCTTAAGAATGAATCCTTTGAATTGCCTCACCAGGCTGAGAAAGTCAGGAACACTATGTCTGCATAGCATCTAACACTCAAGCAACCCTCAAGCCTTTCGTCAAGGCTTTCTAGAAACTTCACCACAATCTTTTTTGTTGGTGGTGGGTTTTTTGAGAAACTAAGATCTTTCTGTCAGCTGAAACTTTCTGCCCGAGAATGCAGATCATAAGAAGTTCAAATTATCTGTATGTATGAAGAACTTTCTTCTGATCCTGCTTACAATTATTAAATTCCTTCACATTTTTCTAAGTGTCTAAAGGCAGTAAAGAACCACAAACTACACCAACATATCATGCACATGTCCTGTGTTGGTCATGAAGAATAACTAGACCACTCAAAAGTCAACAAACATGAACTCTTGCTTGGGGGCCTCCATTCTACATAGGCAGCAGCAGCAGCAACCACTGTCATTGTTACAGATCAAAGTCTTACAGACTTTCTTTCCTCTAACATGGTACCAGCGGCATCAATAAAGCAAAGGTTGTCAAAACCAGATTTTTTTTTTCTCAAACACCATTTCTGACCGAAATTCCAAAAACCTCTCCCCAACCATACTCTCTGAGAAGCACCAGTAAAATGTGGATAGCTTCACGCTATACCAGCAGGCTCTACTACCACAGGTGTTCTGTTCACAGGATTATACTATTTATTTTTAAAAGATCCTCATCACCTAGCTGGCAAAAGGTTCCTTTCTAGACTACCACTATATGAGACAACAGCTTTAAGCAAAACTTCTACAAGAACAACTGTCTAGGGAGCAGTTGTGCAAGTCAAAGGCCACTACGGAGATGACCCAGGATCTTACAGACATGATACCACAGGAAAATTCTACCCATTCACTCTGGTAAGGCTCCCATGCTGCAAACACTTTGGAATATGAGCAAAAGCAGTCACACTGAAATAATTCCTCTCCTCCCACATACTGAAGTACTCCAAGCTAACAGAACAGGAAATGCTAATTACTTATATACCCTAAAAAGCAATACATATGTTCTTCCCTGTTAATCTAGGTCAAGCTTGAACAGTAACTAATAACCAAAACATTTGCTGTTTAATATGCCAGCAGTCCTCTACAGCTATAGCTACAAACAGTACAAAGATTCAGAATGAATCAAGCTCTTCTAATTTCCACTCCAGGGAAAAATCAACCAGTCTAGCAGTGCTTTAAATACATTTCAGGACAAAAACAACTCAAGAAAAATCCCTATGAATTTTGACATTTTAAAGCAAATTCTGGGGAGGAGGCTTTACACTAAGTTGTATCAACAATTTCCACTCTTTTTCTTCAAAAAGCATCTGAAAAAGTCCACTTTATGGATGGAAAGCTCAAACTGAGCACCATCAGGAGCCTCTGCCATTCAGCAAAACGGAATGAAAGCTTTGAGGGTCTTCGTTCCAAAGACCATAAAAACACTGAGGGCTGTGTTCATAACACAGTTTGCATGGCAGACCTCCACATTATCTGTAGATTCCTTTCAGCAGGTTGCATTAATTAAAAACTCTGTACACAGCTTTTTGAGTCCACCAAATTGATGTTTTGAAAGAGGAAAGTGATTTTTTCTGGCTGTATAAAATATAAAGACCAAATCAGAAAATGCTAGTTTTTGTCTTGTTAATAGGGAATGTTTGGTCAACTTCACAGAATATACTTATTTTTCTGATAAATAATGGTCAACTTCACAGAATATACTTATTTTTCTGATAAATAATAAACCGAGGACAAAAAAAAAAGGTATGTTTACTGAAATTATACTGAAAAAAGCACAAATGATAGATTGTCATCCCATCTCTTCTCTAACAAAACTGTGTGTATATATATATAAAAATCAGTGTTTCTTCACAAACACATACCAAGTCGAAGTTGACTATGAAGTATCAGTTTGTTTTTAACATTAACATACACTGAAGCTGATTAAACACATTCAAGCAACTCCTTCTGACATTTGGTGGTACCAATTAGGCACAAATGTACCTTATGTCATTTTTAACAAGGTGGCAGTTTTCATCCAGGATCTTTCATCCTCACGATATCAAGTGAGACCTTTGATCAAAATTAAAAGTTTTTTATCCATATGTCATCAGCAATTCATTAGCAACTTATTTTGTAAATTACCTCTGGAGCAGAACCTCAGTAACTCACATGTATGAAATCCCTAGCTTGCAATTTAATTTTCTGCATTAAAAAGAAAATCAAGAAAGCCAAAGCCATTTTTTCTGCATCAGAAATATCCTTATTATTTACTATGACAAGTTTACACAATAGCAAATGTTACATAGTATTGTTTAATCAATTAATGATCTTCTGACCTCATAAAAATAACTTCCTTTGTGAAAAGTACTAAAAATGCAATTCTTCTGAATGAGCTTGGGAGCAGGTGACCCTGCTTCTGCAGGGGGGTTGGACTAGATGATCTCTAAAGGTCCCTTCCAACCCCTTCTATTCTATGATTCTGTGATTCTATGAAAAAGAAGTGAATGAGAAGGATGTTTTATGTGGCTGCTTAGGGCTCCCATGAAACATTATTCAATTAGAAATATGGCTTAAAATCCTCCTGGTCTGAAGAAGAAACGGTGCTACCAACACAGTACACGTGACTATGTTCTTCTAAACGGATGTGTATCTTGGATATTCAACTCTCCCTGCATATGACATCACCAAGCATGCTACGACCCCCCAGATGCCTGTGTTTGACGAATCACCCACCTTTCTGAACTCACCTTAAACTTTTGACAGAATACAGTTTGAGGTATGATCACAGGAAACAAACCACAAAATTTCAGTATAAGATACATTCCTAAGCAAACAGTCAAAGCAACACAGAATTACACATCAATATCTGTATGAGGTCTCAAACTACAGATTACCCTGTATATTTTCCATAAAATGCTAAACTTGAGAATATCAGCTGTTCAAGTAAAACACATTTCAGACTGCAGACAGATATTTAATTTTCTTCAACTTTCCCTTTGCAATATGTTTTGATTGTCAGGTTTTGGATGCAGAAGAAAACATCAACAATGGAAGTTTACTCGCTTACCTCCAAAAATGAAAAGCGAACAGAGGACTGCATGGACTGCAAGGGCTTGTTGGGGTTGGGCTCAGGCTCCTTGGGGTGAGACTGCAAGTTAAAATAATGTCATCTCTAGTGAACAGAAGGTTTAGCAAGAGTTGCATGTTTTAGCGTAGGAGTTACAAAAGGAGTTTCGGTTAGAACCAAAACACTACCATTCTCCTGAATGAAGTGATGGACAGTAGCCACAGTTTTTGACTTAAGATGAAATTGATTTAAATAAAAACAAATATGAAATCTCCTGCTGGTGAGTATACCTGACTACATTAGATTCCTTTGGGAACAATACTTGTATACAAAGTCCACATAGAGGGGAAAAAAATGGTAACTTCTTTCAGACTTCTAAGCATTCTGTGTGAAACAGGATATGCAATTGGGACATTTTTTTTCTTTTAACGTATCTTAGAGGTCTTTTAAAAAGTTTTTTATATGCAAAGCAGATTTACTAAAAACAAAACTAAAATTGATTAGGAGCTTTCATCAGTAATAAGAAAATTATAATAAAGATTTCCAATTTAGGGGCCTGAAATTTGTGCACTTAAAAGTGTCCTACCTAGATAGCTCAATTTCTATTTATTTCACTAAGAAATGTTACCTCACAATTATCAAGTGCTTTATCTAGGTAATCAAATACAGATATAAACAACTCATGCAAAAAAAACCCAAAACACTATACTTGAGTATTTGGCTTCAAAATTGCCTTCAAGAAGTTGCCTCAACTGCATCACCATTCAAAAGGTCTCAATAAATGTCAGCCACTGACAGATTTCACAGGTGCACTTTTCAGCTATACTCATGTAGTCACATGCACTTATCCCCATAAAGCTTGCAAGAAAGCTTCTTTTAAGAAAAGAAAAATAATAGCATGCCTTCAAATTCATTAGCTGAAGTTATCTGGGAAACAAAAACACATTTCTCCCTTCTGTTCAGACTGCGGAAAGGCAGAAGCTTATGAGCAACCTGTTCCAGATCTCCTTCATGAGGATTTGTTTTGCTATGTACCAGATCCATGCAGCCAGCCAACATTAGCACTCCTGTCCTGTCCCCAGTGGAGACACAGATGGCCAATATGCTACACACAGCTTCTTTCGGCTCAATCTTTCTTTTCAATTGCATGCCACTTTGCTAGATTTTAATACATTCCCATCAAAATCTTTTAAGGTAGTTATTAAGTTCAGTTTCTTTTTCAATGTTTCAGCAGGAGGAGTACTACTGCTTCTCAAACATATTAGGGATAACTTTTTAAACATAAATTCCTATAACTTTTCCTTTCTCAAGATGCTTTGGAGAAGACAAAGTTCATTAGAGACATGCACATTGAGTCAAGGGTGGGCCTGCTGTCACTTTCTGACAAGGCCACTGTGTTAGAGCAAGTGTTGTGGCTACTGCTGGTGCCTGCAAAATCCCTGAACTAGGTGCACAGACGAGCACACAGTCAACACAGCCCAGCAGCTGGGTATCAGATAGCTTGATTTCAGCTGCAGACAAGTCGTGCTACCACAACAGTATGTCTGAGCTAAGTGTCAAAAGCAAAACATCACTCTGAAAGTGGCTCAACTCAACCCAGGCTTACATCAGCCAGCCCATGCAGGCCTGCAGAGAAAGGTATGGGTTAACAGACTCAGATTTCTGCTGTTTCATAGGGTACTCTTGTACTGCACTGACCTGCCTCAAAATGTGCTGGAAAGGTCTTTCTTTGCATATGATCAGCACAGGTTTTTTACTTCTAAGCTCCACCTGAACAGTCTTACTCTCCATCACAGGCCTGCTGCAGCAGAGACAGCAGTTTATCCACATTTGTTTGCTGATGCATCCCTCTTTTGTCTGTTAGTGGAGTCCTCATTGACTCTAGGCTGAGAAACTCTCCTGTGCTGTACCACTGCTCAGGCTACTGTTCCTGGGGTACACAGCAAAAGAAAGAGATGAATGCAGGTGATGCAGACAGGGACCAACCTCCAGCAGGATCAGAAGCAGGGATGGGGAGCTGACACTGATAAAAGAATCCAGTTGGAGGGAGAAGGAGAAGTAGCAGCAGCTGGCCAAAAGGCAGGGAGAGAGAATGGGGACTGCTACTCAGTTAACAGCTAGGGGCAAGGAACCCCCTAAGCTCAGACCAGTAAAAACAAGAAGGAAGAAAAATGGTCTGGCACTGAATGAGATGAATACATTCATTTCAGAGCCCAGAATGAGATTCCCACATCACTTTGCTGTTAATAAATCCCATAGACAGCCAGTGGCAAAGCAAATCTCCCTCCAGTGGATGGCACACACATGACAAGTGGAAGCCCTACACCTCCTAGTAGCTACTCATATCTTTCCTCATTTTCATTACTGTAACACAGTCTCAGTCATGGAGCAGACTCTTGGGACATTCAATATCAGACGTGCTCGTACTATGGATCTGTAAATTGCCGCCAAGTAATGAAACAACATATAGAGTTTGCCTTTCAGCTTTGCTTTTTTTTAAGACCTACAAATTACATGCAAAAACCTGTTAAAACAAATTATCACAGTGCATATGCACAGGGCTGACAGGCATTCTTAATTCTTAACGTTTACTAAATTTGGAATGCTTCGTTTTGGAGCCTTAATATTCTTTGAAAGAGCTTTCTGCATGTGATGAATATAAAGTAGACAGATTGTACTAATTTCTCAGAGAGACAACATAATTCTAGTCCCAACATTTAAAGAAAATTCATGAGAATCTGTGTGCAAAAATGTTTTGAGGAATAAGTTTGATTTTTTTCCCCCCAGATATGTGCTTTTACAGATGACTGAAAAACAATATTTCATGAGACGTGACTTAAGCCTGTACTGACTCAACTCTGACAAGTCATGAGAAAACGACTCAATGGAAATAATTAAGGGTCAGCAACCAAAGCATGGTATTTTCTTTACTGTACAAATAAATTAAGTTTAGAAAGTAGCAAGAGTGATGGCAAAAGAAAGACTAATATATGAAAAAATTAAATATATCCAGACATTTTAACAAAAACAATGATCAATGCTGACTTTAAAATATTTATTAATGTTATCAGTATTAAATATTATCAAAATTCGGCAGAGCAAGTGTAATTACATCAGTTTACCATGAAAAAGGAAGCAGTAAATTACTACCGTTATAAAAACACACACGTTGAAAAAACAGTAACATGAATCATTTTTCATCCTTTGCAGTTAGTGATGTTAGTCTCATATGATGATTACATAATTCAGTGAAGACTGATTTTAAAATATTTAAATTGCCAGATCTCAGAAGGACTGTAATTATCAATTATTCATGACACTATTTTAATGAGCTCCTTGATAACACCCCTCCTCCAAAACTCTTGAGAAATTAGCAATGCCAATTTTTCAGAAAAATATCTAGAGCTTAGTCTGCTCACAACTAACAGACACTGCTCTCACTAGAAGATGCCAGACTGAAATGCAGAATTTCCAACATTTCACAAAGGTAGTTCTGGGGAACCTAATAAAACATCTAGACTTATTCCTTGCAATACAGTGCTCTGTCACCTTCATGTGATTATTAGAATAAATTATTTGCTATGCTGCACACTTACCTATAGCCCTCTCTTTAAAAGATGGCAGATGTCAAGAGATAATAGCTTTCATAACTAAATAACTTTACTGCAGGCATCTGCGGCATTCAGGTTTTTTTTTTTTTCTCCAGTAAGAATGGGGAAGTCCCAGGGAATACTAAAGGATCTGACGTAACCACATCTATTTACCTAGATAAAATTAGCACTTTCTCATGGTGACTATAACATGCATACATACATGCCTGACAAGGTAACACAAACTGTAGGTATGTAGGTGTGTATGTATTGAAATAAATATTTCACTTTCGCTAACAAATCTAGGGTAAGCATGTGCTTTACAAATAAAAGGCTGTACTTGCTATCACTATACATGAAAATTACGTATTTTCATGCAGCTGCTCCCTAAAATATCTGAAAGCACATAAGTTAATCATTTTTAAACGAGTACCATTTAAACATACTGCTAAATTAAGTAAATATACCTACTGCAGAGACTATCAGGAATTCCCTAGAATGTCAATACAATTCATTACTGTAGTTACATATGTAAAATATGGCTCATTCCTGACAAATTTTCATGAACAGCATTTCTATAATGCTTTACTCTCTTGCAGTGCTCTCTATTATTCAGCAGAGATAGAGGCCTTCTACAAGGCAGCACTGGGATAAACAAACAGTAACAGAGAGCTGGAGAGAAAAGACACCACGGCCTACTGACAGATTATTCCCTATGAGCTGACAGGATGCTACATGCACTGAGATTCAGTAACTTTAAATATGCGGAAATGCTTTCTTTCCAAATGTACTGCAGTATCCCAGCTTCAGGTTCACACATTTGCTGAAACCAACTGCAATGCATTTAAAACGTGTTCTTTCAACCTGGAGCTGCAGTGCTCCCAGACTGTCAGCACAAACATATGTTAAACAGCTCCTGGTGGCATGAAAGCCAGCATCATGCAGAAACCATTAAAATAAAAGACAAGACAATACTTACTCCAAGGTCAGCCCTGGAATTTGTAGCCTTTCCCGCTGGGCTTTCATTGCTGTTATGTGTTACCACACTCTATCGTAACCACGACACACGTTCACTGGCTGCATTCTGGCGATGACACAGAGCCAAAATGAACCACTATAAAGGAATGGACTAACGATCTCTTGGGGGCAGGGGGAGGACCGCAAGTTTGGGTCCTTCCACCTCTCTGTCACGAAGAGCTGTCTCTCTCTCTCAGGTTAGCAGCAGTGCACGCCGCACCAATTTTGTGAAGCAAACGGCGCCTTCAGTTGTGCACGTCAAATAATTCATTCCTGGTATTCCGCAGCGGCAGCTGCTGCACCGACACGCACACACACGCTGCACCTCAGAGGAAGGAGAGGTCCCCCTCACTACGCCAGCCCACAGCACAAAAAAAGCCTCTATGCTTAAGGCAGTTTCTCTCGGCAAATGTCAAACATTCACCACCCCCACTGATCCTGCCGAATCGGATTTAGCCATCTTGTTTAAGTCACATTATCCCTTTCCTTGGTAAATAGAGAGGCAGTTTCTGCAGTAATAAAGCAGCAAACCACTGAATGGAAAACAGGCTCTTCTCATTTGACAGGGAAAATTAATTGCAAAGGCTTTTAATGAATGTATATATTCTTGTAACAAAAGTGTAAAAGTTATCATTCTGTTCTGACATAACTGCACTTGAATTTTTAAGGGAAATAATCTAGAATTTTTACTAAGGGTGAGAGCTGGACCTAGAAATTGCAGAAGTGCCATTTCAGAAGTGCAAGTTTCAGGTTCAAAGGTAACTTCACTTAAAAGTAAACCAGTACACAACAGTTTCTAAAAACAGTTTTAGATAGTGCTGTTGTGTCAGATGCTGGTCTTTACATTAATTATACTCCTTCTCTATGTACTCTCTCTTAGCCTGAGGTTATCCTTTTAGGAAATAAACATTGTGACTTTTTCTATGACAATGATAATTTTTTTTTAAGCAAAGGCACTAAACATACTTATTTTTAGTAATTTAAGAGCTAGAATATTTTTTTCACCTGCATGGTTTTCCTGTGCAATTATTAACATGTACCTTTTGCACAAGATGATGGTGTCAATCATATGATCTTACTTTTTGTCAGAGCTCTGGCCCTGCTCTGGGCACAGACAGCAACTACAAACTAGTGAAAGCACTAGTTTTTAGGTCTCTGGCTCATTTTGGAAGAAATTAGTGAATTGACAGGTACAGAGCTATGGGTTTCAGAGATAGAGGGAAATCTGGTTATAGACACTGCAGAACTAGGTTGCTCTTCCAACCATACCTGGCAGAAGTAATCATTATCTTTTTATCTCTTCTCCTACATATTTCTACTGGAGAGTATTTTAAATTCAAATTATGTATTACCTATAGCTTTCACTTACAGATACTGAAAACAAAACTGAAGGATACACAAAACTACTCATTTTCATTTCAAAACGTAAAAGTCATTTGGATTCTGATTACTAAGCTGTGGCCCTAGCAAGCATTACTAAACTAAATATCCTGCAAGTAATCTTTCTAAGGAAGTTCCAAATTCTCCTACCTCCCAAAAGAGAAAAGACTAAGGGTTAAATTCAAGATAACAAACCGTGACTGGCAAATTCACAGATTTGCAAGGATCAGATAGGTGCCCAACTGGCACTTTGAAAACATTTTCCTCAAATTTTACTTGGAACACAGCAAAACCTCAATTTATTGAAGATATTCTCAAACTTGAAAAAAGTAGTGTAAGATTTAACTAACAGTCAAACAACTCCAACACTGAAACTATCAGCTGAAGCTGTCAATACCTACATGATATTTTCATGACTGACTTTGGAGACAATGATTTAGAAATGGAAAAAACAACTGAGAAGCAGTGTGAGGTACTACTTTGGTTACAGGTCCCTGGCTCTCACTGCCATAAACAGGCAGCTCCCTATTCCTATTGCTTAGCATGACTCAAACCAAGTATTGTTCCATCTAAACATCTCTGATAAAAATCTCTTTTGCACATGCCTTCTTCAGTCACTGGAAAATCCTCTTTCTGGTGGAGACAGAAAATTTGACAGGTAAATTGTGACTGTGTGCACACAACACACATACCTTTATGCAAGTCTTCTATAATGTTCAAAGTGCTTAACTTTGTGCATACTAACTCTCAGTTAGGTGCATCATCCCATTATCTGTGTGTGTATATGCACATGCATGTGACACTGAAGTACTTAGTTTTTGTTCTGTAAAGTTGTTCGATTGTCCTGAGCGCACAGAGTCTACACGACAGCATAAAACACCTAGAAAGACAGAGACCTCCCCTAATTTGAGCCAATGTAGCAGGGCACTCTCCCTAGTGAAAGGATATAAGCTCAAGGTCATGCTGTTTTCTAGCTGTTTCTGGCTGTTACTGAGCAGCATGACTTGACCATCTCCAAGAATAATTTGGGAAGACGAGAAAATTCCTGAGCTAGTGGGCAGTGAAACAGAGATCTCTGAGATAATGTTGTTACTGGAAACTAGGTGTTCTTGGTATCTCTGCAGAGATGTACATTCAACAAGATGACTGACAGTCAATCACTTTGTTCTATGAAAACTCAGTCCCATTCTGTGGGGTGTGACAGGATTTCTGCATACTCTCCTTTGGAGTGTGTGCTAAAATCATACTCCTTGAGCGGTGACACCCCTGAAAGTCACTCTCAAGAGATGGAGATAGTTGCCCGCTGTCTTTGAGATGGGTAATATCATACTCTATGAAATAAGTATTCTCTATAAAATAAGCTAGCTTTAAACTGTTAATTCAATTAATAGTAAGTAGTGGCTAGAGTGCTAAAATCGTATAGTGCTAAAAGTGTTCCTCTAACCCACTGCCTACTAAAACAGAAAACTCATATTCTTATCCTGATTGAAACTGTTTATGAAATATATTTCCAATTCCAATATTCATACTCTTCTGTAAAAATAAAATTCTGGTTTACTATAACCTCTGAGTTATCATCACCCTGCAGACATGGGGACTGGACTGCACCACAACTATTTCTGTACACAAAGCAGTAAAAGAACTAGCTTGGAATGAGAATATGTGCCTCCTTCCAAAGCAAAATACAAATTCTACCTGTTAGTTCCATAAGGCCTATTTTAATACTGAAGTTAAAGACAAGCCCACAATCCCAGTAGGGTTTTTTTCCAGTGTACTTGAAGCGGTGCAACGGCAACAGGCATAAGAAAAATCTCCCACTGAACACTGCTTTAGTGTCAAAGGTTACAGCTAGGCAGTAAGCGCATTTTACCTGAAGAAGGCCAAGAGAGCTTTGTGTTGTCTAAAGGACAATGAGTTGAACTGGCAATTGGGTATAGCAGCTTAAACATTAGCAACTGCTCTTTCCTGAGCTAACTAGTGCAGGCACTTCATATCACACTAATGGTAAATTATTTTGAGATTGAGCTATAGGTTGACTTTGAAAACTCTTCAACCATGCATTTTGCCTGATCCAGATAAAGGTTTGGAAAAACTATGATGCACTGAGAGAAATGAATACACAGCAGATCCAACTCTACTCACTGTTAACGCTATTAAGAGTTTTTGCAGGGGTGAATGAGAATTGCTTTATGTATCTGGAGGAAAAAAATTGCGGCAATTTAACTAGATGAAGCCTTGCAAGTGAAAGCTGACTTCAAACAATTGTTTGCTCTTAATTTCAGACCACTTCAATACTATCCCACCAACATATAGCTGAGAGAGCAAGCAGAAGTTAAAAAGAAGGCTCATTGTACCACAAAAGACAAACCTCATCAATTCACTTAAAGTACCTCTAGTTGAGTCCTTGGATAAATAACATTTGTTATACTTATAAAAGCTACAGTGCAGTCAGTGTCTCAAAGGCAGTGATTGAAGTGTTTTCTTCATCTTTTGCATCATCTCAAAAAATAAATATCACAAGTACTACCCCATTGATAGAAACAGTTCCATTAGTTTATCACAGCATTATTACTGTAAGTGGTAAAATGTTTATCACTTATGAGATTAAGTTGACATCTGCAGCACCTGCAAGCTAATACACTTGCATGTTCACCTCAGTGCTCTATTGTACTATGGCTACTGGAAGAAATTCCAGTTTGAAAAGTAGCTTTGTTTCACCAGAAGAACACCTCTACTAGCAACAGGACAGACACAAGAAACATTCACTCTTGGCAGTAGATTTAACAGAAGGGTTTCATACAAAAAATAAAAAAAAACCCCAAATAAAAAAAAACAAAACAAAAAACCCAAACCCCAAACAAACAAACAAACAAAAACCCCACACCAAACCCAGCAATTATTTTACATTTGCACTTCACATTCTCCTAACACTATGAGGTATACAAGTGTTAGACAAGGCAAAGGATAATTAATGTTATGTACAGATAAGAAGTGCATCAGAACAAGGAAAATGTTATTCCGTAAGAAAAACTAGTCAGATCAAGCAAAATTTCCTGAAAAACGCCCTTGAACACCTTCCAGTTTTCCACACCTTCCAGACGTTGCAACATGTACAGCAACACCAAGTAGCCTCCATTCTGTTCCATGCCCCTTTTAATATTACACATACTAATCCGCAATTTGAAGTAGTCTTCTTATCTAGATTGACACAACTTCAACTTCTGTAAAGAAAATTTCTCATCTGGAAAGAATCTCAAACAAAAAGTCACAAACAGCACCAAAGAACTTAAAGAATTCTTAGTTCTAGAGATGAAAGTCAAATTTAAAAAGTGAATTATAAGGATATATGGCTCCAGTTAGTAATTTAAATCCTTAATGAGGTCTCTGTGGTTTAGTAATCTCAGATATCCAGTTAAAACCAAGCAAAACCATGAAAGCACAGTGGCATGTTTTGTCTCCTTCAAATATAAACCTGGAAAACTTTTCTGAATATCACAGCAAAACATTTGAACAGTCTATGCATCCATGGGCAGCTGCTGCTCTTGACTGTGCTTGCTTTTTCTCTTAAAAGATGTGAACACACAATAACACCAGTAACACTGCAAGTGCCTCTAGCTTTCATTAGTATTTACCAATTAACAGCAATTACACTGAGATAATAACTAAGTCAGTACAGCCTTTGGTTTTGCATGCACTCTTGTCTAGTATTTTTCAAAGATACTCAAGAGTTAGTAATTTTAAAAAAATCGTAAGACAAAGAAATGTGCCTTGTTTTAAAAACAATCATTAGAATCCAGTGAATACATGACTAGAAAATACCAAAATTGTAACAACAGCATGAAGTGATTTAGGATTTCTCCCTGATTTTCTGTTTGTCACGTTTCCCAATCTGCAAGTAAAGGACAACACCTGTCTATCTTATTTGGAGCATTATGAGTTTTAGCTGTAAGACATGCATTGGAGATAATAAGGAGCAAAAAGGCCTGAATTTACTAATACTTTTTAAATAGACTTCAAATTTTGGCATGGGCTAAACAATTTCAGAATGACTATTTAGTATATTGGATCTTGAATTATTCTTCCAGATTAGATTGTAACGCTCTTACAAGATGTTTTGAAAATGGAAACCATGGTGCCTTCATCATCCTAGCATTTACAGGTACTACTTAGCTCTTTGGTTTCTCCTTCCTCATAAAGAGAAAAATGAATACACCTTAGAGAGCAAATGAATTTTGTTCACTGCAGCATTTGTACTGCAGTCTGTAACTTCTCAAGTGATTGAGAGGCCTAAGGAACAGCTTCAGGAAGTCATAATGACAGAAACAAATGTGAGTCAAGTCCATGTTTTCTTACACTTAAAAAGAAAAGTTTAAACTTCTGTTTGACAGTTTTCAAGAGCACATTGCATCCTATCCCCACGACTATCCATCCAGTATGAATCCTCCCAGAGGGTCTATCAGACAAGCACTTACGATTAGTAGTTCAGAACTGCAATCATAGTCTCAACAAAGCAATCTGTAAGTGACAGGCACTTGCGCCAAAATTACTGCATGAGTTACAGATTTGTAACTAAGAAATGTTATCAGGGACAATTTTTTCCTCATACTGCACAACCTGTAGGAATGAGAAAACTTCAGCACTCTGTGTGTGTGTGTGTGTGTGTGTATATGTGTGTGTGTATATGTATATATAGATATATATACTTAGCTACCCTGTCCCCAAGCGTGTGATAACTTTTCATGCTCTCATGTCAGTGGGAAAATTCAAGATTTCAGGATCTAGCGTTAAATAAACGGTAGTTCACTGTTAGCGCCACAGCAGCACTCTCAACAGATCAGCTTCTAGTACCCCTGCTTGCTCAACTATCTGATACCTTTTCCTGCTAGCTTCAAAATTTAGCTTTAAGAAACTCAGAGGAGCAAGTAAGGTAAGGAATTTTACTATCAAACTGAGTCTTCAAACCTGAGACATTGCAGAATTCTCTAGTAGGTGGAAAGCAAAGTTATAAATCTGAGAACATTCAAGATCCTAACAGATGCTTCATTGATAACACTGTAGTTTCTAAAAAAGGTCTATCAGGAACAATGCAGAAGCAGTTGAGTGCAACATTGCTTCTTGGCATTGGTGAGAAGCAAAAAACAGCACTAAAGAAATGGGGTGAAAAAACAAGCCTGACCTCTCTTTGGCATTCTTTCCAATACAGCGTGTCTGGGCATATTATTAAGTGGCCACAAAAAAGTCTGAAACATGAATTTAAGAGTTTGTTACCTCTGGCTGAAGTCAACACGGTAGGTGAGGATAATGGAAGGTGTTTGAATTTGCCAGTACCCAGGAGATCAGTTTGCACAATGGGCTCAGAATGGCGTGACAAAAAATATTCCTCATCACCACAGGGCAGTGGCTAGACTTTGGTAGAATCTGCCTATTCCTTGGTTATCTGTGTTCAGTACATGTCAGTCCATAGCACTAGAAACTCATAGGGTAAAGGCATGATTGTTTAGTACTCCATGACAGAAAGATGGACTACATGACCTCTTCTAGCCTTAAGTTCTTTAAGTCTCAGCATCATGGATCTATTGACATTTACAGCCATACCTATAAAGCTGACACTGGTAAGCAATTTACAATAATGCATTTTTTTAAGGTGTCACTGGAGAGCATGGTAAAAGGCTAAGTGGTCTCACAAAACATATTCCAGACACTATTTAATGCTGTAACTCTTTCTATGCTGCAAGGAAATTGATTTTAAATTATAGTCTTAAAAAGCACTCAAACTAAAATCTATATTAATAACTTTTTATAAATGAGTTGCATATTCTGGTGATAGCACTATGGTATTGTTTATATTACTTAATATAGAAATAGATCAAAAGAAATGTGTTTATACACAGCGTTAATTAACCACTAGGAAAAACAGAATTGCTTTGTAGACCTCTGGTAAGTTAACCCAGCAACTACTTGTCACATTGAACATCTTAACTAAAAACACTGATCCTAAAATATTGCAGAAAAAAGGAAGCAATAATGTCCATCAGACAAGACCTGGCAAAATCACCCTGCAACTTCATTCACTCCTACTCCTCACGGTGGGTTTGAATAGCCAGAATAGCCTCCTTCTGTGCAGAAGAAGATTACAAATTCAAGTGGGACTGATCCTGGCTGGTCCTGCACCACTGAGAGCTCAGAAGACAGATAAAAATAATGAAGGTATACATATGAAAAGTGAAAAAGAGATGCTCTCTAATTTCTGTCTAAAAATCAGTTAGATCATTATTACAGATGAAAGTAAAAAAAAGCAGCAAGAGGTACCATATCTAATGCAGTGCCTTTATGTAGCCTTCCTCATACTCCACCACAGTCTCTCATCTCCCTTTATCAGGCAGCATAATTTTCACACTGTCCTGAGAAAACTTCAAAATAACATTCCATACAAAATTAAAACCTCAACCAATACAATGGCACACCTTTTATTAAAATTTCTACTTACGGAAAAATCCCAGAGTAGCTACTTCTGATTTAGGACATCCTATCATATGTTACATGCTATCAGAAATGAAAAAGAAAAAAAATCAGAATCTTAATCTGAAAATAGAATGCAATAAAAATAGCTCAACTAATAAAATTTCCTGTTGATAGACATCAAGCTATTATCAAAACTGTGAAAAGCTTGAGAAATTATGCTTTAATAATATTTATAGTCTCAATCTGATCCGCCTTTCAATATAGAAGAAACAGCATTAAAAAAAGATTAGATGCAAAACCAGATCTACTTCTTGAAGAGTTTTACATTACATTGGGTTTAAATAGTTGGTTTTTTTTCAATTCAAGAGCTTCATTATGCATGGATAACGCAAAGCCAGGCTGTTAATGAGCACCTGTTTATCTCTTCTTTATTTAAGCTACATTTCATTGTTAATTGATACCATTTAACTTTCCTGTATTTATTTTTCCATCAAAAGAAATACACTGAAAACAAAAAACTTCTATCAAATAGATTTCATTATGGTATCTGATTATCTTCTTCAAAAAATTAAAGGACAAGTAAGAAATTTCATGATTCTATAATCCAGCATAGAGCCCAACACTCTATATTTGTCCATCAACAACTAAAAACTACCTAGAGAGTTATTAAGCTCTGTTGTGTCTGACTGATTGATAACTGATTCCTTATTGAGGTCCCATCATGCACATGAATACACACAGACCTGCAGCAGCTTCTCCCCAACAACTCCCCCACGTGTCTGTGTACACCTCGTGGTTCTCTCTAGTCATCAGACAAATAGGTAGGCAAGCACTCTGAATGGAGGTGAGCAACAGAAGTAGAGCAGTCAGATTTTCCTAAAAAATAATTTCCAGAAGTTTGAAGTTCATTGTGGTTTTTTAAAATTTGCTTTATGCTTACGTAAAGCCTTATATACATTTCCACAGGGAATTCTGTCATTATAGGCAAGCACAGAATTAGTAACGTCTATTTCAAGACAGTATTTTCTACATGAAAGCAGCTACTTAAAATATGACATCAAGTTTCAGCAGAAGGTTTTGGTAATTAATACCATGAAAGTATTGACACATTACAAAGAGAGCAAGAAGGAAGTCAATATATTCTTCCCCAAGAGAAGACCATTATACCTACATTACTCCATCACTCCTGACAGCTATTTCTCTCATCTGTTCTTAAAAGCTGATTACAATTCTACAGCACTCCCAGGTATTCCACTTCTCTGCTTTGCTATTCAGAGGCAGTAAATGTTTCAAGTGTTTAAGCTGTATCCCTTTGGTTCCAATTTAAACACATTATGTCTTGCTTTAGACGCCAATAACACAGATAACACTTTTATTTTCTACTCATGGCAGATGTTCTACATAAAGACTTTTGTGACCACTTCGCAGACTGACCTTCTCTAAACAACCCCAGCTTGGTAAATATTTTTCTATAGATCTTGTCAAGTTTTCAAAGCTGCTGACAGTTGCCATTTGTTCTCCAGCTGATCCATTTCAACACACAGAAGTCAAACCTAAAGGCAGCACTGCAGTATAAAGCCTTTTAAGTTCTATGTGGGGTAGAATTATGTTGCATGCCTTGTAGCTCAAACATCAGCATCCCAGCATGATGTAGCACTTCTTCCCAGCTTCTTTCCTCTCAACAGCATCACATCAGGAAACCTTTCTACCTCTCAGATCCTGTTCTGCAAACTCATGCCTATCCAGTTATTTTGCATCTAAAAAGAGGAGCATTTTCTGTTAAATAAGAAGTCTCCAGCTTGTCCTGCTTTACTTAGGATATTTCTCCAGGTTGTCAGAATGATTTTGAAACCCCATATTGTTCTTCAACATACTTGCATTTTCTCAGTTTACAACTGAGAAAACTCAGTTGTTTGCTGTAAACTGAATAAATATCATCTATTCCATCATCTAGGTCACTAATGAAAAACAGTGACTAAAGCCAGTCATCTAGGTTTCTTACACCTGCAGCCCACTGTAATCTCCAGCTCAGGGTTTCTAGCCTACATGCAACATAGCAAAAGGTTCTCAAAAGTGACAGTGGTCTCAAGGACATATCCACATGTGGATGTAGAACACTCCTGGTTTAATCTTATTTCCATCACATGCTGTGTTGAAGTAGGATGTGTGTCTAGCCACCTGATTGCAAAACAGTACCATGTAGCAGATAGGAAAAAACCATTCCCAGTAGCTATGCTCCCTGCACAACCTTTACAAAAGTACATTGAAGTTTTTCCATTCAGGCTAGAAGAGCAAGAATGTGCTTGTTCCCAGTGGCATACTCAGCCCCATGTTAGAGACAGGTGGGACAGCATGTTTGTCTCAAAGGCTATGCTTGCCTTCACTCCCTAGAGGCATGACCCTACTAAACATTCATGAGTGAAGCCACCGGGCTATGAGGAAATGTGATTATATGGAATTACACTGCCTTTTGCACTGTGGCAACCAACACATGACAAATATAAAGTTAAGTGATTCCCAAAACCTGGGTCAGCCTTTTTAGCACTGTCACTCATCTGCCCTTTAGCAGTTATCTGCCATTCCTTTCAGGCAAGCATGGCAACATTATGGATACACTATCCCCAGTACTGTTTCTGATCTTTTCACATGCCTACCTGAGCTGCCACAATACACCTCAGGAAACTTCACAGGTCTAAGCTTGACTGGCTTGCTAGGAAAAATCAGAGAAGCAGAAATGCTACAACATTTGGGAGAAAGGACAGAGATGGCATGGAGGAAGAGCTCATGCATGGTAGAAATTATGCTCATGGCACGTTAGCTGCTGGCATGACACGGGGAGCAAAGACTTGTTAAAGACTAAACAGGCAGAATGGGCTGATTAGCCCTTGCTGAACAGAAAGGTATCCTGCCAAAGCAGCATTTTGATTCTCTAAACCTCCAAGAGCAGAGCTCTGTCTTGCTGCTGCCCATCCCTCCCTTTCCGTCTCAGCCTGCAACAGAGGCCATCCATCCTCCTGCTGCCCACACTTTTGGCTGAAGTAACCTACTTGGTTTCTGCAGTCTCTAGTCTCACAGTGAACTATCAAGCCCTCCCCACATACTACTCATGCTCCCTGTCCCTCATATTAGTCTCAAGAGCCATCATTCATCTTCCCATACACAAAGTAGCTGGCAACCTGGTTCTTGGCATGCCTATCCTCATATGGAAACTATATTCACAAAGCAAAGTCCTGCAAGCTTAAACCTGTCTCAGGATCTCAGGGCCATATCTCTACTGCACTATCCCAGAGAACACACTTGAAAGAAAGGTGTTTGGGTTTAGGCAAGGGCTGAAAAAGCAAAAAGATGGAAAACCTCCAGCAAAACAGAAGTGTGTCAAGAACTGCATTAATACAAAAAAACTTTGCAAGAGGGGTTAACATGACCCACAACTCCCATGCAGAGAGAGAGGCAGATACTAGGACAGAGGGAATTCAACATGACCCAGAAGTTTTAAGCAGAGACAGAAGCAGTGGTAGAGGCAAAAATAGCCACGGCCACAAACATTATGCAGAATGTTCACAAAGAACTAATGAACATGAAACAGCCAACCCAGCCTAACTATAGAGCAGACATCACTCCCAGACAGCGAAAACAGGCGCCCTGACAGTCAGCCCAGGGTGCCTCCTGCTGCCACACTGCACTCTGGTTGCTTTGAAACATAAAAGTCCAAGACCACGGACACATATTCCAGCACAGGAATCTCCTTTGTACAAAGGAGATTTTTTTTTTTTTTTGCACATGCATGAATTTTATTTTCTAGCTTGATGCTGTTCAGCATTTCCATCAGTGATAAGGAAATTAGATTTAAAATCACTGCTGAAAGTTCAAAGGTGAAACACTGAACACATGTAAAACATTGAGGATGATGAGGTTGGCCCACACAAAACAATCTGGATCTCTTGGTAATCTGTGCTCCTTTAAACAAAAATGCATTTCAATGACAAATGCAATGTTAAGCATCTAGAAACTTAAGAGTCTCGCTCTCTCATTGTATTGCTGTGAGAAAAGGTGGCAATAGTAACAAAAGCTATAAAAGGGAGACAGAATTTTAGATCTACCCGTAGCATGAGCAAAATACCATAAAATCAGAGTTGCAGGGAAAAAATATCCCCCTCAATGACAGCAGTATGAAAAACCTTGAAAGTTAAGGACTTGAATCTACTTTGTCAGAAAGACAAAAATGTGGTTATTGAGCATCATACAGTATACTGACTATAAACACATTGCCGCCAGAGAGAAAATCTGCTAAACGAGCATGTTCTTGTTTAACAGAGAAGCACATACACAAATAGTGCTAGTAACAACACTAAAGCATCTACAACATCTTAAGAGTGAAACACAGGCCATGGAGAATATCCATCTGAGCACAACTTATCCATATTAGAATCAAGAGACTCAGTATCTGGCAACACTAATCTACTCCACTTTCCAAATTTAAGATAATGGTAATCTCCAAATAATTTAAGATGAAAAAGTGACTACTTTTCATGATTAATGCTTTTGTTATTAATTGCAAAGGCACAAGATGAATATACTGAACACAATCATTTGGAAGCTCAAAGTGGACTTTCAGTTTACTTTAAACTCAGATGAACCTGAAGAAATGAGTGGATAAAATGGAAAATGAAATTAAATGGAAGAAATAAATAGATGCTTCTACTTTCAGAGTTCTAAAGCATCTGACCTTCTCAACTCCACCCACAGCTTCCACTCCTTCAAAGAAAGTCCTCTGGTTTTGGTGTACAGTTTAACAGTACTGTGTTATTTGTTGATACTAAAAGTTATTCGCAACTGTGATACCAAAAAAGGCTTTTTTTTTTTGTACTCTGCCTGAAAAGCCCTAAACATGGATGCAACTGAACCAACAGAAGAAAGTTACTCTTTTTCAACCGCAATTTATACCAGCAAACTAAGTCCACTGCTCTAACACATGGGTAAAGAGTGATAAAAGAATATGATACATATGTAATCAAAGTGGGTTTCATGAACAGGTGATATAGCATAAGCCGCATCCACAGTACAGACTGCATCACCCAAGCTATCCAAAAAGGGTTAGAAACAAAAAGGGTTAAGCTCCTCTCAGTCCTGGCTCACAAGCCTTCTTGCTTACATCTTATGCTCCCTCTGCTTCCTGCTAAAAATCAGCTTTCTGGGGGTAATCTTGCCACACATCCCTTTTCCATACACATCAAGTTCCTTAAAGTGCCATCATACTGACTATTCTACCAGCACGTACTAATTTACAGTAAAAATTCCTGTCAATAGAAGATATGTGAGCCACTGATACAGAGGCTAATACTCTGAAGAACAAACTCACCTAAATCTGTATACTTTCAGCCTAACAATAATACTTATCAAAGGGTCAACTTTTTCACTTATTAAAGGTCACCTTTTTTACCTCACTTCTACACAAATATAAACAGCAACGCAGCAAAATATATACAGAAGAGAGATACAGCAATATAGATTTCCCATCCAACCCTTGTTTCATAGTGTGAGGAACTTATTGCTCAGATTTATGTGTAACTGTTGATACATGCTCTGCAGAATTCTCTCAAAGCATTAGTTTTTCTCCAGTAATAGTTACAATGGGATATTGCACACTATTACAACTTTATGCACTCAAACCCTCTCAATGATTACCAAACCACAGAGCTAGTGGGCTTTCAGAAAAAAAATTCCAAACTAGCTTTAAAACTTTTTCATAAGTAATACAAATTTTCAGTAATCTCAGTATCTCAAGACTGCATTTTGAATAGCTTTTATAGTTAAGATGGAAAATATTTTATTTCTCCAAAACCTAGTATTATTTATAGTGATCCGTATGAAATTGCTTAGGTAATATTTTTCAACACTAGTCACCATTTTTCCAGAACTTAAATTAGCTTGTCTTCAGTTATAATGAATGAAATCTGAATTCTGTGTTTTGCAAATGATATATCACAATACAAGCACTTTCAGCACCATAATGACCTTCTGCAAAAAAACATTCAATGAATAAAAGCAAGCAAGCTGAATGCATAAGCATGCACACAGGTCCTGAAACATAAATACATAAGACAAAGGAAGTAGAAATACTTTTTACATGTTTTAGGGAACTTGGGAGGCTTTTGTTTTTGTTATTTTTCAATTCTTCAGTTACTCAAAATTAATTTCCTTGACAGTTGTGTCCTTCAAGCTACAAAGAAGTCTCAGCAACTAGAGAGATAAAACTCAGAGGCTACTGTTGGCAGAGAGTTAGGCTTGTATAATCAACTTGTTTCACTTTCGAGGTTTCCTTTGGGTGCTCTCGCAACAAATCTAAGTATTTCTTTTATAATGGGGCATCTCTAGGCAGAGACTGTAAGCATACATATATATGTGCACCCAGAAATCATCAAGTAAATTCTAGTTTTGTTTACCTACTTGACACTGCCTCGGAGTTTTTCAATGTTTTTTCTTAAGTATGCTTGTCATTTTTAACTATGGTTGTCATGTCATCCTGAATGTAGTCACCAAACATATGAAGGAAAAGATGGTTATAGGGGAAGTCAACATGGATTCACCAAGAGGAAATGTTGTTTGACCGAATTGACAGCCAAGGGCATAACTGGCTGGCTAGAAGACGGGAGAGCAGCAGATGTCATCTACCTTGACTTCAGCAAGGCTTTTGACACTGTCTCCCATAACATCCTCATCAGAAAGCTCAGGCAGTGTGGCTTGGATGAATGGACAGTGAGGTGGATCGAGAGCTGGCTGAATGACAGAGCCCAGAGGGTGGTGATCAATGGCACAGAATCGAGTTGGAGGCCTGTGGCCAGTGGAGTTCCACAGGAATTGGTTCTGGGGCCAGTCTTGTTCAACATCTTCATCAACGACCTGGATGATGGGACAGAGGGTACCCTCAGCAAGTTCCCTGATGACACCTAAATTGGGAGGACTGGCAGAATCACCAGAAGGTTGTTCTGTCATTCAGTGGGATCTCGACCAGCTTGAGAGTTGGGCAGAGAGGAACCTCATGAAGTTCAACAAGAGCAAGTGCAGAGTCCTGCACCTGGGGAGGAACAACCCCGTGCACCAGTACAGGCTGGGGACTGACCTGACGGAGAGCAGCTCTACAGAGAGAGACCTGGGAGTCCTGGTTGATAATAAACTAACCATGAGCCAGCAATGTGCCCTCATGGCCAAGAAGGCCAATGGTATCCTGGGATGCATCAAGAAGAGTGTGGCCAGCAGGTCAAGGGGGGTTCTTCTCCCCCTCTACTCTGTCCTGGTGAGGCCTCATCTGGAGTCCTGTGTCCAGTTCTGGGCTCCTCAGCTCAAGAGCGACAGAGAACTTCTGGAGAGAGGCCGGTGCAGGGCCACCAAGATGATCAGGGGACTGGAACATCTTCCTTATGAGGAAAGGCTGCGGGAACTGGGGCTGTTTAGTCTAGAGAAGAGGAGACTGAAGAGGGTATCTAAATAGTATCTATGAATATCTATACAGTGGATGTCAGGAGGTTGGGGCATCTCTTTTTTCTGTTTTATCTAGCAACAGGACAAGGGGTAATGGGATAAAGCTGGAACACAAGAAGCTCCACTTAAACACAAGTGAAATCTACTTTCCTGTTCAGGTGAAGGAGCCCTGGCACAGGCTGCCCAGAGGGGTTGTGGAGTCTCCTTCCTTGGAGGTCTTTAAGACCAACCTGGATACGTTCCTGTGTGACCTGATCTAGGTGAACCTGCTTCTGCAGGGGGGTTGGACTGGATGATCTCTTAAAGGTCCCTTCCAACCCCTACCATTCTATGATTTCATGATTTCGTAATTCTATTCTACTCAATTTCCACTTTTCTTCTGAGGTTAACCAATAGTCCATATTTGTTATAGATAAAAACTTTCTTTCAAAAGTGTTATTAACATTCTTGGAACTTACATAATTAAGCCCCTAAGCAGTGGTTTTAACTACTGTTACTCTTGTATTCTTGGCTGGTCACACTCTTAAGTTGCTTTTTTCCAACACTATCAACTGCTTCGCTGCAACGCATAAATGAGTTCTATGAAAATTCTGTGGCCAACTTTGACATTTCCACAGGTGCAAATAGGTTATATAATTGATGGAACTGAACAAGAGTCCGTATTTTATAATTACTGAAATTAGTTTCAGAAATGTCAAGAGTAAGACAGATGCAGCAGGAATAAATACATAAAAGTTATCAAGCTCTGCATTAAACGGAAATTGACAGGATATAAGAGAAGAAAAAAGAAAGGAAAAAGAAAAAAAGAAACAGAATTCATTTAGTTTGGAAAAGTCAGGTACTTTACTTCTGATGCCTAGATGGGTTGTGGAGTCTCCATCCTTGGAGACATTCAAAACCTGCATGGATGAGTTCCTGTGTGACCTACTCTATGTGGTCCTGCTCTGGCAGGGATGTTGGACTAGATGATCTTTTGAGGTCTCTTCTGTAAAGTAAGAAGGGACCTCCTCTGCCTACTCGGTTGCTTATTTTTAAGTATTACTGTTTCTGAAGGCTCCTTTTGCCCTCACAGAAGTCCACTGTTAAATCATTTTCAGGAGAAGGGCATTTTAAACCAGAATGTATCTACTCAAAGCTAAAGGAAACTTTCCTGCCACAACCTTCGAGTTCATGCCCACTCCGTTGTTCTTGTTTTGCTGTATGCTATGGGTATGGGAAGCAAACAAAAGATAAGGATAGTGGTGTGCTATATTCTGCAATGGAAACTCACCTGGTTAATATAAAACATACACTGAGAGATCTTCTCTGGTAACTCAGCTAGATACACTCCAAATGTGTAAAGGATATGGATTTTTGGATACTATCAGGCACTTCAGTTGATGATCTACATACTTCATGCACAAATGTTAGCAACACTTAACTGATCAAATTAAATCAGTATTTCTGGATCTGGCTTAACATTAAACACAAATGTCTCCCTTCATATTCAGAACTGTTTGGTGAAAATAAAAATATCAATAAAAATATCATAACAACACATCCACCCCTGTAGCAGCCATATGTAGAAATACACTTTGATAAAACTTTCTGATAGAGTTGCAAAGAGGGACAGTAACAGCCATGCAGGTTTACAACCATACTAAGGTTATACAAAGTCAGTTTTGCTGCTGGAGACAGCCCTAGGGAGAGCTCACAGCCATCCATTCTGTCTCCACGCCACCACACCTTGCTGCCCGCACGCTGCTTTTGCAGTTGGACAGACAAACACATCGAAGAACTTGTGTGAAGTCAGTTGCTACTTGGATCAGTTCTGCCTGCAACCACAAAATCATTTGTGCCAGCACAGCTAGGACAGGGCTCTGAGGATGGAAAAGATCACTTTTTTCCAACCAGCACCCCACACCTCCATTTATGCCAGCTATGCCTACTTTCCATCCACTCTAGATTCTTTCTTGACCTCTGCCACCAGTATGCCCTTAATCTTTAATCTATTGCAAAACTAGGAAAGAGTTTTGTGTCACAAAAAGCAAGGAAGCTGTTGGTTTCCAGAGAAGTCTTTGTATTTTGACTGAGCAGTGATGACATAAATAGGTCAGTGAAAACATAGAGCATGTTTTTTAACTGGAGCCAGTTGAGCTTGTAAGTTGACAAACTCAGAGCTAGATCAAAAGGTCAGCTACTAGGTTGAACAGCTTCATACATGGCAAGATTGTATATGCCTGATGGCACAATCAGGGTACCCCCAGCAAATGAACAGCAGATGAGGTTCAACAAGGAAACGAACACTGATGACTTGCAGCACGTAACATGATGTGTTGGAACAGAAGCCACAGTTAATGAATTTGGCATAACAGCTACTGAAAAGGTAGATTTCCCTGCTCATGGTTTTGCTGGCAGTAAGCCAGCATCACCCTCTTTCACTGCGTATCTGATTAGCTTGATAAAAAAATCCAAGTACCACTTCTGGCAAGTTGAGAACATAGCAAGGCAAGTTCAAGAGCTCTGTTTGGTTCAGCAGAATAGGTAGGGAAAGGTTGATATTCCATATCAGTCAAATATCACTTCTTTTCAAATGACTATTACTTAGTATGCTTCCTTAGTATGCCAAGCACCCAACCTTCCAAAGAGCTCCTTTCAAAGAGACTTAGAAGCCTCCTTTATGTTGTCATAGAAAATATATTTTTTAATTAGCTGCATTTATATCTGGCAAACAACTCTCTATGGTCCACCTGGTAGCCAGTCTAAAATAGGTACAAAAATAAGGAAACAGGTATAAAAGAAAGTATTAATACTTTGCACACTAGCTCTTTTTGAAACATACACATTGGCTCTATAGCTCCACAGGAAAACCCAATATGCCTACCTGGAGCCATTTAGGACCTCTAGATGTTTACAGCAATAAAAAATCAGGACTTCTCACATTTTGAAATTGTCTTCATATTAACATGCATATACTATACAAATAAAGCAGTCAACATCTCCCCCCACACAATCCGTGATGCTACAGCCCTCACTAACCTCAGCACTGTACGCCCTGTTAACTAAGACACCAGTATTAAAGATATTTCAAAATACCATCTGTAGAATACTAAGCACTTTAATAACTAGAAATGATTATGCTGACAAGGGGTTATTCCTTCACCATACTTTAATAAAATCTCAGCAGCATCACAGAATGTGCACTTGCATCTCAGTGATCAGCTATAAAAGCACACATATAAATGCAAGTGAGGCAATTGCTCTGCAGCTATTTTTCAAACTTGAAGAAGAATATCTAATAATGTTCAGTGTCAAACATCATAGCAAGAGTAAGCAAGGTCACAGCTACGCAAAAAAAAAAAAAAGAGCCTCAAGAGTCACTTTCTGCTCTAGTTGAAGTCATCAAGAGTTTAGCCATTAACTTCAACAGAGGCAGTCTTTTGCCCACACAACAGCTTCAGGTTAATATAAAGTACCAAGGGCATCAAAAGAAGTCATCAAAATTAATTTTGCTTAACTGTTCTTCTCCCCATAATTGCAATAGTCAAATATTTGACGGAGAATTCAGTTTTACATTTCCTTTACTTTTCCTAAATTATGTGTTTGCCTACTGTTTACTATGAGACTTTTCACGTGTCTGTAGTGGGTCTGGGACGGTAGTGATTTTCCACAGCAGCTCTTACAGTGCTGTGCTTACTGTTGATATCAATATTATGACTACCACTTGCACAGCATCAGGGCTGTCCCTCCAGCATTCCTCCCCCACCTTCACCAATAGCTGTGGGTGGGCATGATCTTGGGAGGGACTATGGCCAGGACAGCTGACCCAGGCTGACCAAGGAGATATTCCATACCATATGACGTCAGCTCAGTAATATAAACTGGGGGAGAGGAGCAGGAAGGGGAGGCGAGATTCATTTCTGGCCTTCCCAAAGCAACCGCTACGCGTACTGCAGCCCTGCTTCTCGGGAGGTGGCCGGACATCGCTGCTGATGGGAAGTAGAGAGTAACAGCTTATCTGCTTCTGCTTTGCTTCCCGCGCGCCCGGCTTTGCTGCTTCTTTATTAAACTGCTTTTATCTCAACCCACGAGACTCCCATCTTATTTTCTCCCCTTCCCTGGTTTGCTGAGGAGGTGGGGGATAAAGTGGTGTGGTGGGCACCTGGCATCCAGCCAGGCTCAAACTACCACAGTGTCAGAATCTAAAACAAGAAAGTCTTTCCCAAGTCATCAGATGTCCTTCGAAATTCAGACTTCTGGTATGCTGTTTAAGTCAGAACAACAGAGCACTTAACTGCACCATCTTGGCAAATCAGTCTCAGTTATTCACATACCTAAGCCTGCTATTATCGAAACCTACAACAGCATTATCGAGCTGAAAAAAAAAATAGAAAAACAAAACCAAATAACTGTCCTTTAGTGCAAGGGCTTAGGATTTTATTCAAGTGCTGTCATATTAACAGAAGCTTATTCAAGTACAGTGACTCTAAAGTCCTAAGGTACTTTTTTAAAGGAATAGTATATGAACAGTTATTTTCTTAAGATATTTTGCTATGTTTCTCATCCCAGAGAGAGATTTCTCAATAAATCACTAATCAAGAACAAGAAATAAAACAGATATAAGTAAATATACAAGATTTAAAACCAAACAGCCCAAAAACACTAGAAAAACAAAACCAAGGCACAGAAATCTGTGTAAAGCACAACTAAACCATAGTACTTGAGTTCGTATTACTCCAACTCGGTAATGACTTGTACAAGATTATACAGTCTTCCTCTCACCAAAACAGTAGCTTAAGAACACTACACACTATACTTCACTAGAGCTCATCAGTTCTTTGTTCGCACCTTTCCATCCACAGGTCTGATCCCAAAATCTTATAAGGAAACAGTTTTACTTACGTATCACGTTTCATTCACAAAGAAACCAAATTTCTTCCTTGATTTTTAACATGAGAAATCTTCAATACAAAACATAAGCTTTCACATAAGAACTTGTTGCATTGAAAATCCCTCACAATAACTCCTCTAGGAGAGTGGGCATAAAAAAAAGGTCCTTGCACAACCCAGAGGTTTTAATCTACTATATTTAATTATTTGTATATATTTTAAGGAAGATCAACTGCTACATTTAACCTTAAGTGCCCTGAAAATAAAACCAGGCTACTGAAAAATTGCCAAACCACGTACTATACCATGAGCACAACACAAGAAAACTTCATATACTTACAAACTTCCTCTTCTTGGAAGGCTCAACTCCTTCTGTAACGAGAAAAAAGTTACACTGTATTAGGAATAAAACATTTTAATCATAAGTGGCCTTTTTAAGACAAATACAGTAGTCCTACTATCCCACCAGTAGCAGATAGAGAGAAGTGATTGAATAGTAGTGCATCTGGAGTACAATAAAAGATTAAATGGATTTTATACGCACCATCTTTTATTTGTTATCTTCCATTCTTATTTATCATTTTAACATTAGCAATGAGACAAGTCTAGGCCATTTTGTAGCTGTAATATTGAAATATTTCAAGTAACAGATGGATGTCACAGAAAATCCTTACAGAGTTATGAGGCATTTGAAGTAGTATTAAAATTTGTAAGAGTCCTTAACAAAGATACAGTAAGTTCCAGCATCCATCACTTCCAAAAGTTCTAATAATAGGATCAAGACCTAAGTAGACAATCATTGCCACCAATCTTTCTATAGTATGTTTGTTAACCTAAAAAGATCAAGTATATAGTATAATAAAATTTATTACAATCCTTTACAATGCATTAGCATAACCCCAGAACTGCTATTGTATGGATTTTTTTACAACTTCTGATGAGAACAATTAACCTACTGCCCACAGGTCTGACGAGACAGTATGCTAGCCAAATGGAAACTGCAAGCAAACACTTTACTAGTATTTTAGTAAGTTTTACCCATCAGAAATAAGCATAATATACCCACAAGTATATTATCTTGTATTGCATAAATCATAGAATAGTTGATGCTGGAAAAGACCTCTGGAGATCCTCTGATAACCAATCAAAGCAGGTTACTCAAGACAGCATCCAGTTAGGTTTTGAACATCTGCAAAGATGAAGACTCCACAACCTCTCCGACCAATCTGTTCCAGTCTTCAACTACCCTGCCTTTTTCCCATTTCACGAACTTATTTTATGAATGCTACATTAGTTAAGTCCACATTTAAACACACGGAAAACTTGCCTGACAGAAGAGACATTTAAAGATGGCAAATGTCACCACAGACAGGGTTGCATTTGAGAATGATTCAAGTTGTATGGACAGAAGTCTTTAGTCACTCAGTTAACATTATTTTACGTTTACTTTCAATATCCTCATGAAAGGTTGTTTTAAAGTATATAATAGACACTCAGTTTCCATTCCAGAAGTTATCAAAGAGAATAATTACAAAATTCTCCTTTGAAAGTAAACACATATATACAGGCATGCTGTGTATGTGTGCACACTTGTATTTACTTCATATAACACACAAAGTTACAAAGTTATTGACCTGAAAATGCAATTGGAAATGCAACTGAATAGATAAAAATAGTTAAGACAAGCACCTTAGAAAAGGCCATAAAGGAAAAAATAATTGCATATTCTTTAGAGACTTTTAAATGGTGTGCAGTAAATACAGCTCAGGCTGCTGAGTAAATGATAAGGACTAAAATATTGAGTAGCTGCTCAATTCCTGAGCACCACCCATCCTGTTCACTGAATGAGCCAGGAAAAAATAGTGTGAAACAATATAATTAGAGATCATAAAACAAATGCATAGGGGAGCAGAATTAGGGGCTTTGGTAACAAATTCTGGCACTTCCTAGGAAGTTCCAGCAACTGTTCAGAATTTGCAATTTAAAACAACATCTTTTACCATAACATGTGCTTACATACAAAAGAACAGATAAGTTACACCTGCATACAATATTGCATTATGAAGCTGAGTAATTCCTCTAAATTTAAAATGTCACATTCATAATGAACAAAATGTAACTGCAATTTATAACTCCCGTACTTCCCTTTGTATGTGTTTTTTCTTTGATATTTACAATGCTATTGTGTTCTATTTCTAACCTAAAACTTTACTTGAAATTCTAGGTATTATCATACTCTAACAGACAATGCTTCCAGAAAAAAATGTCAAAACGTGTTAAGCAAGAATTGTACTTGGTTTTGCACCACATTTAACAGAGTTGCAACACATACTTTAAATTTGTTTGGGCTTTTTTTTTAATCAGACTGTTTTGATTATTGTTTATCATCGCAACAGCACAGCAAATGACAGACATACCTTTCTGTAGACAACGTCCCACTAATCTACTGGCCCACTTTATGTGTTCTGTCCTGAAGCACTACTCCTGACTACAGAATAAGGTTCCATAAGAAATAACTCACTAACAACTTGCTGGTAAAGATGTCAAGAACTGGAAAGATCTCCTCATACAAAGTAAAATATGAAACTAAACCTCAGGTATGTAATTCATATAGGAATATTTACAAAATATTGCAAATAAAGCATTTCCAAGGCTGTATTTTAAAATAGTACACACATAAACAAACAAAACAAGGAATGAAAATATCCTTTCTGGATACTATCTGTATCCTCATTTTTCCTGTGTATCACACAGCACTGATGTTAAAAAGCAAGGTCCTTTTCCTCAAGCTTCTCCAGCTTGACTATCTCCAAACATACTCCACATCTGGGTCTACACAAAACAGGTGGGAAAAGTGTAAACATGCTCTACATGGGGCTAGCCTAGAGCTTAGCTAAAACATTTCCCAAACATAAAACATTTCCATAACATAAAAACCATTCCTACCTTTCAAATCTGAAAGACACAGTTTTACTCAGTTTCTCCCAGCTGTTTTACTCATAGCCACTGAGAAGAGGGAAGCACTGAATAATAAGGTAACAAAAATCACTCTGCTCTTCAGGCTTGCAACATTGCAGCTCAGATCTCACACTGCAAATGACCTGTAATGACTTCACAGTTTTCTCAGTATACAGTATACAGCTTTCTTTCTAAATTTCTCAATAAAACAGACTCAAAAGACTAGCTGTCCTAGTTCCACTGCACAGTATCCAACATATAACGGACTGCTACAGGTAAAAAATTAGTGGTGTCATGACTTTCAGGTCACATACTTATCAGGCAAGCCCCTGGAGTATTAAAAAAAGATTCCTTCACTGTCACTCTCCATGGTTATCAGATGCCAGCTCCGCCTCACAGGACACTATGCTCTTTTGCCCTTACCCTATGTGGAATCCTCCTCTGGCTTGTTAGTTCAAGTTGAGCTGCATTTAGGGCTGTTTCATTCCACTGCAGTAACGTGTGTTACTAGACCAGACACTCTTTCCTTTGAGAACATTTGTGCCTCAAAAACCATGATGTGACAACATAATAAACCTTGCCTCAGTTTTAAGAAATCTGTGCAAGCTGTGCTGAATCACTGTGATGTGGCACTAAGATCCATGTGTACTGAATTTAATCCTAGACATCATTAATCAGTTCAAATTCCATACTCTATGCAATAACATAGTTTTACAAGCACAGGTGCTTTTTTATTTTTTCAGTAATTATGATTCTTTCTCTGGTCCTACACATGTATAAGACACTTCAGTATGGCCAAGTTCAGCCAGTGCACCACAGTGAAGATATTCAACCTTGTAAAAAGAACCATACTGACTGAATAAAGCACACTGAACACTCTGGGTCTAAGTCTTCATCCTACTAACTAGAAACCTCGTTTAAATAAGAGAAATATATTAAAAGGTTTAATTGATAGAGGTGACTTAGAAAACACTAACTACATCTCATTTCTTGTCAACATTAATAGCAAATCACAGAAAATTTAAAATATCTAATTTTCTCACTTATATGGAGGAAAATATGCCATTATCTTATTGCTTGTCGCTGAGTTCAACTTTAAAGAATCAATAAAAAGCAGACACATTCACAAGCTGCTAAAGACACTGCAGTGTTGTCAATATAGTTAACTTTAGAACCACAGTAAATTTGCTTCATCTTTCAACAATTTTAATGTTTGAATATTCAAAAAACCTTATCTTTCAGAGTTTTCAGTTGTCCATGAAGTAGCCTGAAAAAATGAATCTTTTAAAACCAGATTTCAGTAATGCATTCTTCAGGTGGGGAGGTGTTATATAAAGAAGATTAATATGTAGAGGTTCTTTGACTATTGTTCCACCCACCCATTACAGGTTGTAAGCAACCAAGGGCTTTCTGATAAGGCATGTCAGATCTTAATACATTGCACTAAGTTAATATTGCAATATTAATACTGTATTAATAACAGTAGGAAATTAAAAAATCAACAATGGCACACAACTCACCTTCTAATAATCTGCTTTGAGAGATGAATTTGAAGGATTTTCTTAAGCACTTACTATGTTTTTGCTGAAGAAAAGTTGGTGAGAGCAGATCTTGCATTTGGGTGTGAGAATCAAGAAAAAAAAAGCAGTGCAAGGAACATAGTATTGGTTTGATCTATCAGGGACAGGGATTGTACTGTGTAAAAGCTTTTTACAAGCTAATCTTGACCTCTTTATAAGATTACTGTAGCAAGCCATCATATTAATTCATTCCAAACACCTTCTAAGCAAGACAGTGGCAGGCTATGCTTTTATTTGATTGTTTCCAACTTTGATGACATTCAGTTCTTTAGATTACAAGAGCACATTACCATGAGGCTCAGCTACTTCAAATTCCAGAGTGCTAGGATCTCGCATCAAATGTCCCTCTCCTGCTGTCATTTTGTTTCACTGTCAAAGCTCTCCTTTGTTCTAAGGATAACTACAATGTTTCCTGATTCCAAGAACAGCAAGGCTCTGCTTCAGATATGGTTTTACATCAACCCTAAGGTTGAATTTTAGGAGTGGTTATTGATTTGCAAATTTCCAGTTCAAGACAGGATTAACAGACTTTCAAAAAGGTGCAGAAAGGTGTTGACCTCTTTCTTTGTCAGTCAAGGTGTTCTCACTTGCACCTGTTTTCTTACAAAACAGATATAACTGTAAAGTTTTTCTCTCTTCCAGATGACCCAAGCAACGTCATGTTTGGACTACCTCTTTCTCAGCAGTCCTAGTTTGAACTAGCTTATCTAAGATGCAATTATTTATCTATTTTTCTCAGGAAAATTGTATCA
This sequence comes from Colius striatus, assembly GCF_028858725.1. NCBI lineage: Eukaryota > Metazoa > Chordata > Aves > Coliiformes > Coliidae > Colius > Colius striatus. The sequence continues at coordinate 47,400,125 of NC_084790.1, read as the reverse complement.
ATGTCACTATCACTGGTAATGTAAGTCCCAATCAAGATCACTGTCTGTCCCTTTCCACACTGGCTGCCAGGGATCTAGGCTTTACAGTGCCTTACAATGCCTTACAGTGAAGTCTGATGTTCTGTATTTGAGCTGAAGGCTTTAATATTCTTTTCAGTCATCCAGATGCACCCACCGGTTTATCAGAGTTTTTGCTTAGTGTGTACCCTCATCTACTACATAAAAAATCATTTCCTCACAGGCATTTTCATGAAAGAAAAATGCCACTGGTAAGCTCTGGAAGGTTGTTACTGCTACTCAGAGAAGATTCCATTTGCAGTTCTCCCATGTCATTCACAGAATGCTCCTTAGCACAGAACACAAGGTTTAGCTTCTTTAAAATATTTTTAACTATGTGTTTCAAGGTACAAAGATATTACTCTTCATGGTTACTTACCTGCTCACACTCCTGAACACTAAAAAACCTTTGTAAATAATGAACCACAAATCAGCACAACTACCACAGATTTTAACAGGGGATATGCTGTAAAAGTAAAGAGGTACTTAAGCTCAGATTTAATCAGAAAAGGTCACATTTTGTCTAATTAGATATTCTATGTTCTGTATTATTCATTTTTATCTCCTCAGTTAAAGTCCCTACTTTTGTTACAGGCACTGCTACTGCCGACTGTGTCTTTCAAAGTAGAAGCATACCTGTGTGTCAGCTTTATGGATTCTGAAACATAATGTAAAAGGAAATATTCAGGTGCCTACTTAAAGCTAGGCATTGGAACTACCTTTTCTTTGTGGTTTTTTTTAAAGTAGACAAAGTATCACAACAGTTTCTCCAGAGACAGTAGCAAGACTCTAAATTAATGTGCACAGTCAAAGATATTATCTGAAAAGAGAGGACACTACAGGAGTCGGTCACTTGAAGAAGTTTTTGGTATAATTTCTTTATTTACGTCGGAAAAAGAAAAAAATAATAACCATACTGACTTGGCTAGCAAGAAGAAAGAAAGGAAAAAAATACAAGAACAGTGCTACAAACATACGCTTTATCAGATTAAAATTCATCAACATTGAAAAACAAGGATGAGAAATGGCAACTAAAATAACAAAAAGTGCTTATTGGTATGTCTGATACACAAGAACTGAATCAAAAAAAACACTCAATGGTTCATGGATGTATCAAATCAACCAAAAAAACCCCAAACCTAACACTTTATCAGTAACACACTAGCCAAATGAGAAACAGTAATGCAGTTAAGAATTATTCAGACTATGTTTAATAACATTATCTCTGCTATATCTCAAGTTTTCAGACAAAATCAGTAACGGCAGAACACAGGAACTCAACCTTCTTACAGCAGTAAAGCAGTGGAGCTCATTTGAAGAGTTACTACTGTAATTAGTAAAAAAGGTGAAAACTCTATTGAGAAGCACAAAAGCTTTTGAAAGAGAGCAATTTAACTGTTGCCAACACTAACTCAGTGAATCTTTGTATTAATTTCCTAGTGGTGTGATCTTTACTTTTTTCAAATATTTCCTAGTAAAATATAGCAGAAAAATATTGCTTTAGGTTTTGTTTGTTGCCTACCACGTTACATTCTTAGCTCAACTTCTTGAAAATTAATAAATAACCATGTTTCTTTAACAAAACAGCATGACAATTCTGAATGAAAACTTATGCTCCATTCTGACATATTGGTGTACAGTCTGTTTCACCCCTTGGCAGAGTACCACATCACCGCATGACGAGTGGAGAAAAATCATGGACTCCAAAGTGTTTGAAACACAGTGCACCAAAACTAAACAGATTCCAGCTACCAAGTTCACATAAATATACCCATCTTTAGAGTTTAAGAGTGCTATCATATGTTAAGAGAAAAGGGGGGGGAAAAAAATCACAGAAGACATAAGTGCCAGCTGCTGCTACAACTGTTCAGCTGAACAAACACAATGATACAGTTTACCAGAACTGGAAAATGCTGAATCCACTTTGACTACAGCCAAGGATTTCTCTAGATGCCGTTTGACTGTCCAGGTTCTTTAATCAAAGAGAAACCAATGTTTTTCACATGAGCATACCTACAAAGGATTTGGCTTAGTATTAAAAAAACCCCACTATTAAAAAAAGCAACATCAGAGCACGCAGCAGTCAGCTTTGGCATTTCTTGACAATACAGTTGCTAGAGACTATTATGTCCACAGGAATAAAGTTGTCTTCCTTTTCCCAGCTGCACATCATGTTTTGTATTATACAGTGGTTTGTATTATACAATAAGTATGGTCAGCAGCTGCTGCCAAACTTTGTTGAAAACAGTAACTAGAAGATAAAATTATTAAGTCTGTCTTCAGCATGAAGGAGTCTACATGTGGACTTTGATGGCTGTAGTTTTTGTTAGTCATCTTGCACAGGATGGAAGGGGCTTAAAGAAGTGTGAACATATATACTCTTTCTTTCAGGACTGATTACCACTAGAAAAATACAGCTTTACCTTGACACATTCACAATCATTAGCTGGAAGTGACTGTGTATGCTGAAAGGAAAAGTACACTGGAACTAAGTATTAAGCCACATTAATCAGAGGAACTGAGTCACAAGAGTCTTGCCAAGACATTCTTGTGCCCATAGCATCCACTCTAGAACCTACAGAGCCATACTCTGTAGCTGCTCTTCAGACATATGGATAAAGAGTAGATTTTGGACAGATCAGAAACAAAGGGAATACGTAACTCACTTTTCCCAAAAAAAATACCCCAATATGAGCAGTAGTTGCAAAATCGTACTCTTTTACTTTCAGCAAATGACATAAATATCTCTTTTGCAGAAAAGTGAAAATTCATATTTGCTCTGTTAATGATTTCAGATCTTCTGCCCCTTATGAAATTAAAGTATCTCAAAATTAGAGACTTTGCTGAGTGTTGACATTTTAATTAGTATTTATAAATAAAATTTGATTCGTTTGGCTGACTCCGCAGCTTATTGGTAATATACTCCACTGATGTGGAAGAAAGGTTCAAGTTCTAGGGCAAGAGTCACACTGCAAAAACTGAGACTGCTTGGAGACCAGGAAGGTAAACATTAACCCCACTTCTGAAAAACGCTTAGTTAAAATGAATGTGGTTTTTTTCACTTCAAAACTGTAGTTCTATGATTCTCTCAACAAGCTTAATCTCAATTATTTGTTACAAAGCTCTAAATACCCTGAAAAATCTGAAAGATCCACACTAGTGTCCGCCACTCCAAAAAGGATTACCAATTCTAGCAGAGGAAACCACATTCTCATGATCTTTTGTCTTTGACACTATCATAAACCTTTAGGTTCATGAAAAATTTTTAAGGTGCTCTTCATGGCCCTTCTCAATACATTTCCAACCTTGCCTCCTGTCTGTTTGCCACACTTGCTGCTGAATTATAAAAGGCTACTGTCACTACTTCTCTTCCTGTACAATAGGCAAGAAGACACCCTCATTATCAGCTGTTGCACCAATCCTCAACTACTAGTTAACAGTCCAAAGCACAAAAAACGGTTTCAACCTCTCCAAAGACAATATAGCAAAAACTTCCATGATCTTTCTTCATACTAAGCTGCTCTCTGCTGATGTTATCCAAGTTGCTAATTAACTGCAATCTCAATTTTGAGTATTCACTGCAGGGAATACAGGAGAAAGGTAATTTTTCTTTGGGGATTTGAATGCTCTTTTTAAGTATCCCTTTCCTTATCAGAAAGGGATCAAAACACAAACATTAACAGCTTGCTATCTTTGCTTTCATCCAAAAGTCTCAAAATTTGTGCCACAACGGATATATCTGCAACATTAATTACCAATCTAAAAACTAAGGCAGGCAGGTAGCTGATAGAGGTCCACCTTGAGGCACAACTCAGCTTCTTAGTAGTGACAATTTCACCAGAATAACTCAATATGGAAAAATCCAGAGATTTTTCACTGGAAAAATCCAGGCCACTATGTCTAAGAATTTGTGAATTCTTGACATGAAATAAATCACTGTTTCAGACTAAATAAGGTTTTCAGGTTAAAATTGCAGTGGAAAAGTGATGTTCCTTACCTACAGAAAGCAAAAATGTAAGTGACAAATTCTTTTCTACAATTTATACCATTACTTGGTCTCTCTGTATCTTTGAGTAATAAAGTCAGGTATATTTTATAGTTTTTGTCTGGACTACCAACACTAGGTAAATTGAGATTAAGACCTAGATAATCTCTTGCTTTGTTGTTATTTTATAGCCAATTTCATCCCTTTCCTTGTCCAATATGGCAAATAAATTATTCCAAGTCAAACCACATTAAATCACATCTGCCACTGCATTATGTTTGTGCAAGTATTACATTTTTTTAAATTTCCTTTTACTTTTGACTGATAATCCTATTTAAACTGTCTTAATAAGGTCTAACAGTTTATGTGAAAGTTATTCAAATTTATGCCTCTATCTAGTATGTTTGTCCATAAGTCTCTGTCATGAAATAGCCACTAATTAATGGGATCAACTTTAAAAAGACATAGAGGTTTCTTGTGTAACTATCTCAAACACACTCAAAAAAAGATAAAAAAAGCATTAGGACAAACACTTTCAGTTATGTGCCTTTTCAATATTAAAAAAGTTAAAAGAGTAGCCAACCATAGTTTCTTCTTTATACCTTCTAACTCTTTTTAAGCCACCATGAGGCAACCCAAGCTTTAAGAGTCTGCAATAGAGAATAGTTTAAAAATAGTATAAAAAAAATTCTTCCTAGTTCCTATACTGATTTATGTCAGTCATCTAGCAGGCTAAGTCCAATGGCTTTCACCTTTCCTTCAGTCATACCAGCAAAATATTCAAGTGAAGGAGAGCATGAGCATATTTTTCATTATAAGTTCATGAGTGAAGGTAAGTACACATAGAATAAAACTACTGTCTAGCTGAGAAAAGAAAAAAAAAACCCACAAGAAAACAAACAAACCTGTCTTCTTGATGACAAATCTAATCTCAGCATGGCTGAAATATCTCCCAACACTGGCTTCTCCCCCACTCCACTTCTCAGTAAACGTAACAAATTCTAGCCCACAATTTGGTCCCACTACAGCTCAAACTATACAGATATCCCTTACATAAATGAGGATGTCCACTAATTTAACCATGTATCAAGACTAACTTTGCAATTCTGTAATATCCTTTTACACACATACTAACATTTATGCCAGTCAAATAACTTCTACTGCTACTTCTACCACAGCAATTTCTATTTTTAATCAATTGGGAGGCACGCAAGCACTATTAGGATAGAGGCCACGCATTTGAAGTAACAGCTGCAAATATCTAATTATAACTCGGTATTACCTTCTACAAACATAAAGCTTTAGTAAGGAGAAAAGAGAGTACTGTGGATTTCTTTCTGTTTTGGGGTAGGAGGTTATAAAACCTACCTAGCAAAAGAAATATTACATTACTGACAGACTGATTTGTTCAGAGATTAATTTTATATGGAAGACAACATTAATTTGACAAAGAGAAGACCCATTTGTAATACCTGAGTGCGAACTACCTTCTGCTTCTATTTATGTATCTGCCAGACTCTCTAACCTTTGGTAAACATAACTTTCTATCAATCAATTTGCCATCAAATCAAACCTCTATCAGAAGTGTTATGGAATATTTCTTCTTTCTCTACATTCCCATGCCCACTGGATGATTTCTTTCTTAAACGAGCAGATGACGTTATGAATAAGTTCCAGTAACACCGAACTCTTAGATTAGACTCTTCAATTTGCATTGAGTTTACAGCAAAATGCAGTAACATTCTAAGAATGCACATGAGTTTAAAACATACTTATCATGTTGCCTAGCAAAATACACAATAGTATCTGATCCATCTAGCCATTTATTATTGATAGTCATAAGAAAATAATTATTTTTACTATTTAAAAACTTCAGTATAAGTTTAGCAGTAGTTTGTCAACAGCAAACTAGTCATAAGTCGCTGAGGCAGGCAGAGAAAACAGTTCTATAAATTTTTTGCCAGCTTGGAAAGTAGAGTATGTACAACAGTGACTACTGTAAGTCCAGAAGTGACTTCATAAGCAAGAAAGTATGGGGTTTTTTTTAAAAAAAAATCATTATTTAAAGACATTGTAGAAATGGTTCAATATGAGTTGAAGAAAGATCATCATTCTTTATAACTAACTGATAAGGTACTCACACCAGAATGGCTTAAAAACAAACTCTCTCTCTGCTGAAATGTCCTCTGTCTCCACAAGCAGCTTGGAGATTTTCATTTGATTCACTCTACTATCAGTGTTTTTCCCAAGCTAATAAAACTCAAAGCAATCTTCATAAATGTTACCTACAAGTATTACCAATTTATACCGCTTGCCTATCTAGGATACAGCTTTATTCTTATTAGGTACTGAAATACAAGAACTTTAAAATAGTCTGAATGTTTACCTTTTAACTCCTTCTCAACCTCCATGCTCCCATAACAAATTGATTTTTCATTGACTGTTATCTTTCCCACCTTTATAATTGAGTGTTTTATTTCATCCTTCAGCCCATTACTCCTGCAGCACTTTCTTTACCGTTATCTACATGTGTTCATATGTTTGTCCACAAAAAAGTTATAGCAAACAAATTACACCACAACTCTTTAAATTAAGCTGCTGTTTGAAGGTACCAGAAATTAATCTAATATATACAGCAAAAGACTACTGTACAGACTACAGCTAAATTGATTTTATGTATGTCTGAGAGTAAACTCTGTGCTGCGGGACAAAGTGGACTACTTAGAGAATACACAATGTTTTGGTTTCTTTGTACCATCTATCTTGTTTAGAAGACGCTATGCTGAAAAAGCCCACTTTTCATCACCATAGATCAGGTAAAGGACAGCATGCAGCAAGTATCACTCACCTCTTTCAGTCACAGGATAACTCAAGCTGGAAAGAACCATCTGAAGGCCACCAGGTTCAACTCTCCACTCAAAGCTGGGCTAATGTCAAAGGTAGTTCAGGTTGCTCAAGGCCTCTGCCAGTCAAGATTTTAATACCTGCAGGATGAAGCACTTGTTCCAACGCTAAATACCTTAACTAAAAAGAATTTACACTGTCTACTCAGCTGTTCCCGTCTGGCAACCTATGTGTGCTTCCTCTCATCTTTTTGCAGTGCATCTCATGAATGTCACTCTGTATCCACCTAGTAGTGAAAGACTGCCATTACATCCCATCTCAGGTCCATAATGCTAAACAAAACTAGCTTCTCGGCGCTTCCCCATACATCATGAACTCCAGTGTCGTTTTTGTACCAGGAGTGCAAATATGGATGCAGTTCTTTCAGACGTACCTTTTGGTAATTGGGGGGGAAAAATCACCTGCCTCAAACTACTGGCTATGCTCTTTGATTTTACTCACTTCCTGCACTCCCCATGGTTACACCAACAAATATATAAAACTTCTATTCATACCTTCAGCATCTGTTAAGCACTTGTTAGGTAAGCATACTAAATACTCTTACCATAGCCTGTTACTGTTCATCCTGTCAAAGTCACTTTCATGCCCAAAACATTACGCGAGACAAATCAGTACTGTATGGATGAAGGAAATACCTCCTCTGGTGCTTGGAGATAATACAGAATTTTCTCTAAAAACACTTTAACTTCCTCTCTCATCATCACTGTTTGAAGACCAGCTTTCCTTGACGTGAATCAAGTAAATCAACCAATCCTAAGGCTGCACACAACCTCGTAGTCAGCCAAGTTCACAGCACTGTATCTTTACAACTCTACTATCTGTTGCCAGGACAGACAAGATCCTCTCACCTCAGGAAACATTACTGTCCACATCAGAAGTCAACACAGCATAAGTTTTGCCACTATAGGCCACCCAAATCACTAATCCACAAACACACTTCACTTGGATCCAGGACTATTGGCAGAATGCATGCTGAGATGCAAGTGAATCATCTGTAGTCAGCTGACCATGAGTGGGAGAACCTTCTGGGTAAGTTGCACCTCGATAACACTGCTATTGCTTTAATGAGACATGCTGCCTTGCTTCCAAGTCTCCTAAACACAGCTGGCTCTTCCATACCCATGAGAATCATAGAATGTTAGGGGTTGGAAGGGCCCTTTAGAGATCATCCAGTCCAATCCCCCTGCAGAAGTAGGTTCACCTAGACCAGGTCACATAGGAATATGTCCAGGCAGGTCTTGAAGACCTCCAAGGAAGGAGACTCCACAACCCCTCTGGGCAGCCTGTGCCACTGCTCCCTCACCTGAACAGGAAAGTAGATTTCACTTGTGTTTAAGTGGAGCTTCTTGTGTTCCAGCTTCATCCCATTACACCTTGTCCTGTTACTATCTACTCTAGAAAAAAAGGATATCCCAACCTCCTGACACCCACTCTTTAGATATTTGTAAATGTTAGTATGATCTCCCATCAGTCTCCTCTTCTCCAGACTAAGCCCCAGTTCCCGCAGCCTTTCCTCGTATGAAACATGCTCCAGTCCCCTGATCATCTCGATGGCCCTGCACTGGACTCTCTCCAGCACTTCCTTGTCCCTCTTGAGCTGAGGAGCCCAAAATTGGACACAGGACTCCAGATGAGGCCTCACCAAGACACAGGAGAGGGGCAGCAGAACCTCCCTTGACCTGCTGGCCACACTCTTCTTGATGCACCCCAGGATGCCATTGGCCTTCTTGGCCACGAGGGCACATTGCTGGCTCATGTTCAGTTTATTATCACCCAGGACTCCCAGGTCTCTCTCTGCATAACTGCTCTTCAGCAGTTCGTCCCCCAGCCTGTACTGGTGCATGGGATTGTTCCTCCTCAGATGCGGGACTCTCCACTTGTCCTTGTTGAACCTCATCAGGTTCCTCTCTGCCCAACTCTCAAGCCAGTCGAAATCTCACTGAACGGCAGCACAGCCTTCTGGGGAATCAGCCAGTCTTCCCAGTTTGGTGTCATCAGGGAACTTCCTGAGGGTAGACTCTGTCCCCTCATCCAGGTCACTGATGAAGATGTTGAACAAGACTGGCCATAGAACCCATCCCTGTGGAACTCCACTGACCACAGGCCTCCAACTCGATTCTGTGCCATTGATCACCAGACTCTGGACTCTGTCATTCAGCCAGCTCTCGATCCACCTCACTGTCCACTCATCCAAGCCACACTGCCTGAGCTTTCTGATGAGGATGTTATGGGAGACAGTGTCAAAAGCCTTGCTGAAGTCAAGGGAGATGACATCCACTGCTCTCCCCTCATCTAGCCAGCCGGTTATGCACTCATAGAAGGCTATGAGGTTGGTCAAACAGGATTTCCCCTTGGTGAAGCCATGTTGACTCCCCCTGATAACCACCTTATCCTTCATATGTTCAACATTCAGGATGAGTTGTTCCATCACCTTTCCAGGGATGGAGGTGAGGCTGACCAGCCTGTAGTTTCCTGGGTCATCCTTCCTGCCCTTTTTGAAGACTGGGGTGACATTGGCCTTTCTCCAGTCCTCAGGTACCTCGCCTGCCCTCCATGATTGTTCAAAAATGATGGAGAAAGGCTTAGCAATCACATCAGCCAGCTCCCTCAGCACTCTAGGATGCATCCCATCAGGACTCATAGACTTATGAGCCTTAAGCTTGGCCAACAAGCCTTTAACCTTTTCCTCTTCCACCCAGGGCAAGTCCTCAGCTGTCCTGGCCATCCAGTTATCCTTGCCGGACTGGGCTTCCAGAGGGCTGGCCTTGGCCATGAAGACTGAAGCAAGATGTCAGATGTAGGAAACCCAGGGACTAGAGAAGCAGAACAAAACACACCTGAAATCCCTCCAGGATGGTTTCCTAAGCCCAGAAACAGTATTCTGTTACCAGTCTTTCATGGTCTTCCTGCATTCTAAATCCATGTCACTGATCGAGCAACAGTCTCTGTGCAGACTGACCTTCCACAACATCCTGCCACCTGGGCAAACAGCTGCTGCACAGGAAGGCAAAAGGAATGAAAGGGATCCCTCCAGTCTTTACGGAGCCAAGAGACAATATGCTATTTCAAAGGAACAAGTTTGTTTGGTTTGTTTGCATTTTGTTTGTTGGTTGTGTATTTTAAACTAGAAATAATTGAATAAATAACTTAAAGAAAGTCATGTCAGACATGTTTACAGCAATATGTCATCTGCAGCCCAAAAGCAGCAGACAAAGTAGTTCTTGCTTTAGAATGGCTATAAGACCTTGACATTGGTGGCTTCTGGAGACCACTGTTCCAGGTTTTCACCATTCTCTTGCATGGACAGAGAGGAAAGAGATCAGGTGTAGGCAGATCGGTCCATGACCCTAGGAACTATGAACTACTGTCACACAGCAGTGGCAAGGAAGCAATGCTTCTTGTTTGCCTCTTTTCTCTTCCTTACAGACACATTTTAATTAAAACCAAACATTCGATCAGATCTTTGCTCCTACTGTGTGGTGAAGTGCCTTTTCCAAGTATATGGTCATACTGAAGCTGCTGGCAATGGTTGCAGGGGTACAGGTGGAGGATGATATGGTCTGTAACAACAGACATGGTACAGATGAGAGCTGGTATACAGCACTGACAAGCTGCAAACTGACTTGCTCCCAGAATATCATCAGGATGTCCTCCGAGCAGCAAAGACACTGACTAAAGTGACTGGCTAAGGGACCTAGAAACATCAATCAAGATCCTTTCTGGTCCTTCTATCCCCAACAAAGCAGCAGGGCAAAGCTTGCTTCTCTGATCTGCAGCTACCCAGATTGACATTTTGACAGCACACCTACCTTCAACAAGATGCATCCAGGGGTACTGTACAGCACTGGAGTATGGTGGAAAACTGCTGGATAACTAGACAAGAGGAGGCAGCAAAAGCTAGCACAACTTAAGTCCACAGAAGTGCACTTTAATATACATTTTTTGTTTGGCTTTCTGTATTGAGGGAATTGCCTGGAATAATTCTAGTGTGCATGAATGCACACAGAAATTGGCTTGTCAAGAGAATGAGACAGTATAGACTCACTCAAAATTAAATTCTCCTCTTAAATAATCCCTTAAAAATAATTTTAAAAAAAACTTCTCTGACTTTTGCATCTGTAACCCCCAAAATGCCCCTCCTGAGGCCCCTAAAAGGAGAGTTTAGTATTGACAGTGTTATTACAGGCTAAAAGGATTAAATAAGACATGCTCTGAAGAGTAAAGTCAACATAAATAATACTTACACATTAACACATTTAGCAGCACAAAGAATTGGTCTAACAAGAGTGACTGGAGTAATAATGCAGAATACAAGACATGTGCACTTTTTTTTTCTTTCATACAACCAGGACTTCTCTTTCAGGAGGAGGGCTACTAACATTGATCAACTTGTATCAAAGGTGGTATGTATACTGTGATCAATTCTGCAAGTATCTAAATCTAAAGGGAAATGGAGAACGGTATTTCTGAGACATGGTAGTAACGGATTCAGTTTCCTTTTTGATTGAATTTCACAAAAAGTAGCAAAAAATAGATACAACTGAACAGTTTACCAATGTTCTAAAATACACATCGTAATATAGGGGATAACATACTAACATCATGCTCACTGAATATCTCAAGCTTTTTTGAGTACTATCAAAAGTGTATGTCTAAAAAGGCAGAACAATCTTACAAACTAACCAATAATGTCGCTAATATATATCTGCTAATAACTTTTGATGCCAAAGCCTTTTTTTCACTCTGAAACTTCATATCACAGTTTGGTATCAGACTATTTGATTATTTACCATGTCCTTGCCTATTTTTTTATTCAATTAAACCCTTTTGTTTAAGAATGAGACAAATATATTGCACATGTTTGAGAAAAAGAGTATCACACAAAGTTATAAAATCAAAGTGAAACACTTGATAGAATTTTATTTCACTTTGCAGATTAAAAAAAATCTCACCATAACTTTTAAAGAAAATACAACAGCTACACTTGAATATGCATCTCCCCTGTGCTGAAGCTCACCAGACAGAGTGATTTTACCATTTGCAGATGAGTAAAAGTAACTAAATCTCCCACTAAGCATGTAGGAGAGCTTCTCTTTAGTAACAAATACTCTGCTGACACAACATTCCATTGTAAAAATGGTCCTTCAATAAAGACACTCACTTTGGTAGCTGTAGGTTCCACTAGTCTCTGACGGTGGCGTGTTGAGCTGAAATGACTCTTCTGAGGCGCCCCTTCCTGACAGTGAATAGAGAAAGGGGAGGAAGAACAGAGAAAAGAGGAGAAATGGATCGTGGAGGGGATGGAATGGATGATGTTAGAGAAGGGAGAGGGAGAGTATTTAACTGAACTGTATTTTCACTAACTCTGTAAAAGTTTTATTAAATCAATTTCAACAATACCAACACCTAAATATCAGAAACAAAATGAAGCTTTTGCTAGAAGCACCCTCATAAGGCTTTAATACATGTATTATTCATGAGCATTTAATGACACTGTCTACTATACACATATATACTATACAGACACGTGTACGTACCATGCCTATTTCATTTCTAGATACACACATTAAAGTTAAAAACCCATTAACTCTTCTCAAGTACGTAGTCTTCCATTTTCTGTATCAAATAAAGAAATTATACACGAAATAACCCAACCCACTAGCCATTCCAGTCAGCCAGATTCACCCTCTAGTAAATCGTAAGTCTTTAGATTCACATCCTGCACTCAGAGCTTCATCAGACTATCAACCATCTTATGTTTGAGAAATGTTTACCTAGCAGAGATTAATATGTTCTCCTGATAAAACTGAGAAATAGCACACTTACACATGTAAAAGAAAAATAGTCTCTTAGAGAATTTGAAAGAGCATTCATCTGAAAACATGGAAGCAGAAGAGTCTTTATTGCACTTGCAAAATTATTTAGGATAACATCTCATTGCAGTCTTAAAACCACCTGGATTCACTGGAGCTCCAAAGGGAGGTCTGCTTCCCAGGCTTTGAAAAATTGCACCATTTGTTGTCTGTTCTTGTAGTTCCTTCTCACTGATTAAACTGTATCAAAGAGCCTCTAGAATAGTGACCACTCTGTCCCTAACCATTTCCTACACAGTCGGAGATGCTTGCCTTTCAAGAAAAACAAAATTGTGTCCATGTACTTAAACTGTCTAAGCATCAGAAAAAAAAAGCTGAAGCTAGAAACAAATTAAAAGTTTAAACAAAAATACATATTTTGAAAACTACATTGTATAATATGAAATTTTATAAAAGAAAAACTTAGTATTTGTGTCTTATTTTCCTACAATGCAAGGGAAGAAGACTATAGATTACTGTTTCTTTTCCTGCTCTTCCTGCCCCTCAGATCTGCCAGCAGATCAGATTATTGGAGATGCTGTCCCTCTTCAGTTCTCTGTCTCACTTGAGCTGAGGAGCCAAGAACTGGACACAGGACTCCAGATGAGGCCTCACTTATGCAGGTGAGGAGAACTTCCCTTGACCTGCTGGCCACACTCTTCATGAACCCCAGGATGCCATTGGCTTTCTTGGCCACAAGGGCACATTGCTGACTTGTGCGTAGTCTGCTGTACATCAGAACTTCCCAGGTCTCTCTCTGCAGAGCTGTTCTTCAACAGGTGAGTCCTCAGCCTGTACTGGTGCATGGGGTTGTTCCTTCCCAGATACAAGACTCTTGTCCTTGTTGAACCTCATGAGGTTCCTCTCTGCCCAACTCTCAAGCTGGTCGAGATCCCACTGAATGGCAGAACAGCCTTCTGGGGTATCAGCCAGTCCTCCCAGTTTGGCATCATCAGAGAATTTGCTGAGGGTACACTCTGTCCCTTCATCCAGGTCGTTGATGAAGATGTTGAACAAGACTGGCCCTAGAACCAATTCGTGTGGAAATCCACAGGCCACAGGCCTCCAGTCATGCCATCATAGAAGGCTATCAGGTTGGTCAAGCAGGTCTTCCCCTTGGTGAATTCATGTTGACTCAGCCTGATAACCACCTTCATGTGTTCCGAGATGGTATCCAGGATGTTGTTCCATCACTCTTCCAGGGACGTGGGTGAGGCTGACCAGCCTGTAGTTTCCTGGCTCGTCCTTCTTGCCTTTTTTGAAGACTGGAGTGACATTGGCCTTTCTCTCGTCCTCAGGCACTTCACTTGTGCTCCACGATTGTCCCAAGATGATGGAGAGTGGCTTAGCAAAAACATCAGACAGCTCCCTCAGTACTTGTGAGTACCATTCTCCAGATTAGCTCACTGTCTCCCAGGGACTGGGCTTCCCAAGGGTCTGCCTTGGTAGTAAAGACTGAAGCAAAGAAAGTGTTCAGTAGCTCTACCTTCTCTGTATTCTCCTCTCTCAGCAGTGGGCTCACATTCTCCCTAGTCTTCCCTTTTAAGCTAGCTTTAAAGTACTGTGTTGATTCTGATCAGAACACTTGAACTAACCTGGAGAGTTCTCTTTTTGGCTTTGTGCTCTCTTCACTACATCTTATGTACAGAGGAAACCAAAGTTTTTATTTCTATGGAATATGAACACTGTTATTGAAATCAGAAACAGAAGATAAAAAGGTATTTACCCAATGCTGTCTTTTTCCCACAAAGCACAACAGTTACCATTTTTCCAGAATATGAGAGATACTGGTTCAGAATTCTCTATCTGCTGAGTATCCAGAAAAAAAAAAAACAAAAAAAAACCAAACTAACATTTAGTTTCTTCCTCAAGATTCTTCAAATACTCTGTCTCAGTCTCTCCACAAACTTTCCAGTTTGTACAGCCCTTCATTGCTACAGCACGCATGAACTCTGTAGTCTGTTTCTGGTATGTGTGTGATGGGGAGACAGCTCAAGAGCCTGCTCCAAACCACAGCAGGCAGAGGATGAAAATTCATGAGACTGTTTCCCATTCTTTCTCACTTTCAGAACCAGTACACAATTCTTTCTAGGAGACTTTTCTAAAAAAAATGAGAATACTGTCCACACAGTTAAACAGACTTGCTCGTAATTCTGGTATTATACCCACAAGGTTTTTATCTGAAAATACAATTTTACTCAATTTGGCAAATACTGTTCAAGATCTTAAGATAGAACTTTTCCAAAAGTACTCTTCCCCCCTCCTTAACAAAAAGGCTTCCACTCTCAGGATGACATCATGCAGACCCAGCTCTGTTACTCAAAAAGATCTGGTGGAAACAATCAACGATTATAGCCACCTTGGGAAGACTGCATCATATTCACCAAATAAAATATAACAAGAGAAGGGCAAACTAATGTTAATTAATAGAATCAGCATTAAAAAAAAAAACAGTTATCTAACACTTGCATACACATGTGGTCACAATTACAGAAGGCTTTTCTGCTGATTGTAATATCTTTTGATAATGCCCCATCAAATTACTGCTGTAACTGGCCAAAATTAGCAGAAAGTACTATGGCTAGGTGACTTTATAACTTTTCCTTCTGAGATACTTTTGAAACCTTTAATAATTTGTTTTTATATTTCTCATTGCCATTCCCACTATCATTTAACATAAACTCCAACATAACTAAAAATGGATGCTTGAAAAGGGTCTCCTTTGTATTACAGCTTGAAACTAATGGTAAGGTTAACTCCATATTGACATTACCTAGTAAGGGTGCTGATCTTCAGAGGCCCTATCTTCTCACTTATTAAGGTTATTAACCCATGTAGCTTGAGATGCTGTAACAAACTGAGAAGCTGGGAATTCTTCTCTGTTATTGTCAATTTGTTTTTTACTTCCTGTCATCCCTTTAGAATGTATTTGAGGAGCAGCTAAAAGAAGTGTGATAAATGCTGTTCACACTTGGAAAAATCCCAATATGGTGCAGATACCATTTCAGAAGCATAAAAGTACACCTACATTGATATGGTTATTCCTATGGTTATTTCCTATGACAAAGAAAAGAGTCTTCAGACTATTAAAAAACTTATGTGGTCTGTACCTCAAATGACACTACCCATGTTGGTACACCAGTACAATGTTCTAAATCATAACACATTAACAGTTCATTTTCTTAGCACAAAATAATCAGTTGAGTAGACAATGCAATACTGTCTTATCACAGAATGACAGAATTATTTCGGTTGGAGAAGATCTTTAAGATCGAGTCCAACCATTGTCTTTTGGCAGGATTAACCCAGCAGATACACGATACCATACTGAATTGCAGAGAATCCATAGCAGTTTTCATAATAACAGGCAGTAAAACTCAAGACAGCTACCAGATTCATTATCCCCTGTGTGAACAACAAAAGATATTTCAATTCTATTTTTAATTACAAATACATTCCACCCACTTTTGCACTGCTAGTCATCTGGTACCAGAAGCTTTACCTCCTTGCTTGGACAAGATTAAAAACCTGGATGTGAGTCATGTCATGGCTTCCCACCATGAAGACTTCACCAGTATCCAGATTCAGTAGCTCCTATCCTCAGCTCTCTCACCAGCTCATTCCTAACCTGAAGCTGGAGTTCACTACTCTCTTTACCATACCTGTACAACTGTGTGTAGATCTATTCTGTAAAGCTCAACACTAAAACAACCCAGGTTAAACACAGCTGCTTGGACGCAGGAGAGTCATAGCCAGTCTGGTGTCCTGGGCTGCTGTGAAACAGATCACCAAAGAGAATACTAGACTGGAAATTCTGTATGCCATTCTGCTGCTAAAGTTCTTTATGATAGAACCACCAGAAAAGCCTCGCAGGCGAATCCAAGCAGGGATGAAAGCTTATTATCAGAACATGTTAACATATGACAAGAGCTATCTTGAAGGTGCAACTGAGATTAGCAAGAGGTTAGCAAAAACTGCTGGGGCAGTGCATGCAAAAAACATAACTAGAATTGGAGATATGAACAAAGATGGGAGCAAAGAGGAACCCATTCTTTCACTATGGAAGAATTAAACATGGAACATTTGAAATATGCAGAGACATTAGACTGTATGCATACAGCCTTTTCATTATACAGGGCATAAGGAAATGGGTTAAAGCTGTGCCAGAGGAGGATTAGGTTAGACATTGGGAAGAACTTTTTCACTGAGAGGATTATGAAGCATTGGAACAGCCTGCCCAAGGAGGTGGTGGAGTAACCAACACCAGAGATACTCAAAAGATGCATACATGAGATGCTGAGGGATACGGTTTAGTTTAGTGACAGGCCTGGCAGTGTGACGTGAGTGGTTGGACTCAATGACATTAAAGGTCTTTTTCCAACCATAATGATTCTGTGATAAACTTACGCTGTTTAGTATGACATTCCAACTGATAAAAAAAAAAACCAACAAATTTCTGCAAGCATCAACAATGTGGACTGTTCCAGACAAGACTGTCTAATAAGGGCCAACAAACCACAGAAAAAGAAAAGACTGGTAGCAGGGCAGAGCTATCTATCATTTCAAGAGGGAAAAAAAAAAGGAAAAGAAGTATCTACACACCAAAAACGCTATGCATTCAGAGAAACTTCATTTACTACCAGTAAGCATATTGAGTGGATCCATGATACCCTTCCTAGGTGAATGTCCTTTCTAGAGGAATACATCAATTGAAATTACTAGCTGACATATTAAAATAATAGTCAGAAAACTAACTCCTTGCAAAAGGCAACATGAGTCACATCAAGGTGGACAGCTGAAGGAGAAACACAGGGACCCTAAATAATTCTCATCTATGGTACGATATTTTATGTAGGTGGTATGGAGAAATCGAGCCAGGAAGGAGAAGGAGCCAGAAACTTAGTTTAACAGGTGAGCCGTACATAAAACAACCTGTGGAAAATACCTCAAAAAAAAACCAAAAAGAAAGCCAAACAAACAAACAAATAATTAAAAAAACAACAAACAAACAAAAAAAAACCCAAACCCAGATATAAGGAGTCTTAGGTGTTGAACACATTATATAGTTTCTTTTTGTCACAGTGGAAACAGACCCTTTTATCAGCGTATTTAGGTACTTCCTTGTAGCAGACGTTGTATCTACAAGAAGGGCTGAAAGGAGGATTTGGCTAACTACAGGTCTGTCAACCTGACCTTAGTGCCAGGGAAAGTTAAGGAGCAGATCATTTTCAATGCCATCATGAGGCACATAGGGGACAATCAAGTGATCAAATCCAGTCAGTATAGGTTTATGAAAGGCAAGGCCTGACTCACCAAGCTGACCTGCTTAATGAATAAGGGAAAGGTTGTGTTCTCTTCCTAGACTTTAGTAGAGCCTTCAACACTGTTTCCCACAGTATCACCCTGGAGAAACTGGCTGCTCATGGCTTGCTTGGATGGGCCTACTCTGCATTGGATGGGAAACTGGCTGGATGTCTGGGCCCAGAGAGTGGTGGGCAACGGAGTTAAATCCAGTCAGTGGCCAGTCACCAGTGGTGTTCCCCAGGGTTCAGTGCTGAGGCCTGTTTACTTTAACATTTTTATCAATTATCTGGATGTGGGGATCAAATGTGCCATCTATCCCCTTGTAAGTAAGTTTGCAGAGGATATCAGGCTGGATGGGAGTGCTGATCTGCTTGAGGAAGGCTTTACGGAGGACCTGGACCAGCTGGATTGACAGGCTGAGGCCAACTGTATGAGGTTCAATAAAGCCAAGTGCTGGGTCCTGCACCTGGGCCACAACAATCCCAGGCAATGCTACAGGCTTGGGGTAGACGAGCTGGAAAGCTGCCTGGAGGAAAAGCACCTGGGGTTGTTGGACAACAGCCATCTGAACATGAGTCAGCAGTGTGCCCAGGTAGCCAACAAGCATCTTGGCTTTGTAACACTGCTGTTCATGTGCCGCTGTATTAGACAGGGTGCAAATCCTACATATGCTATAGTCAAAGAGACTGTGACCTGTGGATGAGTCCACATAGGTGCAGAGCACCCTGAAGCATCTGTGGCCATGAATAAGCCCACATCCTGATCAGGTACAGCTCAAAGCGTTTGTCATCATGGTTATGCCAACACTGCCACAGGCATATGTCTAAAGGCATTGTAGCTCATGGATAAGGTCACACAACAGATGCACCTCAAAGCTGTGGATAAATCCATGTCACAGCAGGTACACCTCTAAAGAGACTGTAGCTCATAGATAAGGCTCCACTTGGGGCAGGTGCACCCGTAAGAGGCTGCAGTCTATGTATAGGTCCAAGCTGAAGAAAGGGCAAGTGTTTATTGCAATGTTAAATCCTGTAACTCAACCCAAAGTAACCAGGGTGCAGATTGTAATGGATATATCTTTAAATTTACGTAATCCATGACTGCAGTCACTGCTGTGGGAACTACTATAGCAGGGAGCAATCAAACCAGTGAAGGACAAGTCTTGCAAAAAAGCAGTTAAAGTACAGCAGCAAACCAACCTGTGCTAGATTTGGTGCCCGGTCACTTCATGCAACACACCATCTCTCCTGTTCTGACCTCCTCCATAACAGATGGATTCCAAAGTCATGGACTAAATGAACTCGATGGATATTTTAGGTATGTTTGTGGGCATTTTATGGACAATTTACAGGTGTGGTCCACAGACTAAGGGAATTACTATCTGTGTATTACATCAGGAAAGGGGGGAGAAGGTGGTTTATGAGCTTGTATCGGCTAGCCTGGTACTTGAGCATGACATAAATGGCCGGAATGAAATACGGTATGAAATAACGAGCGGAGAACATGCTGGGGTTGGCTGGGAGAGAGTTAATTTTCTTCACAGTATTTAGTACAGGGCTAGGTGGTAGATTTGTGCTGAATACAGCATCACTAAAACAGGGATGTTCTCATTACTGGTTAGTAGTCCTTAAACAGCATCAAGGCTTTTTCTGTTTCTCACCCCACACGCCTATAAGCAGGCTGGGGGTGCACAAGGAGTTGGGAGGGGACACAGCCAGGACAGCTGACCCAACCGACCACAGGTATATCCCTGTCAGTATGACAGTATGCTCAGACTAGAGAGATGGAGGAAGAAGGAGGGGCAGGGTGTTCAGAGTAATGGCATTTGTCTCCCCAGGTAACCATTAGGCATGAAAGACTGCTGTACTGAAGACAGCTGAACACCTGCCTGATGCTGGGAAGTGGGGAATGAAATTCTTGGCTGGCTTGCTTGCACACACAACTTTGGCTTTGCCTGTTCAAAGTGTCTTTATCTCAACCCAGAAGCTGTCTCACTTGAATAATTCTGAATTGCTCCTCCATCCCACTGACAGAGAAGTGAAAGACCATGGGTGTGGTGCCTAGCTGATGGCTGGGGTTAAACCATGACAGGGTGTTCATAAAATCATGGAATAGCTGGGGTTGGAAGGGACCTTTAAAGACCACCATGTTCCAAATCCCCTGCCATGGGCAAGGATACCTTCCACTAGACCAGGTTGCGCAAAGCCCCATCAAACTTGGCCTTGATGTGGAGAGTATAGGTGGTGCTTAGAAATATGGTTTAGTGGCAGATGTGGCAGTGTTAGGTTTATGGCTGGACTCAAGAGTCTTTTCCAACCTGTAAGACTTTATGTTTCATGATATACAAAGGCATTATTCACATCCAATGTCTTGATACTCAAGAGCAATGTAAGACAATCAAGTGAAACATTATTAAATCACCTTGTAGGAGCAAAGCAAGTAGAACAGTTGAAAGATGAGATATACAACAACTATCAGAATTTCACTGCATTTACAAATGGATATAAGGCTGTGGCTAATACCAGCACTCAATGAAGCTTTACATAAGTTTAATGAAGTATAATGTATCATTCCTCTTTCAGAAAAATCATGCTGTGTAGCAAAACTGTTCTATTTTATAACAGATATAAAGAATTTGTAAACAAATATGTAATTGTAAAACTGAAGTTTTAAAAAATCTGTATCATTAAATACATTTCCATTTTTCACAATTTACACAACAGTAAGCTCCAGCAAGTTATATGCAAAAGGGTACTAAGAAAGATTGCAAACCTGGAAAGCAGTAAATTGGGAAAATCCTTATCCAGTACACTACAACTTACTGCAACTTCAAATTCTTTTGTCAGTAAAAGGCAGAATGTTAAACTCTGGAAAGCTTTACTATGTGCACAAATGTAAATTTGAGAAATCAAATAAGAATGTCTAAATTTCAAAATTATGGAAGCCACCACTTACTACCTCCACCATTTATTCTGAAGCATCTCTTAGGAACTGCACTGTTATCTACTGATTCTGCTATATTAGATTTAAAATCATATGTGAGAGGTATTCATAGAATCATAGAATCGTAGGGGTGGAAGGGACCTTTAGAGATCATCTAGTCCAACCCCACTGCAGAAGCAGGTTCACCTAGATCAGGTCACATAGGAACATGTCCAGGCAGGTCTTGAAAGAACTCCAAGGAAGGAGCCTCCACACCCTCCCTGGGCAGCCTGTGCCACTGCTCCCTCATCTGAACAGTTAAATAGTTTTTTCTTATGTTTAAGTGGAACTCTTTGTGTTCCAGCTTCATCCCATTACACCTTGTCCTGTTGCTAGCTACTATAGAAAAAAGGGATGTCCCAACCTCCTGACACCCACCATTCAGATATTTGTAAATATTAATAAGATCACCTCTCAGTCTCCTCTTTTCTAGACTAAATAGCCCCAGTTCCCACAGCCTTTTCTCATATGAAAGATGCTCCAGTCCCCTGATCACTTTGGTGGCCCTTGTGCTGGATTCTGTCCCTCTTGAGATGAGGAGCCCAGAACGGGACACAGGACTCCAGATGAGGCCTCACCAGGGCAGAGGAGAGGGGGAACAGAACCTTTCTCGACCTGCTGGCTACACTCTTCTTGATGCATCCCAGGATGCCACTGGCCTTCTCTCCACACAGCTGGGAACCCCCAGCCTGCACTGGTGCATGGAGTTGTTCCTCCCCAGGTGCAGGACTCTGCACTTGTCCTTGTTAAACCTCATGAAGTTCCCCTCTGCCCAACTCTCAAGCCGGTCAAGATCCCACTGAATAGCAGCACAGTCTTCTGGGGAATCAGCCAGTCCTCCCAGTTTAGGTGTCATCAGCCAAATCTGTCCATCAGCCTGTCCCCTAATCCAGGTTGCTGATCAAGATGTTGAACAAGACTGGCCACAGAACCCATCCCTGTGGAACTCCACTGGCCACAGGCCTCCAACTCAATTCTGTGCCATTGATCACCACCCTCTGGGCTCTGTTATTCAGCCAGCTCTCGATCTACCTCACTGTCCACTCATTAAAGCCACACTGCCTGAGCTTTCTGATGAGAATGTTGTGGGAGACAGCATCAAAAGCCTTGCTGAAGTCAAGGTAGATGACTTCTGCCACTCTCCCCTCATCTAGCCAGCCAGTTACGCACTCATGGAAGACTATCAGGTTGGTGAAACAGGATTTCCCCTTCATGAAGCCATGTTGACTCCCCCAGATAACCACCTTTTCCTTCATATGTTCAGTGATATCATTCAGGATGAGTTGTTCCATCACCTTTCCAGGAATGGAGGTGAGGCTGACCAGTCTGCAGTTTCCTGGATCGTCCTTCCTGCCCTTTTTGAAGACTGGAGTGACATAGGCCTTTCTCCAGTCCTCAGGTACCTTGCCTGTCCTCCATGATTGTTGTATTCCTAATATTTTGTTTCTATTCAGATTGCAGAGATATTGTAGCTAAAAGTGAAGCTATATTTTTCATCCTGAAGCACATACCAAAACTGTACACTAAATGTCAGCTGGAGAATAGGGTGGAATATGTGTGCAATGTCAGACAAACTACCTAGAGAAGGCAGACCAGCTGAGAAAGGCTGGCAAGTCCCAAGGCACAGGACCCTCATCTTGCTGCCAACCTCAGCTTCCAACTCGTTGCATTAGCATCTGAGCTTCTGGGTTCTATCTCAGAAGTCTCATTTCCAGCTTCAAAATGTCAACACAATGTGTATACACACTGACACTCAAGAGGCTACAGTGCTCCCCTAAAAGAAGCACACTTTATCACTTCATAAAGATAGATATGGAATCATAACAGCATTTGCAGCCACATAGAACTACCCAATTTTCCCTTACAAAAAATCAAGTCTAAGTGAAAGTTTTTCCTTTTGATATTATGTCACAACATAGGTCTTATTTTCCCCTTCTTGCATTGAATGCAAAGAGTTCCCCCTTTTTCCTCTCTGATAAAAGATTTATTGTTCTTTACTGTTCATGTTAAATTAACAGTTCAGAAATATTTGAAAGAAAATGCTGATAGAATGTCAGTCTATCAAAACGAAAATGAGTTGTGAAATTAGTGAATTTTATTTTATCTTGAAATAGTTTTTAAAAAATCGTTGTGAATGCCATTTGACATTATCTAAATGAGACTCTTTTAATACATAAATATTTTAAAAGACAAAGCTTTGGTGAGACAAAGTAGAAAAAAGGGAAGAAAGAAAATATCAAACCACAACTTTGCATACTTTTAAATGCTCCAAAGATTTATAAATGTTTTCCTTTTATTCCAGCATAACACAGAATCAAAAGACAAAGTCCTTCACAAAGTTAAATTTCCACTCTGTCATCACTAATCTTTTCAGAAGAGCTAGTAAACACAGCTGCAAGAGTACAGAGAAAAGACAACAAAGGGATAAAGCAAGTAAGAAATCCAGAAACAAAAATCTTGGTTTAGAATGCGATGTGTTTGGTCTGATTTTTCTCCCTGTTGCCTCCCAGGAGACATCATAGTCAAAGGATACCACTCAACTTCTGATAGCTTGACAGCAGGATGTAGCAAAGCAGGCAGTAAATATTGTGGGATGGATACAGAATCCAGTCATTCCACATCACTAAAAGCTTAAATTGTATTAAATTCACTGTATTACATAGTTACGATTTCATTAATTATGTGACAATTCAGTAAGTCAGTAATAATACTTCTTTATACACACAGCTTTCTGGCACTGGTTACTCGTGGAAGACACCTCTGAACCCTATCAAGAGCATCTCTATCACACAGATGTTCGACAAAAACAATTGGTGATTAAATAAGGTCTGTTCAGGTCTGTTTCATAGTTACTACCATAAGTTCTTGAACTATATTACAATACAAAACTTTGACATCTCTGTATTATGTTACACCTGATAGGAAACAAAATTATGTGTTCCAAGTTTATGAGTTCATAGTAATGCGAGACAACCAGGAAATTCCAGGTCACCAGTAGCCTTGCAGTACTGAACAAATTTCTCTGTGCGTCAACTTACCAAAGAGATAATGAAATGCTGTCCCTCTTATAATATGATAACAAGACACTGGAAAAGACAAAACCAGAAATATCAGGGAGACTCAAAAGGTAGATTAGTTTCAAGTTTCCAGTGTTACAGCTGCAGATAGGTTAATCAGTTTTTCACTATGAAGAAGAAAAGAGGAAAGGAATGTTGCGTTCACAGGCACTAGGAAGCTTTTTCCCATTTAAAACTATTTGATTCTACACAGGTAGAAAGAGGTAGCTAAGATGTGCAGGGAGAGAGGAGAGAGAGATGACATGCAGCACCATCAGTGCAACAGAGATGATGACAAAACTATAAGGATTCATTTAGGCAGAGCCAGAGAGACAACTTAAGCAGAGTTTCAGCAGCTTGGAACTTGCCTTGCTGACAATATGGTACAAGGCAAAATTGTAGGCAAGTCTTGGACTGGCATAAGAGGTAACAAACAATCCAGTTGAATTCAAAGTACTATGAATCCAAATCACTTATTTTGGTAAAACAGATCAAGATCTTCAGTCAGTAGACAATTCAGTGTGCCAATTGTGAAGGCAAGATCAAGTTAAAGTCTAACACACAGTTACTGTCTCTCAGCTTTAGACTCAATCAAGTGCAAAATGCTTTGGGGTTTATTGGTGGGGAGGGGTAGAGTGGTTTGTTTTTTTTAATAACTAGTAAGATGTTCACTTCTTGCTGATCTCCATTGCTTTAAATTTAGATCTTCAATGTATTACTTAACTAGGCTCCTTGCCAAGCTCTACAGGATGATTAAGAAAGCTCTTTCTGTTAAGAGAGTCGTCTCACAGCACAGTCAAAGCGTAACAAGTAAAAAATAGTTCTATCTAGTTATAGATTTTTTTATAAAAGAAAAAAATAATGTGTTATTTGACAAAGACTGTTGCATTATGCTACACCTGGCAATTTGTATATCCAAGAGCAGAAATCAAGTCAATAAAAAACAATGTACACGTGTAGCTCCAGTTTTAGACAGGGAAAAAAAAGAAAAAAAATAAAAAAGAAAAAAAAGAAAAAAAGAAAAAAAGGAAAAAAAGGGGAAAAAAAGAAAAAAAAAAAAAGCCCTCCTCAAAGCTATCTCCCAAAGACAACAGAAATCAAAGGTCTGGATTGTATCATGTACTGTTTAACCTGTCCAGCAACAGAAACTACTGGCAAAGGAAAATACTACTCTGAAGTAACTTTCTATATCACATTTTTACACCACAGCCATATCTGTTAAATTTTGTGTAATAAAAACATGTAATTAACGGGTTTGCTCAAGTTGCTTGGCAGCCTAACACAATAGTGTGCTGGATATTCTCTCACTGCTAAGTTATGACACTGTCCTTTTCCCCCTAACTGCATCCTGTCGAACACAAAGACGATCATTACAGTATTTGAACAAAAAACATTGGTCCATTTTGAAAGAGAAAAAGGCAAGAGTTAGTATCTGATAGGATTGTCACTGATTACTGTATTTCCTCAGTGATGCTGGAGAGAATACACGTGAAAGACAAGTGCTTTAAGTATGATCTTTTCTGTAGAATAGTTATTTTGTGGAAACACATTCAGTTTTGAAGTGCCTGAATCTTCACCTTGCATCTCCTTAAAGCCTGAAGACAGGACCATACACTTAACATACCTATAAACTTAACCAGCTTTATTAGGTTTGGCAATAGAAGAGCTTAGTATTGATTTGTCAGATATCATTTCTCTCTGAAGTTGAGTCTATTGAAGTAATTTAAGATGTCTTTAGGGTGAAAGAGGCTATAAAAAAAACACACAGTACTAGTTTTTTACCACCACTGCAAAACATAACTGGAATCTTTCATTCTTACAGTTAAAACAAAGTAAAGGGCATAAGCTGTTTCAGAAAGAACCAGTTTTAGACACACACAAATAAAAACATGGTAACTGAAGGGGAGAAAATAAAACGCAAGCACAAAAAAGTGGTTGTTCTGTCTAAATTCAATTTTAAAACCCCAAAACATCTTATGAGACAGACAACAAGATCAGGTGTTCCACAGTCTTGTCACAGATGCTCAAAAATGAGAAGATGCAATCTCAATCAGAAAAGGTTTTTGTGTGAGTATTAAGAAAATATATGAAAGTCAAAAGACAAATATCAGAAAAAACAAGTTGGCAGAGTAAATAGGAAGCAAAATCAACCAAGATCCAAAGACCTGAGAAAACAACAACAAAAAAATCTATGCTGAAAGATGAAGATCTACGCAGGATCCTAACAACATAGATAAGAAAATCAACCAAGTGCTATCTCAGAAATGGAAATGAATTCTCAAACTAAGGTAGAAACTGCTATCTTCAGAAGATCAGGGAGAAACACAATGAGGTCTTCGCAGGCATCTCATACAAGTGGCTTTGTTAAATCTCCTATCACTACTGCAAAGCAAGGCATGAAAATACAGTAACAGTCCCTATCTGGCAATAAATTTGGTATGCTATACATTAGATCTTCTGTTGACAACTAACCCAAGGAAACAGTAGATTTTGGTCACCCTGTCCTAAGAATAACTGTGACCTGCAGCTTATAGACAAGAGAAAATATTTAGAACAAAAGTAACAAATTAAGAAAATGATATTCAGCTTCATGCTTAAATGTTGAAGTCTGCGATTTATCAGTCAGTCACAGAAACAGTCTAATAACACAACGTACTTCATCACTACTCACACCAAATAAGCTGTGATATTCTTTTTCATTTAAACCCAAACACACTACTGTTTCATGAAGAATCAAAAGAGGAAAGAGCACATGAACTAATAACCGCAGTTCAGAAAAATATAGCCTCTACCCTGGTCAGAAACATTTGCTCTTCCTAATTTTTCATTTCTAATACTCCTTACATTCTTGTATTTCAAAGCATTTACTAAAATCTTTACCAAAAAAAAAAAAAAGTGACTTAAAATTAGGAAACTCTGTTCACAAGGGGCACTGGAGTCCTAAAATCAATTTTCTACTCATAACCTAAATTTTCCAGCTGCATCCATGATTGTTGTATTCAGAACATGTGAGAGGACAAGTATTATTTTCAGGTTCTTCTACACACAAATTGTGACTGTCAAATTCTGTACATGCAGAATTTGTGTATAACTAGGCTTTTTTAGAGCAACCAAAATGGCATCCTCCTGCTTATCTCACCATTTAAAGCAAAGAGATAAAACACCTTTTCACATCAAAAGAACTCAAAACATAACTTAACGCAAGAACACACTTTACACACTTTATAGCACATCTCACTTGCTTTTCACATAGGAAGAAAAAATTACATTGTTAGACAGAACAGGAACCTGTATTAACTGAACAGTATCTTCAGACATGTTCCTGTAGAGAACACCAAGAATATTCAAATAGACAAAACACATGCATAAACATATCCACGCTCAAAATTATAGCTTTCTAGGGGGTTATCAGAAGAACTGTAACTTGACATTTTATGTCCACACAATATATTAATGTACTTCAGTGCATTGTGCAAGCCAGGTGTTTTAAAAAACTACTAGGTTAGAGATAGATTAAAGTTAAATTCAGGAAAACCTAAGTTGACTGGTATGTTTCTGTTACCAATAATGTCACAGATCTCCTCTCTTAATCAAGGGCCACTTATTATTTTATTTAAGGTTATAGTTTTGATTCCTTCAATATTTTCTTGAAATTTGATCACCATTTTTTTTCTTTTACAGCACCCACACAAGGACAAGACTTTTGGTATAGTGCTGCTAAATTGGATCTCTTATTTCTGACAGTGATGCTTTAAAAAATCCCATCTTTTGATACTTTCATACAATTGTATCCACACAGCAGTGGAGCTGAGGAGGCAATCCAGGTGTCATAGAAGTGTTATTAAATATCCCTATGAAACTAAGACAACAGTATATATAAAACCAAGGAATCAAAAAAAAAAAAAAAAAAAGACAAAATACACCAAACAGAATATCCTCTGTAGAAACTTCAGCATCTGAAGTCTCTGAAGAGTTTGCTGTTTCTCAAGGACACACAATGAGTGCGAAGTTCCTATCACTAATCCCAGTTGTTGCATGCTGCTGTGGAGTAATAAACTTGAGAACGAAAATCACAGGGGATTTGCATGACAAGGTGGGTGGAACACAAGAGCAGAAATTGAGACCAAATAATTTAACAAAATTACAGGGGACATGAGTTGTTGACAGGAAATAATGTTGTTCTGATTTACATCAGACAAAGGAAGGATCCTGCAGAGAATTGAGTTAAGCTAGTGGAAAAAGTCAGTGCTACATGTAAATGGGAAAAAGTAAAGCCAGGAAAACAAAATTAAAATAAATTAGAAAATTGCAGTTTTGTGTGCTTTGCATTGTAGTCACAACAATAATTTATCGATTTTTTATGTAATTTTAACATTCTGATGGATAACTGGCATTGTTAAAAAGCAAATCAATTAATGCTTCAATCTAATAGGAAAGTAAAGTAACAGCATTTCTAAGCTTGTGGGCAATTTTGGCAAAACCACTAACTTAAGAAATGGAAAAACTAAGATACCACTTTTAAAGTAAATTTAGTGTATCAGCAGGTGAAAATAAATCTCAAATCACTATGTTAAACATGACACATAATGGCATTACAGTCAAAACTGCATCAAACTTAAATGGAGCCCTTTATGAAAAAATTAAAGAAGAAAAAGAAAACTACTAGCTTCATTAGTTGTGACAAAGCAAGTAACAAACAATGTTAACAATACGAGCTGTCAAACCAAGAACCACCTGTGCACTGAAGGAAAAACCCAAGTCTGTTTCAATCAGAAGTTACTATCCTTAATGCAGCTCTTCTTCCCACTATTTCTAACTAAGCAGACAAAAAAAAAAAAAACCAAACCATAAAGAACACAAACCCAAAACCCAATAATCAACCCCTCCAAACAATATCAAAAATCCAAGCAAACAAAAAAAACACCACCACAGCAAATTATTTTGGAGGTAAGCTAAGTGACTCAAAAACAGCTAACAAGTACACAGTGGACTTGAAAGCTGGTTTTCCTTATTACTCCTAGAACACAACCAAGGTCATTCTAATCACCACTGAGCTCAACAAAGGATTTGACATGTAAAACGTGAAGTTTGCACTTTGCCTTCCAAACCTGATACAAAACAGTCAGCCAGTTTTATGACAGACTGTAGACATTATCTAGAAATGTTACTGCAATTATCTGAAGGCATTAGTAAGAAGTTGTGATATGGGCTACTGACATAGGAGTTTTATCCCATGTCAAATATTGTAGCCCTACATCCATCAGTGAGCTGCCTTTTTTTTTTCATTTTAGACCCTGAAAGTTACCACAACATCAAGAGAAACAAAGACAGAAGGACAAGTTAATCCTTTCAGAAAACGATTTCACAGTTCAAATAATAGCAAAATATACATCTAACAAAGCCTTTTAAATGACCTAACAAACAGGTAACAATGCATGAAAGTATGTAAAATAGAGGTGAATTAACTGATCAAGACGTTTTACACTCTATTAGGCCTACAGAAGTGACAGCTAATGACAGGAAAAGCATTCTTTACATCATTGTCTCTTCTCTCAGAGTGCTGCTTCCACTGTTTAAGCAAAGAAAACATCTACTCTAACATGCACATCCTTTCCCCTGCAACAACATGCCCTGTCTCCTGTAATAGTGCCTATGATGACTTAAAAATTTAAGAAAGGCTCTAACAGGAAAAAATCTAGTAATTTTCCAAGATTACATAAAATTTGGGGGTGTTTCACATTTTAGATAAACACATCCTGCTCATGCAAACACCTCTTTAAATGAAAAGAGACGGCATTACAATATTACACAGGAGTGGACACAACTACTAAGCAAAAGTTGACCACTCTGTGCCATCACACAGCTACTATTCCTTCAATGCTGGAAGATGTACACCCCATCTTCTCAATTGATTCAGATCAATATACTAGAAACTGGAAATTAAAGATTTTTTTTTAATCCTTCTTTGGTTCCATGTCCTCAGATTTTTTTCTTCCACACACTCACCATAAGGCAGAGACACACATCAGACCTGACTCACATCTACACAACTCCTCTTTCTCACTGTAAATCCATTGCCACCGCTACAGAAACCTCAGAGAAAATTCATCATGAAGGACACAATCATTCTTAAGAACCTTTTCCGAATCTCATCTGTACAACTAGCTCTACCATCCTTTCTCCTCAGTTTGCAGCAGAGAACAAAGTCTATTTACTATTCTCCAGTTTTGTCATCATTTTTTTTTCCTCACCAGATGACTCCAATAACACATTCCCAAGAATTAACTGCATCCACAGAAGAGACGGTTATAGTCTCTCTACCTTCTTTTCTTCTCCTCCTAAGTATGGCTTCCCAGCTGACTCTTCTACTTCATACATTAATTTTCAGTATTTCAGAAATAATTATTTTCATGTAATAACCTACTCCAAAGAAACTGCACCTATGTAAGAGCCACATAAATAAGGACATTTTTCCTTGGAAACTGTTTCCTTTCTGTCTGATTTCTCAAAATGCATTTTTAGTTGAGACACTAAGCAAAGACTTAGAAATATCTGTAAGGTTTTACTTTTTGCAGAGGTTTGGACATTTTTATGTACCGAATTCCAAAATGTTCACCTACAAAAAATAACAGTTTTCCTCTACTGGAGATGGAGGAAAGGAGTATTCAAGAGTACATAATGACCGTTAACCTTGCTATCTTTTCTAGAAATACATGGAATTAGTACAAATTGACCCCTCCGTTCTGTCAAAGTCACAACAATCCACGTACACAATATTTTCATTTACACTCTCTGTTTCCATTTCTACAGCAATGAGTCTGGCTTTGCAATTATTTTTTTTACCTCACCCGCCCTGAAATCAATGTATAAAGTACAGTATTAGAAGACTTTCAGTTGGAATTTTCCATGTTGACTATAACTGCATCTCTGCAAACTTAATGCAGCCATCCATAATTTCAAGAAGCCTTAGATCCCTATGAAAGATTTCCAGCATTTACAAAAAAAACAAACCTAGAGACAAGAAAACAAATAAACACCGTATTTTCTTTGACATTTGGGAGGCTTCATGTAGCTGATTTCTCTGCCGTGGGTCAATTCCTCTGCAAGTCTAATTAAAAAAGCTCATATAATTACCCCAAGATTTACAAGACACTGCTTACCAGCCACTTAGAGGCAGAACTGAATTAGCAAAAGGAAAAGAGAAGGCCCAAAGCATCTGTTTGACAAAGAGAAAGCTTCATCAGCTCTGGAAGCATGACTGGAGCTGGCTGCATCTGGCAGTAAAATTTGTTCTATATTCCCATATTCTTCTAAACAGATTGAAGGAAATACATTCACCACCACATGGGTTTGGAGCCTTTGGTTTAAGGCAATAGAAAAGACACTGCTCAGATAAATTCATGGAAGAAGATGAAACACAGGCTCTTAGCAGAGCACAATCAAGAACTGTGATGCGACTGTATTTTTTATATAAACAAAACTATTACCTATTTCAATCCATACTAAATTATACTCCGTGTTTTCAGAAGTTGAAAGAAATGACCAAGTTTTTTCCTGATGTTTCTTATAAATATGATGTGCTCTTTGCAATTAAAGCTTTGGAATCTTTGTGAGTACGAAAGTAACTGGACATAAAAAGGTTGTAGTAAAATGAAATAGGTGTATGTATTCAGGATGAAACAAATTAAAGGCTTAGTTCTCTCTTAGAAGCCTGAGCACCAGAAAACCTTCCATAATCAATTCAAAATAAGATTTATGTAAGACTACATATTTTCTTAAGGCTTATATTTTGAGATTCAATTCAAGCTGCTTCCTGGCTTTTTTTAAACACAGCATGATGGTGCATGGTACTGAACACAACTACATCAGGTTCCCGTGGAAAAGGAAATGCTTTGTGTGTCCTTTAAATCAAGCTTTGAAGCAAATTGTGTACAAAAAGAAAGGGGAAAAAAATCCACCAAAGTTGCACCACCTTGGCCTTTGATTTAAGCATATGCTGTTTCTTATTGCATGACAAAAGATACAAGGAATAGTCTCACAACTCTAGAATTATTATTATTTAGGACTTCTTAATGGTAAGAACGTCCACAACTAGCATAAAACAACCAACTCATTTATTCTGCAGTGTACTATAAAAAGCAAATGTTAGAAAACTCCGAGACTCCATCCGACCAGTGTTTACTAAAAAAATTAAACAGGGGCTACACTCTTTTCACATGTTGTTTCATATATTTTTCACACGTTGATTCCTATCACAAATTCATTACACTATTCTCTAGGCCAGCTGCATGTACAACAGATGAAGATAAAAACAGAGCAATAGAAAAACATAAGGGGTGTGAGGGAACACTACGAAGACGGTCAGTTAAGGGTCTTAGGAATACAACTGGAGTATAAATAAGATTTCTCCCTCCCTATCTTCCTCTCAATAATAGCACATCAACTTGAATGCTTTTGACCATTTTTTTTTCTCTAATCTAGGACCAGATTCTATTGCCAGTCTTGAGGTACACATCTTTAAAAACAATTTATTACTTCATTCACTACAAGTGAAAATTGGTATTTGTGGTACTTAGACTATTCACTATACAGCTTTTAATACTCTTAAGTGACCATGTAGTCATATGCAGGAGGTATGGAAATATTATGAGAAATATTCTCAGTATTAATGCAAAATTACTTTGTTAAAGTTATAGAAGATAAACAACAACAAACTCACATCAAAAATGTTTGCAGAACTCAACAACCAGCTTTCATGTTGAGGTTTAAGCTACCCGTTAATCTGAACGGACTGGTGTTCAATTCTTTTCAAAAGGCAGAAATCCGGTTTACACTACTTAATGGATTACAGCAGGTTTAGCAGGAGGAAATCCGGTTTTGCTATGAAGATCTACCTCTTGAAACTTTTAAATCCTCTCCTTTAAAAGCTGTCAGCAGCAGCCCCAACCTGTGGCAGAGATTCTCCTTTCCATTTCATAGTCAATTAATAGAAAAGTTTCAGGATTAAAAGACTAAGTAAGATCTCAGAAACTGTTATGAAAGTTGTTCACTTTCCACAGGAAAATACAATCTCACAAAAAATGGATTCTTAAAAGACTAAGAGGCCCCATAGAGTTTTAGGACTTCTCTAAGCTACATAACAACACAAGCTATAGATTCTCCCTGTCTTCAACTGCCTAGTAGCAAATGTCACACCTGGGCAGCACCAGGTAGGAAGCTCTGATCAGAAAGGGAACCCTTCTGAAAAGTTCAGATCTGTGTAAGTTCAGAACACTTTAAACATTATAAATGGTTTTGCATGACTTAAGAACAACGATCCTAAATGGAAAGTGGCTTTCCTCTTCGTCCTCCTCCCATTGAAACACTGCGGATGTAAAGGAAAACAAAAGAAAGGAAGTATATTCATCGCTGAGAACGACTTGAGCAAAGCGGCTGTCTAAACAATGGGCCAGAATGATGTAGTTTGAGGTGGTGCTCCATTTTGGTAAAATAGTAAAAAATTAACTACACCCTACACTCGACTGCTGGCACATGCTCTGTGTGAGTACATTTTTCTCCAAAATAATAAAAAAAAAAAAAAACCAACTAAAAACCAAAAAAATCCCAAATCTCACAAGTCTTGAGTCTTCAAACAATATAGCGGTACCGCCACTTTGCCAGAACCCGCACACCCATTTTCTTGAGTTTATGAACGCCAGCGGAAAAGTCAGTCGAAAGAAAGCAGACTTAAAACGGCCACGCTCCCGCCTCCCCATTCCACAAAGTATGCCGCAAGCAGCCGAAACTTTCTCCCCCAGGTAACGGCCGCCTATTCCCCGTCTCTAGAGCGCTGCGAACGGAGAAAACCAGCCCGCCTCGCCACCGCCGCTGCTGCCTAGCCAGCTCCCCGGGCAGCGCCCGCAGCCGCCGACCCCCGCCGCCGCCTGCGCGCCGGGAGCCCCGGTGGTGCCGCGCCCATCCGCCCACAGGTGCGCCCCGGCGCCGGGCCCGCCGGTATGCCCTCGCGTCTCGCGGCAGGTGAGGGCAACTTCGGCACTGGGGAGGTGGCCGGCGCCGCCCGCACGCCGCTACCTGCAGCCCGCGCCGCCGCAGGAGGCCCGGCTCGTCCATGGCGCCGCTCCGCCGCCCTCACGCCGTGCGGCGCCCGGCCGTGCCGAACTGCCCGAACCCCGCGCGCCGCTCCGCATCCCCGCAGCTGCTGAGCGCTGACATCACGGCTGCGCTGATTGGCGCCGCCGCGGCACGTGACCGGGCGAGTTCTGCACCCCGGCAACTTCGGCGCGCGCCGACGGGGCAGCCCCGCGCACGGGCCCCGGGCACAGTCCGGTCCGCGGCGCCGCGCACCCTGCGAGGCCGGGGTGCCTCGGCCGGGGCTCCACCGGTCGCCCCCGGGGCGCAAGCAGGTGCCTCCTGACCTTGCCGACAAGAGGACGGAGCGCGACGCCGCCGCTTCCCGTATCCACCGGGCCCGGCCCGCTCGCCGGCACCGCCAGGCTGCCAACCTCGGCCCGGCACCGTGCCGGATCGAAGCACGCAAAGGTAAAAATTGCTTAGTGCAGGCATGATGCGGAGCGCTGACCCACGGCATCAAAATAAGCAGTAAGAAAATAGCATTCCTGTCATGTGCATTGTCACAGTCCATCTCAGCTTGTTTACCTTGCTCCGTATCATTTTCTTTACATTGAAGGCAGGCAAGAGATAACTAATAAGTTTTCGTTCGCTTGCAAAATGCGGCAGTAACAACACATTGTAATAGCACTTTATAGGAAATTACTCCCTATGGGATTTCTCATTGGAAGCGGGTGAGGAGCCGTGGAGCCAGGACCGACTGACTGCCTCGAGGGTGCGGAACGCCGCAGGCTGCCCTTCGCGGCAGGCGGTGACCTTGTGCAGCTCGCCCAAGTGCCTCAGCTCAGCTGACCCGACAAACAAGGAAAACACCTATCAAAAACTAGGTGCTGAATTAGAAAAGGTTACATCTGAGAACATCGATTCGAAGGAGGAAAAAAAGTATTAGACTTTTCTTATCAGTTAAGCTGCCGATTAAACAAATAATTGATTTTTTTCCCGAAAACCTGTCATCACACTATTAGCTATTCACCCACTGACAGTCTAAGATGAGGATTATGACAATCACACCTTCAAATCTAGTATGAAAAAAATATTGATTCCCTGTCAGATTGCATCATTTTGAGAAGTGGTCATGTACATTCCACAGTGGTAAAACCTGCCAGGGGCAAAAACATTTAGAAAATGAAGGATTTCTGAAAGGATAATTGCTGAGCAATAACAGCTTATCTGAAGAACAGATAAGCTGTATTTCCCTCCCTCCTGCTTTTCTTCATATGACTGAAATGCATTAAGACTTTTTACAATGAAAGAAAAATTTAATCACTCTCACCAAACTACATTTCTGAGACCTCCTACTATATTATTATCTAAAAGTCAATTTCTGGCAGTTACACACGGGCATTAACTGAACATGTTTGCCCTTCCCTATCTCTCTGTGTTTCCACCTCCAAATGCATCCATAACATCAGATCAATGGCTTAAATTTAGCCACTACCCATTTCAGTTACACAATCAGAGCTTTATTTCAAATCATAAAAAAAGAAGTTCTTACTGACCAGAACTCCACTTCCACAATAGGCAGACAAGAAAATCACATACACAGATTTAGAGATTCGTAAGCCAGAAGAGAGTGTGAGTACCATCATGTATGACCTCCTCTGTAACAAAGACTACTCAACTCCCCTGAATTAATTTATTTTGTAAATATGATATCTCTTTAAACAGCATGCAGAACCTGGTGAAAACTTTACAGAATCAAACTGAAAAGTAACTAGATCCCTCACTTTTATGAAACAAAGATAAAACAGAGGTATCATTAAGGGTATACAGGTATCGCACTTGGGTTTCTCTCAATGTTATTTTCCGTTTCTAAATGTTATCTTTGCTTCCTTTTCTTTTAACACTTTAAAACTTCCTCCCAATCATTCACATCCCTGTTCCCTCACATTCTCTCTTTTTTGTATTTCTCTGTTTCCAAAGACAACTGAAGCAAATGAATCACAATTCAAATGTTGCTGCTACACTTCCACTGAGGACAGCAAAAATGAATTTGAAGCCGTAACCAAAGACTGCCAAATTTCAAGGATGAGAGGCAAAACCTTAATATTTGTCTGAAGACAAACCACCAGTTTCAACTGCAAGACTGTTTATGTGTATATACCAAATCTAAATACATATCTACATGTTTTCTTTTAGAAATACAAAATGTCCCATTGCACACAATTTTCCAGTTCCTTTAAAGATAAATAATAGTAAAGTGTAACTGGTTTTATTCCAACAATTATTTTAGCATAACAAAATATACACAACCAACTAACACAGATGAATGAGAAGCATTCTATCCCACCTAGCTGAGAGATGTAAAAGGCATGGAAAAAATCCGTTAATTCATTCCATGAAAAACATCACCAAAAAGTCCTACCACCAAGTAATGTAGTACTGACAGGCACAGACGCAAAAGATTCACAACCTAGTAAACCACCTCAGGTATCACAGAAGTTGTAATTGTGTACATGGATTATTTACAGAAACAGTAAGCAGGCAAAGAAGTCACCTACATAAACTTTCAAACTACAGACAGAGTACAAGTATGACATTGTTTGCAAGAAACTAAAGATCATTGGTACAGCTACTTAAATAATATGAGAATGAAGCAAACAGGAGTCTGCTTTCCAGTGGAAAATGAGATTAATCCCAAGTAGAAAAAGCACAAAACTAGCATTCAATGAAAAGTGCGTTCACTGCCAATTCTAAAAGTGGCATTTTCCTAAGCTTATGCTGCAATTTATAAAGGCATATCAGAAGGTACTGAAAGGCAGGCTTGCAACTAATAAGGCAAGCGTCAACTGATTTTTCTCTCACTCTGTGACTTTTTGGATATCATTTGAATCCACGTGTTCAAAATAGCAAAAGCCTGCTGGTTTTGCCTGGGGGCTTGCATTGCTTTTCAGTTTATTATTTCAGTAATATTAACTATTAAAACTATGGCAGACAAGACCATGGTATTGGAAAAAAGTTGCGCTTTGAGAGGAAACTGTAAGTATAAGCATTCTCTTTACAGTATTTTAACAATGCTATCTTTATATACATATGAAATACTGCAAACTGCCTCACAGATTCCTTGACATCACTTGCAGCAGAAAGGCACAATTCAGTTTTACATGCATCAAAATATAGCACATTTACAGATTATGAAGGGAAAAGTTATTATTTTAATTTTTATATTTTATAAATATTATAAATATTTTTATATTTATACTAGAAACAGGGATAACAAAAAATTGGGTTTTTATAAAATGTATTTTATAATATTTAAGAAATAGTATAAATAACCTGAGCTTTTTTTTAAAAACCCTTCTCCTTTCTAAATGCAGCATTTGAGCTGATTAAATGTGAAGGATTTTTCTGACTTAATTTAGATACATATCCCTAGACACGTGCCTAAAGCTGTAAAGAATCATGGTAGCATATAGTTTTCAAGACCATTACAAAAATTTAGAAAGTTTTTTCCCTTATTCAGTTGGGGTTTTTTAGCATTAATCATACTGCTTCACTTAAAATCAGACTACTGACTGACAAAACTAAGAGAATTTATGTTACCGTGATTATGGAAGTCGCCTAATTACAGCACAAAACCTGAGCATGCAAATACATATATATATGGGTATGTGACTACAGTTTCACAATTTAGATTTAACTTTTTATGTTTATATATATCCCACTTTTATACTACACATGGTGTTAGCATATGATAAATCATATTTATTCCACACCATGGAACAACTCACATGCCTTCTAAATCTATTTCTGTCAGCATATTTCCTATACCTTAAATACTTTACAGTGTCAAATTACCATCACTGAGTTTTTAAAATAATTACTTACCAAATGTGAAAAATCTAATGCTTAGAATAGATAACGAGCAATGCAATAATTGCCTTGCATTTGGATAATCATGATAACTTGCAATCCAAAACAATAGGAACTGATTTTCCCCAGCACTGGTAAAATGGGAGCTTTTCGCTGTAATTTTGTCCACTGATAAGCTATTCAAGTTAGTGGAAAAATTTAAATATTCTAAGTGCCATATTTTCAGAAGTCCAGAGAAGTAGACAGACTGTAACTACAGATAACCTGTTTTTACAAATATAAAAATAGAAAAATATGGAAGTGTTTAACGCTCATTCCTGTGCAGCCTTTAAGCATATCAGAGAAGAGAGAAACTGCTTGAGCACACCAGAGCATGCCTGATTGGATGTTGTACTTCACAGTCCTCACTAGACACAGGAGTAACTAAAAGCTTTCTATTCTCCAAGGGTACATGGGGCTGCAAGGACTGGGTCAGACTCTAGTTACACGTACTAATGTTCAGTAATACTCATTTTAACCTGCTTATTATCCAAAGAAATGGTATCTCTTCCTCCTTGCAATCAAAAGGCAAATTTCAGGTTTAAAATAGAAGACATGCAGACGTACAGAAACCTCATCTCAACCAAAAAAAAATGTTTGGCACACGTATGTTCCTGATCACAAAGGAGATTTCATTTCATCCATGCAACCACAGGGACTTGCAGACTCAAAAGAATATCAAGTGTTCCAGGAAGAACACTTCAGAGCTGACTCTATAAAGCCTTTCAGAGTCTATGGCAGGGTAGCTTCCAGTCCTCTATGAGTGAAACATGAATCAAATTCCTGCAACATCTTTGACCATCTCCCAGAGGTGTAGCCTAACCTGATTATTTATTTTCAAGACACACCACTGGTCTAAAAGTTTTCAAATACAAAAACTATACTGAAACCTTCTGAAGTTATTTTTAGGGATAGAGCATAAACTGTCAAGGGATGATATTATAGTTCCCCAACTGTAGTAACAGAAATGTAGCCACCTTTACCTGACACACCAAAATAATCTGCATATGAGGAAGAAATCGTAATAGAGAGGTCAAATTTCTGTTCTGTAAAATTCTGGATATAGTTTCAGCTCCTAAAAGAATTTACACACCATGTTTTACTCCTCAACCTTCGTGTACATATATATCCACACGAACCTTTCCATTCTATCACTCTGCAATGTTGTGGGACAAACGGATCATCATGAAGTTATAGAAGCATGAAAACCAAAGCCATGTATGATATTGTGAGCTGAAGATGTGCACATATTTCTTAAACCAGTTCGAAAAAAATCACTGTGGAAGTGAAACAAAATGAAGATAGTCTTCAAAGAATTTTATACGGAACAAACCTAGCCATTTTACATAAATCAGAAACTTATAATATCGCTACCTACTGTTAGCATGTGCCAAGGGTTTTCTTCAATGCAGTGGTTTTAATGCTTTCTGAGGGGAAAAAAGCCTATGGGAATAAACTATCCATCTGCCTCTTGTTCCTCTAAGTTCTGAAAGCTCTGTTGCTCTGTGAAGCATCACAGAAATCAGCTACAGCATTGGTAGTGAGATGTTTCATCAAAAATAGCAGTAAAAATTGACAGACCCACACTTAGCGCTGTCACTAAGATAAGCACAGCTGTAATCCACCCCAAGCAGCAGATAACTTTTTAGTCTGTACATACAGACTAGCAGGCAGATCTGTAGCTCTACAGTATATGCAACAAGAACTTCCTCTTACACAACCAGAGGAAGGCTTGGGGTTTTTTCCCAATATTAACAGGACAGCATATTTAAGTATTTAGTCAGTGAGGGAATGCAGGCCAGCTTTATCACAAACTATCTGAACAGAGTAATGGAAATACACCACTTGGTTTTCATGATTTCTTTTCCAAGACTTCATTCAGAAGCTATGCAGTGATACCACGTAACTTGCACATTACTTCAGGAAACAAGGAAAGCAGTTCTCCTAATTTTAGAGTGTTAGGACCTAAAGATGCCTCGTTCAAATTTTCAAGATTGATAAACACAATTAATTACTATTAACATATACTGCTATTCTGAGAAACTAATTAAACAGAATTAACAAACATCCATAACACTGTCATTAACTACCAATAAGACATCATAATTCATATAGACACAGTAAACAATACCCTGTTTAATATTCAAGGTGTAAAAGTTACAGTATTTCTTTTACATAGACATTTATGTCCCTGTATACAGCTTCCTAATGTTCCTTTTAAGAGCTTAGAAAAAGCATGGTATAAATGCTCCATGTGAAACTAACAGCTCCTTTTCAAAGATCAGTATGTTAATGAATACTGTCATAAAAAGAAAACAGACACGCTTTACCAGCCAAATATTTTCACAGCACTGCTTCCTACAAGTCCCCGGCTACAGCACAGAGACGGCATTGCTGCTGGCCTAACAACAAAATTGTGAGCTCTTAGCAGTATTTTCTTATATTCCCCTTTAGTATTACAACTCTGCCCTGGCACACAGAGCAAAGCACACTGCTTCTTTTACATGGGCCTTGTATTTCAGATGTAAAGACTTTGAGGTGCTATCAATTCGTGCTCCCTTTCACCAGATTACACAAAAACATGTTCAGATAAGCTAGGCTGGTTTGCTGTGTACCCAAGAGTATTTCAGCTACTAGGTCCATCAATGTGTTAAGACAGACTTTCCACTGAGCCACTGTGTATTAGAATACACATCACGAGCAGTGAGAAAGCCAAAATTCCTTAATTAGCAAAACTAATTCTCTTCTTCTAGGGATGATTAATCTACACATGTGGCATAGGGTAGGAGTGCAACAATTTCTTACAGATAAAGAAACATAATTTATTGTGTTGATTTCTTAAAAAAAAAAAATCTTACTACCGGTTTACTTATTGTATCTTAAGACTCTTGAAAATAAACTGCTTTTTCACAGCAAAGCACATATACCTTGCCAGCAGTCTCAACTATACATCTAAGAGTAGCCACAAGAAAAAGATCACATTCCATGGACAGGACAGGTTGTCATGCCACCTGCCGGACAAAAATCTTACTTGCACCAACCCATTTTGGGTTTAGCCATTCAAAGGGCTTAAAAGGGAATAAAGCTATCAGGAAAACATCAGAAGAAAAATAATCATTCCAGAAGCAAACTTAAGCAGCTTTCCTTTCAATGACAGAAGACATAGGACATTGGTTACAATAGACATTTCCGTTTCAGTGACTTTACCTTTTGCATCAAATAGTTTATTTCAGCAAAAAGCATAGATGAATCACCAATCCAACAAAGACAGTAAGCCCTCCAGTGTTCCAAATTTTCCATAATTATAAAATAGCATAGAAAAAAATTCTTCCTGGAAGCAAAGGGATGTCATAAGTAAATTCTGTTTCTTTGATAAATAAATTCCATTTCTTTCATGGGTCTCTCTTCAACAAGAGCTGAGAAATTACACAAATAGCAAAATGCTATTCCTTTTTTAAAAAGTTATGCCATTTTAAATCTGAAGGTTTGCATCTAGCTATGTTTTTAGAGAGAAAATAAAAAGAATCCTCCGAGTTGAACAGACTGAGGGGAGATCTTATTAACATTTACAAATATCTGAATGGTGGGTGTCAGGAGGTTGGGACATCCCTTTTTTCTATAGGAGCTAGCAACAGGACAAGGGGTAATGAGATTAAGCTGGAACACAAAAAGTTCCACTTAAACATAAGAAAAAACTATTTCACTGTTCAGGTGAGGGAGCCCTGGCACAGGCTGCCCAGAGGGGTTGTGGAGTCTCCTTCCTTGGAGGTCTTCAAGACCCACCTGGACATGTTCCTATGTGACCTGATCTAGGTGACCCTGCTTCTGCAGAGGGGTTGGACTAGATGATCTCTAAAGATCCCTTCCAACCCTACCATTCTATGATTTTCTAACAATCAACAGAATATTTTAGATTTTGTAGATGTGAAAAAGCAGCAAATTCTTTAAAAATTCTCATGGCAAAACAAGAACAATAGTGATTAGATTCTGAGTAATCTCTCCTAGATACTTAAATGTTTCTTTCTATGTGAAAACAGAATAGGTAAACTGCATTCCAAGCACAATTGTTAAACTTTAGCAGGATTTAAGTTCTTGATTTTCCTTTTTAGAAGCATTTAATCTCAACACTTGCAATAATGCAATATTTTGTCAATAAGATAACATTAATGTACTTTACCTTCAAGAAGTATATTTCTTCTTAATGTACTTTGGCTGTTTCTTTCACTGTTAGATTCAACATTTCCCACCAAATGGTCATTCCTCACAAGAGCACACTCTCAGACAGCAGTAGCTAAGCACTTCAGCACCCAAATTAATTCAGAAGGTAGTTCACCTTGCCAAAGTCTTGACTCCTCATGGACCTAAGATCTATTACAAACCAGAAAAAATACAGGAGTTTGGAACAAAAGGGATTGCTCTCCTACTGATCTTTAGTTTTAATATGTCCAATATTTGATATAAAGAAAACATATAACAAGCATACCAAAAAACATTTATTCAGAGCTATTGATTTCTGAAAAAGCAGCATCCTGCTAGGGAAGTATGGTCTTACTGGCCATACAATTAATATGCTGAGATTCAACTCCACTTTAGTTGTAGGTTAACTTTCTTAGTTAACTTGGGCTCATCATCTTCTCTTCCTTATTTACAGCAGGCAATCACTTAATTCAACTATGTTTCTCACACCACAGATAGCCTAACACAGAGAATTAAGAATCTGTGATCAGACAAATGTGTTTTACTATCAAGTTATTCCACACATTACAAAGCCACTCATAATTTCTGAATTTCACTGACCACATACTGAATATCTTCCACTGCACCACATAATTACAGACATTCAGCAATGATCAATAGGTGAAATGAAACCAATCTCCTGCTGGTACCATATCTTCTACCCAAGTAGCACTTAGGTGAACTTGAACACTCATCTGTCTTTCTTAATCTCCACAACATAGTGAAAGAAAATTCTTAACAGAAGCAGTGACCTTACTGTACTATTGCTTTACTAAAAATACAATGGAAATAGGTACAGATAGATACCACAATAAAGTAATAATTTCATCCTAATTATGCATAGGTATCAAGTTCCTAAGACTACTGAGAACAGTCTGAGAACATTGTAACTACCCCATAGGAACTCCAATTAACACCCTAATCTACTGCTCCCCAGCTAAGCAACACAGGGAACACTTACTTTGAGGTTATCAACACCTCTTACTAAGCCTTCAGATGCGGAATGCAGACAGAAATATAGACAATTACTTTCCTCCACTTACAGTGTTATTCACTTACACCTACCTTCTCTTATTTATTTTGAAGTCAGAGCTTAATTTAAAATTCTATCACATACTTCCAAGTGGAAATCAGATCATCAATAGCATATTAGCACATCATCACACATTCCTCAAAGTAAAGGAGAACCTCCTTGCAACTTACTTAATATTTTCTCATTAAATGTTAAAAACTATAGATTAATAGGGTTTGAATTAACACATTAACTGACTAGACAGTGGCATCACAGTAGTTTGTTTTCTTCTGCTTTTTGTTATAAGGATCAGGAGACAACATTC
Source organism: Colius striatus (assembly GCF_028858725.1). Taxonomy (NCBI): domain Eukaryota; kingdom Metazoa; phylum Chordata; class Aves; order Coliiformes; family Coliidae; genus Colius; species Colius striatus. Next base: position 47,356,432 of record NC_084790.1, on the reverse strand, counting down.
TAGCAAAATTTTTCTAAATCCATCCCTATGCCAGTCATTTTTCTCATCTGTTCCAGCTCTCCTATAAATCCTTTAAGGAGTTGGAGAGCTTTTGATTATCAGTTATCCTTCAAGCAAAGTCCAACAACAGAGAAAGCTTATATTTCCAGAAAGACATCTAAACTTCAAACACTATAAATTACTACATATGACTTTCTTCTGGTTGTACAGTTCATTGTCAAACAACCATGACCCCCTTGTTTTTCATGTGGCTAATTTCACAAGCATGAAAGTTCATGGCCTCACCTTCCTAACATTTTTCCCACTTTTTTCTTTTTAAGAGATGCTGGCAACACAATCCTAGATGACATTTTTAAGATAACCATTACTGATCCCACACAGAACTCAAATTTAACAGCAGAGAAGCAGAATAAGCTCTTGACAAATTCACTAGTAATACCCAGACAAAGCTTCAGTTCTAGGGGTAAAGCACTGCATTTCATGTAGCTTATTCATCTTGACTGTGCAGGTCCTGCAGACCAAATGAAAATATAAAATAATAAGGCATGCTCAGCTGACAACATACACTAAAGAAGCTCTAGCTTCTTTAAAGTACAAATTGGTCCTAGTGAGCTTTATCACTGTTCAAGGAAAGTCTCTCATGAGAGAGGAAGATCCTTCTATGGGATGCCTGGAAAATAGAAGCATGGTGTTCATGTGCCAAACAGGGATTATCACTAGCTCCTACATACACTTGATCTGTACTGGTTTTGTACCGTTGATAACATACAGAAGATTCAGCTCTAATAGACTGTGCAAAGTACTTGGAGTAACATCTCCTTTCCATCCAATATATGTTCAAATACATCCTGTCAACTGGAAGCTACCTGAGGCTGACAGGAGATGTACTTTACCACAGTGTAGGTATGGCTGGAAGATACGTTGGGTATGTTTGCAAGACTCTTTAACCTAGATCAGTCTATGAGAGACTATTATTTTGCATACTTTTCCCATTGGTGTTTGACTAATGGTACTCTGTAGCATGACATGTGTTCTCAATTCTGATAATTCAAAAACTCTCTGGAAGGACAGTTAACTCTGGCCATCAGCACCTCTGCATTTCAACCACCAAAAATGAGCAAGAAAAGCATCAGAATTAATAAAGTTATTGCTTTTAATCAGACAATGTAGGAAAGAAGGTAAACATCTAGAACAGTGTCAAGCAATCAAATCTACAAATGTGTTTAAAACCAACATCCAGAAAAAAAAAAAAAATATAGACAAATACAGGTATATTTGTTCGTGAAAGAGAGCACTGAGTCCTCAACTTCTTGCACCAGTTTGTCAAAAAGCATTACAGTTTCATGGCTCTGGACCAGGTCTACTCCAGCCTTTTGCTGTATACAAATATTGAGTATGAAGGAGTGCTTATGAAGATAGTTGTTCATTTTTCTCTCTCTACCACAAAATTAGAATTAACTACTTAATTAGAAATGCAATTAAGTATTTGTTAGAAGGCAAAGACAGAAAAAGAGATATGAATGCAAATACATACTCATGAGTAAGGAGTTACTGAAATAAAATACACAAGGGAGAATAACTCACTAGTCTCAAACACTAGAAGCAACTGAAGCACAGAAAACGTGCAACCATTACTTACAGGGAATAAATATTTTCCATTTTAAAAATTGAATGTTTTTAAAAAATCCTGGTGATGAAACCAGCTCAAAATCTAAGACAGAAGTCTACCAAGAATATGGCATTCAAATCTGTACAATGGTTTAGCATTCCAATAAATTCCTCATTTCAGTCTCGGTATTTCTGAAATCTAGTTAACTGTTTGGGAGAGATTTTAGAGACAGACTCAGTATAAGCTACTCAGGCAATTCATATTTTATCATCTTCGTGTTTCTCACAATTGCAATCTTTGAATATGTTCATTAACTTGCAGAGTATTAAATAAATGCTCACAGACAAACCCAACAAGCTCAGGCATTGAAGACCTGAATTCCTAGATAGAAGAAGCTAAAATTTAAAATCAGCCCAAGCTTCAGATGCAGGTTCCTCTTGCTCTCTAGTAAGTTTTTTTAAAATAAATTCAGCTACACTTGATACTCATTAGATAAAACTGAATGAATTATTTTTAAAATTCCCTACAATTTCAAAATAAAACATTTAAATAAAGGCCTTTTTTTATTATGTGGTTTACTGATGCACAATTGATACTTTTACTTATCTAGCCAATTAGTGTTTCTAAAGAATGTATTTTATTTGTTTGCAGTAATTTATTATCTAAGGAGTAATTTTACAGCTTCTCAGGCAACAAATGGCTGTCTTGCATCTGGGAAATAAAACACACAAAAGGGTGGTGTTGTGCTGTTTGAATACATGCAATTATTGGTAGTTACATTCTAATTAGCATAATTCATTTTGAAACAGTTCTCATAATAACTGTCAACATTATGTCAATTTAGCTGAAGTTAATGGCATTTTAACAAAAACACACTCATTTTCAGTATTATACTATGTAAGAGAAAGGAGGAGACAAAACCCTTTCTGAATAAACTGCTTTTTATAGACACTGAACATTTCTTATTTTGTTTCCTTTCAGCAGTCCATCTTGTAAAACAGCACTTCATATAACTACCACCCTCCAAGCTTCTATAAAACCATTTCTACAAATTAACACTGATAAAGTGGCAATAAAAAGCATGTATACTAAAGTACACATGCGTGCAAATTCAGTCTTCTGTTGTTTTGGGGAAAATAGCAATATTTTGTCAGCTAGTGGTGGTAAGGAAGTTGGGAAAAGAAAGTAGTAAATCTTGAAAAAATTAAAAGAGTTAAATAGTATGCTAAAAAGCAGCAGATGCTTCTAGGCATACCTAGGCAGAACTTCCCTTTCTTGCATACTAGGAAAGGGCATAATTTTACCCTTCTTCCAGTTGTGATAAGTTATTAGACACTGTTTACAAGTAGTCAAAGATGCTCCATTATTAAACTGTGTAAAAATTTAGTGTTTTCAGTGACATATTTAAATTTTCAGTGACATATTTCAAGTTTCCAAGAAGAAAAAAAAACATGTTTTTCAGAGTTTACTTTATACTATGAATAAAATTTTCCACAACAGATGGGAACAGCTAACCTCTGCTCAGTACTGGCCCTCAGGCTGAAGTAACACCACCAGTCTTGACTGAATTTAAAAGCCAAGTGTATCACGATGTACCTGTTTCATTTGAGGATCTTTTTTTATATTTTTGTTACATGAGCAAGTTTTGTTACAAAGAGCATGTTGCTATTCAGCAGTCATGAAATATGCTGTCTTAAAAAGCTGTCTGGGCAGTGAGAAGCTTCTGTTGTGTTGGGTTGGTTTTTTTCAAAGTTATGTGAAACAAACAAAATAAAAGATGTCATGCTCTTTAGTTTTTTTGGTAAGAAAAAAAAAAGGACAGCAGTTTGGTATTAATCGACGGTAAAGATAAAGCAAATCTAACAGAACTTTTACCAAATTAATTTGGACAATTTCTTTTCCTTTCATTCACATCATCACGTGCCATAAAGGCACCTTATGTTCAAAGTTCTGTCATTTTTACGAATGCAGCTATCCAGAAAAAGTTAAAATCAGAAACTTCATTCAATCCATTCCACTCAAAATATCTTTCTGACTATAAAATGATAATTGCTCAGATGGTTTCAGACTCATCATAACTTTAACCACATCAGCTTACCACAATGAAATATTAAGGCTGGAGTCAATTTTAAAGGTCTGTTTCAGCCAAAACAATTCTATGATTCTATGACTAACAAAAATTACTTTCTTTCACTTTATTTAACTATGTTATTAACTTTACTTCACTTTATTAACTATGTTCCCAAAATTCTGCTTGCAGTAATAAAAATGGACATGTAAAAATTTTAAATAGGAATGTTATTTGTAAACACTTGTGGAGTGGCGGGTGGGTTGGGAGAAGATACAATTATTCCCAAGTTTTGCATGCTGAATGAGGCAGCAACTCTATGTCAACTCCCCAACCACAGTAGAAAACGAGTACTTTCAGGGGCTAGTTCATCCTATCCTGAAATCAGGCAAGATGACTGTCAGCCTATAAGGCAAGGAGAGTCAGGTAAGTTTGCTCTACCAGTTCCCTTACACTCCTGCAAAACTCAGAAACTCAGCACAGAACTAAGATCCAAAAAAGAGGGAAGGATGGGGAGTGACCCCTAGCTTATGGACCCTCTTAAGCAAAGCCCACTGTCTTTCAGAAGTCTGTCAGCAAAGCACTTGTCAAAGAAAGCTTAAAAAGAGCTCTGCTTATGTGACAATGTAACATTAACTTCCCTAGGAGGAAAGTCTGATTGGCAGTTCCAGATAATAAATAAATACTTTTGAGTAACCTGCATCTTCACCCTGTGCACAATCTGCTCTCACTTGCTTTTGCACCAGTGTGAAAGAAGCTGCAGTCAGGAACAGATAAAGATAATGAAGAGACAGGAAGGAAGCCTGTGGCAGACACATATGCCATAAAACTCAGTAGGTGATAAGTGAAAGGCCCTTAAGGACACACAGCTCACTGAATTTCTTATTAATCTGATATTTTAAACCTATTTAAAACACTTTTCTGTCAAAATGCTGCTGAATCTTCCTATAGTTCAAGCATCACCCCAAAATAAAAAGACAATGTCGGTAGTAGCATGACAATAGTTGTGCAAACAGAAAGAATCAAATAGCAACACATCACTTCCTAAATTGATTTAATGTAGATCATTAGAATAAATTATTTCTTTAAATTCCTAGCTACTAAAAAAAAAAAGGAAAAAAAATGTACAATTTGGATGCAATTTAAGTTTTCAGACCATTAATTTACTTTTTTCCATTTCAACTATACATAATCCAAACGCTTCCTTCACAATAAACTACGTTTTTCCTGATAATTTAGAAAACAAAAATACATAGGTTGATACTTTGTTACCTGGAAAATATTAGGGCTCAAAGCCTAATAGAAACTGCAATAGACTGAAGTGCTTGTAGTAAGTGTGGAGCCCAGTAAACCAGATCTGCCTCAAGGAGCCACAAACAACACAACCAACAAAGCAGAAAGCATGATTATATTCATATGTGCAAGTGTGTTGCACTTGAAGTGAAATACTTCTTCAGATAGATGCAATCTATATACCAACACAATATGAAAAACTAGCATAGTGGTATCTGTTCAGCATTGTTGATCACAGACTTCTTTATTCTGAACATTGAGGTGGTTTTGGGTTTTCTTTTTTTCAAGAGGAAGTTTCCCCTAGAAAGAAGCCATGGATCAGCAAAGTTTTAATAACGTGCCAAAAGGCAGAAGGGGGTAAGAGAACATAGAAAACTTTTCTGCTTTTTTATACAACATGAAGTATATTCAACATTAAATATATAAATTACAGTAGTTTTATGTAGAAAAGTACAGGATAGCTCATGTGATCATAGAATCACAGAATAGTAAGGGTTGGAAGGGACCTTTATAGATCATCCAGTCCAACTCCCCTGCTAAAGCAGGTCCACCTAGGTCACACAGTAACTCATCCAGGCAGGTTTTGAAAATTTCCAGAGTAGGAGACTCTGCACCCTCCCTGGGCAGCATGTGCCAGGGCTCCCTCATCTGAACAGTAAAATAGTTTTCCCTTGTGTTTAAATGGAACTTTTTGTGTTCCAGCTTCTTTCCATTACCCCTTGTCCTGTCACTAGATCCTGCATTAAATCTCAACACTTAAAATCTTCATATACAGAAACACAAAGCAGCGTAACACATGCTGGAAAATAAGAAGCTGAAAGTTCATGTATTCATGCATCTCTTCCTCTCTTTCTTCCCTTATTTTATCCACAAGACTTAACTAAGTTTGTGCTTCACATATCCATGTTCTCCTCAAAGGTCAGTAACTTTCTATGGCTGTGTGTCGTGGTTTAGGCCCATCAGGGAACAAAAGACCACGATTAGCCTCGAGTACTGAGGAGGCTGAGAATTGCTCAAGGGCAGGGAGGGCTTAATTGCCGCTTAAGGTTCAGGACAAAGCAGACCAGGCTACTCGGTTTGGGGAAGAAAAAAAAACCAGAAAATAATTTAATGCAACATCAACTAAAACATACCCACAAAAACCCAAAACATAACCAAAACGAAACAACACAGAGGAATACGTCAATGAAGAGTCCAACCAGCCTCTTTAAGAACACCTTCCCGCCACACCTCCCCTCTTCCCGGGCTCAGAGCCCTGATCCCGGGGTTTTTACCTTGCCCCCCCCTGAACGGTTCGGAGGGGCAGGCAGTGGGGGTCTCAGTCAGTCTGCTCCCAATAGCTTCTGCCGTTCGTCCCTCCTCGGGACGTGCCAACTCCACACCAGTCCTCCCTGCAAGTCCGTGGGGTAGCTCACACACATGGCAGCCCTGCACGGGCTGCTCCGACGTGCACCCAGTCCAAAGGCTGCAGCTCCTCTCTGCCTCTCGTGTGGGGCTGCTCTGCGGCCTGCAGGCTCTCCAGCACGGCCTGGGCCATGGCTGTCTCCCCACACAGTCCCTCGCCCGTCCGGGCTCACTCACATGGAGCTGCTGGTGGCTCTCAGTCCTGCCACGGATCTCCATAAGTTTCAGGGGCACAGCTTGCATTCTCGCCACGGCCTGCAGAAGGGTCTCCGGTCTACTGCTTCTCCTTCCTTCCTCCTTCTCTGGCCGAAGGGTCCGCGTGGTCGCCTCCATCTTGTATCCCTCTTACACCTCCTGACTCGCATTTCAAATTCCCGTCCCCTAAATAGTGATCGCAGAGGCGCCAGATTGGCCCAGCCAGGCCGGAGGTGGGTGTGAACCCAGGAGCCGGGGGAGGGTCCGCAAACTCTTTACCGGGTCTTCACTGCAACCCGCTCCCCCGTTACTAAGCCAAAAGCTGCTCCTTGCTAAACCAGAACACTGTGTCAAAAAACATGGCTTTTTTTTTTGTAGGTTTTGGCTTTTTTACCTATTTTTTAGGAAAGAAACCATTTAAATGCAAACAGTCCAGGCTTTATACAACATCTAGTAACCCAATTCAGAGTTGCTGCTACCATAAACATTCAGCTGCACTCAACATATTAAGTAATGTTATATGCAGGAATGCACTAGGTACTATAAAAATACGGCTTGAGGAGGAGAGGTTGATCTGGAAATAAACTCTGGTTTGATTTCTATCATCCCCTTAGTAATAGATATAGAAATCATAGAATGGTAGGGGTTGGAAGGGACCTTTAGAGATCATCTAGTCCAACCCCCCTGCAGAAGTAGGTTCACCTAGATCAGGTCGCATAGGAACATGTCCAGGTGGGTCTTGAAGACCTCCAAGGAAGGAGACTCCACAACCCCTCTGGGCAGCCTGTACCACTGCTCCCTCACCCTCACAGTGAAATAAGTTTTTCTTATGTTTAAGCGGAACCTTGTGTGTTCCAGCTTCATCCCATTATCTCTTGTCCTGTTGCTAGATACCATAGAAAAAAAGGGATGTCCCAACCTCCTGACACTCACCATTTAGATATGTAGATGTTAGTAACATTTCCCCTCAGTTTCCAGACTAAACAGCTCCAGTTCCTGCAGCCTTTCCTCATATGAAAGATGTTCCAGTCCCCTGATCATCTTGGTGGCCCTGTGCTGGATTCTCTCAGAAGTTCTCTGTCCCTCTTGAGCTGAGGAGCCCAGAACTGGACACAGGACTCCAGATGAGGCCTCACCAGGGCAGAGTAGAGAGGGAGAAGAACCACCCTTGACCTGCTGGCCACACCAATGCATCTGCACTCACATCTCCAGTTCCTCCTGCTTATTCCCCAGGCTGTGTGCATTGGTGTAGAGGCAGCGCAGGGGCTCACTCAAACACACAGGTTCCCCTGGGCGGATGCAGGAGGTTCCTCCCCGGTTTGGCTCTTTCTCAGGGTGGTCAGCCTTCTGTATCTCAGCCCACTGTGCAGATGAAGGGCACTTATCATTGCATTCCCTGTCCTGCCCTGTTTCCCAGCTAGAGGGGACAGCTTGTTCTGTTTTGCTTCTCCCCCCACCCCCCAAGTCCTTTAGTTTAAAGACTTCTTTATTATATTTGCTAGCCTATTCCCAAATATTCCAGTGCCTTTACAGGAGAGATGAATCCCATCCTATCCTATCAAGCTGTAGTCCCCAAGGAAGGATCCATTGTCAAAGCACCCAAAGCCTTCCCGCCGGCACCAGCCTCTCAGCCAGGAGTTCACTTGGCTGATTTTTCCATTGCAGACTCCCCCTTTATCTCTAGTGAACAGGATGGAGGAGAAAAATAACCTGAGCCCCTCTACCTTTTACCTGCTCCCCCAAGGATTTAAAATCCATCTGGATCCTGGAGATGTCATGCCTCATGACATCATTCATACCTACATGGAACACAAGTAGGGGGTAGTAGCCTGCATCCCTGATGAGCCGTGGCACACTCTCGGCCACATCCCTGATCTTGGCTCCTGGTAGGCAGCACACCTCTCTTGACTCCCTACCTGCTCCACAGATGGATCTTAGTGACCCTTAGCAGTGAGTCACCCACAACAAGCACCCGTTGCCTCTTTCTACGGTGTCCATTACCTACTGCAAGTGGAGCAGCTGATGGGTTGTTTGGTGGGTTGTTTTATGGGTTTTCCCCTTTTGGAGCTTGCTCGTCAAAGTCCCTTGTCACCAGTGCCTCATACTTATTTGTAGTGGGCACTCTGGAACGAGGGCTTTGAAGACGAGCCTTTTGTCCTTTTTTTTGTAACCAGGGTCCATGAGTTATTGGATTCACTGGAGGCTTGCACCTCATTGCAGAAGCCTCCATCTTTCTCCACTTCTTCCCCTCTAATACTACAGAGCCTACTCCCAGTTTCCTGCAGCTCTTTCACCAGGCTCAGCAGTTCCTGAACTTGAGGCAGTTCCTGAACCTGTGACACATTTTTGCCTCAGAGGCAGAGGTCCCTAAGCATCCTAAACACTTCCTGCACTCCACCTGGACTGAAGCGTCTCTACTAACTGGCTCTGTCTGGGTGGACACATCGACCTTCACCTGGGTTTTGTCCACCTGAGTCTTGGCTTTAGTTCTCAGGCAAGTGGTCTCCATTTTGCTAGTTTGAAGCTGATGCAACAGGCTTTTTGTACACTCCTATTTTGGAAAAAAATTACTCACCAAACTAGCAGTAAGTGAAGGTGCTGACTGGCCAAGTACTTGGTAGCGCATGCGAACAAGATTAGAGGTCTCTGCAGGTTGCCAGAGCTGCTGTCCAGTTGCATTGGGAAGCAGATACTTGCCTGTGAAGTTAAGAAAGAGTATATTTTAAATATTAGATATTGCCACAGATGAGGCAATGCTTTGGACAGAGTTTACTATAAGATAAGGCTCTTACTATTCTAAAACATTTGTTTCTTTCACTGTCGTCCTGATCAGAGAGGATTCTATCAAAACAGAATTCCTACTATTCACTTGCTAGTCCTTCACATCACTCTTCCACAAGCAAAACTTCTCTTAAGCAAATTCATTTTCTCAATATTCTCACAACTGTACCTTTTCCTACCTAGAAATATAATTAATGGAACAACAGATGCAAACATCCATATTGATGGGTCTGAAGCAAAGGAACCTAAATACTGAAGGCTATACCAAAATTTTTAGATAAAAATGTTTAAAAATTTAAAATAAAATTAAAATATGCCACTATCTACCCCTTAATGGAACAAGGTTACAAGTCTGAGGTACAAAGTGAGTTTTATTACTGGAACAAGGCACATGCTATATGGGTAACAATACCACCACCCTGTGAGTGGTGACTTCTTCTGAAATCCCTTGTAATTTACCTAAAAGGTATTACTCAGTTCCTAAGACAGTTTCCTTAACCTGCATCCCAATCACCAAGGTGTAAGGCAGTCATTCAGGCTCCCTGGGAATGGCTATATACCCCTCTTTGGTAGTGCTGAGCTCACTGACTAGCAGTGTAACTTTGCTCCAGCCAGGAAGCTCAGGCCCAGTGCAACAGAACATCAGCCCCCAAATCAAAGAACTACCACTTGGTCTAGATCATCTGCCCATTAGGCAAAAAGCATCTCTGACTCAGGAAGCCCCTGAGCTGCAAACAAACAGCAGGGAGACTACTCAGGGAATTATACTAAGAGGACAAAGATGTAATCAAATTGTTCCTTTTTTCTTACTTTCAATCTGTCAAGAAATAGGACAGGAGGCTATACACCGGTCTTAGCAAATACATTCACCTTGAGTTTTTAGTTATCTCTGCAAACATGCAAAAGTGAGACAATCACTACTAAAGCAACTGACTTCTCTTACAAGATCAAACAGCTGAAGCAAAGCGACAATTCAAGAGATTATTTTCCTTTAAATCAAAACTATGTTCAAAAACACAATGCAAGATTTTGATTGAACAGTGCAAGAGAAAACCATCTTCCAAACCACAGGTCCTGAACATTTGTTTCTTGAATTCACTAATCTTGTGATCATTAAACACCATTAATCTTGTCACCGCAGAGAACTATGGAGTGGGTATGTGCATGACCACTGACAGTTTTGCTTTGGCTTGCATTCCACACCACAAAGGTTTAAGTAACAAGGCAATGAAGTCTAGAGATAAATTATATATTATTTTTATATATATATATATTATATAGAGAGAGATAAATTATATATTATTTATATTATATTATTAAGAGATAAATTATATTATTGATGCATGTACTTACATTTTGGTTTAAATAGTAGGCAAACCCAAACCATGGAGAGCTAATACTGTGATTCCTATTTATGTCAGTCAGTCAGCAGAGTACAGCAGGCGTATGCTGACAAAGTACATCTCTAAGAGCCACTATTATTCTGTATCTTTTACAGACATCTAGATTCTACTTATTCTTTATCCTGCTCAAACATCTGAAAGAAAGTCTAAGGTATTTCAGTACAGAGGCTAGAAGGGAGGTAATTCTTTTACAACCACAAAATCTTGTACTAAGCATTTCCTTCAACTGTAAAATTTTACTTGACAAGGGAGCGGGGGAGCAAATTAACTCAGCATCTGGACCAGACTCTGAACTTTAAAAATCCACTTAATATTCCATTATTTCTCTTGCATGATTATCCTCTAGAAATATTTAACATAACATCGGAGGGACTATGGAGTAGCTAATTAGGCAGTCGACACCATCAAAATTGCCAGTGAAAACCTGTGATGCTGGAATGATCTCTCCTCCCATCCTTACCTCAAACCGGAGCCTTGAGGGCACCATAAATTTAGGCAAGCAGAGCAAAGAGTTTGGAACTCCAGTTCTTCTTTTCATAGAAGAACTCCAGTTCTTCTTTTCATTGGAACTCCAGTTCTTCTTTTCATTATATGCTTTTTAACATAGAAATGGCATATAATGAATATGCTTTCTATAAAACAGCTTATGCAAAAAGATGGTAACAGATAAAACTCTTCTTTGGGAACATTAACCTTTATGCAGGGAGATGCTATCAGCAGATTAGCAGTTACCAGCAAGAAAGCCAACTGCAACAAAATATCTGGAAAATAACAACTGTGCTTTCAATACTGTCCTCTTTAAGAAAAGTTAAGACACATTTTAAAGGAATGGAACGAGGCTTCTTCATTTTCCAAAGCAAATGGAGCATCAACATTTCTGTACAGAGAAAGACTTTCTTTGAAACTTAGCCTGCTTTCTTTAAGGGATTAGGGTGCTTCTGCTTTAAACCAGCATACAAGAAAACAGTCCCTGCCCACAATAAGTTTATCAGTAATTCTCTGTGGATTCCTCCACTTAAAAAAAATAATTCAATAATCCCTTCAGACCATTCACTGCTCCTTTTTCTTTCAACTGTAGTACTCCTACACTTTTTCCTACTACAGTTTCATTCATAATTGTATGCATTTTCCCCTTAATAACTCCTTGAATTTAAATGTATCCACACCATTCCTTGCTCTTAAGTGATGTATCAGCAGCATACATAAAACTTGAGCTGAAATGCATTATTGATTTTCACACTGCATTCAGTTCTGCCTTCATGTTTCATGCTGCAAGCAGCTGCTTTCTTTCTTGAGTGAATTGACTCACAGGAGAAAGGAAGACTTCAACCTCAACTCCACCTCATCCTTTCCATCTTAATTCGACATTTCAACACATATACTGTCGTGGTTTAGGCCCATCAGGGAACAAAAAGACCACGATTAGCCTCGAGTACTAAAGAGGCTGAGAATTGCCAAAGGGCAGGGAGAGCTTAATTGCCACTTAAGGTTCGGGACAAAACAGACCAGGCTACTCGGCTTGGGGAAGAAAACAGAAAATCATTTAATGCAACACCAACTAAAGCATAACCTTAAAACCCCAAATATAACCAAGATAAAACAACACAGAGTAATACATCAATGAAGAGTCCAACCAGCCTTTTTAAGAACACCTTCTCCCCACACCTCCCTCTTCCCGGGCTCAGAGTCCTGATCCCGGTGTTTTTACCCTGTCCCCCCCCGAACGGCCCAGGGCACAGGGAGTGGGGGTTTCAGTCAGTCTGTTCCCCATAGCTTCTGCTGTTTGTCTCTGCTCGGGACAGGTGCACTCCACACCAGTCCTCCCTGCAAGTCCGTGGGGTAACTCACACACATGGCAGCCCTGCACGGGCTGCTCCAACGCGCACTTATCCCAAAGGCTGCAGCTCCTCTCTGCCTCTCGTGTGGGGCTGCTCTGCGGCCTGCAGGCTCTCCAGCACGGCCTGGGCCATGGCCGTCTCCCCACACAGTCCCTCGCCCGTCCGGGCTCACTCACACGGAGCTGCTGGTAACTCTCAGTCCTGCCATGGATCTCCATAGGTTGCAGGGGCACAGCTGCATTCTCGCCACGGCTTGCAAAGGGGTCTCTGGTCTATTGCTTCTCCTTCCTTCCTCCTTCTCTGGCTGAAGGGTCCGCTTGGTCGCCTCCCTCTTTTATCACTCTTACACCTCCTGAATCGCATTCCAATTCCCGCCCCCTAAATAGTGCTGGCAGAGGCGCCAGATTGGCCCAGCCGGGCCGGAGGTGGGTCTGAACCCAAGAGCCGGGGGAGAGTCCAAAAACTCTTTACCGGGTCTTCACTGCAACCCGCTCCCCCTGTTACAAAGCCAAAAGCTGCTCCTTGCTAAACCAGAACATACACACAGCACAAACATCGGCAGTGTCCAGGGTAATCTACATCTAACAACAGACCATTGCCACACTGGTAGTAATTTTCTCATTACTTTCATCAGCTATTGATACAGATGCGTCATCTATGCATATAGGTCCCTTACTGTGATCCCATTCAATCACAAAGTGGCTTTTGACTTCTCCCCATGCCTTCTGCAGACACTGTGCTGACATCTTTCCTACCCTTCCTGCACCTGAAACTATCAAGGCAACCTAGTCATAACACTGTTTGTAACCAATGACATCTCTGTCTGCATCTGAATGAAATCCAGTACATTTATCAAAATGCATTTCAATGAAAGGCAACTTATTATGTAATGTTAATAACTTAGTGTTATTTAACAGTACAACTGGTGGACACAGGGAATACACCACTGAAGTTCTGTGTTACTTTCCCCTTGAAATTGCCTCTCATTTTTATCTCACTTTATAATGAATATTTTTACAAAGTCCAAACATAAACTTTGCTACTTCTTATTTATATTGCATCCAGAGTGTACATACTTGTTGTAAGCCTTACTGTATAAGGCCAAAAGAGACTAAAAAAAATCCAAAACCACATACACATTCTCAAAGATCAGTCACGGGATATGGGCTTTGCTTTATTCTAATTCGAAAAATCTTTCCCACTGCTGAAGTATTAATTGTCCTTCCTCTGTCCCTCTCAAATTCATATCTCAATGAGACAGCTGAAAACCACTAAATACCTATGAATATCCTATGAATCTTCCATTTTCCTTTCCATTTCATTCATCCTATAAATGAAATCCAATACCTATGAATCTTCCATTTTCACTTATAATTTAGAAATTGTCTCAAATCTTCTGCAGTCCGACATTTTAATAATTGCATATGATGGAGGAAACCTTTGGGTATCCAAGTATGTGTTTGCCTTTCCAAAAGGACTTAGGACAGTGTTGATTGCACTGCTGAAAAGTTTTGTATTGACTGAAAGTGCAAACTGGGGAAACATCTCCAAATATTTTATGCTTTTTTTTTTTTTTTTAGGAAAACATTGAAAGCAGTTCTCCATTGTACAGCTGTAAATGGAAAACAGGTAAGTACTTGGATGAAATGGAAGCATCTGGATTTGAGCTGACAGTAACTATGTATACAGTTGACCCAAAGAGGAAGATGGGCATATGCTTAATGTACCAGTCTGAAGTGAAGCAAGCATCGCTGTGTTTGTGTTAGCTGCTCTGAAACAGTAGCCTTCAAAATAGCCTTTTCCCATCCTGACATCTTTAAGGCAATAGCCAAGAAATACTTAATTCACTTAATTGTTTTGATAAATCAATTCTACATATTTATGACTAAGTGCAGTTTATTTTAAAAACATTCAGAAAACTAGATTCTTCTCTCTCCCTACTTTGAATTTTAAAACAAAATAACTGATCTTCTCTCAAGAACTGACTTCTGTGGTCAAGGCATATTCACCAAGCACCATTGCTTGCTCTGCATATCTCACTGGAGAGCCTCCTAAGAGTGAGCTACCTCATTGCAACAGGAACAAGCCATGGTGGAAGACAAAACTCCGTGATCTGAAAAGTCTTTTCCAACCTAAACAATTCTATGATTCTGTTAGAAAACTGAACCCTACTGCACATGGCTCCAAGTCATAGAAATACACTGAAAGGAAACACAGTTGGATACTCCTGTCTCTTCCTACTGCCTCTGCTTTTTTTTCCAAACAAAAAAACAGACAGAACAGTTCACTGACAGGTCGCTGTGAACAGAGGAAAGACTGAAGCCACTTCCTGCCACCTTGGCTCCCCAGCAGCACGTCACAGAGCAGCCATGGACACAGCCACACAGTATGGGCACTGGGAGCACCAGCAACTGGAAACCAAAGCTGGGATGCAGCATACTATCACTTCAGGTACACAGACTGACTACAGTTTCAGAAATCCACCAGGTGAAAGGTGAAGAGCCTCTCAGATTAGTATTAATGCATCACGTTAGGGCACTGCACTTCATTGCTTCACATTTAACAGTTGCAGACAACCCAGCTGTAGGAAATAATGTGGAGGCTATTAATTTTAGGTTCCACTCTCACATCATTAGGGGAGGAATTAAAGCCTATAATTCTCATTAGCAGTAACTGGAAAGTAAAAGAATAACAGATGGATTTAAAGACATCATTAGGAAAGTTTTCAATATTTCACCCTATTTTACCGTGCAGCAAACAAACCTTAAATTTCAGGTGACTAGCAGCAGGTAAAAAGAGTTACCATTTTATTTGTGCCTCTCTTACTGCCCTCAACCTAAGAAAATTAGCATGTTTTGCATATTATTCAGCTGCACATGGTTGAAGCTAATAGACAATGACAGTTTCCTAGATGAAAGAAGCAAAATGTTTCTTTCAAATACTCTGCCCAGTAAATATAATATTACTCAGTCAAGCTTATAATTACAACTGGCTCAATTATCATTTATTTTGTTGATGAACAAGGAGCCCTTGTAAAAAATCCCATTACATTCTTTATAAATTTGTCACTTTTTGATGCACTAGAAAATCTCCTTAAAATGCTCTAGCTTGGTTTCACTTTCTGTAACTAGATGAAGTGGTATCTGGTCATGCATAAAAATAAACGTAGCCCACTAAAGGCAAAACTTTGGGGTGAAATTTCATGGAACTTTCATCAAATTATTGGCAAAACTGGAACTGGAAAAGGACACATGCAAATTTACATCAGAAACATTCAGAGTTTATTTAAAGAAAAAAAGAAAAAATATTAAGCCTCCATTAACTACAAAGCAATTCACAATCAAATCTGCTCATAAACCAGTTACCAAGCAAGCATAAGTCATTCCATACAGTTAGCTTTCCTCCCCAAAATGAATATCCTTTCCATGCTTGGAACAAGGTTCTCTCACTATAAGACACTTAATAGATTAAAGGACAATACAGAATTTTGTTCATATGGAAATTACTCTGAGTTCCTCTGCAGAAAAATCACCATTGCTCAGTTCAGCCACTACATGAACAACTGCTCCAGCCAGCTGCAAATATTGTTAGGTTCCAACTCTCAACCATCTCAACATTCCAGTTTCCACTTCGTGCTTTACAGAAATTATATACCAACCAAACATTTTCCACTGCACTATGAAGAAAGTGCTCAACAACTCTATTATGAATGAACTGTAGAATTGTTTCAGCTGAAGAGACCTGTAAGGTCATCAAACCCGGCCTTTATCCTAGCCCTACCAACCACTAGACCATTTCCCTAACTGCAACATCCAACCGTCTCTCAAACACCTCCAGGGATGATGGCTCCACCACCTTCCTGGGCAGCCCATTCCAATACTTGACAACTCTTCTAGTAAAGAAATTCCTCCTAACATCCAGCCAGAACTTCCCCTGGCACAATGACAAGCATGAAGTGATGTGCCAACATGATACTTTCTCTACCGTCTCTATGACCCTTATTTTTATTTCATGTATTCATGTTGCTATGTAATTAAATAAACAATTTTAAACTATATGCTTATAGTCATTTTTCAAAAGAGAAGTTTCATAACAGAAATGCTTGCTCCTGTTTCAATTGGAAAACATCTAGAAACTTTTCCATTCAAGCATTCAACTTTCATTCTAAGAATTAAGCATAGAAAGTGCTTTTCCATCTTCTCAAACATTTCTCAAGCTGTACATTCAAATTCTGTTAAGCATCCATCTCAAAACAAGCAGCTAAAATTTCTCTCCACACAAACTCAGACTACTAGCTTCTCAACATCCACTCAGGAGACTCCGTAGGTGGAAAAGGAAGAATTAAACCTCTAGGAGTATGGATAATGGTGTCTTGATGTGCAATTATAATTTATTTATAAATACACTGCAGAGACAGTTTTGCACTATCAGACAGAGGTACTAGCAACAATATATTGGATTGCAGCCTCACAGAGTTCAGATTTAGGTAATCTGCTCATCAAGCCTAAGCATTTAACTAAGTCCAGGCAAGTTCTTTCATGTGCTCCTACAGTCAACACTGCTAAGCATACTTGAGCCAGCTAATTCAACAGCTCTGAAGGCCTTTCTTAGGGAGCCACAACTTCAGAAATTGAATATTCATATCTAATTTCTCCACATTTATTTTCCCACTATGACAAATGACTCAGCTTTCAAGCTCTTTTTATAAGCATTCAAGAGAGGGTTAAACTTTACTTCTCCACCCTTCAACACAGGCTTTCTGCTAATTAGGCACTCTACTGCTAGTTTGCTTTGTTCTCAACAACAATCAGCTTCTCATGTTCTGATGATACAAGCACAATTATATGAAAATTGAAGAGTTAAAGGAATAGAGTACCATCTGTTCTCATGTCAGACTTACACGATGCAGACTCCAGACATGTCAAAGAGCATGGAAATTATCAAGCTAGGCACACAGGGAAGTAAAAATTCAACTCAAATATACAGGTTGATTGAAGCCTTAAATTATGAAGGTAACTGACAATGACAAATATAACCTAGTGTAATTTCAACCACTACTACACCAAAACTCATTTAAAAATATGTATTTCATAGCAGAATATATTATCTTTGTCTGCAGAAAACAGCTTTATACTGCACGCTTTAAAGAAAATCGCTAACCAACAGTATTATTTTAGGTGTGTAATTGTAAATAGCTTGTTTCTGTCTCCTTCTACTAATTCTGGAAGAAGTTTAACACATGGTGAGGTGCTTTAAGGAAGCCTTCGAGAAAGACAGTGAAAAGACTCCAGGACATGTTCTGCATAGGCAGTGCTACTGCATGCAAGTATATTGTGTATATACACAAGTATATTGTGTCTGTCCTCATGCACATCTGGTTGTTGAATGTTCCTTTCCCACCTTTTGTACCCGGAAACTGAGTGGTGGTAGCAGCGGTGCTGGACTGCTATCCTCCCTCCCCTGCCGTTGGAGAGAGCCCTCAACCAGCTGCAGCTGAAAACACTTTCTAAACAGAGTACATCCAGTCCTGTCATGCATCACAAAGATGAAAGCAATTTTAAAACATACTTCTGCTCCAATGCATGAGCGCAAGAAAATGGAAATAAAATTTTCTGCAAAAGGCAGGTCCAACAAGAGCTTTGGTGTCCGTAGCCATTCTTCTCACACATGCCACAGCAGCCTGGCTTTTGGAGCCAGGATTGCGTCACAGCTTCCACTCTGCATTCCTCAGAGACAGCTTTATAGTCAGATGGCCTTTTAGGGAATGGTGCATCCATAATTAATTAGTCCCCTAACTGGAAGCTGGTAAACAATCTTGATAGTGTACAGAGGAAACAGCTCTGTATCTCTGTTATCTACACCAATTGGCCATCATGACTAAAAAAAATAAAATCTTTTATAAAATGTTGTCACTAAAATTATCACATCATAGTTATGATAGGCAGCCTTATGGGAAGGTACCATTTCTGAAGAGGTTTCAAGGTACAAGTCTTTCCATGCCCACGTAGTTGTATCAAACATATTACATGGTAAGGCTGAAGGAGCTAATCTGTGTTTTCAGCAATATTAATAAAGTATACAGCATAGTTTGTGAAAACTCTGGACTTTTATCCCTGTCAACTGCTCCCCTGTATGAATAGGGACAGCACATACCAACCCATGGATAAGAGAAAAGCTTGTTCTTCATGGCCCATAAAGCTGTTGATCTTTCTCCTAATTAGTGTTAGTAGAGTGATGAATCTCTGACCAAAAAAATTGACTGAGAATCTCCAAATTCAATCCAAACCAACCACAGATTATTTATATGGGAATGGCAATAACTGCTGAGCATATTCAGATGACTGATGACTCAGAAGTGGAAAACTGAACAAAACTTTAGTGGAGAAAATATAGATACAGACCTAGACTTCTTAGGTTTTATTATCTAGTGAAGAGCTGAGTTAACTTCATAATGCAAAGTGCTTTAGAATCTTATGAATAAAGATTCAATAAATTACAATCTATATGTGTTACCAGTATTTGTCACCAGTATTTGTATAAAACCAAGATTAGCAAGATAACAGCCAGCAGGAAGTCTGTTTCCAGGCAGTTATTGATAACAGCAGGTAAGATAAGAAGTTCAAACTGTAGGTAACAAAGAGTATCTTTTTCCTTTATATGTAACTGCAGAGCTTATCAGTACAAGATAGAGACAACTGAGCTAGCTGCAGCACTCAACACAAAAAAACCCCTCTCAACAGCAGTATCTTCTTGTAACTTTCAGAAGCAGAAAGGGAGACAGTCTCCAAATGCTGCATTGGACCAGATGAGGAGATCAAAAAGAGCTGCACTGTGCATTGCAGTGCAAAATGCAAAGTGGCAATGGGTCAGGAAAGCAAGGCCAATTTAATTTTACTTGTCCAAGTGGTTTGCCAGGTTAACCCCCTTTGCAGTAAAAGCTCATTTAATTTCTTAGCTTTTCACATTATATTCTCCTATAAACTCCATTTAAGCATCTCTGAACAGAGTAAACTAAAATCTGTAGATAATTTAAGCCAGAAACTCTCCTAATGTAGATAGCTCTTTGAAGTTTGTGGAGATCAAGGAAATCAGCCACTGCAGAAAAGCAGCTTTTTAATTAAACATCTTTTATCCTGACTAGGAACAAGTTTTAAAGCCTCAGTCTGTGCACTGGTAGGAATCTTTAAGAAGGCAATCTAAGGCTAGGACAAGAGACATTTAATTACACTTGTATGCAAAGAAGCCTATTGTCCCGAGAACAACAGAGCTGATCTAGGTGAACCTGCTTCTGCAGGGGGTTGGACTAGATGATCTCTAAAGGTCCCTTCCAAGCCCATCATTCTGTGATTCTGTGACCTCACCTGACCTCAGTCTGTCCAGCATTCCTGCAATGCCGGAGCACCCAGAAAGCACCAGCATCCTTCTGAAGCAATTGTCTTTTCCCTCTGCATTTGACCTAGAGCTACAGCTCAGCTTTGTGACAGGGCTTATTCCACAGATGCACCAACTGTGCAAGGTTTGTGTTTTACACCAGCCAGGACACAATCAAGAGTTTTTGTTTATTTCCCAGGCAAAGGATGTCACCAGTCCTGTTATGCTTACATGTGCATATAAGGGAGAAATTGGAGCTGGAGAGGAGCTATAAATGCAGGAGGAGCACAGGCAGAAAAAGGCAAACACTGATTACTCTGTAAGTGGTTCTGCTACCCAAAATTTTATAACCCTTTGGAATCATGACATTTAAAAAAGGAACTAGTCATAAATCATTTGCAAATACTTTTACTCATTGTTTTATCTCTTAAAGGGGATTGCTAAGCATTGAGCATTCATGAAACATTACTTTTCATTCTTTCCGTTAGGCAATACTTAAAAAAGTCTTCTTCCTTCCCATCCTTGGGGATGAAGGTTAAGGAAAGCAATACTGTAGCAACAATTAGACTGAAGTGATTTTTCCAAAATATAATAGCACGCTGTCTCCAGGAAGCAGTATTTATCTCTTTTATTGGCCAAACTTTATTTAATAGCAGTGGTACCCTAGTGATTTTGAACAGGAAGCAATAGCAGATTTGTTCTCAAAAACATTGATTTAATTTTCTTCAGCTCTGAAGAGCATTTTTTGCTTGTCACTGAAAACGTGTAGTTGCTAAATTCCTTAAAACTGGGCAATTCAGGAGAAAACAAAACAAAACAAAAATCCAGGATTCCAGTTCCCCTGAAGGTGTGCAGAATTAAGGTCGGTTTCTATCCTGCCTCTCCAAGTTTCCAAACCTTGACTCTCTTGTGTTGATTTCCCACTGGAAAGACCTTGTAACAACCTTCTCAGTTTTTATCATATTCCTATATCAAGAATTTTATAATCTATTTCAGCCAATTCAAAGTAGTAGGTTCTCAGTAACTGCAATTCTTCAGGTTTTTTAAGTCTCATTCAATATATTGCAACAATATTGATTTAATTTCTTCTCATATGTTATGCATAACATTATTCCCTCTTGTAAAGCCAAATAAACTCATTTATTTGAGACTCATTCCCAGAGATAAAAACCCTATCTATTTACCTCTATTAGTATTCAGCCCTGCAGGATTCAAATTATCCTGTTTTATAAAAGCAAATTAAATTTTTATTTCTGTTTTTATCATTAATACTACTTATGCTCTATGGCTCAATAATATTTTTTTTAACAGCAAAGGGAAAGTCAAACACAAAAAACAATTTACTTATTTTCTAACACTTGGAGTGAAGAATGAGCATCAGCAGAGGAACACTCTGCAAGTTTGTAGGCTAGGAGTCTTTTCTCACTTCACTTACTTGTAACCTAATAGATTTGTAGCAGTTTCACAAAGCTAACATTTTTGAGCAACATAGGTAGAGACTGTACCTTAAACAACTTCAAAAACACCTTTCTGAAATATTTTCCAACAGACTGGTACCCACTGTTAAGCTAGCACTTCAGTTAAGAGAATCAAAAGCAACACAGATGTAAGAATAGACACAGTAATCAATCTAAGGGATATTAAAGATGAAGTACTTCTCCAAACGACAATATTTTCCAAAGATTTTTTCCCCTATTATGGACCACGAGTATATTTTCAGAAACTTTACGCTTCAAACAGAAAGTAGGGAAGAGATGTGTTAGTGTAGAAGTAAACCCAAAACCAAGGACATGTCAGCTCACTCATTTCAATGGAAGGCCTTCTCCCTGTTGTCCCCCATTTTCCCACTTTTTTTTTTAATGCTATTGTGATTCTAGTAGTTTCAAGCCAGAACAATGAGCCACTCTTAAGCATGAGAGAAACTAATAAACAAAGACCTCAAAACTTAAGTCTGTAAGAAAAAAGTAGGTAAATAAAGTCCAAGGTATCACTGAAATTATTAACTTCAGACCATTGCACATTTGAAACAATTCTAGGAAGTAGTCCTCTATCTGCAGTGGTTTCTTTCAAACATGTTTCTGTAAAATCCCGGAAGAATATTAAGAATCTTCTGTCATGGGGATGACTTTCATTAATTTAATCAGCACCACCAAAGCTGTTAAGATATTTAAACTATTTTAAGATACCAAAGCCTTAGGGCATTCAGGTTCATTTAAAGTGCATTAGTAATAAAGCAGTTTAACATCATTGCACACTATATTCCCAAATCCTGACATGAAACCCTAATACCTGCACAACATATTGCAAGCAGACAAAAAGCTTATCCACTTCCCTTTATGAAAACCTCAAGCAATAATTTATGCATGAAGACCACAGACTACAGCAGCAGAGCACATTTGCTTCATTTGTTTTTGATTAGGCTGCCTTCTCCTTTATCTGGCTTATATGGGAAAATTCCATTTTTATAGATTATCATTCTACTTTTAAGCTAGAAAAAACAAACTAAAACTCACATCAACTGCTGCTTAAATAATAAGTACTGTGATAGTAATTTTTTTTTTGTTTCAGTGAAACAGTAGTTTGGTTTACACTTCAAGTTCTTATGCACTGTAACACTCTAGAGAAGCCAGACAGTTCAGCAACATGGCTAGCAAAACTGATACTTCTGACAGCTTAAAACACTTATCTATTACAAAAGCCCACACAGATCATAAATATTCTTATAAGTTTCTGAAGTCTTCATTATACAACTCTTGATGGAAATGAAGTTGCAAGGGAAATGGGAAATCTTACCCTAATGACATTTTAAACAAATAAATAAATAACAAATAAATAAATAAATAAAAAGACACTCCAATGATTGTGTGCTAACGTGACACAGGAAGTTCCTGTTGTAGTATCTGCCTTTCCTTCACGTAAAATGTCAGACAACTTAAGTTTTTAGAAATTTTTAGTAATTAAGAGCTTAGAATCACCTACAATACTTCTAATGAGTAACTTTTTTATTTCCTGACTTAAATTTAGAAGCATTGTAGGTGATTCTTAGCTCTTGATTACTAAGTAGTATTGCAGTAACTTCTTGCAGCTTTTTCCAGCAAAAAGGACTGGGAGAGGGATGGGAAGGAATTAACAAAAGCAAATGCTTTAAAAAGCACTTCTGCCTTAAGTATCTGGGAAGAGTCAGCTCTGTCCACTGCGACACCATTTTTCATCTCCAAGCAAAAATGCCTCTGAACAGTGTACAGAATTTAGAGACAGAAGACAGTGAAATCTCAAATAAAAACCATTTCAGCTTTCTCTAACCTGAATTTCATCTGTTTGATTCTGCACCAGAGGAAGTTCAGGCTGGATATGAGGAGGAATCTCTTTACTGAAAGGGCTGTCAGGCATTGGAACGGGCTGCCCAGGGAGGTGGTAGAGTCACCATCCCTGCAGCTGTTTAAGAGAATGGTGGATGTTGCACTTAGGGAAATGGTCTAGTGGTTGATAGGGCTGGGACAAAGGTTTGACTTGATGATCTTAAATGTCTCTTCCAGCTGAAATGATTCTACAATTCTACAATACCAACATCCCTTGAACAGATAAAATGTTAAGGCTCAGATTCATCCTTTCACCTAAATTCACTAAAATCCATACTTAATATCCTGTTCTTTACAACCAATTCTTGAAACTGTTAGAAATCGTGTGCTTCAGGAATACATTTCATTGCCAAATTCTAGTGAATTAAAAAATGTTGTTTTCTGAAATACACAAAGCAAGTGCCAGTTAACTTGTCCCAACATTCTCACACTCATTTCACTCCATACTACAAAAAAAAAAAAAATCACTTGAGTGACCATCACAGCCATACAGCTCACCCAACACAATCATCTGCCACCTTCCACAGACACTATCAGGACAGGTACCTACTAGCATCCCACTACCACGCATGGCTCCACAGAGGAGAAGTTGCAGTCTGTAGCCAGTGAATAGCTAGCAATACTCCTCTTCCTCTGTGAGAACTCCATCAGATAAATGAGGCTAAATTACTTTTCTTTAATGAAATAAAATTCAAAGGCATCGTCTGTGCACTTCAGCTCCTTGAGGAAACAAGTTCTGTATGATCCCATGGAAGAATGTATGTAAGCATGTCTCAAATAACCCTGAAGCCACAAAACTAAGTCTGCAAGATAAATGACATGTTCCTGAAAATTTTAAGAAATTAGTCACTTTCGGGCTCTGTTTGGCCTCCTGTCAGCACCCCATAGATGCAGAGGCTCTGGTATGAGCTCACCTTGCTGACAAGCAAAGAAACCATGTGGAAAGGACTAAGGATACTTCAGGTGAGCTCACATCTCCCTCAAATAGCTCAGCCACAAGGCAAACACCAGAGGTCTGGGTGCCATCAGCTCCACAGTTGCTAAACCTCCATGTAACACTACAGATACTTCAGACTCACCAGTCAGGGCTCCTCCAAGGCTTCCTCGTCTGAGCTGTCTCCCATCTTCACTCAGCTGCCTCTTAAATTTAGAGGATTTTCTAGGCCCAAACAAGACTTCAGGACTGCTGGTTTTTCGAAAAGGCATAGGTGTGGGAGACAATATGTGATCAAGCTGCAAAGAAATAGAGAAAAAAAATACTGTTTAAGTGCTTAACCTCATTGGAAAAAAAAAAAAAGTAAGCTATCTTTATCTAAAGATTAGGACAGGATTTATGGGGGGCAGGCGGGGGAAGTTTACTGATATCTTAAAGTAAGTAAATTGTTAACAGAAACAAAAAAAAAAAGAAGGCCAGATTTATGAGTGGCTATGCAAGAAAGCCATCCTCGTCTTGTATGGATCACACCACCTTCAATCACACTCTCACACAAGGGGTGGATTTTTTGCAGTAGCCCCATCCACAGCTACAAAGCATCAGACTTTACACGACCTTCCATAAAGCAGTCTTTTTGCAGCTTGTCAACGTTTTTCCCTCGGCAGATACTCCTCAGCTTTAAGTCAGCAGTCACTAGATGGCACTGCACTATCAACAAAACGCAAACCACTGCCCAGTCTAGGGAAACACAGACAGCTTTATCAACACCAATGGGGAAATTTTATTTAAAAAGTTATTCTGTTTATAAAACAGGCATTTGCTAGCACTGATTCTGAATAAATCCTCATTCTCGAAATTCTGTTCCTGTCATCATTCCTACACAACATTTTAGCCCTCTGGTTTTGAAAACACATTTAACGTCTCTATATTTTATTAAATTCACCCAAAAAAAAAAAAGAAAAAAAGTAAAGCAAGTTAAGAAATACAGGCAAAAAAAGAAAGAGCAGAGATACTAGGAAGCAAAGCAGAAAGTTTTACAAGCAAACTGATGCAGTCACATAGTGTCACTATTTTGTAAACCACCCAATTTTTTTGTAACATGTAAACACTGATTGTTACCACATTTTTTTAGGAAACAAAGCACACCCAAGTCCTTTAGAGTTTTATAGTTCATGTACTGAAACTTATCAGCCAGACAATCTACACATCACCTGCACATCTTACTGTTTCATTCTCTCTGTCCACTGAATGGAAGGAGTCAAGGTCACCAGAGTTAGCAATAAAGATGCATAGTGAATTCCGCTTTGCTTACAGTCAATCCCACAGCAAAGTACTGTATGACCTACAAAGCATTTTGAATCCCATGTTTAGAGTTTCTTTTGTATTAATATTTCACATTAGCACTTTGGTTTGGGTTTTTTTTAATCAAATCTATAGCTTATTGGAAGTGTTTGCAGATAGACACCTCTAAAGCATCGACACAGTGGTTTCTGAAGCTGCTTCTTCAGCATATTAACACTCATTCATGTTCACAACATACATTGAAGTAACTGATAAATTCATAGCCCATGCCTCTAGTAGTTTCCTAAATTGGGAGGGGTTTGGGGATCACAAAGAATATTAACTGTTGTTTCCATTTGTCTTTCACAAACACAGGTACATCACAAACATTTTTATTTCCAAGTGCTAAGATACTTCACAGGGAGAGTTTAAAAATCAGTTTAAAACTAAATGACTGACAACAGCTGTCTTGTAAGAAATATTATTTTGAGACTCTTTCATTTAAGTCTAAGCAAATACTTGAACTGCTTTCTGACTGACGTGTGGCAACAACTGCTCAATGCTACACAATGAATGACTCCAAGGATCTGAACAATAATATGAATCAGTTAAGGTTTTCGGGGAGTTATTGGCAAAAGTTCATGCATGTTCTTAAAACAGGTTCACAATTCCAAGTAACCAGACATATTTTAAATCTTTTTTCCTGACATAAGGTTCACTAAAACTTTGAACAACAACAAAAATATTAATAATTAACAAATGCACAAAGCTCACATTAGCACTTAAGTCTACACAGTGGACCTAGTGTCTTTCATTCTGTCACCTTTTCCCCTTATAACTAGGTATATAACCTTTATGATTGTTCAGCTCACTTCCACAATTAAGAGACTTGTGCATTTCACAACATGCAGTCTGATTACAAAAATGCATTATTTCCAATTGATCTGTGTTTTTTTCCCATAGCTTTCAGGGTTTCAGAAGAAAGATGGGGTTATAGTACTGAGGAGCATAGTATTGTCCAAGTCCTTAAATCATGTTTAAGACAGCTTTTCATTGTCCAAACTGGTAGCTTCATAAAGGTATGATATTTAGAAGTTAAGACAGTTTAAATATCAACCCTCACTAGCTCACCGTTTTAACAGCAATGCCCTCACAGCGTCATCTTGCAAAGGTATCCTCTTGTTTGTCAGGGTTTGGCCCAGCTAACACAGCAGCACCACAACAAGTCACTCACTTGGTGACCCCATTCACCCCCACACTCATTAGGATGGGAGAGCCCCCAGTGAAAAGGGAGTAAAAAGATAAGCAAGGTTATTGTGGATTGAGACAAAGGCAGGGAGGGCTCACTGCCAATTATGGTTCTGGGCAAAACAGACTCCAGTATCCGACTTACAGAGGAAAGTAGGAAAGTTTATTCTACAAGGAACAGAACGGAATAAAAGCAAAAAGGGAGCAGGGTGATAAGAAAATGACAACCAGCACTTTAAGATCTCCCTCCCCCATCCCTCCTTTCTTCCCAGGCGCAGCTCACTGCTCCCAATAGCTCTACCTCCTCCCCCCCCCCACCGCCAACAGCTCAGGGGGGCAGGGAGTGGGGGATGTGGTCTGTCTCTCCCTACGTCTCTCTTCTCAGATGAGGACGACTCCTGGCATTCTTTCCCTGCTCCAATATGAGGTGCCTCCCCCAGAACACAATCCTTAACAAACTTCTCTGGTGTGGGTTGTTCCCAACAGCTGCAGCTTCTGCCAATACAGGGTCCCTCACACGGGACGCAGTCCTTGGCAAATCTCTCTGGTGTGGGTTTTTCCACACAGTTGCAGTTTCTGCAGTTACAGGGTCCCTCCCCTGGGACAGGGCCTCTTCTGGGCATAAGTTGTAATGAGCTGCTTTGTCATGGGTTCCTCCCCACAGTTAACAGCTTCTGTGAATATTGGGCCTCCTCCAGCCATAGTGATACAGGGTCCCTCCTTTGGGACACGGCCTCTTCTGGCCATAGGTTTAAAGAAGAAAATCACTGGCCATGGCTCGGGGTTCTTAGCAAAATGAATCTCTGCCCCTCATATGGAGTCATTACTAAAATAAGTCTCCACTGCTGATGCGGGGTCTTTAAAGAAATGCAAACAAATTACTGCTTCACCAGTCCTCTCTGTAGAACGCAGGGGAGTCTCTGCTCCAGCACGCTGCCTCCTCTCTTTCCTCACTGACCTTGGAGTCCACGTGGTTGTTTCTCTCACTGTTCCTACTCCCTGCACCACCACCAGCCAAAGAAGAGGAGAGAGAAGAAGGAAGAAACAGGAAGAAGCCTCCTCTTCTGGCTTTTTCTTAAAAAGTGGTCGTGGAGGCGTCTAATTGGCTCAGCCCCAGAAGTGGGTCTGGTTCAGAGCTGGGGAGTTTTCAGCAACTTCTTATACAAGCCATCTTTACAGTCCCTTCCCCCTTACCAGAAAAGGCTGTCATGTCAAACCATGACATTGTTGCTAAGTGACTCTCCACAACTAAAATTTCTGTTTGATACAATTCCAGCACCAAGGACACAGAAGTTCTCAGCAACACAAACATCAATGACTTGCACAGAAATGGAAAAGGAGGCCGTGTGCACCCAGGGACTGGGTCTTGGCCACTGTGACAGAAACTACCAGCCTGGAAAAAGTAATTTTTACCCCATTCAAACAGGTCATGCCAAAATTCCTATGTGTGGAAGTTCTTGGGAATACATCAGAGTAGGAAAAGAAAGGAAGGAGAAAGAGGGGAGATATCATTCCCACCAACATTTCTCAACATGATGTCCTCAATTTGAAAGTCCAGAGAAACATAGACATGAAATACAATTCCTGAAGCTTTGTATTTTTAAACCCAGCAGGGTGATTCTGTTGAAGGAAAACATGATTCTGTTACATGGAGATAACAAAACAAAAAGAAGTATTCTCGAATATGACAAGGAACAAAATATCATAACAATATCAGATTTCACTAAGTGTTCATTGGGGGCAGAAGTTCTTTTTAATATAGAAACAGTCAAACTCAATGCCAGTAGATGACACCTGAGTTTCAGCTGCATGCAGAGAACCATCTCTCACCACCTGAAACAACTACACCAAAAGACACGACATAGTCTAGCACTATAAAGAAACAATATGGAAAAATGAGATTTAACATTTCCATATAGACTGACAACTCTTGCTTGAAGGAAATAATTACACATACATCAACAAAGCATTTCTGGAAGCTATCCAAAGGTCCACTTTCACTTCCAAAGAGCAAAATCATAGTACCTATGGTGTGTATTTGAAAGGAATCTGTACATTGTAACTGCTGTTGTAGGAGGCCAAGAAGGCACAACAAGGATATACCTTGTAAAACCTTTTAATAGCTCTGGAATATAGGGAAACACATGAGAAATGGACTGCAGAAAGTAGCAGTGCTTGTAAGCTCCTCCTGAATAAC
Source organism: Colius striatus (assembly GCF_028858725.1). Taxonomy (NCBI): domain Eukaryota; kingdom Metazoa; phylum Chordata; class Aves; order Coliiformes; family Coliidae; genus Colius; species Colius striatus. The sequence continues at coordinate 47,327,451 of NC_084790.1, read as the reverse complement.
CTGAGCTACTCTCAAGCAGACAACTAGATGAACCAATTGGACTCAGAGGCACTTTCTACCCCTCATTCAGATCTTACGTGAAGCAAAAGCATGTGAAGCAGATGAGGAAGCTTTCTGTCCCCAACAAAACAGCCACCTCTCCTGTCCCACAGAGCGTTCAAGTGCCGAATTAAATGAAACCAAGAGAGAACATTTCATTAGGTCCTGCTTCCTTGGAACACACAGTTGATTCTGAAGGGGTGTAGTGGGTCTGGGATGGTAGTGATTTTCCACAGCAGCTCCTGCAGTGCTGTGCTTACTGTTGATATCAATATTATGACTACCGCTCGCACAGCATCAGGGCTGTCCCTCCAGCATTCCCTCCCCCACCTTCACCAATAGCTGTGGGTGGGCATGATCTTGGGAGGGACTATGGCCAGGACAGCTGACCCAGGCTGACCAAGGAGATATTCCATACCATATGACGTCAGCTCAGTAATATAAACTGGGGGAGAGGAGCAGGAAGGGGAGGTGAGATTCATTTCTGGCCTTCCCAAAGCAACCGCTACGCGTACTGCAGCCCTGCTTCTCGGGAGGTGGCCGGACATCGCTGCTGATGGGAAGTAGAGAGTAACAGCTTTTTCTGCTTTGCTTCCCGCGCGCGCGGCTTTGCTGCTTCTTTATTAAACTGCTTTTATCTCAACCCACGAGACTCCCATCTTATTTCCTCCCCTTTCGTGTCTTGCTGAGGAGGTGGGGGATAAAGCGATGTGGTGGGCACCTGGCATCCAGCCAGGCTCAAACTACCACAGCCCTTTTGGCGCCCAACGTGGGGCAAGATAATAACAGTTTTACATTAACTGCATTGCAATTACAGTAAGCCAATGAGTGCAAAGTTCCCGTGCTGGTCACGGAGCCTTGCTGTTATGCAGCTTATCTTACACTTTCTAATGTTTGGGAACACAATGCTACTAACATTGACTCTGTGCTGTGCTTTAACCTTAATAGCTTTGCTAAGCTGGCTATATAATTTTGTGAAAAGGATGAAAGGGCCTGGGAACATGATGGCCCAAATAATAATAGCAAGTCTCATTCTGATGAATTTACTGTGCTGTGGGAGCTATCTTGTGGAGGCCATGGGGCAACGCACCTCTTTCCCCTCAGCTCGGACTGATCTAGACAATTTTGTTATACAGACTTCCCAGGTCCTTAGTCACCCTTATACAAGAGTTTTAATATTACTAATTAACATGGTTGGTATATTATATATCTTGTGGAATCTGGACTCATCTGGGTATCAGAGAGGACAAATTTGTGATTGAAACATGTTAAAATGCCCCCTGAAGCGGCCAGTCCCTGGGTGGCAGGGTGTGTGGATGAATTTGGGCAAATTCCTAGGACGGTTATCACCTCCTGTAACCTGGGATTTTACACCTGAACAGATAAAAAACCCTGCTTTACTGGTACGCTACCTGATAGAAGGGTGTCTTACCTACCCTAATGAGGCCCATCAGGTTCAGGCACTATACTGGGGCCTAGCCTCTGCCTACTGAGCTGCATTCCAGTCCTCTCAGAGAACTATGATTGAAGTGGAAACTCAAACGGTACCTGAGACCAATATGGTTGAGTCAGTCGCAGTCCAGTCCTCTCAGAGAACTATGGCCGAGGTGGAAATTCAAACTATACCTGAGACTACCATGGTTGAGTCAGGGAATCAACCAACCACCACAGTGGTTGCCCCAGTAGTGAAAAAGAAGCAGTGGATAAGGAGGTCAAGTCCATATCATCGATTAGTAAGGGCAGAAGAGGAGGAAGAGGAAAGGCTAGAAGAAGAAACTGGTCCTTCGGTAAGGAGATCAGGAGAAGGAGTGAAAGAAATCGAAAAGGAAATGGAAACTACTCGGTCCCTCACCTCAACAGAACTTAGAGATATGCGAAAAGATTACAGTCGCCAGCCAGGTGAGCGGATTGGTGCCTGGCTGCTCCGATGCTGGGATAACGGGGCTGACAGTCAGCAATTGGAAGGCAGAGAAGCCCAACAGCTGGGATCTCTTGCTAGGGACCGGGGAATTGATAGAGGCATTGGAAAGAAGACCTCAATTTGTAGTCTCTGGAAACGGCTCCTCTCAAGTGTACGGGCAAGATACCCATTCAAGGAAGACCTTGTAAATGCCCGAGGAAAGTGGACTAGAGCTGATGAAGGGATCCAATATCTAAGGGAATTAGCTGTGTTGGAAGTCATCTATGGTGATCTAGATAATGCCGAGGCCTCCACAGATCCAGACAATGTCCAGTGTACATGGGTCATGTTGAGAAAAGTGATTCAGAGTGCCCCAGCTACATATTCTAATATCCTGGCAATGGTGTATCACCCAGACATGGATATACCAACAGTGGAGAGGGTATCTTCTTGGTTACAGAACTATGAAGAGAGCCTCTGCACCTCCTCATCAGTGTGGGATGATGGTCTGACTGTCAGAACTGCCTCAAGAATTCGGTCATCCACTGTCCCGACCAGGGGAAAGGGAAGTCCCAGACGCAGGAGGACCCCGCGAAATGAACTCTGGCTCTTTTTGCGTGGCCAAGGAGAGGAGATGAGGAAGTGGGATGGTGAACCCACTTTTAAGCTGGAAGAGCGTGTACATGAACTAAAGGGGAAGACAGCTGTTAGAAAAGGACCACCCAAGAGGGCTGTCAGCATAGTAGCTGCCAAAACAAAAGAGGACAATCAACAATCTCCAAGACATAGGAGAACTGCAACTACTTCCTTCGATGCCAATGAGGAGACTTCAGGTCTAAAATTGCAAGGATCAGATAGCGAATACTCTGATGAAGAACAGAAATAGAGGGTCCCTGCCTCCAGCCAGGAGGAGGAAAGGGATGACCGAATCTACTGGACTGTGTGGGTTCAATGGCCTGGCACATCAAACCCACAAAGGTATAAAGCCTTAGTAGACACAGGGGCACAGTGTACATTGATGCCATCAAGGTATAGAGGCACAGATTCTGTCTGGATCTCTGGAGTGACAGGGGGATGTGAAGAATTATCTGTATTAGAGGCTGAAGTGCTTAACAGGGGACAAATGGGAAAAACACCCTATTGTGACTGGTCCAGAGGCCCCTTGTATTCTTGGCATAGATTACCTCAGGAGAGGGTACTTCAAAGACCCCAAGGGGTATCGATGGGCTTTTGGTATAGCCACTGTAGATACAGAGAAAATCAAACAACTCTCTAATTTACCTGGCCTCTCAGAAGACCCTTTTGTTGTGGGATTTCTGCAAGTTCAAGAGCAACAGGTACCAATTGCTACCAGGACGGTGCACCGGAGGCAATATCGCACAAACCGAGATTCCCTGGCTCCCATCCGTGAGTTGATTCATCAACTGGAGGCTCAAGGAGTAATTAGCAAAACTCATTCCCCATTTAATAGTCCCATATGGCCTGTGAAAAAATCTGATGGAGGGTGGAGGTTAACAGTAGACTATCGTGGCCTGAACGAAGTGACACCACCACTGAGTGCTGCTGTACCAGACATGTTAGAGCTCCAGTATGAACTGGAGTCAAAAAGCAGCCAAGTGGTATGCTACGATTGACATCGCTAATGCATTTTTCTTAATTCCATTGGCAGCAGAGTGCAGGCCACAATTTGCCTTCACATGGAGAGGTGTCCAATATACCTGGAATCGATTGCCCCAGGGGTGGAAACATAGTCCTACTATTTGTCATGGTCTAATCCAAACTGTGCTGGAAATGGGTGATGCCTGAACATTTACAGTACATTGGTGACATAATTGTATGGGGCAACAGGGTAGAAGAAGTGTTTGAGAAAAGGAAAAGAATAATACTGATTCTCCTAAAAGCTGATTTTGCTGTAAAAAGAAACAAAGTAAAGGGACCTGCACAAGAGATACAGTTTTTGGGCATAAAATGGCAAGATGGGCGTCAGCATGTGCCTATGGATGTTGTGAACAAAATAGCGACTATGTCTCAACCAACTAATAAGAAACAAACACAAGCTTTCCTGGGCCTTGTGGGATTCTGGAGGATGCATATCCCAGGTTATAGTCAGCTTGTGAGCCCTCTCTTCAGAGTAACCAGAAAGAAGAACTGTTTTGAGTGGGGCCTTGAGCAACAACAAGCTTTTCAACAAATTAAACAGGAAATAGCTCATGCAGTCGCCCTTGGGCCCATCCATACAGGATCAGATGTGCAGAATATCCTCTACACTGCCGCTGGAGAGCATGGTCTCACCTGGAGCCTCTGGCAGAAAACATCTGGAGAAACCCGAGGTCAACCATTAGGGTTTTGGAGCCGAGGATATCGAGGATCGGAAGCCCACTACACCCCAACTGAAAAAGAAATACTAGCAGCATATGAGGGACTTCGAGCTGCTTCAGAAGTCATTGGCACAGAAGCTCATCTCCTCTTGGCACCACGTCTGCCTGTGTTACACTGGATGTTCAAAGGGAAAACCCCTTCTATACATCATGCAACCAGCGCTACATGGAGTAAGTGGATGGCGTTGATTACACAACGATCTCGGCTGGGGAAATCTAATCGCCCAGGAATCCTGGAAGAGATCATGGACTGGCCAGAAGGCAGAGATTTTGGAGCACTGCCTGAAGTAGCTCGAGCCCAAGAGGCACCACCATATAATGAACTATCAGAAGATGAGAGGCATTATGCTTTGTTTACTGATGGATCCTGCCGTGTGGTAGGAAATCATTGTAAGTGGAAAGCTGCTATGTGGAGTCCCACACGACGAGTTGTTGAGGCCACTGAAGGAGAAGGTGAGTCAAGTCAGTTTGCTGAAGTGAAAGCTATCCAACTAGCTCTAAAGATTGCAGAACGAGAGAAGTGGCCAGTACTCTATCTTTATACTGACTCCCGGATGGTGGCTAATGCTCTATGGGGATGGCTACAGCAATGGAAGAAGACCAACTGGCAGCACAAGGGTAAACCCATCTGGGCTGCTGCATTACGGCAAGACATTGCTGCTCGGGTGGAAAATATGACTCTGAAAGTACGTCATGTAGATGCTCACGTGCCAAAAAGCCGTGCCAATGAAGAACAATGGAACAACCAACAGGTAGATAAAGCTGCCAAAATTGAAGTAGCTCAGGTAGACCTAGACCGGGAGCGTAAAGGTGAGCTATTTATAGCTCGATGGGCCCATGAAACATCAGGACATCTGGGAAGAGATGCAACATATAGATGGGCTCGTGATCGAGGGGTGGACTTGACCATGGAAGCCATCACACAGGTCACCCATGAATGTGAAACATGTGCCGCAATCAAGCGAGCCACACGAATCAAGTCTCCCTGGAACAGAGGCCGATGGCTGGGTTTTCAGTATGGTGAGGCCTGGCAAACTGACTATGTTGGACCACTACCACGAACACATCAAGGCAAGCGTTATATACTCGCCATGGTGGAAGCAACTACCGGTTGGTTGGAAACATACCCTGTAAACCACGCCACTGCCTGGAATACTGTCTTGGGTCTTGAAAGGCAAGTTTTGTGGTGACACGGCACTCCAGAAAGAATTGAATCAGATAATGGAACTCATTTTCGAAATAGTCTCATAAACTCCTGGGCAAAGAAACATGGCATTGAGTGGATATACCACATCCCCTATCACCCACAAGCCTCTGGAAAGATTGAGAGATATAACGGATTACTAAAGACCATGTTGAGAGCACTGGGCAATGGGACATGGAAGCAGTGGGATAAAAATTTAGCAGAAGCCACTTGGCTGGTCAACAGCAGAGGTTCAACTAACTGTCCTGGTCCTGCCCAAACAAAACCACTACATACTGTGGGAGGAGATAAGGTCCCTGTAGTGCACCCAGGGAAATGGCTGGGGAAGCCAGTATGAGTTGCACCTCCCATGGGAAAGGGCAAACCCATTCGTGGGATTGTCTTTGCTCAAGGGCCTGGGTGTACTTGGTGGGTGATAAGAAAAGATGGGGAAACTCGATGTGTACCTCAAAGGAGACTTAACCTTGGGGGAAAAATAACCTGTTATGTGAGTTATCTGTTGTAGATGAACTTTGCAAGAAAAACCGGACAAGTGGACAAACCAAGCCAGTGCTGGTGCCCAACACTGAACATACTGTTTCCCCTGGCCTGGATATCCATCTTGATGGATGAGACAGAAGTTATGGTCTGCTCCAGTGAACATCTACAGAGGATGAAAGATATAAGAATGTTGTTTGTTTGTTTGATGCAAGATGCAAGAGGGAATACAAGAATGATGTTTGTCTGTTGAAGAGTGGGGGTACTGGTTAATGAGAATATATAAGAATGTATATGGGTTGTTAAGATGGTTTGTCTGAGCATGACATAAATGGTATGGAATAAGGGGTGGAGACTGTAGTGGGTCTGGGATGGTAGTGATTTTCCACAGCAGCTCTTGCAGTGCTGTGCTTACTGTTGATATCAATATTATGACTACCACTTGCACAGCATCGGGGCTGTCCCTCCAGCATTCCTTCCCCCACCTTCACCAATAGCTGTAGGTGGGCATGATCTTGGGAGGGACTATGGCCAGGACAGCTGACCCAGGCTGACCAAGGAGACATTCCATACCATATGACGTCAGCTCAGTAATATAAACTGGGGGAGAGGAGCAGGAAGGGGAGGCGAGATTCATTTCTGGCCTTCCCAAAGCAACCGCTACGCGTACTGCAGCCCTGCTTCTCGGGAGGTGGCCGGACATCGCTGCTGATGGGAAGCAGAGAGTAACAGCTTATCTGCTTTTGCTTTGCTTCCCGCGCACCCGGCTTTGCTGCTTCTTTATTAAACTGCTTTTATCTCAACCCACGAGACTCCCATCTTATTTCCTCCCCTTTCGTGTCTTGCTGAGGAGGTGGGGGATAAAGCGATGTGGTGGGCACCTGGCATCCAGCCAGGCTCAAACTACCACAAGGGGTATAACACGGCACTCATTCAAATAACACAGAGCAGTTAATTCAACCAAAATGTCATATTTCAGTAAGAAGATTATTAAAAGTTTAAATAAATCAGTAATAGCAAGACCTATTCAAATTTGTAAATACTCACTTGAAAAACTTCCTGGTAACCTCAACATAACAAAAGTTCAACTTGTGTATATTATCAGGTACAGGTTGGACATTGATGTCTTGAAGATAACATCAAAGCAAGTATTTTGAGAAGTAAGCATTGTTGAAATTGTATGAGATGAGTAAAATTATTTAAAATTAAGCTGCCTCTACTCAAGCACATCAAATAGTTTGGCCCAGCCACAATCATCACTCATTGGTATTCACTTCATGATTACTAGCTGTATGGACATATGCCACCGATGTAGGATGGCATACAAGCACAGCAAGAGAACCAGGATATGGCTGGTTGCACCTTTTTTCCAGTGAGACTTGCTTCACAGTAAGTATCAAAAAATACAATACCTGTACCCTTGCAGGCAATTTTAAATAGACTTATTACTGCACTCAGGCTGCAAGCATACATTTCTTTAAAGAGGGTGTGGAGAGAGTGACTGATGGAGCAACGGGATAAGAGAAGGCTGGAATTGCAGGGAAGAGTAATATGAGAATTTGAGAAGTTACTTGAGAAAGTCATTACTTAAAAGACTCATAACAGCTAAGACAAAGTATATGGAAACAAGTGACTGCCCTGTATTTATAGTAAGAAGCGAGTTAAATTAGCTATTGTGTGAGCACAGGCTGCTTAGGGAGGGATTTTCAATCAGCACACATCTTGCCACCAGTCTCTGCTGTTAATATTCACAATGCATGGATAGTTAACTTATGTAAAAATTCTCCCTCCCCCAACATTAAATAATGAATAATTCCTTTCTGACAAAGCCACTTTGAAAGACAGAAAACACAAAGCAAACTCAAATCTATGCAGAATGTACTGTTCTACAAAATTAATTTCTTCTGATCAATTTTTCCATACATTTCATTAAAAAAAAAATCTGCCTACTTATGCTGTAGGTGTGATGACTCCCTACAGAAGCATTGTAAAATTTAGGAGACCACTGCTTTCACGAAACCTTATTCTACCCTTTCCTCATAAAAAGCAAAGACAGTATCATTAGAGGATAATGGATTAAAAGTGACATAAAAAAGAATCATCAGAATATCTTCACCATAGACTTCTACGCATAGATTTAATGATTCTATAGAGATACAGACAGAATTTGAGTGACAGTGTCCTCCAGTTATTCAGTAATTTCCTCTAGGGAATCAGAACTAAATCAATTTGTCCTTGTAGTGGTTTTGACTGGGACAGGTTTTTGGTAGCAGAGGTGGCTTCTTTAAACAAAGAGCTGCCAGAACCTTCCCCTGTAGCTCACAGGGCTAACGTCAGTCAGTTCTAAGATGGACCATGCAGCTGACCCAGGCCTGACCAATTAGTGACTGAGGTAATGCCTCTGTGAATAACATATTTGAGAAGGAAAAGAAGTTGCTGTGCAGTTGCAGAACTGCACCAGCAATATGGAGTGAGAATGTGAGAACATCTCTGCAGACACCAAGGTCAGTGGAGGAGGGGGCTTAGGCCCTGAAAGAAATACTCCCGTGACCTGTGGTGGAGCCCATGGTGAGGCAGCTGTGCCCCTGCAGTCCATGGAGGCCACCAGGGAGCAGAGACCCACTCACAGCCCGTGGAGGAGTCCATGTCGGAGCGGGTGGATGCCTGAAGGAGGCTGTGACTCTGTGGGAAGCTCACCCTGGAGCAAGTTCCTGGCAGGACCTGGGAACCCACAGGGAGAGAGGAGCCCACACCAGAGCAGGTTTGCTGTCGGGACTTGTGATCCTGTGAGGGACCCAGGCTGGAGCAGTTGGTACCTGAAGGACTGTTCTCCCCAAGGATGATGCACAATGGGGCAGGGTGTGAGGAGCTGCCCCCATGGGAGGCCCACAGCAGTTTGTGAGGAGCTGCAGCCCGCAGGAAGGACCCATGTTGGAGAAGTTTGTGAGAGACTGTCTCCCATGGCGAGGGACCCCACAGTGTAGCAATGGGAAGTGTGAGAAGGCCTCCCCGAGAAGAAGTGGCAGCAAAGTCCATCTGTAGTGAACTGATCGCAACCCCCATGCCCTGCGCTGCTGGGAGGGAAGGAAAGTAAGTCCTGGGAAGATGGAGGGGTGGGGGGAGGTGTTTTAAGATTCATTTTTATTTCTCATTTTCCCTACTCTGTTCTGATTGTTCATTAATAAATCAAACTGTTTCTCCCCAAGTTGAGTCTGTTTTACCCGTGACACTAATGATCTCCCTGTACTTACCTCGATTCGCAAACCTCTCATTATATTTCTCTCTCCCTTGTCCAGTTTAGGAGGGGGAGTGACAGAATGACTTGGTGGGCATCTGGCACCCAGCCAGGGCTAAACCCCTACAGTCCTCAAACAACCTTTTTTTTCCCAACATATTTTTGAAGCTATTAATTTTCTGTGTGAATAGAATCGGCTACATTCCTTTAAGGAAAACTATTTTAACACTGTACTAGCCATGGACTTCTAACACCTCACCTACTCAGAAATTATTATCACTGTGCTTTTAAAAACTTCACTAGCTGTCTACCATTCTGTATTTATTCTACAGCTAGAATTAATTATCTGGTTGATAATTATTCATCAAGTAGTCACATCAAGTACATCAGCCCACATGTCCTACAAAATTTAAGGACATGACAACTGGTTCAAAGTAAGATCTAGTATCAGTGTTTGGAGGTACAATTTGAGCTGACTACATAGTAAGGTATGAGGAAGCCAGAAAGAAAACAACGGATTTCAGGAGAGGAAATCCATGGTACAAGAAAGTGAATGGAGCCAAGATAACACAATCACACTGATAACACTAGGATAAGGAAAATAAGCTACTCTGATCTACTGAGATTTGTTGCAACATGGTGTGGGCTTTTCCAACAAAAATTTAATTTGAACAAGAACTGAATGCATCTGCTCAGCTCCTTTTCTTGAAACATCCACTATGGTTTTATTGTCCAAAATATTTATTGTCCTAACCTCCTCTAAATCACTACATGGACAAAATTCCTACTCTCCACAGAAACTGGGAAATATAGGTCAAGTATTCAGCCTTAAAATATGAACAAGCATAGTAAGCATTTTAATTTTTGAGCACTGCACAACTCCACTCTACCTCAGGTCATGTTGTATATGCACATTAAATCCTAAAATTTCCAGAAAAAGGCCGCATGCTGTCACCCATTTTAAGCCTCCCCCAGCCAGGCAACAATCCAAAAGAGATGTATCACTTGAAAATTATCACATAGACTGCACCAAAAGCATAAAATATACAGCATACTTTTCCTGTTTGGTTTTTTTTTTTTTCAACCAGAAGTCCTAAAATAAAATTCCTAATAGGATCTCAAATACGCTAAATTGCATCACACCTACCCAAATGTTTAAAGAAGCAAGAATAGAAAGGATCACAATACAGTTCCATGCAGACAAAAGGTACAGGAGCCTATCTGGTGGTAAAAAGATACTCAGCTGTGCAGTAAAAACTCTCATCTTTTTAAAGCTACATTCTTACGAGGACCATGGTTTCAAAAAACTTACAGAAACTCCTCCTGCCTCTTGTATCTGTACTCATAAGCCATGTCAGAAGCAAGCATGGCTTTGCAGCCAGCTAAGATCTACCACTAGTTCAACAGCGATTGACTCTTTTAGTGAGGCAGACTGCTAGCAACATAAATTAGTCTGTTTCTTCACATTATTTACAGCAGGTTCCTCTCAGCATCTTGCCTCTCTATCCTTCCCCTTTGCAAGTATTTTAAGCACTGATGTTGAAACATAACAGCCCAACAAAGCACCAGGTATAGAGAAGTATGTTCTTATCACTTAGTCTCCCTAAATCTAATTAGGTTTAGCAGAGACACATGAGTTTGATTAGCTGCATTGACACAGAGAGCAACACTGAATATGGTCTTATTAATGGATAGGACCTTATCTTCCAAATGCCAAAGGCATTTTGGAATTTGTTTTAAAAGACATTTTAGCCAAATCAGAGCATGGTGCACTTAGTTATTCTAGATGCTTGACAAGAAAACATACACCAAATCAGACTTAAGATAAGATGCTATAATGGGGTAGAGTAGGTGCTCAAAAGGTCTGTGTTGAAGTATCATCACAAGCAGAGGTGCAAACAAATTTCCAACAGATATCCTGCAGCAACTCATGCCTGTGAGGAACAGCTCCAATGCTTTCAGTCACAACATCAGCTTTTGGAAGATCCTGCTTGGGGATGCAATCTGAGCAACCTAGAGGTACAGAGGAGTATCCACAAACCTGCATCAAACCCAATAGCTGCACAAGTTTTTTAGCAGTTCCAGTTATATCAGCTGATGGAATAGTCTACATTCCCTTCACCCACAAGCAATATTAACCAACCTCAGTTTTGCAGAGTCTCTAAACAATACTCAGTTATTCTGAATATTCAGAGTTCTTAAAGCAGGCTCTGCTTTGCAGAAGAGAGCAGAATAGCAGAAGAGAATAACCTTATTCCACATCGAGATAAAAGGAAATTCTTCCCAAAAAATGAACACCACTTCCAACAAGCCAAGGATAATGAAGATGATGAGTGGATACAAAGGAAGTCTCATCAGGCCACCTGGATTTCAGTGGACAAGGAAAGATCTCATTTCTTGCACCCTTTCCTATCACACTTCCTTGAAAACAAAGTGTCTTCTTTTTTCCCCACCATCACCTGCCACAGGTGAAGCAGGAAGACATCCCACACTTAAATTTGGGATTGCCTTTCCACACCTTTCTCTACAGGAAGGCTATCCCTCAGCTTGAGCTGAGAAACTTTGGTGGTTCCCTGTTTGATTGGCATCTGTCATTCCTGTTCTAGACATCAGGCTTCAGACTTCAGGCTTCTCACTTCCCTCTGTGACCTCCAGTTTCCTCCTTAGGACAGTATCACCAGCCCATCAACTATTGCATAGAAAGAAAGTTGGATCCTAGGCTTTCTGTTGAAGGAAAAGGGTAGGAGACAGAAAACTTCTTGTTTATGGTCAGATTATTATTTGCTAATCATTAACACAGCTGCTCTCAATTTACATACACACACAACCTGCAGCTGACACTTGAAATATGTACTTACCAGAAGAGAGAAACCCATTGTAAAACTCCACTGTTCACAAAGCATCACTTCTAACTACTCCATTTATTGATTTTACATCCTACATATACACACAAAGCAATGTTTAAAACTGAAGTCACTGTTCAAAATTGCCTAGTTTATTATGCTGAATATATGAAATTGTATAAATAAACAGGATCAGTGAACAAAGTTCATTACACTTTCCTATAGCATGTGCTTACCTATCATATCCTAGGTAGTACAGAAGTATTTTAAGAAATATGCTAAGGATAATAGAGATATATCCACATTATTTTGCTGTTCATACCCATTCTAGAAATGCAAATTTGCCCTTCAAACAGTTGCATTTTTCTTGAAAACCAATCTAACCTCTGATCAATTAAAAAAAATGGAATGTGAAAAATCAGCTATAGCTATGTTACAAAAAAAAATCAGCTTACACCCAACACTTTCACAAACATATTTACACATGATTGCAAGAAAATGAAGCACAACCTTCACGGTATTCTACAAGGCCAAGAAATGGTCTATAAATATGCATGCACACTGCTCTCTGAGCCAATTATTACTTTATCCTGGCTAAGATGAAACAGTTCTGTTACAATATGATCAAGTCCTTCAGTTTTTGAAAGCCTCCTGTGTGCCAGCTCTGTACACACGGATGGACACAGTGCTTCCTTTTCAGGAAACAAGGAGGCAATAGTATTTGTACTGAAGACACTGCTTCCAACAGTTCAGCCTAAGTCTCCCTGGATTTACTCATCTGGCTTTAACAAACATGAAGAAAAAAGTTAACAGTAGGTCTGCAGATCTCTTGTAACGCCCTACAACAGGAAGCAAAAACATGAACATGGCTCTAAATAGAGAAAAGATACCATTCAACTTGGAAAGGGGATCACATAAGGCACTTAGTGTAGCATCAAGACTTCTCAATCTGAGTCATACAGGTATCCTGCAGAAGGATCATTACTATTCTATCTTCTCAGAAACATACATTATGTACAAAGGCCTTTGCTTCTGACAAAAAAAAAAAAAACAAACAAAAAAAAAAAAACCCAAACAAACAAACCAAACCCAATACCAAAAAAAAACCCAAAAATCACTTATTTCCAACCCAGGGAAAACTGCGAACAATCTCAAAAAGCAGGGGAAGTCAAAGCATCACATGCAGGCTGCTAGCCAGGCTGCAGCAAAACAGGTCAGCCCTACTAGGAAAGATACTAACGGACCAGGCTTAACACAGCAGATTCTGTAAGGAAGTTTGTTTGATAATTTCATTGTAAAAAGAATGGAAACAGACAGTAGGGTTCAGGAGGTCTGTCCGATCCACTCAACTCTGCCCTGAGTGCACCATCTTGAAACAACTCCCCTTTCAGTAGGGGTAACAGCTCCTCTGAGTGCTGCCTGAGCATCAGGAAGCATGCTCACATTTTACCTTCACTTCCAGTTTTAAAAGGGATCTGACAAAAGAAGATAAAAAAGAAAACTCACCCTTCACTGCACAGATGTGCAGCAGTGCGTGCCATGCTATGTAGCAGGAAGGATACTCCCTTCCTGTCCCCGTTCTGCTGGCCATCTTGGCAGGAAAAAGTGTTTTGTAGTGTTGAAAGTTGTTGTTGGTCACTACTGTCACATCTCCCTGCTGTAAAAGATTGGGTGAGTAGCCAGAAGCTAGACAAAGCTGGCAGAAAGCTGCTCCAGGACCCCTGCTTCAGTTTGGGAGAAAACCCAACTCCTAACTCTAGTGGGCAGCTGCCAGGATCTGGGAAACACCTTTGCTGAGGCAACAGAACAAAAACTGAAAATATGCATGCTTGCAGCATTGAAGAAGAAAACACATCCATACACAAAACATTTTAGAAATGACAAGATACTGCTGATTTCAGGTGTAGGCACCAGCACAAGAGCTTCCACAGCCCTACCCCTCCCAGCAAGTCCATGGACGCTGAAGAGCCATAGTAGCTGACCCTTGCTGCATCCCCACACAGACATGACTTCACAGGGAATAGCAGTCTCCATTGCAAACATCACATCTTCCTAATACAAAGCACATGCTTTGAAGGGTGGGGGCAGTGTTTTCACTGATTTGTCTACTCCTAAGAAGCAGAAGAGAACAAAGACAACCAAGTTTCCATCTGAAACGCCAGGAACCCAATGTCAACAAATTATTAATATTGTGCATCACTATTAAAAAATACATGACCCAAAGTTGTACTTTCTTACTTTCCCTTGCATAAAACCACCTTTTTTGGCATTTTTGTTCTTGAATATCCTATGGCTATATTAATTTTCTTAATATCACATACAGAGCTAGTAGTAGTACTAGCAATGCTATGCACTATCCTCTGCTGAAGAGAAACAAACTACGTTAGTTACAAAGCAAACTGAAAAAGATATTTGATATCTCTAGACACTACACACAGAATTTGCACCCCTAATTATTTTAATGATTGTTTTCACAACACAAAAAAAAAGCTCAATGAAAAATGCATGCAAAATATATTTATACTCTGTTTATGCGCAGGCATCCGCATCCAGTTCTTACTTCAAATATTTCCAACCCTGCTGCTCATACACAGATTTTTAAGAAGGATTTTTTCCTGGCTCTTTAACTATGAGGATGAAAATTTAGTAAAACTAACCTTCAAAGTGACTTTCAATTGGAAAAAAAAAAACCCTCAAAACCATAAGAAAGAGACCTATTCATCTTCATCAGCTGTTGACACCATCATCATTCGTCTCATGAAAAAAAATAATTCAGAGGAGAATATACATCTCTGGAAAGAGGAGGGGAGTTTTTATGCCATGAATACTAATGAAGTGAAAGCAGTTTAGTTCTTTATAAAATCTATTTCCATTCACATTCACCAGTGAGCTCCAAGACAATCTATAAAGGTTTCATTTATTCTATTGCATTGGAGGCCTCAGAAAACTAATTGTTTATTCAAGACTATCTGTTCCATCCATGCTCGATTAGGTCTCACTTTTCCCTCAGTTACAGCAAAATTAAAAATAAAAATGCATTCTGCATTCCACTGACTGCTCCCCATAACAAGCCACTCTGAACAACTGCTGCTCAAAGTGCAGTGAGAGGTTTTTGACCATAACACAGTGTTTGAGCGACATACTAAGAAATTTACAGAATTCCTACTCATTAACTTATTCCTCTGACTAATGGAAAACATATTTGTAATGCAGCTTTCTAATAAGCACAATCTAACACTGTTAAGTGTAACCAGGTAATACAGCTACAGCAATTCATGAGTACCTCAACTAAGAACAGGAGGCAATCTTTACACACAGAAAGAAATTATTCTGAATTTATTATTACTTATTTAAACAATTAAAATATTAAATAATCCATTTCACTATATAATGCTTCAAATCTGGTATCACTTTCATTAGAATAGCGTAACAAAGGGAATCACAACACATTAATGCAAGGCAGGTAAAAAACAAAAGAGAGAAACCCGTGATGAAATGAGCTTGGAATAAAGGGTTCTCAGCATATAATGGAGCTGAAGTTGATCCATAAATCAATGCAAGATGAAAGCAAGACTATTTATGTGAAAGAGCTGCATT
Organism: Colius striatus; assembly: GCF_028858725.1. NCBI lineage: Eukaryota > Metazoa > Chordata > Aves > Coliiformes > Coliidae > Colius > Colius striatus. Next base: position 47,311,778 of record NC_084790.1, on the reverse strand, counting down.
GTTAATTTACAGTCTGATTTAGAAAAGAAACGTTTTATTTGATCAATGTACCGCTGCATGTGTCTTGAGCACAAATTAGTAATAATTACCAGTAGGTGTATCTTTTTGTATTTTTTAATTAACCTTAACAAGCAGCACATACAGCTCGAGCAAATGCAGACTTTCCCTTTAACACACTCTTAAGTTTTTAAATAATACAGCCTCGCCACAAGAGACCTTGCAGACCAGGGCTTTTTGATCTCTTTCTTCCTGTTCAGTGCTGAGGAAGATATCATGAGTAGTTATTGAACCATAGCTGCCACAAAAAAACCCTTTTCCTGAACTGTTTTGAAACTGAACTAGAATAAGACACTTGATAGCTTTATAGCTTTACCCTAGATGTCTAGTACAGAATTCAGATATTGGGATGCTTCTCCTTTAGTTTCACTAACACAATTAAAAACATGTCCTGACATTATTGTGTGGGGCAATTCAGCAAAAGATGTTTTTGAAAAAGGAAAGAAAATAGTTAAAATCCTACTGAATGCTTGCTTTGCCATAAAACAAAGCAAAGCCAAAGGGCCTGCACAGGAGATCCAATTCTTAGCAATAAAATAGCAATATGGTCGTTGGCATATCCCAATGGATATTGTCAACAAGATTACTGCAATGTCTCCAGTATGGAGATGGTTGACAATGTCAACCAGTAAGGAAGAAACCCAGGCTTTCTTAAGCATTGTGCGTTTTTTGAGGATGCATATTCCGAACTACAGTATGATTGTAAATCCTCTCTCTCAAGTCACCCAGAAGAAAAATTACTTCAAATGGGGACCTGCACAACAGCAAAGCTTTCAACAGATAAAACAAGAAATTGCTCAGGCAGTAGCCCTTGGGCCAGTTCAAACAGGACCAGATGTGAAAAATGTGCTTTGCACTGCAGCAGGAAAGTTAACCCTATCCTGACCAAACCCAGGACAAAACAAAAAGCTGATGGGCAAGCATATTTGGGAAACAGGGGAGCACAATCCAGTTTGCATTTGGCAGAGATTTGTAGTTAAAGAACAGTAATCAAGAACTATGTTGTAATTTTAAGTGCCTCCACTGCATTTCACATCTTCTGTCAACTGCCATTTGTCAGTCTCAGACAATTTACCTAGGTCTATCATTACCAAAAGTATTTATTAGCACTATCAGGATCAAGGAAGATTTTTATTTTTCTTTAGCTTGAAGACTTCAGAAAGTATTACACTTAAGAAGAAACATGAAGATCATGTGAAAATGTAACCAGAAATGTGATAAGGGATGACTTAAAATACTCCACTCACCTATTCAATTATTTGTGTAATCTACCTAAATATTGGACTAAATGATCTCTAAAGGTCCCTTCCAACCCTACCATTCTATGATTCTCATTGTAAAACACATACTTAAGAATTATCCTCACTCTTTATTCAGGCTTTTGCAATTAAAGGCTTAGCTAATTAATACAATGACACTGATGGGTGAGAGAAGGAGGGATTCCTACTCATATTTACAAAAATTCTACATTAAATCCCATTAGGCAGGTAAATGGCAGCAGAATGTATCACACATTGTATCTGAAAGAAACATCAGTATGTATGTACAGAAGAGCACAAAACAGGCAAGTAAAAAGCATCCAAACAATGGCTGCATATGTCTTTATAAAAACTTCAGAGCTGCTCTGATTCCTTCATCCTCATACAGGAAACTTAAAACAGCAAAAGACTTACTTCTATGGCTTTTAGTTTTATTTCTAGATCACACCGCCTCAGAGATTTATACATACTCTCTTAAAAGTTCAGTGTGACTTCAAACTCTCTAAATTACATGGATTAGTCAAATACTTAGTTGTAGCAGTTACTTTGCTATCACCACGAATCTCATAAGTAATTTAATGCAAGTTTCACTTAAATGTCTAGAGTGTAGAACTTAGCACAGAAGCACTATAATGTCTGCAACATGGTAGAAATGTCTGAATTAGAAGGGGTTTGTAATAATAATTTGTTAAACTGATTTAATACAAAATACAGGATAATTCTACCCATTATGTTTAACACTGTGTTAAAGTCTTATTTAACTTTTTTGGTTTTGTGAAAAACATCAAATCATCATAAGCGAAAGCACGGGTTTAACCCCCCAAGGAAAACTGTGGCACTCAACTCCAGAAACCTAGCCTTTTCTTGGATCAAGAGACTATTTTAGCTCACTTCAACTTAGAAATAAGTAACAGAAGCAAGGCTAGTAACAAGGAAATTCAAGTTCTAGTTTTGTCATTTAGTTATTGTAGCAATATTTATTAAAAACCAAAAGAACTAAACACAACCCACTAAGAAGGTTTTCCCAGCATTTCTCCAGAACTTATCTGCTGATTTGTCTCTAGGAAGTCTGTTTTTCAGAAACTCAATTCCCAACATAGAAGGACACAGCTCTAAAGGATCTTCCTTCAAGACTGAGTGTCAAGAACATACTTTCTCAAACAATGTACTGTATGATTTACCAGTAAACTTCTGAAAGAGTACAAATGACCAACTGTCCCATAAGTCAAGGAAACTAGATTTCAGTTAGGGATCTGCTCTGTAGGACTACTATCTCCACAGTGGTTAGAGCTCCTACCTCTCCAGCATATATAGGATCCAGACTTTTTTTTCCTATAACAAGTACACATTTTGTTGTTTAACCACAATATAATAAGCAACCCTGGCCAAGTTTCTCAATGAAAAAATTCAGTTTGCATCCACATCTTCATTTTACAAAATCATATAGGAACTAGCACAATTAGAATCATAGAATGGTAAGGGTTGGATGGGATCTTTAAAGATCACCTAGTCTAACCCCCCTGCAGAAGCAGGTTCACCTAGATCAGGTCACATAGGAACATATCCAATTGGGTCTTGAAGACCTCCAAGGAAGGAGACTTCACAACCCCTCTGGGCAGCCTGTGCCAACATATTTATTCCATTAGCATATTTATTTAATAATATTCCTTATTGTCCTTTAGGCAGGCAGCCTAGGTTCCCAACACCATCGTCTCCACCATAATACCACTGCTGCATACATTTTTGCAAATGCAAAGGTGTAGAAATATATGCATGTGGCAAGAGCCAGAGTGCTGCTCCACATTTACTCATGCCCCATAAAAAGTCTGTCAATTAAACTGCCTTTCCTACAGCTTCACATCTCACATTGCTAGTGTACCAGGAGGTCACGCTAGAATAACATGAAACAATGGGCTCTCCAGGAGTGCCTTGCTGAAGAATATGAAAGAATATAAATCTCTTCCGTGCCGTAGTTGCAAATAACCATTATTGCCTCATTAAGATATACAGCACTGTCAGAAATCCTGACTCAACAGCATGCCAAAACCAATTCACTGTATTTCATAAATAAAGTAATCTTTAGAAGTGAGAATACCTTAGCTCAGGCTTCTGATTCAGAGTTTCCATACTCATACCTTGCCCAAAACAGCAGGGTGGGGAGTAATTGCCCAAATTCCTGGAGGAAGTGGGGAGGAAGCAATGAAACGAGAGAAAACACAATTAACATCCCTAACAGACTGCTTGATTCAAGCTCATTTATCTCCCTTTTTCAGGCAACCCAGCTTCTGTCAGGATCCCCTTCTAACAAATCCAAGCTCTCTGGCACATGTCTTCACAAGTTCCTGCTGTGCTTCTCTAGAAAATGTGATTTTCTCTGACTACACAAATTAATTTACTGGAAGTGGTCTAAGTACAAGAAAGGAAGCAGCCTGAGGCCAGTGTTAGGCAACAAAGAACCAGGAATGAAAAAATTTTTTTCCACTTTCACCATACAATTTGAGTCTTCACCATTCTCTAGCTTATCTTACAGATAAGCTTCTCTTTACTGCCATCCTAAGATGACTGGTATTGCTGGGTATTTTATCTCCAGAAAAATTACCTCAGTGAACACTGCTCCTGATGCACAGCTTGTAAACCACTTGTTTTAGGTCATGAAGCACAAAATAAAAATCTGATCTTAGATTTCTTTTCCATTCGGCTTATTTAAAGTTCTAGAATATTCAGGAACAGACTCCCTAAAGATATCCTGAGATGTTCAACATGCACGGCAGTGGAGATGCAGTCCCTGCTGGCCAGCAGATAGACAATGTACGTCTTCACAACAGCAATTAAGTGGAGCTAACATCACTACTGAGGAAACGGTCCTCTAAGTCAGCAGACAGTCTGGTGAGAAAAATAATGATCTATTGAAATGAACTGTTAAGACAAAAAAAATCTCAGTGTCTCATCATCAGAGTGTGTGCATTAAACTTAACACCATAACCTTTGCCGAACCACGGGCTCGAGAGTTATGAGACATTCTCAGATGACAGAATTATCTACTGTCTGATTAATCTAGAAGATGACTGCAGCTCTTCTAGTTGTGTCTGTCTTGCAAGCCATCTGAATCCAGAGAAGGAAAGTATTCCAGCTTCTCCGGGAAAGAAAAAATGGCAGATTGGACACAAGGGACAACTTACTAGTTTCTCAGCCTGTATATGTTCAGCAACTTGCTTAACAGCCTACCACGATAGAGGTAACTGGAGAAAGGATGACCCTTTCCCTTCCTCCCTCCCAATTCTGAGTGCAGAGCAGGAAAATCAAGCCCAGAGAGTATACTGACAGGATAGATGCATCCTCAAAAGACTAAAGACACAAAGGAATTAAAAAAACAAAGGATAAAATGCTCAAACTATCCACTCACTTTCCTCCTCTCATTTCAAGCCAGTATTTAACTTCATGAGAAATCTACTGTAAACTACCTGTAAAAAATCCAAATCAGGAGAGCCACATTTTCATCCCCTGGCTCTGAACTATATTAGAGCCTGCTCCACCAGATCTCTGTGGGGCCTGTCCGCATTCCTTCCAAAAAAAAAAGGCATATGGTGCCAACAGAAGGAGGACACTTGTTATGCTGTCAGGTCCCACCCCAGAATTGGAGATCTGACCAAGAGTCTTCAGAAAACTGCATCACGGAAAGCCCAAGATCACAGTAAGATAAAAGGTAATACTTGAAGATATTAGCAAAAGAAATGGGAGTGGGGGGTGGAGGGAATGGTACCCTTGAAAATATTGGGGGGGGGGGGGTGGGGGGGGGGGTTGAAATCCTTAAATTTCAGCAAGGCTCTTTTGCCATACCTTGAAAGTATTCCCTTTTTACTTTCATTACCAAAGCCCTACATCTAATGCAGAAGAAATCTCTGGGAAAAGTTTGCAAGGTGCTGCGAGAAACAATTCTTTCTTACACTTTAGTCTTACATGTGTTTTCTTCCTGCCTTCCATGCACAAGTCACTTCTGTGAGAGTTCCCCTGAAGTTCCTCTAGGGAAGAGGAAAAACCATACTCTTCCCTTCCATGCTAGCTGAAGATACCTGGCTAGCCTCACCTCCATCCCTGGAAATGTGATGGAACAACTTCTCCTAGGTGCTGTCTCCAGGCATTCAAAGGACAAGAGGATCATTGGGAGCAGTCAACATGGCTTTACCAACCTGATCTTTTATGAAGATGTAACCAGGTGGAGAGATGGTGGTAGTCCTGTGGATGCGGTTTATCTGGATTTCAGTAAAGCATTTGACACTGTCTCCCACAGCATCCTCACAGCAAAACTAAAGTGTGGGCTGGATGATCAGGTAGCGAGGTGGATTGTGAACTGATTGAAGGGAAGAAGGCACAGAGTTGTGATCAATGGGGCAGGGTCTAGTTGGAGGCCTGTGTCTAGTGGAGTCCCTCAGGGGTCACAGCTGGGACCAGTGCTGTTCAATATATTCATTAATGACCTTGCTGAGGGAACAGAGGGCACTGTCAGCAAGTTTGCTGAGGATACTAAACTGTGGGGAGTGCCTGACACAGCAGAAGGCCGTGCTGCCATTCAACCAGACCTGGACAGGCTGGAGAGCTGGGCAGAGAGAAATGTAATGAAATTCAACAAGGGCAAATGTAGAGTCTTGCATCTGGGAAAGAAAAACCCCATGTACCTGTACAGGTTGAGGAATGAACTCTTAGAGACTAGTGTAGGGCAAAGGAAGCATCTCCCTTATGATGAAAGGCTGAGGGAGCTGGGGCTCATTAGCCTGGAGGAGACTGAGGGATGACCTCATTAATGTTCACAAATACATAAAGAGTGGTGTCAGGAGGATGGAGCCAAGGCTGTTCTCAGTCATATTCAATGACAAGGGGCAACGGGTACAAGCTGGAACGTTAAGAGATTCAGAGAAACTTCTTCACTGTGATGCTAATAGCGCACTGGTAACGAGCTGCCCAGATGGTTTAAGTCTCCTTCTCTGGAGACATTTCAAACCCACCTGGATGAGTTCCTGTCTGACCTGCTCTAGGCAGTCCTGCTCTGGAAGGGGGGATGGGACTAGATGATCTTTCAAGGTCCCTTCCAACCGTTACGATTCTGTGGCATTTAGACAGCATATTCTGGGGCCAGTCTCTCTCCTAGGTTCACATAAAAACCAAAGCATTCAGGGCTGCATTCATTAAGAGAGAGCTCAACTAGAAATTTTATATTTGCTGTCAGACATGTAAAGAACAACTTTCTGGACAGACTTAGCTTTACTGTTAGGGATATCACTAAGCCAAAATTACAGCAAACTTGGGGAATTTTTAAATCTTCATATTAAAATCAAGAAAAGAAAAATTATATTGATCAAGTATGCTTGTCAAGTAACATGACCTTGCATTAGTTCCACTATCATACAAGCTTAAGTAGTGCTAATGGCTTATCTGTACATATTCAGAGATCAGAAATATGGGTTAGTTAACATATGAGCATAGAACAAGTTACAGTTGATTAGCCACAGCCCAAACATGGAAGAGTGAAGATCAGTAGGGTATCTTTCACTTGTAAAATAGAATATAAAAATTTTACAGATCAACTCAACTTTTCCTTCAAATTATTTGATCACTTAATTACAGTCTTGAAGATGAGATTAATTCACCAGAGTCAAACATTTCTGGATAAAGTTTCCATAGCTCCCTCTTTTGCATTACCAAAAATGCATTCTCTTATAGTTGCTATCCTACCTGTGATAGCAGCCTGTTTAAAAGGTAAAGCAGAGAAACTGCAAGCCATCTTTTACTAACAACCACAAGCGCTTTCATGAGTCAAGCCTAAGCTGTTTACTTGCCAGGTCAATCATAAAGTCATCTGCTCAAAAATCTTAGAGAGGATAGCTTCATCACATAGATCACACAGAGGTCCTGACATTTGTATTTAAAAGTCCATATCACAAACAACTTAACATGGTTAGATTGCTCCAGAGATTGCTCCTGAAACAAGCCATTAAAGTATCAGTAGCTCAAAACAACACTACCCATTTATGGGATTCGTCTTATGCTTTCCCATTTGTCTTTGGTCTGATGTGGTAAGAAAAAACTAGACATGCAAATATGTAAGAATTGCATAACAGGACCTTATGCCAATGTTCTTGGACAACATGCCTACTGAAAATGCCTGACCCTAGGGCAAGAAAACACTGTTGGAGTTACAACAGTTGGAGTTACAACAGTGGTTTATGATTTATAATGGTGACCTCTACTGGGCTAGGAGTCCAGGCTAACAGTCCACATATTGAAATGTATAGCCACACTTGGTAGGACAAGCACCGGCATAGGTACAGAGCAGGGAAGAAGGAGAAAAAACAAAATGTTCCTCACAAGAGAAGAGGCTGGAACACCTTCAGATGAAAAAAATTAAAAGATTAGACTGTAACTTGTATACACAGAATTTTCTTCTATCCTTGAAAAACCCTCTCATGCTGCAGAGAGCTAGCATGCTCTCTGAGCATCATTCAAAATTTGAGTTTAGTGCATCAAAGCTTTAAGGGCTAATGCACAAAACCTGGAATGCTCAAGGTGAAAGAATTCTGGTACAGATCTAAACACTTGCAAATTTATATTCTTAAATTCAAAATCCAGTTGATATTGAAGCCTCAAGCAAATAAAAAAATCTCACATACTACCAGAATTACAAAGACAACTTTCTGCTCAATAAATTACACTCTTAAGTCTTACACTGAAAGGTGGAAGTGAGAAAAAGCCTTCAAAAACAATCTGTACTACACCTTGTTGTACAACATAAAGCAGAGTTATACTAAGCACAGAAGTTTCATAAAACATTTTATTCACTTGCTTTTGATCAAAGTCAAAGAAGTAACAGAGCCCCTGGAAGCAGCTAATTTGCATACACACTGAAGAAAAACAATAATTTACATCATAAACCCCTCTAAAAATGGCCCAGATTTCCATGAGTTTTAATCATGTAACATGGTGAGATTATTCATTATTTGAAAACATGACCACACTTGCAGATTAATCCAGTTAGGTACCCACTGCCTACTCTTTCATATATGTGTCCTGGGTAAAAATGGACATTCATCAAGTATATAAAAAATATAAAGGTTCACATGTCACCACTCTGATGTTTTTCCTTTCAACTTTTTTTTTTTTTTAATTCTTCTGTTAACAAGGGAGGAAGTGGGGGGCAGGGAAGCTTTCAATTATAGATGTATATACCTCAAGTACAGAGCTACACGTATGTAGAAAGCATAGGTTGAGAGGACTTAAAGATTTTTTTAAAAAATCATATTTTTGCAGATAACATAAGGCAATGAATCACAGAGAGCGGGCAGGTTTCAAATTGCTGTTACTAGCACATTTGAAGCTAATGTGCATCTCGGGGATACATTTTGCTTTGCATTTGCCATTCCATAACATTATGGATTTATAAAAGCAAAGCCCCTGAAAGAAAGATCAATGTTCGACAGTTCTCTTTGATCTCTTGGTTTACTTCTGCAAGTGAGATCAGATTTTAAAAGCCATAGAAATTTACCACTTTGAAGTATTTTAACTTTTCATTAACTGGAACAGTGGTACCCGATTACATGACAAATTCAGAAGGTAGAGCTTATTTTATTTTTGCAGACTTAAGCTTGTTACACAACTAATGCGAAATCTAGTGCTTAATTCAATTTTCAGGTATGTGATTTGTTAGTAATGTGGGAGTTGTGGGAAAGAAAAGGATACTTCAAAAGATGACCTATTTTGCTCTGGAATACATAGTGTAGCATCCCCTCCCCAATTCCAAGAAAAGCCATTAGGAGATAAAATATATATATGTGTATATATATATATTCCTTTTCATGTTTATTCAGCTGGCAAGCATGACCCTGAGCACTGACCACATTAATAAGGAGAATTTTGCCCCTTCTCAAACAAATTAAAACTAGCTAATGGTGACAGGAAACGAAGACTGAACTGTTTGCTCTGAATAAAATTGGTGACTCTTGATATTGGCATTCTTTTTTTGCTTAGTTGTCATTTTAAGGACATCAATACAGTGGAAGTGCCTAAAGCTAACCCATGTGTAGCTTATTTTAAACAGTTAAGTTGGAGGTAGATCAACTACTCTGCAGATAACATGCTGTGAACTGTTTCCTGAGTGAGAAATACAAATTTATATCATATCAACTGAATATTTTAATATTTATTTTGAAAGATTTAAACTGTGACTCCGATCCAAAATATGAAGGGGCATCTTACAAAGTTGCCTTTTGTTTTGTTTACCACTTTTTGGGCAACTTATGTATGATTTATTATTTCTAATTAAGATTTTATTATAGTACCTAGAAGGCAAGCTGGCAGAGAAAGAGACTGAAAATTAACAAATATACTCTGTCTAAAAAGGTTTCTCTAAAGAAGAGAAATATAAAAACTTTTTACTGGATAACCACACGACTGGACAGGAAGTTATTCTCTATTTTTCCTTTCTAAGGGAAAATCTTGGAAATCAGAGGAATAACAGAAAAAATGACGTGCCACGTTGTAAGTAAGTAATCCTGTAGTTCTGGCATCAAATTGTTTCATATTGTGTGCACAAATGGAGGAGCAGGAAAAAAATGACCAATGAAAAAGTAACCAATGGACTAATCCACTTGGATTGGTAACCAAGGAAAGGAAAATTAAAAAAAACCCACCCAAATGTCATAGCAATGCTCTTTTCAGATTTACTTACGAAAACAATCCGTACAGTGAAACACAAAACTGCAACAGCATCATTCACAGGACTGGTAACAGCAGGGTTAACTAGGGGAGTATGAAACCACTACAAAGTACTACCAAGAAATATCTCTAAAATAGCCAAATGAAGTTATGACATCTTTGCCTTTTCTGCTTGCATAATCAATCTGCACATAAATTTACCCAATACGACCTGAGATTTCCATTTTATCACATGGACACCCAGACACATGCTAACGAACAGATTTCACTGTTTTCTTATAAAATGGTCACTTCTTTATCACGCAAAATAAACAAATCCATTCTTTTCCTCAGATAAAAGCTTACTGTTCACAGAACTAGTTTTCCGCATGAAGAAGCTGGATCTGAAGTAATGGAGTCTCCTAAGAAGGAACAAGGAGATGAAGTACTAAACTTTCTGGAGACAAACCCTGACTACTCACACTCGGGCAGCTTGAAAGTAAAGCAGCAGCTCACAGAAGAAGGAACTTTCTTATCAAAAGGCAACCAAAACCTGGGCCACTGCAAGGCTTAACTGATGAAGTATCAAACTATAGCCCTGGCAAATCCTGAAATTCCCAGAAAAACAGTCAAAGTCAAAAGGGACACCTGGATCAGCAAATTACAGAATGCATAAATCTCCTTTACCAAAAAAATCACATTAGAAGCTGTTTGCCAGCTACCAATCATCTCTATCACTCATTGCCCAAGGAATGAGTGAGGGAATGAGACCACAGCATCACTGCACAGAAGATCTCAATACATTGCCCCAGGGCTTTGCACTCCAGGAACGCAGGAGCCAGAAGGGCCAGGTCAAGCCAGCACAGGACCATGCATAAGTTCAGGTTGGAGACATAGTCAGTGCAGTGCTCCCACTTCCCTAAGATGCTACTGATGAGGCACATGACAATCCCCAATCACAACTGACTTTTTCCCAGCTGGGGGTCACAAGTCACAAGCCACATAATGCTGCTGAGGAAGGCAGGTCACAAAACTTGCTTCAGACAGCAGACAGTTACTTTAAAAAAAAATCAAAAATCCCCACACAGCTCCCCATCCTCTCATTCCCCAGAGAGCAGTCATATGGAGTAGCAGTATAGAGTCTGCTTTTTCCAGCATCTATGAAGAAAAAAAGAAAAAGAGACTTTGTAAATGCTACTAAGGAAATAGCTTTAAGACAACCTTATGGGAGAAAATAAAGCTCATTATTACCTATTACTGTGTTTTCTGCAGACCAGGCTGAAGAGTGAGCAGCAAACAGTGAAGGAATCAGAGACTCTGCTCATCTGTAAAAGCAGGAATATTCACTGGTGCTACCTGTCCGAGGCAGCATGGGGAATCCAGCCAAATGGGTCCCAAGCAGCAGAGGGTCAGTGTGAAGTAAAAACATACAGTTGATGCCAAAGTAGACACCACGAGTTGTGTTAGGAACATTTGTGTAGTTCAGTCCTACAAACATAACCATGCTTTACAGATGACTACAAGCCCATGTGCACACACTGAAACACAGGCGTGGCAAAGCACAACTTACACGTTTGTGAGCGTATCTAGTTTTTCCACAAAGTGCACTGCTTTTCCTATATTTCCTTCATTTAAACAAACTGTCGGTTGATAGTTCAAACACTTGCATAAATAACTGGAAAACAAGACTCTAATTACACCCAGATTAAATGACGAAGAACATAATTAGGTCTTCCTTACATGTATTCAGAATGTTTCCGTTTTTGAAAGTCTGTATACACCACAATCATAAATATCTTTTGGACAAGTTCCATTTTCTTTTCACAGTCCCCCCCTCCCCCCCAAAATAATTTACTACTAGGCTTTAGAATGAACTGGCTTACTGTTGCACACTAATATTCATATTAATGTAACTCATTATATATAATGACTGTATTACTCAAAATTAACATATTTGCATTTTCTGAATGGTGATCATACAGGTCAGGTGTTCTTGTGTATTGCAAGGACTGTCCCACTTTATTAAAATGTTAGAAAATATAATCTTTTCCTGTCCCACTTTTAGAAGCAGAAAGGGAGGTGGGATGATGACCAAAACCTTTCTGCATGGATTATTTCTTTGCCCCAGCTCTGCCCTCTTCCTATTACGCGTAAGAAAACCTGCATTTCCTGCCTCTGTGAAGGAAATGTGAAGACAGCATGTCTGAGGCAGAACTATGGGAGCAGGAAAACAGAAGATGACAAAGAAAAATAACCTCTTGGGTTATTTCAGCCCAGTCTGATGCTCCCACGATCTGCACCATCATTCAAACACAGCTTGGCAAAGGCAGATCTCAAAGACTCCACTCAAAATGGACTCGTAACTAAAACTGCTTATCCTGTTACCAGCCTCCACAGCAACTGCACATGTAAACAGCCCCTTGAGCAGAGAAATTTTTGAAGCTATTGTGAATCATTTCCTTATGGACAATTTCTGTGGTGTGCAACAGAGCAGATCCCAAGCTAAGACACCAGCCAACACTCCCCAACCACTGCCCATCTTCCCAAGGGAAGGGACCCTTCCTCTCTCCACAGAGCCATCACAGACCCTACCTCCTAGAGAAACAAGACTCAGACTTGGTCTTTGTTCAAAACAACTCTGAAAAGTTAGCAGCAGACCAGGAAACCACAATGTAATGAATGTTTTGATTTGAAGCTTAGCTGAGTGGAGTCACCATGGAGAATCAACTTCCCAGGCTGGCTTCTCTATTTCTGACTGGTTTATGGTGACAGTTTTGGAACCTGAAGTAGTTCTTCTAAATACACATTTATGACAAATGTGAAATAATGGCTAAAAAGGCCAACGTTTGCCTCATGTCAGAAACTAACCACTGTTAACTACTTACCAAGTTAGCTTTTAAAACAACTATGGCACCATCTTAAGTTTCTTACCTCTTACAACAGGCTCCTGTCACTCAAACGATAACTGCAATAACCTCAGGGGTTTTTTTTGGTTTTTTTTTTAATGAAGGGGACACAGGGGGAGAAGGGCAAATAAAGACACAAAGAAAAAGTCAGCACATCAGTAGGAAAAAAACACCATAGTTTGAGCAAAGAAGGAACTAAAAGCTAATATGATCTTCTACCTAAAGGCTTTTTAACTCTTTGGTTACATACTGTTTATTCATATACTTGTAAACAAGCTGTTTCAGACTAATAAAGAACGTTGCTTTTTTATGTTAATGACTCACAGCATACCATTAGGTAACCGGTTTATTTTACAGCACTGAGATACAGAAAATAAGCAATGTGTGCCCACATGAAGGCCCCTTTTATTCACTAATGCACTAAAAAGTAGACAAAGCAGGTACAAAGGTAACAAGTTATGTTCAATAATTTCACTTTTCTCCTTCTGCTCAGTATTTTAAAGTTTTCCATAAGGATAACCATCAACAATCATGTTTAATGACATCTAGTTTGAGTTATTTGAAGATACATAACTGCTTTCACCAGATAAACTACAATACTAGTTACCAAGGTTACCCAAGAAGGGAAGCAAGGCCTAATACACTTGGAGAAAGCATGATGTTTGCAGCCAAGAGGAAAAATACCTGCTGTGATAAAAATAATTTAAAGCCAGTTGCAGTTCTATGTGTGGATTTATTCCATACAAGTCTGAGTGTAACATGTTGAAAAAAACAAAAAAATCTTAATTTTCACCAGTTGAATGTTCAGCTTGTGCACACTATAAAACATACAGGTAACTTAATGAACACACAAACAGTCTGCATCTCTGGGGGCCAGAATCTATACGTCTTGCATGTACTACTGTCACAAGTGTCACACAAATGATGCAAGTTTGTCAGATACAGCTTCCTGGGTCTCTTGAGCTCCAGTCACAATAAAAGAGCGGTTTCTGTTGTTTACCTTGTTAACAAACTTAAAAAATCAGAACTTGGTGTGTATTTGGGATATCTCAATGTAACTTTACGTGATTCAGCTGATACCACAGGGATATGAACATACAGCTATCATTTTGCAGTTCTCTAAAGGACACAAAGTGCTTGAAGATTAAATTATTGACTTCACTCGATCTAGCACACAGAGGTGATTCATTCAATAGGTAGCTGAGCTGGAGAAACACTTTTGAGTCTTATGTACAGACAATTGCTTTTCTTAAATGTTTTCAGACAGGAATGACATTTAGCTCAGTTCCAAGGAAAACAAGAGCTACAAATTTGTTTTCACATTTGTAGTTACTCCTAAATGGTTTACGCAGAAACTATTCTGGGGAAATTCATCCTTCTTACAATGACCTGAGAAAGCATAAGTCTTGCTTTAGAAAAAAAAATTACCTTCATGTGTCCAAACAATTTAACTCTATTCAAATTCAGGCATCACAATGTCGAAAATTAATTTGCCCTGTCATAACATTTGGAAAGGCAAACGGATTTTGAGCACAAGTCCTCTGCCAGTATTCCAGGGAAAACCTTCAGGATTTTTAGCAAAATCTCGTGTTATATCCCGATCTCCTTGGAAATTCCCATCAATCCTGTAACACAGAAGGTCAACCTTTTTTTTAATGAAAAAATAGTCAGCAATGCCAGTGTAAATATTACTGCAATATTTTATGTAGTATTCCTTTACACCAAAATTCAAATATTCAAGATTACATGCAAAAATCTTCTTTACCTCTCAAAATTATTTTTTACCAGGAGAATTAGGAGTAACATATTACTATAATTTTACTTAAAAAAAACCCAAAAAAACAAAAAACCAAAATCCTTAGCAAATTAGACATTAATTGTCAAAACAAGAGCAAGTATTCTCCAGTTAATTTTTATGAAGATACTATATCCATAAGTTCTGGTTTCTCATGGTCAAGTTTATTATACCTAACTAAATATTGAGAGCAAATCCCCCAGCTTGCTCAAGAATGCAAATGAACCTCACATCAGACTAACACCATCCATGAATTCAGAGGAAGGGAGAGGGAGAGGAAGGCTACTTACAGTCCAGCTGAAACTTCACAGGAAATTTACACAGGCATAAATATGGTATTGTTATTCAAAAGTATAATTGCAAACCAGAATAGTCCAACCATAGCAAAGAGGCACATGCCAGACACATGTAAATTTATTCAAGCATCAAGCTACTTGCACTAAACTATAGAATTGACTAGTAAACATTTAACAGAAATCACCAAAGACTATTTAAAATATGAAGGAAGCCATGACTAATGAGCAGAAGAAGTCTGCTGTTAGACAGCTATACTGTGTGCTGCTGTACGACTAGCAACATTTCAGAGTATCACTCTTGCTACCCTACAATGCAGCTAGCATCAAGCTGTGCTCATGAAAGGAGAAATCAAAAGGTCCCTACTAGCACAAAAGCTAGACTTACAAGAAAAATCTAGCAATCATCTCAACCTTGTTATAGCCCACTAAGGACCAATACATTTTAACTTAGATCTCTCCTTGTGCCGTTTTAACACAGACAACTTTTGAGGGTTTTCTATTAAATTATCATAGGTGAGAATCTCATTTCTCCATTTGAAACCAGAGAGAGAAAATATTTTTAATACTCTTCACTCTGCTTAATATAGCTTTTCTGGAGAGAAGAAAGTGTTGCCTTACGAAAAGTCTATCAGGAACAGCAATGCATGATAATGAGATGTATGTTCTTACCAAAAGACATTCTGAAAGTTTCCATTTAGAAACAAGTATCTTTTTTTTCTATAGTCCCTGGCAAATAGTCATAAAGTGACTCATATGGCATACTACTGCAGACAATTATGGAACACAAACCATTTGGTAAAAAGTAAGACAAATCCACTGCAGTAGTATGTGTACTGTGTAATGAAGGACTTTCCATCTTGATGCATACTTTCTTGTGTGTAGGTGGTAAGGAGTGCTTGCTGGGAGGTGGAGGGGATGAGAACTCAATGCATTCTAGAAAGAACAAATTCACTTTCCATTCTTTATGACTGAGCAAGAATTCCAACTCTCACCATTTATTTTTCATTACTTCATTTTGCTGTATGTGCAATCTAATATGCTACTCTGCACTTCAAGCTGAAGATTTGATTCCTGACAATGTTTGACTACATTTTTACAAGAATTGTCATCAGTTTCATGCACACACTGAAGCCAAGTAACATTTATTTAATTTTGTATTGGCTTGGGGTTTTTATGGTTTTGAGTCCCAAGTTTTAGAGCCTGAAAATGTTTAATTCCTCAGGAATGGTAATTAACCATTGGTACTTTTTTCTCATGTAAAAGAAAAATCTATCAAGAAAGGACTTCTTAAATAATTAAACTTCCTTCCTGAGCAACAGACGAAATAGCAGATTCCCAAATATATTTAACTTACCACTGTTTTAAATTCCTTTTTTCTTTAATTGATAAATGTAGTACATGTTAATTATTAACTAGCAATCCCTGAGAGCAGGATATAAAATTAAAATAGAAAGGGCTTCCAATGTAGCTCAAAGATAAATTCACATTTTTCAACACACTCTGTAGAATTCTCTCCCTGTGCTGCTTTTTTAATTACCATCTACCTGAGGTTCTGCTGGAAGGTTTCCTCTAAGGAGCCTACAGGAATCAGCTTGAGGATAACAATGCTGTGGAACTTGCCTTCTCTGAAATGTTTAAGATTTTCAGAAGGGCTGCAGGCAGAAGAATTTCTACTGTGATTTCTGAAGAAGCTGAAGACTAAGCAAGAAATTGTTAAAGGTACCTCTGCTCACTCAGTGGACAGACAAGAACCACTTAGATATACTCCAAAAAGCCTCACAGCAATGAATGCAACCACTTAGCACCAAGAGCATGAAGCACGTGGTTTGGCTGCAAGTGACAACTATTTTCCTAGATTTTTGCAGGTTATGGTCTTAAGATGCCTACAGTACTTTCAGCTTTCCTATGTTTAAACAAGGTAATTGCCCCATTTACCAGCATGATCACATTAACTGCAGTCAGCTTTACAAGCTCTCAATTTTATTCCATATCTTATGTCATTCATCATTTACCCAAAAAAGCCGATGAAAAGACATCCTACTTTGGCAGCTGCCAGCCTTTGTTTCAGTAATACATCAATCTTTGTTGCAGAGCTGAGCTCGAAAATGCCAAATGACCAGGGTACATTTGGTACCATTTAAATTTTTCTTTCTTTTTTTTTTTTTTTAAACTAAAATCCACTGGATAAGAGAAGCTGGCATCTCAGTTCTGCTTGGTCAGGATCACCTCAACCATGTTGCACAAGCCTATGAAGAACATGCAAAAAAGGTTGCTACTGGTAAAAGGACTGCTCTATAGCAACAGTATCCTAACTCCCAACACTTGCAATTTTCCTCCTGATTGCCAGAAAGGTGTGAATTTCTCCTGTTCTTTCAAAAGAAAATGTTCCCCAGGCAAAGAAATGCACATCCAAAACTCAGTGAGAAAATCTGAGAGCTGGGCATATGCATCAACTTAGTGTTCATATCCTCACCAGCCATACATCCTTGAAGCAAGAATAGACTTTCTTGAGCAGCCAGCCCTGTCAGTACCTGCTGCTGCCACTATGGTTCCTCAGCAATTCACTAGATTAACCATAACAAATTACAGAAGAAGATATGCCATTTAGTACTAGATGCCCTTTTGTAGCTGTTCATTAAAAAAAAATACAGTAAGAGAACAGTAAACAGTAGTAAAAAGACTACTACCAGAGCAAAGCAGGCATGGATTGCTCTATAGAGGAAGTCACAGTTAATCTGTTGTAGGGAACAGCTAACGTGGAATAATAACCAAGTTTCCCAGAGAGACTTAGAATTTTACAGGTTGAAAGGGACCTGGAAAGATCAGCTAGGCCAACCCCCCTGACAGAGCAGTACCTCCTGGAGCAGGTCACACAGGAACTCGTCCAGGTGGGTTTTGAATGTCTCCAGAGGAGACTCAGCAACCCATCTGGGCAGCCTGTTCCAATGCTCCATTATCCTCACAGTGAAGAAGTTTTTCCTTGTACGTGTTTGGAAAGAAGAAAGCAGCAGTTGACTTAAGCTGAAGCTTTATGAATATGCTACACTACGGAAGTTGCCTTGCCACAGAGAAAGCCAAAGGGTCAGTCTAGCCAGGCATGAGAGGCAGCCAAAGCAGCTGCTGTAGCCCTGGCAAACATCTGCTGCAGAGCAGCAGAAGCAACCAGACAGTGTCTGGGCAGGAGGCATAGTATGAAACCATGCCTGACTAACACCTGTTCCCAGTATAGAAGAAATTATTGTCCATGTCCACATCTATTTCATACAAAGACTTCTCCTGATTAGGAGAAGAGTGGGAAATACAGCCCTCCTGCATATCAAGTGTAAACATATTTAATTAGGTAAAATGCTGGAATGTCTAAGTTCAATGCTTTAAATTGGCTTCCCATCTTGAGCAGCAAGTATCCTGTGAAGAGATTCCTCTTCCTCTACTTCCTCTGAGAAACATTTATCATGTTCTACTTAAAGCAACAGGAAATTGTTGAATACTTAAGTGTATCTTTTACAATTATTTTTTTTAGTTCAGCCTGGACATAATTTGCAGGAGTGCACTGATGTCCCACCAGACTGTGCTAACATTGGAAGGTGGTGTAAGAAAAGCATTTTTTGGTCAATGAAGAAACACAGCAAATTACTTGATTAAGAAACTGAACTGTGACCTTCCACAATTCACATAAGATTTATTTTCTAGAAATTGACAGACTATATTTAGTGGTCCATTTGAGATTTATATATTTATTCTTTGAAAATAAAACCAACAAATAAATAAATAAACAACAAACAAAAAAACCACTATCAAAACCACTTTGCACCAATCCAACATCAGCTTTTAGGCTTTTAATTCTTCACAATTTGGAAAAAGTAAATACTTATTTAAAAAAAAAAAAAAAGATGTGCTGTTATTCAAAAGGAAAACCACTCCAGCAAGCCCTGTATTCCCTGTTAAATAGTAGGTCAGGTGGTATCATTTTCTCATGCTTTGATGTGCAGCTAAACAATAAAAGTTGCCAAACCAAACTTCATAAAAATTTCATACAGATTTGTCAAATGAAACATCTGTCTCCCATTAAGAGAAGCAGCAAGCTTGTTTGCAGTATTAAAGTAACAATAGAACTACTCTGCAATATATTCTTGTGTAATAAGCTTTTCAAAGATCGCCTAAACTACTTCTGCCTTGGTTAGCACACAGCTACACACATACACTAGTGCACTTTGCAGCAGAAGTACCAAGACAAAGCACAAATGCACAGAGCAGTACTTGCAACTGTCAGCCAAACATGGTTGTGCAAATAAAAGGCAAGGATCCCATCCTGCAGTAGTCAGCAGTTTGTCTCAGCTGTCACATAGGAATACAGAACACACCTATGGGTCAGCTCTGGAGAAGATACTGCGGACTTCCCAAAAAGGCCTATCAGTTCGTCATTAAGATGAGGAGTTCTTTTACTACCTCATCTTGCCGTTAAATGGAAAGACTTTAAATAACACAGTTCAGAAAGTCATGAACTTTTCTGAAAAAGGTGCATGCAAGACATCCATTTGGTGCCTGCTGTTCAGAATAAAAATGTCTTTCCCATGTAATTTATAAAAAGACATAATCGTTTCAACTCCATCAAATACATTTCAAATAACCATTTGAACATGTATCCTCCAAAGCATAGCTCCTCAAGGGTTTTACCCACCAGCTTGTTCTCAGTTTACTTGACCCCAAAAAGACGGCAAGTTTCACTGTTCACTGTAACCCCTATTGTAGATCTTCTATGCAACTACAGGAGAACACAAAAGCTTATGAACCTGCAAAGCAAGGGAAGGGACAGGACAGAGTTACTGCAGTATCCTCAGGACCAAGGCCATGCTGTAAAAGCTACATCTACTTCAAATTGACTTTGGTAATTCAATTAGAGAAACATCATGTCACTTTCAGTCTAGCTGCATACTTCTGCACAGGAGAAAAATCTTGGTTATCTTTGGATTATAATCCAAGAGAGACAAGAGGTCACATGTTAGACTCTAAAGAAAAAAAAACCACTCTGCTGGAGAGTTTTGAATTTGGAAGAGAATGGAAATATAATGAAAGCATGGCCATTCCCCAGGAGACTGCTCCTGCTCTTTCCATTCAGAAATCCACAATGTGATTTCTGTAGTGCTGAGGAAAAGGAAAAAAGGAACTCTTTTGAGAGTAAATTCTTCAAACTCCTGTATCTGAGCTTTTGAAATGACTCTATATTCAGCTATAATCAGCGGTATTTTACTGAGAATAGAATTTGTGCAGACTAATTTCTACCATCAATCACATCCCAATTTAGAAGGGATGGGAAGAGGAACTACAATTTATACGCTTTATAATGGTCACGTAGAATAACAGAGCATAAAATAAATGGCACAGAATCAATATGGAGGCCTGTGGCCAGTGGAGTTCCACAGGGATTGCTTCTGGGGCCAGTCTTGTTCAACATCTTCATCGACCTGGATGAGAGGATAAAGTGTACCCTCAGCAACACCATAAGGCTGTGCTGCCATTCAGCAGGATCTCAACCAGCTTGAGAGTTGGGCAGAGAGGAACCTCATGAGGTTCAACAAGGACAAGTGCAGAGTTCTGCATCTAGGAAGGAACAATCCCATGCACCAGTACAGGCTGGGGGACGAACTGCTGGAAAGCAGTTCTGCAGAGAGAGACCTGCGAGTCCTGAATGATAATAAACTAACCATGAGCCAGCAATGTGCCCTCGTGGTCAAGAAGGCCAATGGCATCCTGGGGTGCATCAAGAAGAGTGTGGCCAGCAGGTCAAGAGAAGTTCTGCTCCCCCTCTACTCTGCCCTGGTGAGGCCTCATCTGGAGTCCTGTGTCCAGTTCTGGGCTCCTCAGCTCAAGAGGGACAGAGAACATCTGGAGACAGTCCAATGCAGAGCCACCAAGATGATCAGGGGACTGGAGCATCTTCCTTATGAGGAAAGGCTGCGGGAACTGGGGCTGTTGAGTCTAGAAAAGAGGAGACTGAGGGGGGATCTCATTAATATTTGTA
Organism: Colius striatus; assembly: GCF_028858725.1. Taxonomy (NCBI): domain Eukaryota; kingdom Metazoa; phylum Chordata; class Aves; order Coliiformes; family Coliidae; genus Colius; species Colius striatus. The sequence goes on along the minus strand of NC_084790.1, from coordinate 47,290,764 downwards.
AGTATATAAATGGTGGATGTCTGGAGGCTGGGACATCCCTTTTTTCTATTGTTATCTAGCAACAGGACAGGGGGTAATGGGATGAAGCTGGAACACAAAAAGTTCCATTTAAACATAAGGAAAAACTATTTCACTGTTCAGGTGAGGGAGCAGTGGCACCGGCTGCCCAGGGAAGGTGTGGAGTCTCCTTCTCTGGAGGTCTTCAAAACCCACCTGGATGCATTCCTGTGCCACCTGATCTAAGTGGACTTCCCTCTGTAGGGGAGTTGGACTGGATGATCTCTAAAGGTCTCTTCCAACCCCTACCATTCTATGCTTCTGTGGGTCTATGAATATTTCTAAAGGTATCCTTGTAATTTTCACTTCAACTGCAAAATGTAAGGAAACCTTATAACCATTCTTTAGGGTAAGTAACATAAATATACTTTAAAGTAAAAAAAAAATTACATCTATGCGTATGTTTCAGTGCATCATTTTTCACTATGAATTACTATTTCACAAAACTGAAACCAAATATTTTCCTGAAACTCTATTATGTGTGGATTATATGTTGGTCATTCAAATATCTTTTCTTTTAATTTTATAAATCATAAGGAGTGCATGGAGGAAACTAAATATATGCTGCATGGTCTTTTCAGTTCCAGTAATTCAATGAGCAGTGTGCCTTCCAGGTAAAAACCTGACAGTTACTATGTTCAGTTAAAATATTCATCCTGTAGTTTCTTCTTCCTAGAGAAATTCTGTATCCTGTATTATTTACCCCAGCACTTATTTTAAGTTACTTATCTCTGCTGAAAATTTAAAAGGTTACACTTAACTGCTGCTCAGTATACAGTGAACAGCATTTTGGCATGTAATGACTTATTGTGCCCAAACAGGCGTCACAGGAATAGCTTTGTTTGATTCAATATGGAAGTACAACTTGGATAATTTTTTTTTTTCCTATCTATATTAAAACATGATGGTTTTAGAAATCTTTCCAGTCAATCACTGAAGGAAAAAAAAAAAAATTGCCAATGCTGGAATAAAAGCCTGTAACAAAATTACTCCATCAGTTGTAGAAGCCCATAAAATTCAAATTGATTAAAGACTCTTGAACATGTTCAAAGACAGATACTCCAAAATTTCTTTGTTAAATAAAAATAGCCTAAAAGAAGAGAGTAGTAATCAGAGGATGAGGAAAAAAAAAAAAACACCCCACACTTTCTCACTGCATCATTTCACCAGCTTTCATTATAAAAATATGCCCATTGCCCATAGTGGTCTCTTAACTACACAAAATAAAGTGATATCATCAAGCCTTTGGTAAAGAATTTCCAAGCTTTCTGAAAGTATTACAGCAGGATAAACCAAACATATAACACATCAGCATGGCACAATATCATCTGGGAGATATACCAGGCTACTGAGTGGGTATATTTGCAATCTGAATTACTGAATCACAGAATCTTAAGGGATGGAAGCAATCTCATTTACTACGTACTCCTTCAACTACCCAGGCACTGAAGCAAGTGTTCAAAATTCTTTCCCAAGTTCTCACTTTTTTCCAGTTTAGACAGCACAGGGAATACATAGAAATATCCCTATTTGCATGTCTCTGCTTCTCTCTCAGTACTTTCTTCAGTATTTAGTAGTTAAAAGCCTTGAGGCCTATCTCATTTCCTTCTCTCATTTTCCATTAGCTCACAAGTTTGATGTTTTCTTTTTTCAGCTTCCCTTTCCCACCTAGTACCACAGTAAAGGCCTCCCTTCCCTTCACTTACAATCATCATCTTTGCTCACCACTCAAGAGAAGCATCCCAAGAAACATCTGTAAGCCCACTCACCTTGACAACATGAGGAGCTGCACATAGGCAGGCCACTTCCTCATTCTATTTGTGTGAAGCTTAATGACCTGTCAGTACTAGCTCTGAGCCCCACAGACAAAAAATTTCATCTCAAGAGAGAGTCAGGTGACAGGTGAGACTCCATTCAAAGCAGAGCATGCACTTAAATCTTACTTGTCCACCACATCAGAGTCTTAAGTTGCATGTAGGTAGCTCCCAAAAATCACTCCACTCCTGCATTTTTGCTTCTATGCAGGACATTTCATAAAAGAGCATGTTTATCTTCCCCTACACTATTTTTTATAAGATTAATCCAATTATTCAACAGATAATCCTTGTCTTATTTTGTTCCTTCATTAGAAAAATGGCATCAAGAAGCAATACAGCCAAGTCTTCATACATCATATGTCACCTAAATAAACACATGACTGATGTTTACTGTTTTACTAATAATCCTCCTAAAACAGCAGATGAACCACAAACATGTCAAAACTTTTATTTTTTACACCTGAAGAAAGTCATATCAACAACTCAAATGTTACACATTTGGTAACTAAATAATACCTAAAGTTAACAGGCAGTTCTGTCACCAGCATGGCTCTAGAACATCACAACAAAATGGAAAGGGTAGGTAACGCCTAAGAAACTACACATCATGTAAACCTAAACCAAGACTGCTGCTGTAGACTGGTATTTTAAAAATACAATGAAAATAAGTGACTGAAATACTTAACATAGCATAACTCAAATTCATAGAAGTCCTGAAAAGCATTAAAAGCTTCATACAGAACAAACTGCTTCACATCACGAACCACTCATTGACAGAAGTCATCCTATAGAAACAATTGCCATTTCCCAAATTTAATATTGGACATGCACTGCTCCTCTTCAACAATGTACACTTTCCAAACACGCAAACTAGAATAGAAAACTGAGACACTGTACTGTTGCTGGTAAGATACAGTTCAAGCACATCGAACATGTTCATGTCCTACATTAATATTCAATTCAGTGGCTTACATTTGACTTAAAAGTTTTACTTCCTTGAAGCTAAAAGTGCCAAAGCTAACAGGCTCAGCCCCGGCCTACCTTCTAATTTGTAACACTTTCACAGTTTGTTCACATAGCTGTATCTCATGAAAACATGGCCCTTTCTCATCTACACATCCCCACAAATGCATGGGAGTATTTTGCAGAGAAACATATTTGTTAGTGGCATTCCAAACAGCCTCTCAGTGTCACTGCATATACATCAGCCTTTGCTGCTTGCCTTTTTCACACATTCCACCATTTTGTCACTATAGATAGAGAGCAAAATTATTGAACAGAATTTTTAGGCTTCCAAGAGCTAATCTAAATGACAATTTCAGTTAAACCTACTTTAGAAACTTAAGAATCAAAACAAGACATTGTGCAGTTCCAGGGAAATACTTAATTGTAACTATCAGTTTAAAGAATCATTAAGCAATAACTAGATTAAAAAAAATGACTACCAACTTAATTCTTCATGCCACCTTTAACAAGTCTATGAGACATGAAATCAAAATCTTTTTCATTTCATTAGCAGTAAGATAGAACTCATTTTAAAAGGAAAAGCTCAAACAGTTTCAGGGCTTATTTTCTCTTTAATGCTGGAAAAATAATTTCCATTGATAATGCAAATTACTGTCTCCAGTCTTACTTCCACCTTAAGCATGACAGAAAAGCATCATGTTACAGCTATCTGTTCTTTCTCCCATTCTCCCTCTCCCATGACTAGCCAAACACTGCCTAGCAAGACAGAACTGTAAGTAATACTCATTTTACAAAGGTGACTTCTCTACACACTGTGGTGAAGACAAGAATAACATTAAATCACAGCAGGTTTTAGTTTTTTAATTAGGCCTTTAGCGAGACATCAGCTGCCCTGAACATGCTCTGAATGACAGCATAAAGTTTACCTAGGTAGCTTTTACTACTTGAGGAACTTCATATAAGTATCTCTAAAAATTAAGACTTCAATTTTGTATGTAATCTACTTCATTGAAATGTGAAAAGCTAGTTCACAACATTTAGTCTGCTCCTATCTTAATAATAGGCAAGGGAAGCTAACTGGAGTCTGCTTATACAGGTTGCCTGCAGTAAAGGATGGATGACCAAAGAGATGTCCAGAAACTAATTTTCCGACCAGCTCTATCAGATTTTTTTTCTACCTATTTTGGGTTTCTTTGGGTTTGGTTTTGTCGGGTTTGGGGTTTTTTTCACAGAAAGAAGAGATATACACAACTGAACTGAATGCTTAGTTTCCTGACACAACTGTAATTTCTCTAAACCAGGGAAGTGACAGCACTAGAAACCCCGTGATGGTAGTAATTATAATTGCCAACTACTCCCCCCCACAGTCCTATCTGTCTTAATTCCAAGAACGAAGCTTTTTTATTTTCCATGAGTTATATTAAATGAACAACTTATTCTACCCATGAATGCCTTCATCTAAATCATTAAGAGTTCAAGACAAGAAATCAGGTACAGTATAAAGTGGATCCAGAGGTTCAGTTTCATTCACAATACTGATGAGGTTTTATCACTAGATTACAGTTCTATTCCAGTACAATTCCTTGATCTCATCCCCTTAGCCTGAAAGCAGAACATTTTATTAAAATGAAAGACAACTGAACTGAATTGTATAAAAGAGAATTCAAGATAAATGAAAGTTAATCTATTTTTTTTGTTGTTTACATCAACAAGATCCTGTATTTCATTCAGCTTTTTAAATAAAGAGTTTAAAACCAGAAGTTTCTGTGTCTTTTCCAAGTTACTCTATTTCCAGTGTTACTAAAAATTACAGGTGCCTAGGTAAGAGCTGCAGTACATGATTAAAGAATTACTCTGATAAAGTTTAGCCTCGAACCATGACTATTATAAAAAAAACCACCTCAAGGTAAGACAATTCCAACTGTTAATATAAGCTTGTGCAAGAAGTGAGACATGTTCACAAATCAATTCCGCTTGCTAGAAAGATTGAGAGGTTTTTTAATAAAATACAAATAAACTGCATGTGGTGGTTTGACCCTGTCTGGATACCTGGTGCCCATCATGCCGCTCTATCATCCCCCTCTTCAGCAAGCCAGGGAGGCGAGAAAATAAGATGGAAGCCTTGTCAACTGAGATAAAAGCAGTTTAATAAAGAAATAGCAAAGCCACACACATGAGAAGCAAAGCAATGCAAATAAAGCTGTTACTATCTACTTCCCATCAGCAGCGATGCTCAGCCACCTCCCAGGAAGCAGGGCCTCGGCACGCTTAACAGTTGCTTTGGAAGGCAAAAGTGAATCACGTCTCCCCCTTCCCACTCCTTTCCCTAAGTTTATATTGCTGAGCTGATGCCATATGGTATGGAGTATCTCCTTGGTCAGCCTAGGTCAGCTGTTCTGGCCATAGTCCCTCCCAAAATCCTGCCCACCAACAGCTACTGGTGAAGGTGGGGGAAGGAATGATGGAGCAACAGCCTTGATGCTGTGCCAGCAGTAGCCATAATACTGATGTGCTATCAATACATTTTTGGCTACCAACAGAAGGCAGCACTACAAGAGCTGCTGTGGAAAATCATCAGCACCCCAGACCCAATACACTGCAAAATAAGACATTATCAGATTATACAGATTAAACCTTTCAAGCAACCCAAATTATTTAATCCTGAGCAACTATATTCCAACTTTGAAAAGCAAGAGAGTAGCAGAAGCACTCCTAAGCCTTTGTGTGTGGCCAGGGTAGCTGGGGGTGGTATAGGGTGGCAGGGAGCAGTTTACAAACACATACAATTTTTACAACTTAATCCAAGCACATGTAATGGCAGAGGTAAAATATAGCCTTACTAGTTTATAAACCTCAGCTCTGAGCTACTGTAGATTTGGTGATGCAGCTTCTGAAAGCTCACTATCTGGAAATTGCACGATGAAGCCATAGCAGCAGTGTTACAAAGGAGTGATTCACTGCCTTTGGCTCTGTTGCAATGACCAGACTGCCCTGTGCCCTGACTTGATGCTGCACCCTCACAGTCACAAATTACACTAACTCTTTGGAAAAAGGATGGATTTTTTTGCCCTTCACATTATCACAAAACACCCTCATGGCATTTCTCGCTTGCAGCTTGATCAAAGACTACTCCCCTTCTAGTGGCAGAGAAACTCAACTAAAAACTGTGACCTCAGCCCTCACAGGCTGGCCAATCTTTTCAACAAACTTCCAATCACTGAATAACTTAAGATGACAGTTTATATGTTAAATCTATATTAAGATTGAACCGCATATTTCAAGGCCTTCAAGGCTTCAACAAAAAGCTTCAGAATACCAGGTTATTTGAAGTTCTGCTGTTAGTGAACACTAAACTGGATGTTGCACACACAACAGTTGCACACAGTTGAAGTCCCTTCTCCCAGCATATGGAAATGGTCCCACAGACCAAGCAGAATATCCGAGATTTCAGTCTTATCTGAATCTAGGAAAGCAAAGTAATGCAGAACCAGACCTCTCACAACCCTACCACATACAACCCCAGTGCTTGGCTTCTGCATGGACAGAGGTGCATTGGCTGCTGCTTGGAAGAAGAGATTCTCTCCTGAATCAGAAAAAAAAGAAATATCCTTTAACAGTATTATTAAGACTGTGGTGCTGCAAACATTTCAGCTTCATTTCTCTAATCATCAGGTTGGAAAAGGACTCAAGAACAGGGTACATGAAGGCTCCATTTGTGCAACAGGGTTTACACAAAATAATAGCCAAGAGTCAGCATCATTCCTTTTTCATTTAGTCCACTCCCATACAGGGAGTAATTACAGCAGCATTCTCTTCATTAACGATGATCAAGATTTAATATTAATGTTCCTAAAAAGACTTTGCAAGCTCACAGATTTTCTCCTTGCAGAGGACATCTTCTATCAAAGTCATCAAACCAAAAACTTCGTATTTCAACATTTCCAAGGTTCAGTGGGTTTTTGTGTGTCTCTGTAAATTCTGTATTTAAGAAATCTTTAAACCATATAACCACACTGTTAAATATCTTATTTGGAGGCAATAGGGATTAAAATGCTAGTTGACTCTCTCTGATTATCCCTGCCAAAGTGAGTCTTTTTGTATCTTAATTCTTTCATTCATCCCAATGACTGAGTCTTTGGGTTTTCTGAACATGAGACAGCAGGACTGCTAATATAACTATAGATCCAGTGTTCATGACAGCTCAATAATCAGGTGTACATCTGCTGTTTTTTGGTTTGAGCAGAGTGTTCTTCTTGTTGCTAAAGATGATAAACAAAACAGAAAGATCACCTTCTTTAATCTCAAAAAGCACAAGCCAACTTTCTACTTAAGCCGTTAAGTATGCAGTATCACCTCAGAGAGCAAGTTAGACCTTTGTGGCTACACCTCCTTAGCACAACACAGCAGACTAATTTCTGTATCTGACCTGTCACACACTGCAGTATGGTTTTCTTCCCCAAAATTCAATAATGCTCTTCTGAGGCATGGGAATAGTTCTTTTTTTGACCTGTGATTCTGTAAAGAAGATGAAGTAATTTAAAGTGGACAGTGGCATATGGAGTTTAGCTAATGCGTATAAATAATTGTTTTCAGTGTTCATTACCAAGATACAAAGTGCTTAAAGTTGAAGTCCTTTTGGAAAGATAGTACATGTAAGAAGAAACACAAAACACCATGCCTTATTTTGATACTAGTATGCATTCATTTGGAAAAAGGTGCATACAGAGAGGAAGACATATTCATGAAGTAATTTATGAAGTAATTACTTCATAAAGCATTATGACAAGAAATTACATGCACTAACAAGCACCAGGCTTGTTTCCAAGAGCAACATCTTTCCTTGAGAGACAAGGAACAGTCCACTTCAACAGCGTACTCCCAAGCACAGCCAAGCAGATGAAAACTGGAAACATCTAATAGCTCCACAGGTCTCACTCTCCTCTTCAAACCTCCTTATTGAAAATAATGAAGAGATGGATTGTTATGCACTGTAACAAGCACCCAAAGCACTAGGGAGTGCTGTGTCACTGTAGCCTGGATCACCAAGCAAAGGCCAGTCTGAGGAATGGTACAGAACAAAATGAAGTTCAGGAGTAAGACACAGTAAAGAATGGCTTCAGGAGTTAAATACACTTGAGGTAGTCTGTAAGGAAAATATACAGCAAATTTTAATTGATGTAAGCAGCAGTGTGAACCACATAAGTATTGTACTAAGAGATTCAGATAGTCCTAATTAACAATTCAAGCAAGCATGTTAATGGAATACCCTAAAACTATCTAAAAAGTCATGTTGATATGCTATTCCTAAAGCAGTGTCTTAAACGCAGAATTCTGTATAGATCAGACTGCAAGCCTTGTAAAAAATCTAGTAAAAAGAGTAATTTATACTGAAATATTTCATGACAACTCAAATGTTTTAAAAAGAGGAAGTAAAAACAGCTATACAACAAAGACTTTTATTAGTGCTGTCATCAAGTCTCAATAGATTTTTACTACAAAAACTACTCACAAGGCATCTGGGACAATGTATCTCAATTATGAAGACCAAGGCTAAACATCTGCTCTTATAAATTCACATGGGAGAGGGGGGAGAATGAAATTAAGTTGGATTACATAAATTTAAAGCAGAGAAGTCTCAGAAAGCTTGGTCTCCATTTACACTGCCAGATCAGCAGCAAAAACAGTGCAAGCCAAAACCCTCTGTAGAAATTTTGCTTTCTGCTACTTTTTACATGAGTCTTCAAAAACTGAAAGAAAAAGAATCAGCCCACAAACCAAACTCTTACATACCACACAAAAAGGGTTCCACATAAAGTATTTGACGAGTGTTCTTCTTTACCTCATTTATAACATACAATTCTGCAAGTAAATAGCTATGTGTGTATATATATATTACCTAGACACATTACACTTCACCTTTTCTGTAAGGTTTCTCATCCAGCACTGCCTTGCAGCATAACATATAAGCCCTTACATTAATTTTCTGTACTTCTTTGTTGTGACCATATTTTCTCCCAGATAGTGGTCAATACCACGTTAATTTTAAGTAAAGTCTGCAATTCCTAGCCACCACTAGATTAGAACACAAGGGGTTTCTACTATAATTGGAACCATTAATTTTTTAGGGTATTGGAATATCTCATTTTAAAACAGCTTTATGCTTGTTAAGGTAAAGCTAAAGCTTGCTTAAAAACTAAATGGTTAATCTTACAGTACAATCATAAACAGTTTATAGAAATATGCACCAAACATTTAACTGCTTTGAAGCAGTGACAAGACCATGAGGAAGCATGGGGATGTCTGTAGAACAGTGCAGGTTAAAGATGACAAAGCTGCACTACATTACAAAAATGTGGGTGTTTTGATGTTTCTTCTGCTTGTTTCTGGATACTCAGTCTTAATATACTGAAGTTTCAATAGGTTTCTTTCTTAATAGTAGTGTTCTTTTGTTTTCTCCCCCCTCTTAAGCCTCCCATCATTAGAATGACAAACACACATAATGATTATTAAAAATTATCACTGAAAGAAGAAAAAAAATCAACAATATATACCTGCATGTTACTTCAACACCATGGGAAAAAAATCTCACAATTTTGAATACACACAGCTTTCTATTTGTGGATTTGGCTTTGCTTTAAGGATTTGCTAACTTCAAATATCTGGCACCAGTGCAACACATACTTAATCATTATTCCTAACACTTCAATAGCTAAAAAGTCATTAAGAGTTCATATACAATGCAAAGACAAACACAGTAACCAATTTACCTTTTGACATTAATCAGCAAGAAGGGGAGCTCATTTGTGTGACAGCACCACTAGAATGATCCATATGTTATTTTTCCCTGAAGAAGATAAATGTCTTAACAAAGTGGTCATGACATTTCTGATATCACGTGCCGCTGCAGCAAGACCAACAAAGCACGGACTTCCCCCTTGTCAGATCAAGAGAAGCCAATTTTCAAGTGTTGCAGCTCAAAATTAGCACAACTTAAAAATATATATACTTGATGTTGATGTGGTCTCCCAGACCTCCTGTCGTTGTTCATATCGTGTGATCCATCACGCAGGCAATCCAGTTAACTTATATTTGGTTACACTGCCTGCAGGATTATTCCACATATACTGTAGACTCTGGACCACATCATTCCTCACTGCCCAAAACCTACCCAAAAAGTATATACCATCTTTGCCAAGCAACTTATCCTCAAGTGAATTATCTAGCAACATTCTCATCAAGTTTTAACTTATATTTAACAATATAAGACTCAAAAGAAAAAATATTGCAAGGGGGGGAAGGATTGGTGGAAATTCAAGGTTTAAATAGCTAACAGTACACGACTGAAGTCTTACTGATGCCTACTTTTAGGGCTTTAAAAGAATAATATTTTAATGCTATCACTGCTTGAGAAGGCTACTACTTGCAGCTTACTTCAAAACACTTCAAGTTTCAGAATTCTTACTTCAAACAGCTTCAAAATTATGTACTTCAAAAAAAAAGTGCACAGAGCTGTGTCTCGCCCTGCAATGGCTTAATGATCAAACAAATTCCTTCTAGGCAGACGCAATATGACATGAGGTACAATGACACAGAATATTTAATAGCAATCTAATGTAGTGTACCATCAAGATACACATAGAAGACTAAGAACAGCAAATTATTCAGTTTTCTGTGGTGTTCCAATTAAGCTAGATAAATATTAAAGAAGTTATTTTGCTAACATTTGTCTGGAAAAATAGAGGCTATTGGATTCCAAACATGCTTTCTTGATCCTCCTCTCACCAAATATAAAAGCAAAGTAATTATGGGTTTAAAATCTTGTTAGCTTAAATTGCTTTGCAGGGCCACATGAGACCGAACCTTTTCAGCAGCCATGCATGTCTACAGTCATCAAGTCTAAAGTTCTTACAGCATTTAAATATCAGTTTCTCCTTCACTGATCCTATACCAACCTAATGCTTGTACTTGCATCATCTGTCTGTACCTGATCTAAACTATGTAGTCAAGACACTCTATTCCAGATTTGAGATTCTTGCATCTCAACATGTTACCAAATCTGAACAAAGTTTCTGATCGTGATACCTCTAGTCAGCTAGAAGCCTGAAAGGTGGATGGAAATCTACATCTGTATCTGCAGCAGGCTGTGATAAACAACATCATTAAGATGCTATATGTAACGTATTTTCGGCCGTCATTTGGAAAGCTATCCTGGAAGTCACTGGGAAGCAGGGGTTCTTTTTCCCCTGCAAGTTTCACATGCCCTCTCCAACACATACATGTAGGGAAATGGAATACTCAGTAGAGACTTCATCATTCCTAAGACTATAATTACTGGTCACAGCTTGGACATGCTGGGACATCACCCTGACTGTTAGTTGGTACACTAACAACATCCAGTCTGTAGTTCAACTTTCTCTGTACAGGAGAGGTTCTACTGCAGTGGTTATGTCTATTAGGATACACATTGCTAAATCTTAAAATGAGAGAGTGGGATGCTATGCAGAGATTAATCATGTTTTCAAACTCCAGGATTTTTACATGCATTCATGAGCTCTCCAAAACCTGAACTTGAATTTCTACCTAGTAGTCATAACAGATTTGTTGCAAAGATGGAAGAGATAAAAGAAATTCCATTTTATTTCACTTTACTAAAATCTTACTGCCTTGTCCTCCCTGCAAACATAATGCCACTTCAATTTGCTTGTGAATCGGTATATCACCAAGGAGCAGACAATCTGAACCACAACATCTCAGATGAAGTGGACTGATTATTGAGACAAATCCACAATGCTGCAATTTGTCTCAGTTCCCTCTTTGGTAATGACAGGGTAGGACTCTGTCCCAAGGCTTTTTTACTTCAAATGTTCATTCATCTTAAGAATTCTCATCTGTGGTGAGGCAAGAGACAACTTTGCACATTTCACCAGAAGCAGATGGATTAGAGGGTCTTACTCAAGCAATATGACTGTTCCATTAGCCAGCAGTGCACATGTATGCATATGAATCTGTTCTGTCTGCTTAGGTGAATCATTAAGTGCTTTACAAAAAGAAGTTAAGTACTAGCTGTAGAGCAGATGGCAGTATGTTGCACAAATAGCAGTTTGGTCCAACTGTGGAGTTTGCACACTTACCATTTGTTAGATTAACAGCAATGATGAAATATGCATTCTGCACACAGCCATACACCACATTTCAGTGTGCATATAAGGAGACAGGAACCACCATCCTAAATCTCAGGTGATATACATACTGGTAAAGTCTTAATCTGAGGCTATGAATAAAAGTAACTAAAGAAGAAAACAACTAATGTATTTGGGCAGAAAGAGAACAGATATACAAGAAAACCAAAAGCTCGGTCAGTCAGTGAGCATCAGCATAGCTTCTCAAATGGTCTGAGACCAAATTTGGCAAGGCAAATAAGATTAGAACTTGGAAATCTTATAAGCTGCCTTCTCATCCTCCCGTTGCCCTCCATATCCCACCTCCTTCTTTTACAGGTATTCTCTTTGCAATTGAAAAGTTCCTGGGAAAATCTTCAGTTCAGCTTTCCTGGAAAAATCTTAAGTTCAGCTGTTAGCTTCATAGAATGGTAGGGGCTGGAAGGGACTAGATGCCCAATGTCTCAAATAACCAAAGTGTCTCAAAGAAACTGCTTGAACAGATGAAATTGTGCATCAAACTACTTTCGGTTTCTTGTAACAGTATGCAGGCCATACAACAATGTCCAGCAAAAAATCCTTGCTGGAGTGTTCTGAGAATTCCTGCAGTTATGTCACATAAAATGGACAGATTTTTGCCTCTACCCTTTTTAACTCCTGCAGTCAAAAATCAGTGACAATAAGTAAATAATCAAGTAAGATAAAGCAAAACTAGCAATAGTACGGGAGTACTTGTGCTCAGCAGTACCAAAGGCTATTTCAGCAGATTCTTGCAGAAGTAATAGATCAATGTCACTGTTTGGGGTTGGCATCTTTCCTTTCATGCACTGGACATCTAGCATAAACACTCTTTTTGACCACGTCATTCTTACTCTTGAGAACAACATATCTTTGTAGCAATGAGACCACTTCATTTTGTATACTACAAATCTGCACATTGCATTTAGACCTTAATATTAATTAATCCCTCCCCCTGGAGCCTTCCTCAACTGCATTAGCTGAAGAAAAATATTTAGCAGCTATCAGCATTTTTTTATCAGTAGCTACCTATGCTCTTCTATGTCCTGTTTTCAATGAAAGCATAACTTGTCAGAGGAAAAAAAAAAAAAAGAGCAGCACAGACTTCAATATCTGTATTGTTACCAAGTACTGAAATTTGAATGACTTGCATTCAAAATCCACCATCTTCTTGTAGCACAGTCAATATAGATAATTAATGTGTTCCTCCATGGTCTACACACTACAAAAACACTGCTAGACAGAAGGGAAAAAGTGTTTTGATGTGACTGTGAGACCAGAGGAGAATTAACAAAGTTTCCCTAGAACTGTAATGCCATTATGAAAAGACTTGCATGCATGGCAGCTCTTTAGCAGATAAAATGACTAATACAGAGGTGCTAAGTTAATACACATCTTGGAAAGTAATTACACAGTGCATAAGAGAGCTCCAGAAATTAACAACAAAAAACCAACACAAAACCAACACAATGAAACAGCAAGCAAAACCCACAACCTTTTTCCGATGCTTTGTTGTTTTCAGGTCACTGGTACACCCACAGAGTAACACAGCTTTAAACCATTTGAAAATAAAATGTCTGCTTTCTTCTGCTCAAAGATCTACTTTACAGGTGTATATGTTAGAACTCTCTACTGACATTGCAGTGCCAGTGTCCATGGAAGTCACTCAATTAGGCCAGCAAAAATAACACAACTGTTCTTTTCCCTCTCTATTTTTAAGTAGCCAGGCTACCAATCTATACAACATATTTAAACAACTTGAGCATCCATCTGAACACACATCTCTGGAATAGAAGCCTCATTACAAGCATCTTATTGCTTAGAGATGACCTTAAAGGATTCTTCTAAGTAATATGCACTGGTGGCTAAATTAAGGCAAGAACCAACACTCACGGAAAAGTAGCAACAACTAATTTGGGGAAAATAAAGGGTAGAAAAAAGTCATTTTGACAAAAATATTCCGTACAGTCTTAAACCTTTACCAGGGTCATAATGCAACTGATAAATCAACTGTGCAAGAAAGTGCTCAAGCCTGAAGCCTGGCATAGAGAGTAACAAAATGAAGGCAGCAAATCACAACTCCAGGTGCGTGGCTGCATATATTCAACCTGTCAAGTGAACATGGAATTGAGCCATCAAAACTGGACAGTGTGCTGCACACCACCACAGATAACCTCAACCATGGTCCCGCACTGCAGGTCTCTTAGCTTACCAGTGCAATACTCTTTCAGACCTTCTCCTGCCCTTGTGCATGCAGTCCATTTTATAATCAATGGAAAAATGGAAAGAGAGATGGGTTTCTTGTGCCTCTCCTGAGAGCACAAACGGAAAAAATACCTTCATCCAATTAATCGCAATATTTTCAGTCTTCCATACAAAATAACAGCATGATTCCAGCCTTCATGAAATTCAAATTCTAAACTCACACACCACTATTCATTAAGGACACTGATTTCTTTATTATGACCAAAAGGTTTTAAAATCTTCAGAATTGGAAGACCAGTGAAATCCAGCATCAGAACAGACAAACCTTCCACTTTTACCTCATTAAAGGCTTTTTCTTGTCAATCTTTCTTTGTAAAGCTAAAAATACTGATAAAAATATTTTGATTAATGCTACATTCCCCTGCCACATACTACTACTTTCAAGATACTTTTAACATCCACAAATTCCACATATTTTACAAAAATATTTGTTGAAATAAAAGAGTACACTCTAAATACTGATTTGATTTTTAAAAACTTCTCACTGACTCAATTAACTAACTTAATATTGTCCCCTTATAGTAGAAAAAAGAAGTTACACCTTTACCTAGATGAACAGCAATGATGCTGCAGTAGTAACTGCGAGAGTAAATAATCCAATTTTTTCAGGCTCTCTTAATTTCAGTGTTCTGCTTTATTAATATACTTATTTTACCTTCTCCCTAAATAAAATCAATGTTACCTTTTCACACAGTAAATCTACTTTGGGGAGTCACACAGTTCAAATGTAATTCTTTACATTATCAAGTCAGCATCAATGTTGCTGTTTAGGCTACCAGTTTCCAAATGACAGATTGTTCTTCTTACAAGGTGACAATTGACAGATACATACAACCCAACAGAGATAGCTGTTAAAGCTCTGTTCCTGAACCCACTTACATTCAGCTCTACAGAGAACAGCAGCAGGACCACCCACTTATCTATATTCATTCAGGAACTTTAGGGGGGTAAAAAACCTCAAAAAAGATTTTATGCCTAAGTGACCTCCTAAAAATACTGTTGCCCAAAGAAATCATGCACAGCTCTTCCAGAGTGACGTAACTGTATACCTATTGCAAAAATATATGTAGGGTCCACTCTATATTCCTATGGAAGATCTGGGTTCATTTGGAAACCAATGTCAATGGCCACTTCCAACAACTTTGCATACAAGACACCCACCACCTTGTTTTAACTTTACTGTTTGCAAGGTATGCAGATATTACCATGAGTATAATTAATTTCCAGGCATTGTTACATGGCAAGACCATCAGGCACATTTAGAGAAAAACTAAGGTTATAGCTGAGAAGCCAGGAGCCCAACATCAGTGTTAAATCAGAACATCAGAAGTGTGAAATGCACTTAACTGTAAACCCAACATGAGTTTAAAGAGCTGCATTCAAGTAAAGGAAAAAAAAAATTAACTTGCAAACTGAGATGAGATCTATCTGCCAACCTTTCTCAGCTAGAAGTGCAGTGAGCTACACCTACCTGAATACACAATTTTTTTTTGGACAATTTTCTTCTGGAAAAAGTTTTTGAAATGCATTATATACATAAACTAAGGTCTGTGGTGGCCTTGGCCAGCTGTGAGCCATCCACCCAACCACTCTCTCACTCCCACTCCCCAACAAGATGGGAAAAAAATATAAGATGGAAAAGCTCACGGATTGAGATAAAGACACAGAGATCCCTTACCAATTACAGTCATAAGCAAAACAGGGTCAACTAGGGAAAAGTTAATTTATTGCTACTTTAAATAGAGTTGGCTAGTGAGAAACAAAGACTAATTAAAACCACCTTATCATCCTTCCCTTTTCTCAAGCTCAACTTTGCTCCTTCATTTCCAACTCCTCTACCCTCTACCGCTTTGCCTCCTGAGCAGCACCGGAGGATGGAGAATGGAGGTTGGAGTCAAGTTTCTAACAGGTCCTCTCTGCTACTCCTTCCTCCTCACTTTTCCCTTGCTGCAGTGTGGGTCCTTCCTAAAAGTGCAGTCCTTTACAAACTGTTCCAGCACGAGTCCCCTTTCCACTCCTTCAGGACAAACCTGCTCCATCGTGGGTTCTCCATGGACTGTAGCTTTCCTCAGCAAATGCTCCAGCACAGGGCAATCCACAAACTACAGGGTGGATGTCTCCTCCACCGTTTTACTTATATTATTTAGATCTTTAAAGGATGGATGTATTTATGCTTATAAAAATCTTGCAGGAAGAGATGAGTCATAATTGTCCTAACACTAAAGTAAATTAATACAGCTATACATAGTTAACATACAACTTCTGTCAACATACGTTTCCTAGTATCAAAAACAAATTCAAAAAACTTCTGACGGTTTGTGGTACATAAGGATCATTATCCCACTGAAGACATATGCACTAAAACCATGTGGTTTCAGTGAGTCCTTAAAACTTGGATCTATCTTTATATTTAGAGCAAACAAACAGCTATTGTTATGGGAATATTTTTGCCCATTGGTTTAAGCAGCTTAACTGTCTTTACTTGGATGCTATCTGAACAAGTACAGACACTGCACAGTTATCAATACCAAACTGCAAGAGGAATCTCTTACCAGTACCATCAGAGAAGAAGACAGGTCAAGATATTCTTCTTGTCTACATCCACTGAAGTATAGGTAAGACTATGTACTTTTTTCAGTGTTCATTGATGTGCATGTAACATCTTTAAAGATTAAAATTATGTGCAGTGGTGTTGCTTTGTCTCCTAAGATACAGACAAAACTGTTTAGAGCAACTAAATCTAGGGAAGAAGGCTGCCAAGGAGAAACTGCAAGTAAGAAGAAAGTTTATATTAAAAAAAGTAAGGCAGACAGAAATCACAGCTTCAGACAGGAAAGACATCTAGGAGGTTACCAAACTCAAATCTAAACAGACAGGATTAACACACCAACCACCTGTCAGTTCTCTCATGAAAGCACATTACTTCAGCAATAATCAATGAGGACAGATGGATTAATGACTAATGAAAAACACCACACCCAGACAGAAATTTTGACCAAAATGATTTTATGTTTACAGCATACCTAAAGCTGCAACTGTAGATCTTGCAGTCATACTCAGCTTAAGCTTACCCAGAAAAAAAAGAGTTGATGAATCACCAGCTGCCCACAGTTCAACAACTACTAGTGTCACGGTTTTGCCCAGACAGCAAAGAAGTATCACGACAGTCTCTCATTCAGTGCCCCCCATCCACCCCCACCCTCATTAGAATGGCAGAGGCCCCAGTGAAATGAGAGGAAAATGATAACCAAGGCTGTTGTGGATTGAGACAAGGGCAGGGAGGGCTCACTGCCAATTATGGTTCCAGGCAAAAGAGACTCCAGTACTCGACTTGGAGAGGAAAAAAGGAAAGTTTATTCTACTACCTACAAGAGACAGAACAGAATAAAAAGCAAAAAGGGAGTAGGATGATGACAAAATGACAACCAGCACTTTAAGATCTCCCTCCCCCATCCCTCCTTTCTTCCAGGGCCCAGCTCACTGCTCCTGATATCTCTGCCTCCTCCTCCCTCAACAGCTCAGGGGGACAGGGAATAGGGAATGTGGTCAGTCTCTCACAGATGGGCTCTGCCACTTGTCTCTTCTCAGATGTGGACGACTCCTGGCATTCTTCCCCTGTTCCAATATGGGGGTCCCTTCCCCAGGACACAGTCCTTAAACTTCTCTGGTGTGCATTCTTCCCCAAAGTTGCAGCTTTTGCAGATACAGGGTGCTCCCATGCCCAGGGACATGGCCTCTTCTGGGCATAATTTTAATGATCTTCTTTGGCGTGGGTTCCTCCCCACAATATATTCTGTGAATAGTGGGTCCCTCACACGGGACACGGCCTCCTCTGGCCATAGTCACTGCCCCTGGTAGAGGGTCTTTAATGAAGAGAATCCCTGCCCCTGGCTCAGGGTCTTTAATGAAGACAGTCACTGCCCCTGATGTGGGACCTTGAGCAAAACGAGTCTCTGCCCCCGATACGGGATCTTTAGTAAAATGCAAACAAATCTCAGCTTCACCAGTTCTCTCCACAGAATGCAGGGGAGTCTCTGCTCCAGCACACCTCCTCCTCTCTTCCCTCACCAACCCTGGAGTCTGCATGGCTGCTTCTCTCACTCTTCCCACTCCTTGCACCACCACCAGCCAGAAAAGAAGAAGGAGCAGAAGAAATAAACAGGAAGAAGCCTCCTCTTCTGGCTTCTTAAAAAGTGATCATGGAGGCATTTAATTAGCTCAGTCACAGAAGTGGCTCTGGCTCAGAGCTGGGGAGAGTTTTGAGCAACTTCTTACAGGAGCCATATTTACAGCCCCTTTCCCCTTACCAGAAAAGGCTGTCATGTCAAACCATGACAACTAGAAAAATCTGGCCAAGCACCAACCAAGAACTTCAGATATCTAAACTAGGCTGATCTACAGACACCACCATCAATGCCCGAGTCAGCAGGGCTCCTACCATACTTCTGACAAAACCTATGGCATATCCAACTTCTGTACAACTGATAATGTACTAGGTCATTTCCCCTTGGGACTGGATTACAGCTGGACTGTTCGCTCTAAATACATATGAAGTGAATACTGTCCTCAAAACCATTTCACCTCACAAATCCATTTCCTTGCATTGTGCTACTTGCATATGTAGGCAAGAGTCTTTCTGCTATCCTATTCATTTTGTAGGTATGAGATTCTGTGAAAAGTCTTTCTGCATTATCAGAATCTTAGAAGGGCAGGGGTTGGAAGGGACATTTACAGATCATCCAATCAAACATCCTGTGAAAGCAGGTCCACCTAGATCAGGTCACACAGGAATGCAGATATTGAAGACCTCCAGAGAAGGAGACGCCACATCCTCCCTGGCCAGCCTGTGCCAGGGCTCCCTCCCAGTGAAAGAGCTTTTACTTATGTTTAAATTGAACTTTTTGTGTTCCAGCTTCATCCCATTACCCCTTGTCCTGTTGCTAGATACAACAGAAAAAAGAGATGCCCCAATCTCCTGACATCCACCCTTTAGATATTTGTAAATATTAATGAGATCCCCCTCTCAATCTCCTCTTCTCCAGACTAAACAGCCCCCGTTCCCACAGCCTTTCCTCATATGAAAGATGTTCCAGTCTCTTGATCATCTTGGTGGCCCTGCGCTGGACTCTCTCCAGAAGTTCTCTGTGCCTCTTGAGCTGAGGAGCCCTGAACTGGACACGGGACTCCAGAAGAGGCCTCACCAGGGCAGAGGAGAAGGGGAGAAGAACCTTCCTTGACCTGCTGGCCACACTCTTCTTGATGCATCCCAGGATGCCATTGGCCTTCTTGGCCATGAGGGCACATTGCTGGCTCATGTTCAGTTTATTATCACCCAGGACTCCCAGGTCTCTGCAGAGCTGCTCTCCAACAGGTCAGTCCCCAGTCTGTACTGGTGCATGGGATTGTTCCTTCCCAGATGCAGGACTCTGCACTTGTCCTTGTTGAACCTCATCAGGTTCCTCTCTGCCCAACTCTCAAGCTGGTCGAGACCCCACTGAATGGCAGCACAGCCTTCTGGGGTATCAGCCAGTCCTCCCAGTTTGGTGTCATCAGGGAACTTGCTGAGGGTACACTCCGTCCTCTCATCCAGGTCACTGATGAACATGTTGAACAAGACTGGCCACAGAACCCATCCTTCTGGAACTCCACTGGCCACAGGCCTCCAACTCGATTCTGTGCCATTGATCATCGCCCTGTCATTCAGTCAGCTCTGTCATTCAGCCAGCTCTCGATCCACCTCACTGTCCACTCATCCAAGCCACACTGCCTGAGCTTTCTGATGAGGATGTTATGGGAGACAGTGTCAAAAGCCTTGCTGAAGTCAAGGTAGATGACATCTGCTGCTATCCCCTCATCCAGTCAGCCAGTTATGCTCTTATAGAAGGCTATCAGGTTGGGTTGGTCAAACAGGATCTTCCCTTGGTGAATCCATGTTGACTCCCCCTGATAACCACCTTTTCCTTCATAAGTTCAGTGACAACATTGAGGATGAGTTGTTCCATCATCTTTTCAGTGATGGAGGTGAGGCTGACTGGCCTGTTTCCTGGGTCATTCTTCTTGCCCTTTTTGAAGATGGAGTGACACTGGCCTTTCTCCAGGCTCACCAGACAACTGTAGAATCCTTTTTCCAGAAGCTGTACACAAGAAATGTTGATGTCAAAACAACTTTTCTGTAACACGATCTATTAAGGCTCCCAAATGGAAATAATTAAAGGAGTGGCATTAATGTAATGAGTAGGTCAGTAGCATTAAAATAACTTGTTTATAACAATAACAGGGGGTTTTTTTTGTTTTAAAGAAATGCAAAAAAGCATGCAAGCTTTCAGTAACTGCACCTAGCTATAGGCAAGATACTAGGCACATGGTTTGAAAAATGTTCCTAACTTGCCCAGGACCTCAGAGATGTTTGGTTTGCTAATTCCATTTCTGTCTTTGTTATCCAATGACAGATCTATGACTTAATATATCTACATCTGTTACCTGCAGTTTCTGCAATTTATTTTTTGCTTAATTAGTATGCCAAAAACCACTACTTACAAGTGTCATATTGGGAAAGCAGACCTGGAATGAAAGTGCTTTAGCTCTGACAGCTACAAAACCTGTCTCTACCTGCTTGTAAGTCACCAGGGAGGATATAGATCTGAGGCTATTCCTCAACTGTGCACAAGTACAATGACACAGTTCCTGGCAAGCTGCTCTCTCAGGTAGCAAGCAGGTGAGGTAATATGGAGCTGTAACAGCAAAACTTGCACCTCCCAGATGTTTGGGTGATTACAAACATACCAAAGTTCAGATGTACTTGTCTTCCTCACCCTCAAACAAGCTTACACCTGAAGTGCCTGATGTGTGGCTTCAAGTTTTTCCATACTTTTATCATACTGCTATTTCGTGTCTAATGGTCTTGTTAATATAATGCTATCAGTAGCACACTTAGAAGCATAAAGGTTAATTGAACACTATGGAGAAGGATTTCCCCTTGTGGACATTATACCTTAACCAAACCTCTCTCCTTCTTGTCCTTTCACACCCTTACCCTCTCCTACTTTAAATTTAAGACCACTGCTGTCTGAATGTAACCATTAAGTTCCAGTTGCTGCAGTTTTCAGTCACTAGTTAATACTTCTAAAAAGAATTTAAAACTAAGCATGCTGAGTCTGGATAAATGCAAATCAAGGGAGACCACAAAATGGTGCCAGGAGGGAAGGTAATACTCAGGGTAGACCAATAGCACTGTAAACCAATATTGATATTCTTTAACATGTCTTCCATCTGAGAAGGCCAGGTGTCATGTAACTACCTTAACACACACTCAGTGTGAGCATATATACATTGTCAGCAGAATCCAGTGCAACCCTGAGATCACACTTTAATTGCAATACACAGCCTGTAGTTCAGTAAACTCAAGAACTCAATGAAACTCAAGAAAGTCAATGACTGTTACTGCTCTACAATAACCAATAAGTGATGTGTTCCAGGTTACTTTCTTGCCATTTCAGCTAAGCAGTCTGTAATTTAGACTCACATTTGTTAAAGTACAGCCAATTCAATACGCAGTACTCTCCTTGCTGCAGAAGAGCTCTTAAGTCTCACTGAGTTTTTGAGGTAAAGGCCAAAGAAATCAGAAGGATCTTTCCGTTTGGAACACGTCCTCCAGTGGTGTAAGGTGTTAAAACCACCAATATTTTAACAAGTATCGAACAGGAAGGGGAAGGAACCACTGATAAGGGGTTAAAAACACATCCAGAAGTTTACATTAGCCCAAGTACTTATCAAAACTATAAAGACTCAATTGAGCTAAAGGACTTTCATGTGACATTTTGTAAACAATCTCTTTTGTTAGCTAGCTCAGACAAAAAATACATCAGGCACAATTTGCCCTGCCCAACTGTGTATCTGAACCATAGCAAGAAAGACAGGCAAGACTTTTTTTTTACATGTGCTGAATAATAGCATAAGAACGAAAACATCCAAATCATAGCTACAAAATTATTACATTCTAGCAAAAGCTTCCTGAGATAACAATAAAAATCAAATTAGCAGTTTCATGCAGCCGTTCCTCTTTTCCATTCACCAAAAGCTCTCTTCCTCATAATCCCAATGCTATTAAAAACAATAGGATCATTAATAGTCCAGGTGCAATTAATGTTACAGTCCAACTGGCACGGTAGCAAGACTTCATAAAGGAAGTTTGTCACTTGATATACTAGCAATGCCCTTCAGGAATTAAAAATAAACAAACAAAAATAAAAAGGATAACTTGAGATACACACTTGTTACAATAAAACACAACAAACTGTGTCTAATACACAAGTTTATCTGCCAGGCAACAGGAAATTCATCTTTCTTGGGCCACACAGGCTGCCATCCTATAATCAGTTATTTCCAGTCACACTTCATAATTCTGGAAGAGGTTTCTGTAGCTTACACATGCCTTCTTTTTGGTTTGTTTAGGTTTTTTTGTCTTCTCTTGGAAGTCACTTCCAGAGCTGTTTAATCAGAAAAGCAGTATTTCCACACCCTACCTCCCCACCCCCCAGTTCAAGATTGTAGGTGGTATCGGTTAGGAAAGAGAAAAGTATTGCGTTCATCCCTGGTTCCCACTGGAAATGTAGAGGCACGCTTAGTAAAGAACCCTTTGGCAAGGGCTACTAGGCTATTTATAGTGCAGAACACTTCAGCTTTGAGTCTTAAGATACTTGCAGTTCACCTCTGAGCAATGCAAATTCATCAGCTAAATTACATTTGTACAGGAGGGCAAAGTATTCATCCTACTGCATCCTGGCTGAAGCAGGACAGTCCTTCAGCTGGGAAATTTGATGAGAGAATCCCTCTCAGCTAGGAGAGGATAAGTAAAACTTTATTTGTTTCAGTAAACCAAAAGCTAAGACAGGTTCCTCATTTATCTCAAAGCACTGCTTGGTTGCCACTAGTCCCCCATGTTTTTCACCTACGTTGTCCTCAAGTACTTGTGGATTTTTTTCTCTACGCTCTATCATTGCACAAAGAGCTACCCACATCTCATTATTGTAAGCATGTGTCTCCTCAGTTATACATCTTAAAACCCAGGAACACCTAACTATAAAATTATTTTTGAAACAAGGTTTTAAAACTCCAGAGCTGCAAGAGTAGAAAAATTACAAATCCAAAGGCTGAAGCAACAAATTATAAAAAACATGAGGTTGTACAGCAGAGTATTTGAAGCTTGCATTATTATTTTTAAACAGGTATAGCGATGGTATGCACAGTACTGCTTGTGATATCATAACACTAAGTCCCCAAAAGAAGATATAATGCCAGTGCTTCATATTTACAACAACAAAAGAAAAACAAAACAAAACTTCCCAAAATACTTTTTTCTTCATCCTTTCCTCTTTCACTTACCAAGCTACTAAAAAGACTGGTTGCTGTGGCTTAACCTCTGATAGCAACTATGCACGAGAGAGCTCCTTGCTCACTCCTTCCACCTCTCAACGTAGGAGGTCTATGAAGAGTTTAATGACTAAAATGAAATAAAATATAATAATAGTAATAATTAAAAATATAATAATTGCAATTAAAAGGAATAAAAGAGAGAAACAAAACTCAAGGCAAACAAACTCTAAACAAACAAGTGATGCTCAATGTCATTGTTCACCATCTGCTCACCAATGCCCAGGCAGCAGTCCACCCCTCCCTGTCAACTCCCCCCAGTTTATAAACTGGCCATGATACTCTATGGTATGGAATAGCCCTTTGGCTAGTTCTGGCACACAAAAACAGACATGCAACACAATACATAAATCTGCTTCTTCACCTCTCACTTATTCCAAGTGAGAAAGGAGATGCTCCAGTTATAGCCTTATTTATACTCATCAAATATATTAAAGCTTCACAGAGCTGCAACCATTACTGTTGAACAGATAACGTAAAACCTCAGGCAACAGCACACAGCAATTATAAGATAAAGCAGCCCTCAACCTCTGTCTCTCCTCATACCAGTGTGTTTCTGAGATAATCATGCATATCAGCACGCACCTTAAAGGTCTACCTTGCACACAGAACGTTTAAAGTAAGAGAAGAGTGTACTTTTTTCGTATTAAATCAATGAAATGTTTTACATAACCACTGAAATACCCCTAAACACTTCAAGTGAATTTAACCTTATAGATAACTTATCTAAAAAAAGCAATGGTGTTTCTCTGGATCATATTACACAAGAACAGTTTTGGGGCTGCTCTAGGCTAGATGAGTGTTTACTTAAACACCACTGCAATTATTTTAACCCTGAGAAGTATATGTTTTATTACTGCATTACCATTCCTTTGTATGATCCAATGATCACACTCTAGCAATTAGATAATTCATTTTTAGGTAGCTGTAACATTCCGAGTGTGCTATAACAGGAACAGTTCATCACTGTCAGAGAGAAGAAAGCCAGACACCATTAAAAGAAAAACCTGTGGTATCTCCCACATGGTCTAGGTACATCCCATGGTTAGTACTTCAGCAGGACAAGCAGGAAGGGAAAGAGAAAGGTAACAAAAACATTACCACTAGTTAGGTCACATTTTGACAAAATTACCACCATCTCTATTATACATGGATGTACATGTAAATATTGCCAATGCTTCACACAGTCTTTGCATACCTTATCCTAAAGCATTTTTATTTACAGCCCATCTCAAAGTAATACTACAGTTTTGTTGGGGTGAAGATCTGGCAGACAAACTGTAATGTTGGAAGTACTGTACCTCTCTAGTAAGCATATAAGGACAAATGTGTTTAAAGAGCAGCTTTTCGAGCAATACCTTCTTTACCACCTTCATCTTGCTATGACTACTTTCATGACATAAGTTTAGCTTCCCAGTAATTAATTCTCATCTTACAGTTCTCCTGAAGTCACAACAGATTACAACATAAACAGCAAGAAGGGAGATTCAAGCAAAGAGGTAGCAGCAACAGAAAAAGCTCCTGTACTGCTCACTCTGTGCAATAAGGTATCTTTGTTAATATATTAATCAACTAGAAAACAGGTGAAAATCAACTTCAAAGGTCAATGGACATTTTTCATGAGAAATTCTGTCATGTTGCTCAATCTCTTCAACACAAAACCAACCCAGATCAACTTGTAACCACTACAGTGACAAACATTTAGTTTATGGAGCAAGAACTGAAATTCTTTGAGAAGAAAATATTGTATTTCCCTTCCTTTTTTTGTGTGTGGTTTGACTTAATTTTGTGTACTTCTAAAAAACACAGAAGAGGGCTCACTGTGGTAATTTGGAAGACATTGGCAGAGTCAGAAACTTCTGGATCCATTTCAGACCAAGACAGTTAGCTGTGCTGTATGACAAAGCATTATCCTGTCTGAAAGACTGCTTACCCCCCTGGCTTGCTACTCTGCTCAGGTAAGCAACAGGGATTCTCATTCACTGTGGCAAGATTTGTACAAAGATATGGTCTTTCAGTAGGTCAGCTGACAGAGACAGAAAAAACAGACATCTCCAAGACACAAAATTTAACCTTCAAATCCTTGAGATTACTGATGTAGGCAAGAAATCTGTAGCTTGCCTTCACTCTCTGTTCAACAAAAAAAAAGGATTAACCCAAGGGTGCTCTCACCTGGTTTGTAAAACACTAAGATTTGGAAGCCACCATCAGCAAAAAAAGAATATCCCATACTGGATTGAAAGTCTGTAAAACATTGTGAATGAGAGAAATTAACATAGTCGACATTTGGCACCATTTGCCTCAATAAACCTCATGAAACATGTTTCCTGTTCACAGTCAACAGTATTTTTTTTTTCCCCAAAAAGAAAACTAGTGTAGAATAAAAGGCAGAAATATAGCAGAAAGGAAAAATGAGAAAATCCAGGGCAGAAGAGGGGTGTAGGTTGCATTTATCACTGTCCCCATAATCCCGGTCTGGTATCCACTACCCCCAGACTGTAGAAGCAGCCTGCTTATAACAGAAAACATGCTGTTGGCAAGCCTTGACTCCTCCCTTCACAGTCTGGAAGATGCTCTTTCCAACAAGAAAACTTCTGAAGAGAATATGGAATAATCCTTAAAAATAAAAAACACAAAAAAAAACCCCAAAAAAGCACCATACTGCATCATGAAAGCAGTGAGATGTCCTCTATGCAGCATTTGCTTTGAGTGCCCTTCATCATGCAATCCCATCCTGCCTGCTTCTGTCAGCAGTTAGCCACTAGCCTCACAAGAATTTAGGCAAATAATCTGCCTTAATTCATTTGAGTGTCAGGTGTTTGCTTTCCACAGCACTTAAACACACTGATGTTTCAGAAGCAAAGTACATCTCGCAAAGTTAAAGCCATGTTTAATCCTCATGTGTCTAAGATCTCAGAGTAAGACATCAAAAACACTTCAGTGTTGACCATAATTTGGTAACCTAGGACTTGTACTTGCTTACATGAAATGGTAGACTACTTTTCTTTGGTTATTTTGTACACTTTTTTAGAACAGTAGGATGACATAATGATAATAGGGGGAAAAAAACAAACCAAAACACCTAAAAGACTGAGATACCTTCTCTTCTCACCTTGACACCTCCTTCCCTGTTCACTTCCAGGAATTAACAGTCTCAGATGTGATACTCAGAAGATGAATTATCAAGCTTTCAGTTCTGCTATTTAATTTCAGAACAAAAGAAGCTGCCCTACTCTAAGCAACAGCATTAAGCTTCCTTCATTGAGCTGAAGAGATGAACCATTGTTTTATGTAGAAATGTTCACATTGCTCTTCAGAAGAAAAAAAATCACATAAAAATCATACCAGACTACACACTGCAAAAGAGCAGCCTGGGCTATGTAAGCAATAACACCACTTGAGGCACATCTGAAGCAATCTTTCTGTTCCAGTTAGCTGTGGCAAGGCCTGTTGTGTATGGCAATTTGAGTACAGCTTCCTGTTTTTTGATGCTGTGCTTCAAGACAGATGTGACCAGCTGGAAAGTGTCCACAAGACAGCACTGAAAATTATCAGATGCCCGGAATAAGGGAAGATTAAAGTCACAGGGGTTGTTTAGTCTATGGAAGAGATCTAGAAGGAGACAAGATCAGAGTTGTCAAATACGTTCCATACAGTGTCACAGGGGAATGAATAGTTCTACTGGAATACCACATTGAAGTAGTAACACATAAGGGAAAATATGCATGTTTTTTAATTTCCCATGTATAAATTTATATCGCTTCATCTATTTTTTATGTAGCACTCAAACACAACTCTGCAGAGAACATCAACATTTTGACAGCAATTAGATAGGATGTCATTGTGAAAATGGTATAGAATCATCAAATCATAGAACTGTTTGGGTTGAAAAAGACCTTTAAGATCATGGAGTTCAATAGTTAACCCAGCACTGCTACATCCACCTCTAAACCACGTCCCTAAGCACTGCATCTACACATCTTTATAGTGACTCCACCACTTCCCTGGGCAGCCTGCCCCATCGTTTGACAATCCTTTTAGTGAAAAAGTTTTTCCTCATATCCAAACTAAACTTCCCCTGCTGTTGCTTGAAGTTATTTCCTCTTGTCCTATCACATGTTACTTGGAAGAAGAGGCTGAAGCCTTCCTTGTCACAACATCCTTTCAGGTAGCTGTAGAGAGCGATAAGGTCTCCTCTTAGACTCCTTTTCTTCAGACTAAACAACCCTGGTTACCTCAGCTGCTCCCCATAAGACATGTTTTCTAGACCCTTCACCAGCTTTACCAGCCATCTTCAGACACTCTCCAGCACCTCAATGTCCTCCTTATATTCAGAGGCCCAAAACTGAACTCGGTATTTGAGATGCAGCTTCATCAGTGCCAAGTACAGGAAGATGATCAGTTCCCTATGTTCTGCTGGCCACGCTAGTTCTTATACAAACCATGATGCCACTGCCCTTCTTCAAGCATTTCTCTCAACATTACACTTTTGGGAGGTAGTACATAAAGAAAGCCTGACATAATCTACAAATTCATCCTGGACCTTAGTGTTGCCTGTTTCCACTACCCTTTAAGTTTTCAGCATGCAAGTGACACAGATGCTCTCTCGGTTTTAAATTAACATGCATTTATTTATGGCTGCACAGTAATGCATAGTGGTGTCCTTGCACAAAAAAACGACGATTGCACGGGTGGATTTGTCAGGTGGCTCTGCAGGTAGGCAGGAATTCAGTTGCAAGCACTGACTACACGAAAATGGAAGGATGGGCAAAAACAAAGGACAAAAAACCACAGACAGAAAAAGATCGTAATGAAGGAACCTAACAGAGGGTGTCATGGGATTGTGTGGAGTAATAGGGAGGGAAGAAGCCTGTACATGCTAAGCTATCATTAAAATGATTTTATGCTGGTATCTCTAGCATTGCAAACTGCAGATGAGGTATCTAATTGCCTACATAGAATTCCCAAATTCCAGTGAAAACAATGTTGACTTCTTTTGGAGCTTACCTTCCTTATACTTAAAGCACACAGTCTTCACCAGAGGTTAACTGTTCTGCCAGCAGCTGTGAGTTCAGCTAACCAAACAGCCTTTGTGTATGACTACATGGCATTTTGCAGGCTTGCCATCTGAGCACCAAAACAGCTGGGCACATAGCTGTGGTAGGGGCAGCCTCCACCCCACACATGCAAGACCTGCTGAAAAGCAGGATATATTAATTACCTACTAGTGAGAATCATGCTAACAGCAGCTACAGAGCTCCTACTTAGCTCAGTGAACAATGCAAGTTCACATCTCTAAAAAAAAAAAAAAATCAAAGAAATTATGTGGATGTTGTGAGAGTCATTCTACTACTATCATAAATGCACTTCACTATAAATACAGTCCACCCTTTGTGGGCTCATTCAGTTGAAATAGACCAGGAACTGGACCCAAGTTTGGGTTTTGGGCTTTTTTTTTTTTTAGGGAGGGAAGAAAGATCCAATTCACCATCCTGTCCTACAGTTTTATCAATTCAACAGAGGACACATCAGAGA
Source organism: Colius striatus (assembly GCF_028858725.1). NCBI lineage: Eukaryota > Metazoa > Chordata > Aves > Coliiformes > Coliidae > Colius > Colius striatus. Next base: position 47,261,519 of record NC_084790.1, on the reverse strand, counting down.
ATGTAGGGGAAGACAGGAGCTACATAAACAGCCATTACTATGAAGGGAAACATTCCTGGCAACACAGACTAACTAGTTGCATATAACATGAGCCAGCACACTTTGCATATATTCCTTTAAAAATGACAGTGCTTCCCAGAAAACACTTTGCACATCCCGTAGCACAAAGGCACTGAATAAAGAAACGTTGCCTAAGAGCAATTTAAAAAGTTGGCCACAACAAAAGGCAAGTCAGACACTCAACTAAGGCATATAAGATATTACATTCAGAGACAAAGTACAGAAGCGGCCAGCTGAACACTGCACTTGGTTTGGGGGTTATTGCAAGAGATAGCATTAAGAAGTACAAACCACACAACAAGGGGGAAGGGGCCGGGGGAGGTGGGGAATCAGTTTCAGACACAAAAGGGTCCGTACCGTAACACAAGGGACAGAGGTTTTGTTTTTGAGAGTGCCTAGAAGGTACTGCAGCTGGATCAGGAGGGGAGAAAAGGAAACAACACGCGTATCACGCCACAGATCTAACACCCACACAGCTCCTCCATAATCCACAGCCTGTCATTAGCTCTTCCAAGAGGATTAGTGTAGTTTAAGGACTTGCCCATCACTTCCGTCTGACGCTGAAGAGTTTTAGACCAACGCCATCCACTTGAAAAAAAACCAAGGTGTCTTTAAATAAAAAACACCCACTTCATACAAAATCCCCAACCCTCAACCTTCAGTAGCCAGAAAGGGCCAGAGCAGGGGAAGTAAAACAAGAACGCCCCAGGTTTAGCAGGCGCGATGACGCCAAGGAGCTGCACCCAAATAGGCACCAAGCCGCCCGTCGCTGCGGGGGGCACCTCCACCTCCCGCACCAGGCAGGAGCTCCCGGCGCTCCTCCGGTGCCTGCCGCCCGACAGAAGCAAGCGCCGACGCCCCGGCCCCGCGCACCTCCTCATCCCGCTCCTCCAGCGAGACGTCGTCCTCCGCCCGCCCGCCGGGGCTCGCCTGCCGCAGCCGCCTCGCCGCCGCCGCCGCCCCGCCGGTGGCCGCCGCCACCCCGTCGCCACTGCCGAGGTCCCCCTCCTCGGAGAGAGTTTCCGAGCCGGAGGAGGAGCCAGAGCAAGAGGAGGCGACGTGGCTGACGCCCCCCGACCTCTCCGAAGCAGCCGAAACTTTCTCAGCCATGGCCGGGGACTCACAGCCACGCCGCCCGCATGCTCCACCGCCGACGGCAGCGGTCCCGCAAACCCGCGGCGGCGACGGCTGCGCTCCCCAGCTCGGGTCCGCCACCGCGTTGCCGGGCGGCGGGTGGTGCCTGCGCGTGGGGCGGAGCCGGCCGGGACGGGCCGGGACGGGCAGGGCCGAGCCAAGCCAAGCCAATGGCGCGGGGCGGGGCGGGCCCGGCGCGGCAGAGCGAAGCGGCGCGGAGCGGAGCGCGACGGGAGGGTGGCAGGAAGGTGGCAGGTAACGGGGCGGGACGGGACGGGGCGGAGCGGGGTGTAACGGGCTCCGATGGCGGAGCGGGTTTAGGGTGTCGCGGGCAGCAGCAGTTTCTTCCAGAATTCCTCACACTCACCTCGGCCGCTAGCGAAGGCAGGAGCGAAGGCGCAGCGCTGCGGGGTCGGCAGGGCTGTTCGCGGCACTCCGGTCGCAGCCTAGTCGAGGGAGGCGGCCGGCGGCAGCCTCGCGGTGCGGCGAGAGCAGCAGGCACGGCCGTGAGCCTGCGGCCGGTCGGAATCTGGGACAATACCAGCGGCTACAGGGGGAGCAGATGTGTTACACGAACAGTTGGGCGTTTTACGCCCCTCTCTTTCTTTAAAAAAGCGCTACCAGCAGTTTATCGTGGCGGCTATTCCTGCTTCGTAACATTTGCAAAAGGCTGCCGACGCCTAGTTATGATGCAGCAGTAAAGTCTCCTTGGGTGTCTGACTTTGAAACGAGCATTGACACCGGGATTTGTGGCCGGGTTTTCAGGGCAGTGAAACCAAAAGATCAGAGGCACCTGAAAGCCTTTGCAGTTTCTTCTAGACAGCTCCTTTAGCTCCTAAAGAGCTAAATTCATTTTAAACCTAGTTGCTCAGTCATTTTTTTTTTATATTTTCCAGAAAATAATCTCTTTTTTTTTTCCCTTCTGACGTGCCTATAATGATAACGTAGGTCCTAGTCTAATGTCCTAGTATTATATGTATATACAACAGAGCCTTGTTTTTTGCTTATGCCTGTACAGCCCAGAGTCCCCCGGGCTAATCCAGTGGTGGAATCAAAACAGATTAAGTGCTGTGATAATGAAGAAAGTCCCACAGCATCACAACAGAGTACATATCATCTCCATTTCATGGGAAAAGAAATAAGAACAGAGACCAGTAATTGATGTGCTCTAATTAACATAAAACATAGATTATGAGTGTAGGAACCAGAATGCAAGTCTCTTTCTGAGATTTGTAATTTGGCCAGTTTATCCAGGATTCCAATATAGTAAATGTGAAAAAAAACCACTTTTTCTTCTTTTAAATCTTACCATGATTATATGGATTGTCAGATGAGGAGTGGAAGGAAAAACAGCTCTGTAAAATGCTCCAAATCTCAGTCTTTCTCTGCTTTGAATGAGCTGTTAAAGATGGATATTAGGCTGTAACAATGACAACAGTTTTCTGTGCTTTCTTGTTAGTACTTAAATCGGGCCCTTAAAATGCCTAAAAGGTAATTTATTGGGAAAGAGGATTATAGTAGTCAGTAGGTACAGTATTTGACCCAGCAATTTGTCTATGCCAACATTTAATGATAAGGAAACACAAGATGTATGCAGAAACACAAAAACTAATTTTGGCTAAGTTAATGATAAACATATACTACTCCAAACCTAACTATAATAGTTTTAACTAATCAGAAAAAAGAGTTTGTCCTCAGTGCTCCAGGATCTGTGCATGAGCTCTTGTCTCTCCAAAACCCGGACTTACTGAAACATTCCTGAGTGCTCAGATTTTAAAGCCAAACCTCCTCCAGTCAGATTCAGCCTCTGCTTTAGAATTATTCTCACAACAGAACAACGGGCTTAATTTCCTACCTGGGAATTCGCAATGTGTAAGAAAATTGCCAGGTCACCACGTGGCAACATTGAAAAGCGACATTGTGGATCTTTGTTGCTTCCTTTTCTCTCTCTTACTGCCTGAGAGGAGATAGGGAAAACTAGAGTTTAGCCAAAGCACTTCCATACTTCAGTTATTTTCAGCTGCCAGAGCAGCCTCTGTAATTTGGGGGCAGCACAGCATGAGTAGTCACTGAACTGCTGTAATTTATGCCATGAACTGAAATCTGAGAAAGCACTCTAGATTTATTGTATAACCCCAGAGTTACAGAAGACAAGTGACAATATTGTTCTGCTCTGGCCTATAGCCTATTCCAAATCACGTCTTCTGGTAACATTATCTTAAATAAACAGAAGTGAGGTGCTATGCTGCCTATGATTGCTAAAAGGGAGCTCATGCTAAAAGCAGCAAAGATAGACGTTTACATCCTGGGGAAAAGAGCTGGTTTTTGCACTTCTCCATCACAAATCCATGATTTATTTTGTGGCAAAACAGTGAATATCCATCATGACTTGAGAAGCTCACTTTGAAAACATTTTTTAAGATGACGCCTATGTTTAATAAGCTTTGAATACCTCTTGTCAAGCACCGGATTCATTTGGTGGAGGGTTAGTAGGGAGAAAACTATGTAGCTCGGAGTAGGCCAAGCTCGGCTTTGGGAGTATTCACATGCTTTTTTCTGCCTGTAGTTTACAGGCAGCTCTCCCCCTGATCTGCTCAGCTTTTCCTTTCTGTCCTCCCCTAGTAAACACAATAATCACCCGCTCCTCTCTGCACCCACTCCTCGATGCAAAGCCAGAGCAGGCTATTCTTACTCCACTGCTGCTCTTTCTCTCTCCTGCCTCTGTGCCTCAGGCAAGGAACTGACCGTTTTGTCTCCTCTCTTCCAACAGGATTGTACTTCCTCTCCCGAAACTGTGGTCAAGGCTGCACAAATTGAAAGTAAAACAGTCTTTGCATAATTAAGGAAAACAGTCCTATTCTTTAGTACAGCTGTTAACTGTGTGCACTACTTAACCCTCTCTTATCCTCAAACTGTAAACAAAATACAAGAAAAGAGATAAAATACATCTCAAAACTCTCTTATTGTATACCCATTTGTTAATGCTTAAAGAAATGTTTACACTCTATGTGGTATTTTATTTACAAGTTATGCACAAAATGAACAAGTATAAGGGAAATACTGGAAAAAAACATGAAGAGATGTAGAAAAATGGTCAGTAAATCTTAGCTGTACATTAGACAGCATGAAAAGACACTTAAGAAGATAATGATTGGTTTTATAGTCAGAATCTTTACCAAGAAATGATGGCAAGGAATCAACAGGGCAGATATATGGTAAAAATAACAGGCAAAGAAAGTAAACATTGCAGCAGTGCATTGAATAAACCAAATAAGAGTCAGAAAGACTCAACGACTCAAGACAAAATTATAAGAGATGCAACAGTGGTTTTAGCAGAATATCTGCCCCATGTTATAGCTTTAATGGGTCAAATGCAAAGAGTTTTGTAGCAGCTGTTGCGTCTGTTTTATGGCATCAGTTTTCTTCATTACCTTTTGGTATTAGGAAGTGTTCCATGTAATTCTTGTTTCTGTTGCATAGAATATTCTTATACACCTTTGATTCTGAAAGTTTAGGCAAAAGCTCACACCTGCAAGAAGCAGTTTTTGAAACACAGTGGTAGAGTAGGGTTAGCACCTGAGAAAATTCCCTACACAAGACTGACAGACATGGCACATGCAAGGCTCTCCAAATAATACAGTTACGCTACTGGCAACAACAGCACTCTGCTTCCATTTCTGCATAATAAATGTGCATTAAGCCTGACCTGGAAGAGCTGCTTCTTTAAAAGAACGGGTCTCCATGCTTACTCAGTTCTTGCCCTCCCTGTTCCGACTGCCAACAGCACCGCCAATTAGTGCCAATCCTGAATGCAAATTGTAATATGAATAGGCCTTTCAATTTTTAATTTAAGACTTTTGCACTGGTAGTGTATAAATGTTTCATTAACACACTTCTTTGTCTATGAGGTGGTTCATTCACTCGTATTTCTGCCTTACCTCAAGGAAAGGCAGAAACTTGTACTTTTACGTGCTCCTCCCGGTTCCAGCAGTAAACTCTGGAATCAAAGTTTAGTTCTTGGGAATCCAAATTCATTGCAAATACATATGACACTTCTGTGAAGACTACCTTAAATTTATACCTGATGTGCTTTGTCTCTACATACTTGCTTTCAAGCTACCACAGAATCACACAGTCTTAAGGGTAGGAAGGGACCCCGAAATACCATCTAGTCCAACTGCCCTGGCTGAGCAGGACCACAGAGAAAATTGTCCAGGTAGGTTTTGAATGTCTCCAGGGAAGGAGACTTCAGAACTCATCTGAGCAGCCCGGTCTAGTGCTCCATCACCATCACAGTGAAGTTTTTCCTAATGTTTCTTTAGAACCTCTTATGTTCCAGCTTATACCCATTACCTTCTGTCCTATCATTGGACACCATAGAGAACAGCCTGGCTCCATCCTCCTGACACCAGTCCTTTATGTATTTGTAAACATTAATGAGGTCACCCCTCAGTCTCCTCCAGGCTAGCGAGCCCCAGCTCCCTCAGCCTTTCATCAGAAGGCAGATGCTCCACTCCATCATCTTGGTGGCCCTGCGCTGAATTGTCTCCAGCAGCTCCCTGTCCTTCTTGAACTGAAGGGCCCTGAACTGGACACAGTATTCCAGATGCAGTCTCAAGAGGGCAGAATAGTGGGAGAGGAGAACCTCTCTCCACCTACTAACCACCCCTCTTCTAACACCCCCCAGGATGCCATTGGCCTTCTTGGCCACGAGGGCACATTCCTGGCTCATGCTCATCCTGCTGTCCACCAAGACCCCCAAGTCCCTTTGCCCTACACTACTCTCTAAGAGTTCATTCCTCAACCTGTACAGGTACATGGGGTTTTTCTTTCCCAGATGTAAGACTCTACACTTTCCCTTGTTGAATTTCATTGCATTTCTCTCTGCCCAACCCTCCAACCTGTCCAGGTCTGGTTGAATGGCAGCACAGCCTTCTGCTGTGTCAGCCACTCCCCACAGTTTAGTGTCATCAGCAAACATGCTGACAGTGCCCTCTGTGCCCTCAGCAAGGTCATTAATGAATAGATTGAACAGTACCAGTCCCAGCTGTGACCCCTGAGGGACTCCACTAGATACAGGCCTCCAACTAGACCCTGCCCCATTGATCACAACTCTCTGCCTTCTTCCCTTCAATCAGTTCACAATCCACCTCACAACCTGATCATCCAGCCCACACTTTCTCAGTTTTGCTGCTGGATGCTGTGTGAGATGGTGTCAAATGCTTTACTGAAATCAAGATAAACCACATCCACAGGACTACCACCATCTGTCCACCTGGTTACATCTTCATAAAAGGTTATCAGGTTGGTCGAACATGACTTCCCCTTGGTAAAACTATGTTGACTGTTTCTAATTGTCTTGTCCATTTGATGGCTGTTATTTGGTGTACTATAGCCGTTTGGTGTTGCAGGAACACCCACTAATGCCAACTGCAGTGGTAATGGGTAAAAAAATGTGGAGTAGCAACTTATACCTCTGGGCTGGGAGAGGCATCACTGAACATACTGCATGATTTGGAGATCCTAACGTGTTATCTCCAAGAGTCTCCTCAGACCATAGCATAAAATGAAATTCCTACTTCAGAGTAGGCAGAACCCACTTCATTCCTCTCCAAGAGAATCAATTCTGAGACTTTCTTGCCATTAAAGGGCTCCTTTTTTACAATGGATGTGAAAAAAAAAGTTACTTTTCATTGCACTTGCAAGCACAAAACAAGGGCTTATGAACATGGTGATTAGCTTCAGATCATCTTGAAAGACGTTAAAAGGCTGGTAATGTTACATCATAAATACCATCAACAATAGGTATATGCATGAACAGAAATATCCCATTCAGGTCAGTGGAACGTATAACAAACCTGAGAAAAAAACTAACATCATCTTTTAATTGAATATGTTACCAGATGTCTAGTGTCTCTGTTAGGGGACGAAGACAGCTAGTGTAGGCCTGCACCTGCTGCATGTGCTTTTATTAAGTCCAGTTGTACCACCATCTTATCAGAGATGATGTGATCAGGGCTAAACAGCATAATTGCTAAGGACACTTTTCCTGATTACTGGCACTTGAGGAGCTACAGGAACACTGCATGAATCACTGTCAGGAGCCCTGCAGAAAATCACACTTAGAGAAAACCTCTTGCAAATGTTCACATTCTGACATTTACATTTCTGATACCTTCAGGGTTAAAACCAAGATTTCTGCCCAACACTCTTCAGAAATTTATGTATCACAAAACATCCAGAAGTTGTACAGGAAGAGGAGGAAGCATAACCCACTGATTCCCTTTTCAGGGAATTCAAGGTATTGCTGTGAGATGATACCACTGTGACTAAATGTCAGAAACTCTTGTTTTCAAGATTCAGGGAAACTGTGACACTGTGTGCTGGCAGGGACAAGTAGAAGTGATACTGTCTTACTGTGACTTCAGACACAGAAGTGTACTGCCAGTTCATTGTGCACTGGTTTTGCACAAGTCTGCTGATAAAGTGCTAGGTTTCTTGATGGATAACCCTTGAACACAAGCTTCCACAAATTCTCCCTCATCTTCACAACATCATTGTATCAAGAGTGCGTTGCAGTGTGTCCAGCAGGTGTGCGTTTGGCACAGACTTGTTACTAACTGGCGTGAAGTTATTCATTCTAAGAGCACTGTTCCTGAATTCACATTCTGCTTTATGAATCGGGGTGGATTTTTTAAAATGAAAATTGAATGTTGTGACTCATAAAATTATTTCTCATTTTATCACACAGTATCCCAGTGCCCGGTCATGAGCTTATATGAAGGACATAGACAGGAAGAGATGGTCTAGACTCGGGTTGGAAATTGGAGATAAAGTTTCAGCTGCAGTTAAAGCAGGGAGAAGCAGGGAGCCCTGAAACATGTCCTGCCCTGTGGTTATGTAGCCAGCAGAGAGGCATAGTCTGCTATGGATTCCTAAATATAACCTTGTCCTGCATGGCTGCATCCTGTGGTATATTCTGGACACTATTTTTAGCATTCCCAAAACACATTTTAACCTTTAGCTCAACAGAGAGAAAGTAAACCTTGCTTATACCTGCACCCTGAGATTTTCCACGCTCCAAGGATTAGTGGACTTACCTGGACAAGTTTATATACCCTCAATTGTCTACACAGCATCCTTCAATCTTAAGGCCCTAGATGACAGCATTAGTATGAAGTTTGTGGAGAAAATCCTCCTCCTTGGCCAGAGCCTCTTTGAAAAACAACATGAAAATGGGGAGAGAATACGAGATCCTGTGTTTGCCCTAAGTTGTCAAACTCCCATAGCTCCATGGCAACAACTGAGGCAGAAACAGGTTTGAGGCAGCCCACGAGGTTTCTGTATGCTCTGCCTGCCCTCATCCCAGGCCTCACATTTCCTAAATAGAGCAGGCAGTCTTTGAGCAAAAGCTGTGATTTTCTCAAATCAGCTAACATGTGGGAGCCCTAAAAATGGTGCCACAGTATGACAGTCTGTAGTTTTGTTTTTGCAGACATTCTTGCTCACAGAAGAGTAAAAGCTAAGTCCTCATTGTACATGTATATAGGGCTAATAGTCTAAGTTTCACTCATCTCTCTCCTATTGCTAATTAATCTTACAAACTCATTACATCGTGACTGTAAGGCTGAGAAGACTTTACATGCTTAAGAAGGTAACATTTTGAAAGCTAATTTTTACTTGCTCTGCCAGATTCAGAAAACAGTTTTGTCTTTTTATTTGAAGTATTACTCAACTTTTTTTTTTTTCTGCAAGATTTTAATAGCAAAAACGATGTCTTTTGTGGATTCCAGTTTTCAAAGGAAAATCATACGACTTAGGTATTTAGTTTTCTTTATGCTATTATTCTTATTTTTCATTGAGTATATTTGTGTCCTATCACATATAAAAATTGAGTTCAGTATTTCCAGTGGGAGACTGAATAGCAAAAAAAGTCATCGTTGTAAACATCATCCTTAATATGATATAAGCACTTATGTGAGAGGAACGTTTCCTAAAAATAAGTGAATTCTCTATTTTTTGTCTCTTCTTTATCTCCCCTGGAAGCTGTCAAGAGGGATGCTTGGCCTCCAGATCTTATATATCTTTGTCCAGGCTTTATGAGTGGCATCAGATCAAGAGTAAATAGAAACTCAGTGGATTCTACATCAAAATTTGGTCTTTATTTCATCTGTGACTTAATAGACTAATTACGTTCTAATTATTCTGTGCCCATTGTTAAAAATATTATCTCAAGCATGTGTTTTTCATATTTTATTCTATGTTGTATCTGTCTGGTTGTCAATGTCATACAAGAACTGTTGAGTCTAAAAATAAGTATTTTACAGTAGTGTTTTTGGAACTGAAGTTGACAAATCCATATTCTTAGGTTCACTTACTGCCAACATTTTGGTGCTATTTGTACCAATAACTGCCAGTTTAAAAGAAAAATTCCATTTAGTAGAGATGTAGGAAGCTCTCAATTTATCCAAACACAGCTTATTTAAAATTTAAACCTTTCATTTTTATGTTCCAAATTGGAAGTAGTGGTTAACTCTTTAAAAAGTAAATGCCTACAGTCAGATTCCTAAACATGTACAGAAGATCTTTAAAAGCCAGGTAGAAACCTGAAACAAGGTTAATTTCATGTAGAGAGCTAATTTGAGGCAGCTAGCTGTGAAAATAATAGACATTGCTGTTAATCTGGCCAGTATGAATTATGGAAAAAATGAAGGGCAAGTGCCACATGGCTTCCTAGCCTCAGAGATCATTCTATATTCCGGAAACCCACCCAAACTGTCAGTTGTGTTAAGAAAACTATTTTTTTCTCTCTGTCAGGAATGAGTAGGAACTTCAAAATATTAACATTTATAGAATCATAGAATGGTAGGGTTGGAAGGGACCTTTAGAGATCATCTAATCCAACCTCCCTACCAAAGCAGGGTCACCTAGATCAGGTCGCATAGGAACATGCCCAGGTGAGTTTTGAAGACCTCCAATGAAGGAGACTCCACAACCCCTCTGGGCAGCCTGTGCCAGGGCTCCCTCACCCTCATGGTGAAATAGTTTTTTCTTATATTGAAATGGAACATTTTGTGTTCCAGCTTCATCTCATTCCCCCTTGTCCTGTTGCTAGATACCATAGAAAAAAGGGATGTCCCAACCTCCTGACACCCACTCTTTAGGTATTTGTAAATATTAATAAGATCTCCCCTCAGTCTCCTCTTCTCTAGACTAAACAGCACCAGTTCCTGCAGCCTTTCCTCGTAAGGAAGATGTTCCAGTCCCCTGATCATTTTTGTGGCCCTGCACTGGACTCTCTCCAGAAGTTCCCTGTCCCTCTTGAGCTGAGGAGCCCAGAACTGGACACAGGACTCCAGAAGAGGCCTCACTAGGGCAGAGCAGAGGGGGAGCAGAACTTCTCTTGACCTGCTGGCCACACTCTTCTTGATGCACCCCAGGATGCCATTGGCCTTCTTGGCCATGAGGGCACATTGCTGGCTCATATTTAGTTTATTGTCACCCAGGACTCCCAGGTCTCTCTCTGCAGAGCTGCTCTCCAACAGGTCAATCCCCAGCCTGTACTAGTGCATGGAGTTATTCCTCCCCAGATGCAGGACTCTGCATTTGTCATTGACTTTACTAATTGAGCAGTTTTTATGTCAACAGCACAGAGCAAATTTGCCACGTTCTCAATGTTATTCTCTTTTCATATCCAAGCAACTTTCCCTAAATATCGTTTCTTATGCTTGAAATTATCTTTGCATATGTGACATTTCATCTTTTTAGGCTGTTTATGGAAAAAATGTAATGAACTGATTAAGCAAACTTCATTTATTAAGTGTGGAGGGGTTATACTTCTTCATTCATAGCTTTTCTCTCTTATAACTAATCTGCTTCCCAGACCATCAGAGATATAGTGAAAATAGATTTAAAAATATAATCATACACATTAATAGAAAAGCTGTCTGTATGAATCACGTACAGAGCCTAAGCTTTGCCAGCACAGTTTAAGAAGTGTATCACAAGAGTCTGTCTTGGGCTGCTTGTAATTATGCAAAATTGGACTTGTTCAAGCTGAAGTTTTCTGTGATGAAAATCTGGTTGAAGTTACGGTCTACCATATGTTTTTTCTGTTGTTAGTGTTGTGGATATTTTATTTTGACCTTTTTTGTTTCTTCTATTTATGTAATTTTGAACAAAAACAATTCAGCCAAGAATGCTTCAGAAGAAACAGTGACTAATAATTATGACATTCTGACAGCCATTCATCAGAAAGCATCTGTGGTTTTGTGCTGTAGAACCAGAATGAAAATTTCATGAGAGGATCACCTTACTGTCAGGGATGTGATTTTACCTTGCAAGAATCCAGCCTAATTTGATGATAGACTGATCTTAGTTCTTATAGAAACAGTAGAAACATCTTTGTGCATAACATATAAGTCACCTACATTTTGTCTGAAGTGAGTCTGATATTCACCCATATATGAGTCACAAAGCCTGAGAGAGTCTTTCAATGATACCGATTTTCAAAGTGCTGAAAAATAATGTGGGTTGTCTTTCCTTTGCTCTCATTGTCTTAGCTAATGAAGCCATGTAGCAAAGGGCAAGAAGATCCAAATGAGGAGAGTGAAAGAAACAGGACCATGGTAAGAATGGGGATTAGACACCAGAGACAGGAAGAAGAGTGGAAGATGAGTCAGAGCAAGAACGTGGAAGTGTGGCAGGTGCAACAATTATATGGGGAAACTGTTGGGAAGAGGTGAATCATGGTATTATCATGGTTTGATATGATAGCCTTTTCTGGTAAGGGGTTAGGGGCTGTAAAGATGGCTCCTGTAAGAAGCTGCTCAAAACTCTCCCCAGCTCTACGCCAGACCCACTTCTGGGGCTGAGCCAATTAGATGTCTCCACGATCACTTTTTAAGAAGCCAGAAGAGGAGGCTTCTTCCTGTTTCTTCTTCTTCTGTCCCTTCTTCTTCTCTGGTTGGTGGTGGTGCAAGGAGTGGGAAGAGAGAGAAACAACCACACGGACTCCAAAGTCAGTGAGGGAGGAGAGGAGGAGGTGTGCTGGAGCAGAGACTCCCCTGAATCCTGCAGAGAGGACTGGTGAAGCTGAGATTTTTTTGGCATCTTTCCATCCACTGCTCTCCAAGTCTGTAGCATTGCATGGGGTTGTTGTGGCCCAAGTGGACCCATCATTTTGCATCATTAAACCTCACACAACTGACCTTGGCCCAGAAAATCAGAATATCTTGGAAGAATCTAAGGACATTCTTTTTTTCTTTTTATCTTCTTTTTCCTTTCTTCTTTTTACATTCTCTCAAAGACTAAGATTAATTTTAATCAAAACTGTTGCAAAGAAATTGTATTGGAAAAAATCCATTCAAAATTTTTTATTCAGCCTTACAGAGCACTTTGAAGAATTGGCCTGTTATGTCTTCAGCCAAGCTCTCCCAGTCACTCTGGCAGTTGAAATTCCTGTTCATCCTGAACGTAGATAAACATCAATCTCATTCACAGAACTGTTGGAAGAAGTCAATTAATTTACAAAACAATTCTGCATTACAGCTATGAATGTCACAGAAAACACCAGGGAGAAGTTAGTCATTCCATGTGCATCGTAAGGACTGGGGTTTATGAGGTATGTCAGGCCTGAAGCCACCCATGACCCCTGCAAGAGAATAGAAATATAAGAAAGATATTCCCTCAATGAGTACTTGATTGTGTATAATTTCCCATGAACTTTGATTCTGACCTATTCAAAATTGATCAGCTTACTCAGAAATTTCTAAGTCTTTTTATATTGTAAGTATACAACACAAAAACTTCTGAAGCAGCCCATGAGACACCAAGGTGAGTAAACTGTCTTAGCCATACCT